>NC_057421.1:8011250-8725000 GCF_019457755.1 Venturia canescens | reverse complement strand
TGCAACTGAAGCAGGGCAGCTTCGAACGTATACCCGACATCATTGTATGGCCGAGTACGTTTTTTCAACTTCTTTTCTTACTACGAATTATCATTATTATTTCTCATTTTTTGCATGTACGAGACCGGAGCAGTGGGCTACAAGTTTGAGAGAACTTCGTCTACTTCTTGCTCTCAACACACGAAGAAATAAAATTTTTCGTAATATTTGAAAAAAAACCATTTTTGGGGGCAAAACCACTTGAAAGTTCGTGCAGTTTTTCCCTACACTTTCGATGTGAGAGAGATGGCTTCAAATTTTAAAAGTGAAATTGTCCCACACCGTTCGCCCGATCGAAAAAATTAAAATGTCACCCCATTTTTGCCATCGCCCTGCGTGGGCTGGCAGAGCCTTTTTTTAATCGGTCAAACTGTGTCGAAGAATTTCGATTTCAAAAATTCCAAGTGAGGTTAGGTGACTGATCCTCTCTTGAATAATTTCTGCACTACTCCCAACTCCCAACTAATGCAAAGTATCGACAAAACCACAACGCTAGGACTTTCGCTCGTTTCACCATTTTTCTTAATTATCCAGTTACAAATTTTTTTCTCGACCGTAATAGAAAGTAAAAATTAAAATTAGTCACAAATTCCAAGATATACCGAAGGGAGGATGCAATAAAGAATCAGTTGTTCTCCTGGAAGATAAAGGGACTTTGCGTGATTTGGTAGAATCGGAAAAGTTTCAAATAATAAAGATAATTTTGTTTACTGAACAATTTCAGTACAAGTCAGACTTTTGGAACTCGATGGCTCTGCGTCGTTTGGTTACGGAAAAAAACTTTCTAAAAATTCTTCATCAATAATTTAGCTTTTTTAACGCTCGTGCGTTCATTTATGAATACGAAAAAAGAATCGATTTCACAAGATTTTCACGTTTGTCACGACTTTGAACCGTGTGACTTCTACGTGTGTTTTGATTTTTTTTGGATACCATTTCGTTAAGATTCGTTAGACTGAAAATGTGAGATTATTAAGGACATAAAATTGTGTTTTTTTTATAATTTTGATAGTTTGGAACTTTCGATTAGGAAGGTTCGCAGAAAAAAGTGTCATCAAAGGGAAAAACGTGCTGTGACGTCCAATGTTATTATCGTGTTTTGCAAATCAATTGGCAGCGTGTGTATACCTTTTTACGTTTTGCTATAGATAAGTGGTATCTGTTGAATAATTACGAAGCGACGAAAACTGAAACAAGGTCGGCTTATCTGATGTAGAGGAATGTGAACATTTTTCTTCGCCGCGTTTACCAATGTTTCAACCTGAGAAATGTGTAATGAGTATGAGAAACAAGAGGCAAAACGAGGCTTGGTTGTGAATTTGGTAAGCTGAGAAAAACGTCGCATACCACGAGATTTCACCATGGTGAAACCGCCTTGATCGCGCACGTTCCATTATCATCTGGGAATGCAATATTTTCCTAACTTGTTAAATTTGACTCGAGGATGAGTCCTGGAGACGAAATTCTCGACTTTTTTCGCATTCGGACGTTTTGTAAATTATTAAAAAAACTACAAAAATGGTGACCCAGCCCGAGTTGACTCAGACGCAGAATTAGCTAAAGATGAATTTTTACATATACGAGCATGTACAAACATTCGTTTCGACGTTCTTCACACTGATTTTCAGACGTAGAGAATTCGTTTGCATTTTAAATGACAATCGTTTATGACGGTACAACAAAAACAATTTTGTCACGTACGATAATGTATAACGAACTCATTATTCACACTCTTTTACGAAACGAGTTATTACACTGACAGGAAAAAGCATATTTGACGTCCCATACTTTTGTAGATTTTATAACACAGTTGCAAACCTCAGGGCCAAAGGACGAGAGTTGTGAGTTTCACTACAGCCAGCATCATATCAGGGTCGTTTCCTCTGTTCACGCTAATGTCACCATTATCGTCAAGAATTACGCGATGAAATAATAACTTTTTCATGATTTTTGGTATTTAGGCTCAGTGTTGGCATCCATTTTGATGCAATGACTCGGATATCAATTTTATATTCAATGGAATTTTATGATCTGCCAAGTTCTGGTGGAAAATGTGCTGATTCAAGTGAGAAGATAATGCATAAACTTATTCAAAATTCCAGAATGCCACAAAGACGTAGAGGACCTGATAAGACTTTGTGTCGAGCACGGAGTCGTTTGTATACCGTTTGGAGGTGGGACAAGCGTGAGTAGAGGAACAGCTTGTCCGGTGAAGGAGCGACGAACGATAATGTCATTAGACACGTCCCAAATGAACAGAGTGTTGTGGATCGATCGTGAAAATCTGCTCGTTTGTTGCGAGTCTGGCATAATAGGTCAGGATCTCGAGCGCGAGTTGCGTCTGCGTGGTTTCACAACGGGCCACGAGCCCGACTCCTACGAATTCTCGAGGTACCGAAATAGTAGAAAAATGATTGAAAATTAAACGAAAATGGAAATAGTCGTGGTGTAATGAATTCCGATTGAAAGCAGCTTGGGCGGCTGGGTGGCGACGCGTGCGAGCGGTATGAAGAAAAACACGTATGGAAACATCGAGGACCTCGTGATACGGGTTAGGATGGTGACCGGACGAGTGGAAGAGCCCGAGATGACTCTGGAGCGAGGGGCCCAAGTACCGAGGATATCGTCGGGGCCGGATTTTGACCACGTGATCCTTGGAAGCGAGGGGACACTGGGGGTGGTGACGGAAGTCGTGATGAAGATGAGGCCTGTGCCAAAGGTCGTAAAGTACGGTAGCGTTGTTTTTCCAAATTTCGAGAGCGGCGTGAAAGCAATGCGAGAGGTGGCGAAGCAGCGTTGCCAGCCGGCGAGTATACGTCTGATGGACAACGAACAATTCAAATTTGGTCAAGCCTTGAAAGGGGAGCACACTTGGAGAGAATATTTGATGCAGATTGTGAAGCAAACTTACGTCACCTTGATCAAGGGTTTCAGCTGGGATAACGTGTGCGTCGCAACGCTTTTCTTCGAGGGTCAGAATGCCTCGGAGGTTGCGAATCAGGAGCGAAAAATTTATAGCATTGCCAGTGAATATGGTGGTTTGGCAGCTGGTGAAACGAACGGTGAGCGAGGTTACACGTTGACTTTTGTCATCGCTTATATCCGGGATTTAGGACTGGAGTACGGTATTCTCTCGGAGTCGTTCGAGACCTCGGTCGCGTGGTCTCGGGCGTCGTCTCTCTGCCGCAACGTCAAAGCCCGCGTTGCCAACGAGTGCAAAAAACGTGGCATAACCCACTGCCTCATGTCATGTCGCGTTACGCAGACCTACGACGCTGGCTGCTGTATATACTTTTACCTGGCTTTCAATTATCTCAAAGTGGCTAATCCGGTCGAGACGTACGAAGAAATTGAAGAAATTGCGAGGGAAGAGATCCTCGCGAGTGGCGGCTCGATATCTCATCATCACGGCGTTGGGAAAATGAGAGCCCGCTTTTATCCCGGGGCTGTTGGCGATGCGGGAGTCTCGCTTTATCGAGCGACCAAAGCGCATCTTGATCCTCACGACGTGTTTGCCACGGGCAACCTCGACCCCAAGCACAGAGCGAAGCTTTGAAGAATAAAAAAAAATAAAAGAAAACACATTTCTCGTCGCTCGTTGCTCAGACTCTCGTTTACACTTTGAATTGACCTCCCTCGATGTCACATTCGGCTTATATCCCCATGCTTGCGTGTGTGTGTGCGTGTGTGCATCTACGTGAAACTATGCGTATATGCTCAAAGGCTTCGAACGAATCCGTATCGCATCAACGCAGATTCGTGAGCGTATGCATTTGATATTTCCCCAGTGTGATCCTTGCTGTTCCTGAAAACAAAACTATTCGGAAAGCTGAATATGACATACGAGGGACCAACCCTCGAAGAGCGACGATGTCGCAGTGGTGGTGGTGGTGGTGGCGGTAGTGCAGCATGGGATGTGGACGAAAAAATTGGATAAATAAAGAAAAAACGAAGATATACGCAAATGTTACCGCATAGTTGATTGGAACTCCGATTAGAGTCTAAAGTTCTTTTTTTCGGTACAAATGAGGAATTGTAATTGCATTGCGATGTTTTTATATAAGTTACTATAAATAAAGACAGAGCGGGAGAGAGATAGACGGAATGACACGGATAAAAAGTGAGTGAAAGGAAGCAAAAAGGTCGTTGCGTTAAGAAAAGAGAGCCAGGTTGTGGGCAAAACAATGACTGAAACGACTTGCATGTTGGTGTGTTTTTTTTATCGCAAATATCACTTTAATAGCATGGTGTACGCGTCGGTTTCGAGTCGTATTTTGCCATCCAAACTCGCCGCTGTGTGCTTAATTATGTGAATTTTCATTTTTATCCGGAAAGATGCAATATTTCGACGTTTGTACTTGTCGTTCTGTTGTTTAAGAAATCTAAACGCGCGCAGGTTTACTTTTTTCTCTTCCTGGCTTTTTTCTTTCGTCGACACGCGTAATAATTATCTTTGCTCAAACGCACATACGCTCGATCGTCTCTTCTTTATTTATTCTGTCTAATACCGTGCGATGATCCTTCTCACTGGCTGTCACTCGATTTAAGTGTAGCGAGAAAAGCATCAAGATCGTACTCGTCGTCGTACTGTTGTTGCTCCCACAATTCTGGCAATATTTCAAACACCGATTTAGCGACACCGGGAACTCCACTTATGACGTTTTTCGTTGCCGCACTCGTGTCGCCTTGAGTACTCGACTTCGAATCCTTTCCGTTGTCCAGAGAAAATAAATCCAGCAGCTGCAAGATCAAATAAATCGAATCAATCGAAATGTTCATTAGTCAAACGAAATATTATTACGTTTCACTGTTTAGATTTAATTTAAGGTATGCACTAGTCTTTCTACTGTTCTGATGTTTGGTCTGTTCGATTTTGAATAACTCGTGGGATTTTATAAAACGATAAAGTTGTGATAACTTCGTAAATAAATTGTAGCAACCTCATCAGTTCTACGAAATTGATTTCGATTTTTCTTCTTTTTTTCATCAAGCTCAAACGACAAAAATTTATTATACAAAATGTTCTATGGTTAGGCTATAAAAGAAAAAAGTTCTAATAAAACGAGAACCTACTTGGTCTGTGCCCATAGTGCTGATGGAGGAATTATCAGTCGATATAACGGTATTGGCTGTGTGCAATTTGAATTTTTGCAAGCCCATAATCTTTTCTTCGACGGTAGATCTTGTGATGAGTCGATAAACATTTACAACTTTTTTCTGTCCGATGCGATGAGCTCGATCCATGGCTTGGAGATCTTTCATTGGATTCCAATCGTGTTCGACGAATATGACAGTATCGGCGCCGGTAAGGTTGAGCCCGAGACCACCGACTTGAGTAGTAAGTAACAGCACGTCTATGGAAGGATCAGCGTTGAAGCGTGCGACGATTGCGTGTCTCTGTGTTGCCGGTACGCTGCCGTCCAATCGCAGATATGTCACGGTAGGCAAGTGAACACTGAGCAAATCTTTCTCGACGATATCGAGCATGGCCTTCAATTGACAAAATATGAGAGCCCGATGCTGGCTGACCAACTGTTGTGGCGGCGCGGTTGGTGGAGCATCGCCAAGAGAACTCGGCAAAAGACTCGTCGTTATTACACTATTTTTACGCGACGATTGCGACACGATTTGCTGTTGTTGGTGCGGTTGTTGGGCCTGGCCGATACCACAATCGATCAAAAGTTGTTTCAGGGCTGGCAATTTTGCTGCGATCTCGATATCCGTTAACGTAGTTTGTTGCTGCTTTATTTGGGCGCATACCTGCAACATCATCGAACGAAATTAATTATTCAATAAATTCTATCATTTTTAAAAAAACACGTCGAATATTTGAAGACGAATTATTACCGATTGGTACTGGGGGTGGCGGGGGCTCAGCACAAGCTTCGGATGGTTACAGACATTACGAAGATAGCGAAGCGCCTCGAAGACGTGGCCCCGTGGCGAATTATTTGCTTCGTTAGTCGTCGAGTCCGAAGAAGTATTCATCAAAGTCGCCGAGTGTCGGGTACGGAAATCTTCGTAAAGACTTCGTTGTATCGGTGACAAATCGCAATAGTAATCCTGAGTGATTTTCGGTGGTAAATCTTTGAGTACATCTTCCTTGTTGCGACGTAATAGGAATGGCAAAACCTGAAAGAAAAAGGCTCGTCGTGACATTGCGAATTGTCAAGTGCTCAATGATTCTGATTCAAGAACAGAGCATGAAAGTTCATTAATAATGAAGTCGGTATGATTTTACCTGTCGATGCAGAGCTTCCATAGCCAATGCACCAGTTTCTTGCTCCTTGGGCCCAGCCTTGGGTTCTCTGCACGCGAGAATGGGCCTTGAGTATTTAGCAGCAAATTGTTTTTCGCTACCCAAAAATCCGGGCATAAGAAAATCAAAAAGAGACCACAATTCGAGTACGTCGTTTTGTACGGGTGTGCCGGAAAGAATGAGGCGATGGTGAGCACGCAGTTTTTTAGCGGCTTTAGCACTTTTCGTTTTGCCATTTTTTATGACGTGGCCCTCGTCAAGTACGCAATAATTCCATTGTACAGCCTCGAAAAAGTCAATGTCTTTACGTACGATGTCGTAGCTGGCAACGACCAGCCGATAATGCATCGCTCGTGAACGAAGTTTCTCGCGTTCGGGCGGTGTACCGGCGTACTGAATGACCGATAGATCCTGAGATGGAATGAATTTCTCAACTTCGTAGACCCAATGACCGGTCAACGTAGGTGGGCAAACTACGAGGCTCGCCGGTGCTTTGGGATTCCGATGGTGATCGAGAGCGAGTATGCACAGTGTTTGAAGCGTTTTCCCGAGGCCCATGTCGTCGCAGAGTACACCGTGA
This sequence comes from Venturia canescens, assembly GCF_019457755.1. Classification (NCBI taxonomy): domain Eukaryota; kingdom Metazoa; phylum Arthropoda; class Insecta; order Hymenoptera; family Ichneumonidae; genus Venturia; species Venturia canescens. Next base: position 8,718,122 of record NC_057421.1, on the reverse strand, counting down.
AGTTGATAACGATTTAAAAAGTCGAGCCAATTGAGACCCTGCTGTTGGTAAGAGCGCAATTCCGCGGCAACGTTTACCGGCAATTTGGCGTCGGGAATACTCCGAGGATTCAATAGTTGTTCGAGAAAACGTCTCTCTTGAGCTTTTTCCATCATTAGCTCCGGTGGATCGGATATCGAGCCTGGGTCCAACGGCAACAATTGAACGAGCGTCGCAAGTGTTGCGCTGCAGGCTAATCTCACAGCAGTGTTTTGATCGCTCATCCTGCCGAGTAAAGGAATCATGAAAAGTACGGCATAAGGCACGACCCGAACACCCAAATTTTCTACAATGCATGTAAGCGCCTCGGCCGCCCCCTGACGACGTATGTCAAAATCATTCGGAGTAGCGATCACTCGGGAGTCTCCCTTGCTCCCGCTCACGTCGTTGTTTCGAATCTCTAAGAGTGGCACAACCAAGCGAACCACGTATTCCATCACTTTTTTCGTGTCCAAATCGGCCAACGCGGACAAACAACGGGACGCCATGTGTCTGACGACCTTGTACGGATGAGTCAGCAGCGAGCACAGCCGTGGCAAACACTCCATCACAGGTGGCAGAAGAGAACGATCTAAACTTGGTCCCATTATTTCCAAAACTTGCAATCCGAATACCAAATTGTTAACATCATCCCGAATTTTTTCAACAGCCTCGTCGCCGTTCAAGCCTGAGAACGCAACGTCTTCGTTCTTCTGATTGTTCACGATCATCAATTGCCACAAATGTGGTAGTCGGCTCGGCAATCGTGCTCCTATGAGATTCGCTATTGAGTTTCAAACAAAAACAATCGATTAAACCTCCCCAATCGTTGGAAATCGTTGGTGCGATAATATCATTCAAGTTTGCAAGAATTTGTAAAAGTGATGAGAAAAACGGCTGGATTTTAATTCGTTACCTATGGCAGTGAGTGCTAGAGTTGCACCGCGTCGACGAGTTCGTGATGCCTTCGCCTCGGGTTCCTCGCAAGCGAGCAACTCTTCCAGGGGTATATCAGTCGCCGGTGGTCTTCCGGGCCCTCTCCCGCCCCCGACACCTCCGCATCCAGCCCCTCGGTTGTAAGCTATGCGTTCGGCGTGTCTTTGACGATTATTCAGCGTCAAAATACCGTCGTACGGGTTGACTTCCTTTTGCTCGGTGAGCCTCGGTGTAAATTCCAAGTCAGAGCATAAGAATGTACACAAATTTGTAGTTATTTTAGTGTTGGGTGATGGTGTACGATCGGCACAGAGATCGACCAGATGTGCGAGGTGTTTGGCGGCAAGTTTTTGCAAATCTTCGTCCTCCTCGCGTTTGATGGCTTCCATGAGAGGTTTCACGAGAGGATTCAAGGGGCGCGGAGCTTGCGGTAAGCAATGAAACATGGTGGCTGATCCAGCGAGAGCTGCCATTGACATAACGTTGAGAGCTTGTTGCTGAGCGGCAGTGCCAGAAGCACCGATTTCAAGAGCTTTTCTTCTCTCCTCGAGACTCTGTATGAGCTTTGGTTTGAGTTTGTGTGCCGCATTGTTGGCGTTGGGTGTTCCGGTGGTTGTACCTGTGGATGAAAGTAGTAAGCCTCCGACAGGTTTCGCTGCTAAATTTGATATTTGTTCGAGAGTCATTACAGTGGCTGGTTCGTCGTCGAGCGGCAACAAAAGTTTATAGTGTTTGAGGGTTGCGACGTAGTCGCGACTATCGTGAAGGAGCCTCGTGAATGCACCGGCGATTTCGTCATAATATACGCACTCGGTGAGACAACCGAGAAGCTTTTCACTGAGAATTTCAGGTATTTCGGGAGGTTTCGGTTGCTCGAGGGCGGCCCAGTGAGCCATCGTCAGACCTACTACGGTCCTTTGGAGCGCCGAACGCGAGGCGAGGTGGGCAAGGAGTACTCTCGCGTAACACAAGTCAGGGCTTGGTATGTCCGGTGTATAAACGACACCGGGGGCTGGTTGAACGACGTAACGAGACAACAGACCAAGCATTCTCGCAGCCATGCACCTCGCTCTAATGCTATTCGCTCTTCGCGTGTTCTGAGCGACAGTTTCGATTCCTCCGATGTAGACTTTGAGCTCGCTCGTAGTAGATTTGACGCTGCCATTGCTACTTCCACAGTCGAGTTGCTGTTGCTGCTGCTGCTGCTGCTGTTGTTGTTGTTGTTGTTGTTGTTGTTGTTGTTGTTGATGTCCTTCCCCGTTCGTACCATTCGTCGGCCTGGGCTGTCTGGCTATCGGTGGCACCGAACTGTTGCACAAAAGACCGGGATTAAATGGCACGTGCTCCGGTTGCATCGCCAAGCAGAGCCACGTGCTCACGAGTGGACAAGCCGCGTGCAACAACATCTCTAAATCACTGCGCACCACGAGATTTTCCCAGACTTTTTCGGCTACCTGTTGTATCGGGGCTACGTGCTCGATAAGTACCCGCTGAAACACATTGCGCAGAGCCTCTTGCAAAACCACGCTGCCATCCTCGCCCCAACGTTCCCGTCGATCCTCGCTACGGTCGACGTCTTCTCCCGTAAGTGTTTGAAGAGTTTGCAGCGTTGCTTTCCGCACGCTCGAACTTGAGTGACTGAGAAACGGCCAAAGCCTCGGCAAAACTTCTGACAGCGGTTGGGGACTGAGACAAGCCCGAGCCGCTGGTAACGATATTATTGCAGCTAATAAACCCATAAAACTGTTGCAAGCTGCCGCCAGATCATCTTGCTCGCGCAACAATTCCCAGAGCCTTGCGATTACGGCCTGCAGCTGGTTCGGATGAAGAAGTCTTGGGAGCGCCGTGGCAACCGGTATAAGCGCACTCGCCGCTGCAGCGCCCACGTCATCCACCGGATCCGCCAGTCCGCGCATAGCCGCTGGAAATGCTCGCGGTAATAACTCGTCGAGAAGGTCATCCCGTACAGCGAGTAAATACTTCAACGCGAGAAGAGCTCCGTGACGCGCTTCCCATTCGTCGTGTTCCAGAAGCTTCAGCGTCACGTCCAGTATACCCATCACATCCTTGTTCTCACTATTCTGCATTAGCAGTACGAGAGAACCGAGGGCTTGAGCGCAAGTTTCTCTGACCGGTGCGACGACCTGATCGGACACGTAATCGCCGAATCGATCGAGACCCAAAACACACAAGAGTCGAAGTGCCGCGTCGATCACCCACCGACGATGACTCTCCTCCATTTCACTTTTCGTTTGATCCTTCGACTTGCCTGCCCCTTTACCGTGCAAGCGTATGAGCTCCCGTAGCGCCGTTGCCGCTCCGTGGCGCACTTCCCACTTTTGACCAAAGAGATCTTGACAGAGAGATTCACTGAAGGACTCGAGTGGCCAATCGATTGCGCTTTCGGGCCAACAACCGGTCCCGTCCGGTACAGCTCCGTGAAAATTTGTCGATCCCCCTCCACTTACTCCCCCTGAATCTTGACTGATCGCGCTAACGCTTGAATTCGACGAGGACGGCTCACCCATTGCAGGCATCGTCGTGACGCTTTCCTCCAATTTGATTTTCTTCTTCAGAGATTCTACCGAGTTACTGGACGGCTGATTCGGTTCTTGACTATCGTCGGGATCTCGGGAACGTTGCTTCGACAAAGATTGTCGAGCTTTGCGCCTCGCTCGATTCATTTCACGCCTACTCAAACCACCCGACACTGGTTGAGCTAGTGCCTCGTTGATCGAAACTTTGCCGAGTCCCGTTGTCGTCCCGCACGGAGCCATTGGCAATGTTAAATCCTCCGCTGTAAATAATTCTGCCGTATCGACACCCGTTATCCTTGGATCCAGCCCAAGCCTCGCTGCCAATAATTTTTCACCCTGTTGAACACTCGCGTTTTGATCTCCATCGGATACGACGAGGTCGTACTCTTTTCCCTCGGATCCAGTCAGATGAGAGCTTCTCGCCAATAATTGTACCATGTCGAAACCCTCTAGAGTCAAGCGATTGTTAGTATTCCCCTCTCTTGCTGTATCGCTACCACCGGTATCGTCTGAAAAAGTTTAAAAAAAAGTTATTTCTTTCAGGGTTAAATTTGTTGGAGCTTCTTTCGTGACATGCGTTGAAACGGTTCATCATCCTTCATACACACGTCATCCGTTTTCACTGCGGTTGTATTCATCTTGATTCAGAAAACGTGCTTGAAAACAATGGGAATAATATCTACTTCTCGGAAAAATGAATACTCTTTATTGGCACGAGACTCACGTATTTCGTCTTTAGAAGGTTCTGGATCCCATTGTGGAACTTGAGCAAGTATTGCTTGTATGGCATGAGCGGCAGACACCCTCGTATCCCATTGAGGCGATTTCAATAACGCTGACACTCTGGCCAACAAATGATGCAACTCGTGAGGATGAAGTCTCTGAGCTTCTCCTAATTGTTGCGCGGCTGCTCGCTTCGTCACCGCATTTGTTCCAGTCTCCAGGAGTATGAAAAGTCTGTCCAATCTAAAGAATTTAAACAGTTGATAATTTATTTAATTAGCTGTGTAATTATGCAAGAATGTGAAGAAAAATCTTCAAATTTTCCCAGGTTTTTTCAGCTGCAACGCCTGTGAAATCTAGAGTCGCAATAGCGGCTCCAGAAAAGTATATTTGAGTATACTAGAATTTTTGGACACCGTAACGCCTTTTCAATTTGGATTATATTAATTGAACAATAGAGAATTTTACTCATTTGATATAATGAGAATCTCTGGCCATCAGAACCAAAAAATTAATATATTTTGGTATCAGAAGCTTTAAGAAAAATTCTCAAAACCATCATTGAATATCCTGAGTTCTAGTCGTACTTCAAAAAGTGCGGTCAACCAACATTCGAAATAGATGCATTGTAATGTACAATATATGTATGTGCCGACCGAAAAAACAATTAGCTTAACTATAACACAGCAATCGGCCAAAATTATTTTTCCAAACTTGTTATAAATATAAGAATTCAGTCATTTTCATGTTCCAAAAAATGGGGCCGGGTTGAAATTCCGAACGGTGAGAAATCAGAAGGCTCAAAAGTCCGAAAATCTCGCTAGTGCGGTATATCTATATATTTCGAGTCCCAGCTAGATTTTCGGACTTTTGAGCCTTCTGATTTCTCACCGTTCGGAACTTCAACCCGGCCCCCAAAAAATAATGATATCAATAAACAAAATGACTGCATTCACTCACTGCTAAAGTAATCAAAATGATAATTGGAATGAAATGTTGCCCTAGTGAAATTGTGGAAACAAAATCTTTGCTTCTTTATATATCAAATCTGATTTGATCGATGTAAAAAAAACTCAATTGAGGTCATGACGTTCAACATCTCAAATGAAGTTGCAATATAGAGTTTCTAAAGGAAAAGAATTGGTAGTTAAACTTGTCAATCATTGATAATGTATGGTGTCAAATCATATCATTTTGTTATGTATTGAATCATGAAACTGGTTCACCCACAAATATCGGTAATAAAAAATTGAGCACCAGCGAATACAAATGATGAACAAAATATTGTAAACTTCCCGTTTTATCAGTTGTTCAATAAATATTAGAGAAAAGTTCATCAGATTGAAATGGATTTGGTTAAATTTTTGAGTATGCTTACTTCGACTCCATTCTATATCACTCTAATGCAAGTTGTTCGTTTGAAGAGTGTTAACTTAGTATTTTGAGTGCCGAACGCTTGTTTGTTAAAGAAATTTATTGCTTATTTTCTATTGTTCTCTTCTTAAATGATATCTTTACTTGCCTTGAAGCCATTGTCTTTTTCCCTCTCTCCTCTAGTTTCTAAATTCGTCCGTGAATCTGAAACAATGTGCGAAAAATGTAATTATTAGAAGTCTGATGCTGCGGTGTGTCAAGATTGGATATAGGATTAACACAGCTAAATACGTCAGCAAGGAGGTTCATAAATCCGCATGTTGTTTGTTTTTTTTTTTCGCGCTTAATGAGGCTCGGATTAAGAGATTTTCCGGCGATAAGAGGTGGATGAAAAAATGGGGAGGTAAGGAAAATAGTTTTGTTGGCGATTACCGAGGTGAAACGAAGCGGAACAATATGGATGTGTGTAATAGGATGCCAATGTTGGAGTACGATAGATCAAACCCACCTGCAAGCGTCTCCTTTTTTATGCTAAACGCTCGTTCGTTATTTCAGCTGACCCTCATTGCCAATTGCCATTCAATAGCTTTATGAAGAGTCACATCACGCTCGATATTCGTAAAAAAATGACGGATAATCTTTTGATTTTGACGATTTTTCGGAGAGAAAGGCATGTTACAAGCATCAAATTTATACTGACAGCCATATTGCTGGGGAACCTGAGTTTTGTGCCCTCGATTAACCTCCGATTGGTCGATGTATCGTTCAGCTAATATCTCATTGGTCAGAAGGCCTTTAGAGTCTGTCCAACGGACGTCGTATACGAAGACGCCAGATACTCGTTAATTTTTCGAGACACTCTTACCGATGGTAACAATATTCTTGGTTTATAGTTAATAATGTTTGTCGCTGGACGGCGCCACCCGGATCTTTCCCGTAATCGTTCAATTCAAATGTACGCGCTCAAATCTGTAAAGTCCTTTCTTACCGCGTGCACAAAAGCTTTGTGTTTTTTTTCAGTTTTATGTTTACCCTTTGTTGTGTGGTGTAATTCTTAGCTAAACGAAAAAAATACAGAGTTACATATGTTTGTCGTACGTGGAGACCGGTATAGCTAATATTTTCATCATTGAGTCATAAAAATCAGGATATTTGATGGTAAGTACCGCTTTTCTTGTCATGCCTGTGTTCATCGAATACAATTACCGAGTCGGTTGATGCAACAATACATACGTACGAACAACAAAGCTCGGCATTCCCTTGCTGCTCGATGTACTTGAAAAATACACCATTATATGCGCTCAGTATTCGGAGGATGTCATAAAAAAATTTTAGCATGCTTCTCATTTCCTCGTATTTTATAAAAGCATTTGCCACGATGTATTATGCAATTCGTTTCGCTGCTTTGCGAAGTGAGCTCGGAAAGGTCGTGACCTGAGGTATTATGATTTCTTTATCCTGTCTAAATATTTCCGTAAGCAATCTTTTCAGCCACTCTCGTAAATTCCACCAGTCATTGTTGAATGATTTCCTTAATTTATAACAATATAGTGCTTATCTGTGTAAAGATGAATAAGTATATGTGAGACCTGCGAACACCTCTGGACCATTGAAGGACTGTGGGATAAAGTAGATTTGGGTGACCGTTAATCAAAAGTCGGCCAACAGCCTCTTTTCCATTTTTTTGCTTGCAACGACACACCAGTCAGGCTTAATAGCAACAGATTTAAACGCTCAATGGGCGTTGATCAAGACTTTCAACATGCATCCAAATATATAGCATATACGAACCTCTCCAAGCCATGGGAGATTTTAGACATGACTGATTTAGATAAACTCTGAGAAAATTGTGGAACAAAAATTAGAAATAAGAAGCTTCGATTTTTACTTTTAGAAGTCTCAGAAAAGTGACCCAAGCAACAATGAAATTGAGTGATGTTATTCACAAATTTTGGAACAAGAATTTCTTGAATAATATTCAAGAATCGTTGATATGTTAAATCAACATTTTTGTTTGTAATTTACATTTATTCATCTTTTTAAGATTCAGTTATTCGCTAGATTTTCTGCATTGGAGAACTTCCTATAATATCTTTTCCGCTATCAAGCCTTAAAAAGCAGCTTGTTCCAATATCATAGTCATTTCCCTGACATGAAAGATCCATAAAGATATAATCTATTAAATTCATTTTAATATCGTTCTTTATGATGTCCATTTAAACGATAAGCATCGTCTATGAGCAAAGAAAGGCAGATGCAATTTAGAGATAGCAATTTTGATATAATTCAGAATGAACTTTCTTTTTTTTTTTATTGGAAAACCTCTCACAGAATCTACTTCCGCTTGGACAAAGACCTTTTTTTACTTCTCTGTATCTGAATGTGGAATATGGAATTTTGGTCTCAGAAAAAGAAGCATATAAATTGAAAAAATCCTGTAACGCATTGCCAAATTCAACAGCAGTAATTTCAATTATTTCTCTACCAACAGGCTGTCAATTGAATTTTACATGTCGTTTATATTCCTTAAAAAAAGCATTTTCGTATGAGCATGAGATATCTCATACCAGCATGAAAGTTTGTTGTCTAAAACTTCTGGGTCTCGAAAAGATTTATGAAAATTGTTCCAACGGTTATTCTGCTATACAAGATTGACAAGTCAAACTTGTTCTATCGACAAGTAGTCATTACTCAAGTATACTATGCAATAGAGTTCCAAAAAAAAATGGAAATTAGGTTCTTCGAGTTGATTCAAGTTGTTCGAGTGAACCTGCGAGATAGGACGATTCTACAGCAGCTCAAATCCTTTGCTACCTGGGTCCAGCGAACCAGCCCCTATCCTCCGTCCACATGGAACCGCCTTTCACACTTTGCTCTTGTTGGCAAGGTTCACTGACACAGAGCACGTTGTTGGAGTGTGAAGGAAAATGAGCAAGAGATAGAGAGTCGAGAGAGAGAGAAGCATAACATCGAGAGCGCCAATCGAAGCGGTGCGACTCAACTAGCTCAACCGGACGATCGTGCGAAATGATTGGTTTGTCGGATTAATTTATTGCTCGATTCTACGAGCCAGTAAACGACCCATTCTTCCAACTGCGAAAGAAAGAAGAGGTTATACCCAAGATCGGCTAGCCGAAGGAAACGGAACGTACGATCAATTTGCTGTGTACAAGGGACAAATCGATCAATTGAATTTCACGGTGATTGTAATAGATGTACCGACGAGTTGTTTTTACTGTATAAATAAGAAAAGCAGCCCACGGCGGGAAGCGTATAGTTTCGCAGTATTATGATGCGCGAAGCGAGGAGGAGCAAGGACAGAAGAGAGTGCGAGAAAGGGACTGCGGATGAAAATAAAAAGATGCAAGATCACCAGCGTTTTGCTCTATCGCGTCGTATATTTTGCGTCGTCGCTCTGCGCCTCGATGTCGTCGTGCATAAGCTCATCCGGCCTACACCCGTCGAGCGGGGGGTAAAGGAGAATGCGGAAGCGATGGCAAAACTCGTCGAGTCTTCGTTTCGTTCACGGAACATAAAAACACATGTTTACCTTTTTTTCCACACTTTTATGTTTCGTTTCAATTTAATTCCTTATCAAATCATCATATTTTCGCGTTGTCCATAAAATCGCACTAATATCCAGAGGCATGGCAATCGCCATCGGTCAGCACTCGCGCGATACCGAGGTTTGTAATTCAATGCCATTTTCGTTGTTACAGAAATGCCTGGACACCACGATCGCGCTGCGACGTTTGGCGGGATCCGGCGAGTTTGCACACGCACGCGTTCGGGCGTTTGTTATTATTCGTGCTTGACGATGAGAAACATCGCCGCAACGCTGCCCCATTGGTTTTTCGGTATGTTTACTCGGAACTGAATAACGACGACGTTACAGTACGAAAATTCTTGAGTCCCTTCCATTGCCTTTTTTTGCTGATCACGGGAAGCCCAGAGTCACCTTTCACGCTACAATACACGTTTCTTCTTACACGGGAAACGTGTGTGCGAGTGGAGGCGATTGGATCTGAAAAAGAGCGTACTCAACAAAAATGTCGCGAGTCTCATGGCACGAGTGCGCTCTGCGCCGCAGCTCGGTGTTCTTTTTCCCATCGTCAGCTTGCCGTGTATTACTGTAATTTATGAAGTTAAATTGATTTTTTTTCTTTCATGTTCAAGCCTCGATTTCGTGGATGAGGACTCGATCGATTGCGCGCATTTCCGAGGTTTACCGATCCTCGAAGCACCCGAATTTGGTGCAACGAGGAAAAGATAATAAATACGTTCGTACTGCGCGCGATACACGCGTGTGTGCGTCAAGCGGACGTCGCTCGTGAATCCAGGACAACGAACCCGACCTGAAAAGACCTTTCTCTCGAAAGTCAAGGTGTATACATACAGGATCCCTCATCGTTCCACTTGAAGCGACGCGATGGTCATTCCGCCCGGATGGTAGCTTTCTTTCGATCGCGATCTTATTCTTCCTCCTCTCCTTCTCGTTTTTCTTGACCGGAGGATCGTGTAAATCCGCGGGCCGGCCGGCCCGCCTCATCTCATCGCTCGTCGATGTTGTAGCAACGCGGGAGATGGAAAATAAAGGGATGTGTACGTGGCACAATCGTAACGAGCCGAGCCTCTCAATCGTATCAACTGCGGTATTCCGTTGATCCATATCCGTCCGGCCAACAACAGAATCACCGGCCCAAGACTCGATATTATTAATAAGCATCATTAATCTCGATAATTGATAATAATTCGCTACAACGAAGCTCGATTAATGACTCGTAGCTCGATTTTCTTTTGCCATTTTAATTGTCTGCACTCGTACACATCTCTCCCGTGGCATATTTATAACTCGCGATGATAGCTCAGCATATGTTCGAGCTAAATACGAACCGGCTCCAGAGTTACTGCTCTGCGCACGGTGTCAATGCCACTAAATTGCTGGGCGCCCTCGCTCCGGAACGGGAAACGCTTGAAATGTGGGAACCTCTCATTTCCATTGTTACTTACTTTTCCTCGTGCACACCTCGCTGCAAAATGATCCAGCTCCTGATAAAAAACTAATCAGGATCAAACCGTAATTGATAAATATAAAACACTCTCCGCAAAACAACAAGTTTTATTTCACTTGGATCAAGGACGAGAGTTTAAGCGGTGTGACGAAAGATTCGAAGAAAAATTCAATAAAACATCTTTTCGTCCTACTCTTTCCGGGACATTGATTACATCTGGTTAGATCGAGCTGCACTTGGATTCCACTGGAAATGTATCTAGAAAAAATGTTATTTTTCCAACGAGCTCGTCTCGAGAGGTTCCGTCCATTTTATGGTGAAAATTATCAAAGTACCATCGGCAAGTTACCGTACACCAAATTAGTTTAATCGGAGAGCCGTTTTTCAATAGTCCAGGGATTAAGATTCGTTCATTCCATTCACTTTTGCGCAATCGAGGACATTTAAATTCATTCGAAAATAGCGGATCGATTTTTGCACATTGCGAAAAATGAAATAAATGGGAACACTTTACAGATTTGGACATTTATAAACGGATCGATCCATTTGTCAGTGCGTCTCGGAGCCATTGGCATTTTATTTGCCATACTCCATTTGTCATTTACATCATATTTTTTTCTCGAAGGCACGATATTTCGAAAGTTTGCGCAGGCGAGGCTTATTATACAACAAAATTGAACGAGTCTTCGCTAAGTAGAGGAAAAAAAATACGAAGAGACTGAGCAGGACTACGGTGCGAGTGAGTGGGTGAACCTTTCTAAATTAAAAACTAAAAATCCATTTAAGTTAATCCCATCGTAACGCACTTTATTTCTTTCAGTTGGAACGACAAAAAATTTGAACGCATTTAGAAATCGAGAAGAGCGTCGCAAAAAATGCTTGAAGTTATAACTTCACCGGAGACATCAAAACGAAGTTTTATTCAGAGATGATATCGTCTCGGCGAACCTGCAGTCAGCGAAGGACAGATTCGAGTCGCAATGTACTCACGTCGTTTTCGTTTATTACAAAATGGACTTACAGCAAATGGACATTAAAAACACACATTGAATCGCAAATGAATTAGAATTGATATTCAATCTGTTAGCTAGTAAATGCAAGTTGCACTAATATATTGACACTTGTGAATTGATAGCGAAGTTCGGTTGGAATTTTATCTTACGAATTTGTTTTTAAACTCCCTAAAACTATGAGAATGAAAAATTATGATTTTCGTATATTTGAGTATACAACATTCTCAAACTTGCAGCCAAATTTTTTCACGCCGGTAACTAGACAAAATTGTTGTACCGAACTTTCTTTTTTTTGCTCGAAATTATTGCAGAACGATTATTCAATCTTTTCTACGTTATTTTTACTCGGAAACGAATTTATTTAATCTTCTGTCGCTTTCAGGTGCAATTCATTTCGGATTTATATCGCTCCATTGGATTTCAATCAAAATATCATTCGGACGAGAACGGTTCACATTATGCAAGATGCCTCGAGCCGATTTGAAGAAATGTATTGAATTATATATTGCCGGATGGATGATTTCAGTGGGTCGGAAGAACCCGTTTTTTTTTCATGTTTGCACTCAATACAACTCGTGCGACGAAGACCAAACGGTTTATATCGGCTTTTAGTTGAAACTTTTGTGAAGGATCATTGCTCCTCGTTATGGGACGCGAGAGCCACGTCTTGACGAATAACGGGCATGAATAACCATATTTCAACGTCCGTCGACACGAGACGATCAGGAATTGCCAATAGTCGATGAATACCGCGCAAGAACAAAGTACAATCGTTGAAATTTATTGGGCGTCCACTCTGTCCTGCATTAGGTAACGTTAATCAGACTGGATCGAAACCATTATTATTGAATGATCAACAGTTTCATGTTCAACGGTTATTTCACTTCCTTCTTTTGTAACCCCCAAGAATATTGTATTGAAAAACAAGTCATCGTCTGTGACATTTTTTAAAGGTTGCTTTCGAAGAATTTTATCATCGATCATTTCAAATGCTCGAGGTTTCATTATTCTATAATTTTTCGAAAAATTTTATTCTCCAAATTTTTTTTACGAACGATCATGCTACTGAATAACTGGAATAAACTGATTGAATTGAATCTTAAATTCCGTTTTCAGGCTGAGCATCTTCTCAACAGTGGTGACAATATGAACTTCGCACACGAAATTCTACCATCCCTTCAAAAGATTCTGATGGGTCGCGAATTGAGGACATCGGTCGCAGCACCTTCAGATTTCGCAATTTAAAAATACCGCCGATTACGGCCTCTCGGTCGAGTGCTCTGACAGATACCATTATTTGCGGGTGACCCAGATTTTCGGCTGCATCTTCACTGATCCAGATTGTGCGTTGCGTTGGGGAAGACGAAACTTTTCACGATCTTCGTTCTTTTCGCGCTGTGTAGGGATTTTCGGCGAGATCAATACTATTTTCCCTTTAACTTTTTGCTTTAAATTTCATTCTAAAATATTTTTTGTTTTGAAAGTCGTTCGCGTAGTCCTAGTGAAAAGATGCTTTGCTGGATATACAAAAAAAAATTGTAAATTAAATTTTCGCGAGTGTACTAAATCTGTTTCCTGCTTTTGACAACATTTTTATTGGTTTTTTTTTCCCGGTACAGATTATCCGAGAACAAGAGCAATGAGAAATCTCGCTGCAATCTTCGCGCAGTGGTTTTGTGTTCTACCCGTTGGGAATAAACGAACGGGAATAGTAAGATTTCGGAATTCAGCGAGCCGAAATAACCGTGAGAATGGCAACGAAGCAAGGATAATGCGAAGTTAAATTTGAGCGTTGGGTCGTCCCGTGTTTTGCCCTTCCGCCTACAAAAGTAACGGAGAGTAGAGCGAATCGAAATCGGCGCTGTTCCTGAAGCACGGTGTAAATTCGACGAGTAGGAAGGAGCAGAGAGAGCTGCGCTTGTGTTCGGGGAGACACAGAAGGAGAAGGAGGAAGACGATACAGAACGGGTGATGCAGTCGCGAGCTAGCCGGCCGACACGTCGGACACGCAGTTTTTTTCTTCCGCACACTGATTGAGTGGATACCGGCATGATCCTAATCATCGATCGCCTTTCGACATTTCGTTGTCTCGATATCGAGTATTTGGCTGACGAAAAATAGAAGAAGGGACCGAAATCTATGTTGAAAAGTCTCTAAATCCGTTGAACTATAAATTTCAAGTGCGGTGCGAATCGAGCAAAGTGTCAAAAAACATTGCAACGTGCAACCATCCCAACGGACGATTACAAAGGGGATGAAATTTCCGATGTTGAAATCGCTATTGGCTCGAGTCTGATTCCGCAATGATTCGGTTCTAATGGGGCTTCTTGCGCTCTCATTATTTCTTCGTTTATCCGGGAGAGATTTTGAAAAACAATCGAAGAACGTGGCTCGGCGGGATATCGAGGAGCGTTGAAAAAAAATTTGGAAAGTCAGAGTCGACCGCGCTCGTTTTTTCAATGTGCTTTCGAGCGGCGTTTTGGATTTGCGAGTGCGAACGACTTTGTAAAAAATCTTCGATAGATTTGTGCACCTGATAAAGGGACGCTGATAAAACAAGTGGAAACAACGACGACGAGGACGTCGGTAAATAGTCGGACTGAGTAGAATGATCGTGAAAGACAACATGTGGAGACAGAGGCGCCTCACGGTGCCTAAGAGGTGAGAGTAGTACCCAACGGGCAATTTACCCTTCCGTAGTGTTAGAGCTATCGCGTGTGGGACCGATGTAGGCAAAAACGTAGAACGAGGCAAAATTCCAAACGTGGGAGCGAAAGATAAGAAATTCTGTTATAACGGCACGAACGATCTGAGCCTGAATTTTGTCTCTTCCTTCTTTCTCTCTCCCTTTCTTTCATTTTCTTTATCAAGCGCGATCATGTATGCTCGTGAGTTGAGCTTGACCGCGACATCTTCATGACGGAAACGTCACGAGCGGTCCACGGGAGAGGAAAATTCAATGTTCACATGTAAGAACCAGTCCTGTCCCTTATCTCGTCGGCGAGTTCGCTGTCTTCACACTCTTCTTTCCCTTCTTCTATTTTTACAAACATCATCTTCTCCCCTCGCATTTTTTTCGCGCTCATACCCTTTTTAATCTCTTTCTACTCGTTCGTGGCGATGCAATGATTTGCCTTGGCATTCGACCTACAAGGCAAGAGAGACTCGAGGAATAGATCGGGCGATAATTGGATTTCCAGAGGAGCGTGCATCCGTGCAGTACGTGTCCATGCTCTCTTGGACTCTCTTTTCTCTTCTCTCTCTCTCTCTCGCTCGCTCTTTTGCTCGCTCACGGTCGGGCCTCTATCTCGCTACGGTACACACATAACGTGGTGTTACACCCGGGGGATAGATCGAGAGGAACCCTCGTGTGTTGGGTCTCTCTCTCTCGTACACCCGCACGACCCTGAGCGTGTGTCTACGCTATAACACTAGTCACTTACTCTATGTGCCCGTACGCAAGGAGGGAACCGTTCCTTCCGCATCGAGAGAGTCGTTGACACCGCTTCGAGCCTATAGAACCGATATATGATGCATTCTCTGTGTACCGTGTCCTTTTTTCAAAATTTCTCGAGCCTCTTCCACTTATTCTATGGTGCTACACGTCGGTTGTTTAATTTCTCCCAAATCTTTGAATGTAAACTTCCGATTGTCGAACCCTCGGTAATCGGTTACCCGAAAAATTTAGGTAGACGAATAATGGCACTGGAAAAGTTCAAACTTTACTTTCGAATGCAATGGTTTTTCAAGGATCGTTCATTCAATTATTTGATGGAATTCGAAGTAGAGAAAGAGCAAAGTTTTTTTGTTACTATGAGGAAAAATGCATGCAAATGAATCCTCGGTATTTGCATAGCAATCAGTATAATTGTAGAAATCGATAGTTCCCCAAATGTTATACCATCCGCTTGTACACCGCAATAAATACTCTGCCTGCCAATTTTAATATATGGCATTCTGCGCTATAATCCACTGGAACGAGTTAACGAACGTGTATCATTTCTTGGCTCATCAAAATTCTTCGGGGTTTCATTGTGGAAGAAAGTTTTCGTTAAAGTTGGTGTGATTGCTAAATTTATTGCCGCAGTCACAACGACAAGTGAGTTTGGAGGTGAAATTTAAGATTTCGTGTCCTCGGTATGAATATTCGTGACGAAAGGAATTTTATTTGCAAAATCTACACTCGTGCGTTGCCTGTGGATGTCGGGATTCAAATTACTTTTATTTTTCATCTCCTCCTCATTATGTAACGTCATTATTTCAAGCTCGACATCGCATTTTTGTTTGAGGAGTTTCGTACCATTTTTCGTACGTTCGCACTGTCCTAACTCCGTTCTCATTGAACAACGGAACACCAAAAGATTTCAAAGGCGTGTGACCTTTAAAAATTCAAGAAATTTAATTGTAAAAAGTAAAAGTACCCTCGCGACCTAAGTCGACGATAAAATGTTGTCAGTTGCCTCTGCTGCAAAAATAAAACCCGGATCGACAGCTCGTCCGCTGCCTCCATAGAGGAAAAAACGTCGTTTCACCGACGAGTCAAGCGGTTAAACAGTTTTATCGTCACACAAGAACGAATATTTTTCTACTATAAAGAGATGCAGCGAGAACCATTTCAATTTACGTACATTAACTTATGTCTCAATGATTTATGACGAACTGAAAACTTCATGATTGATCGACCACTGCATCGAAACGAACGCATTCCTACACTGTATTGTTTATCGGAAAACTCAAGATTTATCGATCATTTCATTTCATTCGATACTTTATTATGATTGTACACCGTCGAATACACAATCATCATTCCAACTTTGCGCCAAGACATTATTAGTTCGAATTACACGACACAGTATAATTGTCCTAAGCAATATGAATCAAAAGACTGTTACAATTGCCTCCGAGATAAAAAATAATTCCTCCTACTGCATCAAGCAAACGTTTTGCTCTGCGAGGATACTGCTCGTATGCTTATACAGCGTGTAGCATTAAGGCCGTAGCTCGGTCAATCATTTTGAGCCGGTGTGCTGTATCTACTGCTATGAACTATTGTGGGAATGATGTTTGTTCACGTAGAAGAGCGTAAAAGGCCGTCAAACGGCTTAACGTTGGCGCGTGCATTCACCCAACACAGCTCCGACAGCGCATTCTATTCCCATACAGACATGCACGTGGGGACTATCGGTGGGCAGGTTCCCCTTTAGAAAAGCGTAAAGCTCGTATAAGTATACTTTGCTATGAGTATGTAAAAAAAAGTGGAAGTAGGCCACTCGTGAAGAATCGTTCTTGTCACCACGCGCCGAGTGAACTCGAGCCCGAGCACACAGGTGGACCAATTATAAAATCTTGATATGCACTGGTTACTCGCCGAGCGCTTCGTACTCTTCTCAAGCACACTTGACTGTTGGAACGCGACAATCGTCCTCACACGTTTCAACCAATTCGTTTATTAACCTAAGTGCTTTCGTTGTTTCCTCGATTCGTGTCCATTTTTTCCTCAGAAGCCGGACTCAAATTCGTCCGGTCATTATAAGCATTTTGTTTGAAGATGTCGACGAACGATTGTGCCGGCGGGATTACTAAATCGTTGTACGGGAGTTGAGATTAGAACGATTCTGAAATCGTTTCAATTTTCTTTTCTACCAATTTTCGATTAAATATTTGTTTAAATCGTTTAATAGCTTGATGGAACTGCGAAATAGGGGCCACGGGAACAAAACTTGTCGAACTACGAAAAATAGTTGCGTAAGCTCTGAATTATTTACGATAAATGAAACTAGTTACGTCAGGTTGTAATCAATTCATGAAAATGACATTAAATTTTTTTCACTAGAGTTTCCATTACGTCGTTTCATGGTAAATGTGTCCACTTGAAAAGTCATTTCGATCATTATACATAATGGTAAAAGATAATCATAAAATAGTTCAATTATTATAATTTCAGTATACCAAAGTGACTTCATCGCTATGAAATTGCATGGCAAGTGTACTATTAAAGGTAAAACCAGTTCTTACGTCTGTCACTCCGAAATGGCTGTCGATCGTCCGAAATCATAGATCTTAGAAGTAAAATAAAAAATTTTATCGTACCGATTCTCTAAAGCTGTTGGACTGTAAATTCGATACCGAAATTCGGAGTGATTTGAACTTTTCATCATTTATTTTTCAGAACGAGCGAGTTGGTCGCACTGGTTGCGCTGTCGAGTACTCTCTTCTTGTTTCTTCACACGCGTGATCTTCATTCGCGATTGCGTGAAATGGAGGTTCGTTTGCAGCCAGGAGAGGGTGAGACACTATCGGGCAATCAATTATCATCCGGTGAGTAATTTGTTAATTTCCTCATTGCGATTATCGATTGAAAATTCAATAAGGTTGAGTCCGCTGTTTCGTAGTACGTCGAGGAACAGCGTTCGCAAAACATTTCGAAAGTGTACTTGAAAAAAAGAAAGTTCAACTCTAACGCGACTCGGTCCATGCTTAGCCATCGTACAAGGGCATATTGTGGGTGGATACTCGCTCCGCGTGTGCGCACGACGAGGAAGCGAGAGAGGGAGAGAGCGAGAGGAAGAGAACGACGAAGCGGCTGGTTTCGTGGTCGCTCTTACCTTTGCCATGCAGCGCGCGTTTATGTGTGCACTGTACGTAAAACGTCAGAGAGGCCGAGAGAGCGGTGCGAGTCCAACGCAAAGAAGAACTCGTGACCCTTCGGGGCCCCGATGTGTACGTGTTTTCATGTACTCGGATGGGCTTACCACCACGGTGCTCACTCATGTGCGGTGTGCATACATACGCGTACACTGTAAATGTATGTAACGATAGAGGAAGCAAAATCAAAAGAAAAGGAGAATTATGAAGAAATACAAGATGAAGATGAAGGACGAGGACGAGATGGAAGAAATGTAAGATTAAGTTGACGAGGGGCAAAGAAACAGGAGGAGGAGAAGGAGGGAAAGAGGACTCGGGAAGAAGAAAATAAAAATAAGAACAGCAGAGTTACGTCGGTGCACCATCACTCCGTTGCATTCGTAACGGTAAAGAAAGGCTCATTTGCGTGCAATCACGATTCTCGCTAATTAGTCTATGAAGTCCCATCTTCTCGCGCTCGCACTCACGACACAAGCCGATGCAGTGTGTTATACCGGAGAGCCCTTGACTGGTGGCTTGGCGTTTAATCAACCACCGTCACCGATCGATTACACCTATGTAATTAAACACGCTGGCAATTAGTACCTAATAATAGGCACGAGTTGAACAGCAGCCACCGTTCGCTCCTTGCCAACCTCGTGCTAACTTTCCTTCCTAGCGTTTATCGTTGCTATTCTATTAAATGGAGCATCGGCAAAGACACGAGAAAATATGTTTATTCATTTCCGATAAGATAGACATTATTTATAGGATTTTATAATTGTTATCTTCCCACGGGCTCGTACGCTTCCTAATGAATAGATAACCGGTTTTTACGCTTATCTTAATGCTTACTTCTTCCTCTAAGCTGGTGCGGAAGTCTCGCACTGGAATATCCTATATCCGAGAGCTCTGCGATCTTTACTTCTTCACAACGCTCCGAGGGATTGCAATACTTCAGACTCGATAAAAATCTCAATGGACTGCTTCAAAGGGCTTTCCGGATATCGCTCGGTGAAATTTTATTGTTTTTTTTTTTTCCATCGGGGCTGCAAAATCAAGCAAACTGCACTCAGCTATGATCGAATCTTCTGACAAAAAGTGTGTCGATGAGAGTTTTTAAAATCGAACTATTACTAAAGATCGATTTTCAGTTTCTTTTAACCCGTGGACACCACACTCCCTTTAAGGTCGCACACACTCACCACACTGGTGCAAATTTGCGCTTCGACTTTTCAAAACTTTTTATTTCATCCGCATGAATGTACGGAGTTAATCTTACAACGAGTATTAGTAATCGATCGCAATCATTTAAAAAATTGAAAAATATCTTGAAAAACTTCTCTGCGGATGGAAGCATAAAAAGTAAAACAGAGAGCTCGCGATCAGAATTTGAGATGTACGTGTGCGTATAAATTTAGATTGACTTGATTTGTAGACTTTTAGGTCGGGTAAGAGCTTATCCGCTACTCGACCACGAATGGTGGCCTCCCACGAGGATGAGGAGAGAGCCCACTGAAGAGAATCATAAAGGATCGTCAAACTCTGGGGTCTTCAGCTCAGGAGGAAATATTTCCTGCGATTATCGAGAACGCAAGAGGGAAAGAAGATGGAGAAAGAGAGAGCGAGAGGGAGGAAGGCATCCGATGGTAATAGGCCGGAAAGGAAGCTTCAGGAGTAACTCCGGAATATCGCTTCCCTCGTACAGCTTCGTATGCAACGTTACGCTCGCAGTACTGCAGCATTGTGTATGCGGAAAAATGCGACGGGAGGGGAAAATATGGAGGAAGAGTCGAGAGGATTAGAAAGGAAATGTTGAAGAGAGAAATTTGTTGACAGAAAGTCATTGGGGTTTGTCAATGCTAATCGAATTCTGACCATCGCTGTCGACGTTCTGACGTGATATTTCGAATTCGTCGCGTCACGTATTCAAAGGGAAACTGATAAGAATTTCTCTATAAAAAGCTTTAACGAATTTTTGTTTTGATGCAGCAATTTCGGGAAGATGCGCCGAGGGATCAGCGTCCAACTTTAGTATGAAGAATTCCTCTGGGAGATTATCAACGCGTTGCTTCGTTTCGTCGGGCGCGCAGTTGCACAAGATGATTTTCCTGTACAATTTATCGCGTTTTCCTTGGTGCAGCATCACGATAATCGATTTGGCCTCCGGACAATCGCGGTGCCTCTGTCTTGAACACGCTCGAATCGCGTCCCACACTAAGAGCGAGCGGAAGAGGAATCAACCTGGAAGAGAATATTGAAGGTTTCGTATATCTCGGCAAGAAAGCTTCTCCCAAGCTCTGGAATCTCAATCCTCGTTGCAAACAAAAAAGTGCATGACTAGTTATTCCCGCGAAAGATGAGCGACTGAAAAAAAAGATATGAAAAGAAGGAGTGGAAAGAAAAAACTATGCGTTTTTCCCGACGGATATTCGTCGAGGCAGAGTTCTCGTCCGCGACGAGGCGTTCAGCTCTCTGTACACAGGGGGGAAGTGAAAAAGAGAAGTTCGGAAAGACGCAGAGACACCTTTCTCCTTTCACGAGAGGGGGCTTCTTCTTCTTCTCCCACTTTTCATCATTATTTCTTTATCTTCATTCACCTTTTTATTTTTTCTCTTTCTGTTTACATCACGTTCGTGCCTTGACCAAAAGGGGCAACGTTATCGCTTCTGGCTCCTGACGCACGGATTATCGTCGACACTGAATTACGACGACACACATCGAGCTCTTCCCCTTTAAAGGAAATACAATTACGCGAGGGAATCTGGTAAAACGCTCGTGCGACCGCTGCCGCGCCGACTCGATCCGCAGGAGAAAGAAGGAAGAAAATGAACGGGTCTAACTGTGACCGCTTAGTTTTACGCATTTCACCGCAGCATGCTGTGCGTATCTCGTTAATTTACTGACCACTGGACGCGGGAACGTCAACCCTTTCGAAAGGTGCACGTGAAAAGTCCATTAGGGATACGTTCCACGTACACTCGAGCACGAAAGTTCTTCTACACGCGGGTACTCGACTCGAGTAAACCTACTTTCATCTGTGCACAGAAATTTATAATACTCGTAATCTCTCGGTCCGATGACGTTTCACAGTACAGACGTATTCGAAGCTCAAGCCGAGGAGTCTCGGAACAAATTTTTCCCATAATAAGCTCCCACTTTGCATCTCGTTAGTTCTTCGAAAAGTTCTAAACATTTTTCCATGCACTCATTCGCTAACCACACAACGGTCGTCTCATCAACTTGAAAGGGATTTTTGCGACGCATTATATGCCACGGCAACGGTACAGACGACTGATTTTTCACTCGGATGGCACTTCCCATGAATGTATGCGTCGAAAAAATGCGCACTGGAAGCTCGATTTTGCAGCAGATGCCTCGAAGCAGCCTCGGCACTTGCTTCGTATACCGCACTTGCTAGGATTCGGGTTTGCGCATTGTAAAATTGCATAAACCGGAGTTTACAAAACCGGGGTCGCAGAGTGGACGGCAGCAACTTTTCGGGCGTCTCGAACCGCCTTGAATCGGGTCTTCGTCTTTGTTGGGAGCTTTCCCTCGTCGATGAATCTTCGCTCCTTTTTGCACACTAATTCGATTAGCGGGCATTAGTATAAATGGAAAGGTATTTTGATCGTTTCTCATATTTTAATTGTCTGGCTGTTGAGGGAATTTTTGAACGTGCGCGTCTCATTTTTATTTTCCTTGTCGTGTTTCCTACGGCTGGGTAGGCAAACTGAGATGATAGGTCTTTAGAGCTAGCGATGAGGTTCCCAGCTGCGTAGACGCACGGTTGAGTTAACCGGCAATAGTTCTCAACCGAATCCCCACGTGTAAGGCGCATACGTGCGAGTTCGTTTCTCGCGTTAAATTCACGAAGAAATAGGACGTCGGGCATCGCGTAATCGTCACTGGAGTGTTTACACCCGCTATGCGTCCCTGAAGCCCACACACGTACGTGCAACTTATAAATTGCATCGTGAAAATCAGGCCAGCATCGAATACAATAGGCGCGCTATTCCCTTGTATGGGCGCTTAGCATGCGAGGGAACTCGAATTATCATTGAGCAAAAAAAAAGTAATATAATAAAATGGGAAAAAAATATAATAGTTTTGCCGCTTGACACAGATTGCGTGTACGAATCCTACGCTTTGCGTTTATACACGTATCAAAGTGGTCACGGAGTGTCGTCGTCGAACGGTTAAATCACGCACGTGCTGCCTTCCTTGCTTTTTTTCTTCAGTCTCCTCTCCTCTGTTTCTTCTTTTATCAACTTCCATTTTTCCTGTATCATCGCGACCTCAAGGTTGTAACTTAAGAACACTGCTTCCATGCGAATATACTATTATTACAGCTCTTCACGTCGCGTATACCCCCTTTATAAACTCTCAAACGACTCTTCAGCTATGATGTAAATAACTGTCGTTACAATCATTATGCTTAACGAGTTCGTGTCGAAAGGAACAACTTTTATGCAACGACGCTTCATTCCTACAGGAAATATGTTTATTAATAGATGTTACAGGAAGGGGGTTGGGACAACAAAAATATAGTGAATTCTCAACCGACTCAACGATCCGAGTCGGTAAAAGAATGACCTATGTTGCATATACTTTAAGGTGGTTCCTCCACGAGAAAGTTAAATTAGGAAATTATTTAAATTTACCATACGTATTGTTTAACATATGAACAACACCTCTATAAAATTTTAACAAGTTTCACCATCCCGAACCCGAGATATATGTAATTGAAGTTGACTCAATTAATACGTAACATATGGACCATGCATAAGCAAACGGCACATTATTAATTCTACCGCTAGTACTAAAATTAGGAAGATTATAAAAAACGAGGAGGAGCTAGAGCAGGATATCACAGATATTGTGAAAAAAAATTAAGGTGATTGACCATCTAGTTTGACAGATATAGCCTCGAGAAGTACGAAGGTTTAGGCTGCATACGGTATATTTTGCAAGCGAACAAGCGAATGTCGTCTGTATAGACAACCTTTTCTGTGTGTTGAAGCGTAACCTGGATAGTTCCGTCAAAAAATTTACTCACGATGTCGGATCAAAAATACTTTTAGAATAAATTTTACGAAAGCAAATGATATTTGTACTATATCTGCTGGCACCGAGTACCAGCCGAGTACCGAATAGGGTCTTTACAAAGTTATTGATTACGATCCGAACGAATTATCAAGTCTTTTAATATGCAGACAGTACATAACTTTTGGTTGGGGCTGTCGCAGAGGATCAACCTTAAAGAAGAATCGGGAAGAAAAGACGAAAAATTGGTGAAAGCTCAGTCGAAAAGATGGACGGTGACGATCTTAGCCTCAAAAAACTGTACGGGAAACAGATTATTATTAATTAATATAATCTCAGCAAATCTCCAAATAAATCTGAAAAAATTGAAATTATTCAGCAAACCTTGCTCATGTTGCTCAAAAAATTTCATATTTTTAGCATCATTTTCTACGGAGCTATCACTGAATGTGTCTTGACTTCGATAAGGTTACATGTTATTTGGCCCAAATTGTTATTGATTTTTTTCAGCAACGACGCTCCTAAACTGTCTGAAAACTCAACTGATTATTTTTTACACTTCGCTTTATAAGATTCAATCGGTTTAAAAGCGATGACATCATTTTCATTCTAGAGCCTCAACTTCCTTAAGGGAATTTTGCTCAAAACTGAAAAAACGTGTCGGGTCTCTGAAGTTTCGATAGCACACTCGCAATCGTTTTTCGGGCATACCTGCTCAATTCGAGCACGATTTATCACCTATTTCAGGTGATAAAAAATCGTTAAGGTACCTAAAAATTACACAGGGTTCGTGGTGCTTCCGAGGTGAAAATTTCGCGAACACTCGCGAATTTGACGCATCTTTAATTATTACACAATTAAATAGTGTTCGACTCGAAGATTGGACGATTTTATTCGTTCAAACGAACTCGTTCAATGTTCTATTTTTTTAACGCCCAGTGCCAAGTGCACTCCACCAGGGCACAACACAAAGCCGTTTGTGAAGATTGCAGAAACTTCAGAAATAAATAAATGCTATACTTTGGCTCACTACTAAACGAGATTATTCGTTTTTAACCATTATGTTCATTCAATGGCGAGTGTGTTCCGCAAGTGGACGATTTACTCTGCAAACAAGAGCAGAAGTTCTTGGATACCCTCATTTGCGAACAAATACGTTGCTCGAGTTTAACGAGTTTTTTCAGTACTTCGAAACTAGTGTAATCCCCTCCATGAATGAGTTTTGAACCGTGCTCGTTGACTTTCTCACATCATTTTTTTTATCCTTTTCGTATCGTCACTTCGATTGCTTCCAACTTACTTTTTCTTTGAATTTCATGCGGGTCTAACTATCGCATGCGTTACTCTTGGAAGCGTAATTTCCGGAGACAGAACAGCGACGCGGTTTATTTATTCGTTTATAATCGACATGGGGGGGTCGATATTTACGGTTAAGCTTTCAGTGCTCGTGCAAGACCCCAATTTATAAGACACTAATGAAAATTTTGTTTTCCGGAATTGCGCTGCTGGTGAGGAGGGAAGCTGAAGCGTCGGGAAACGGAGCTATCGACGGACCTCATCATTTTTTTGGTCCACGGCGATTCTCGTGCGAAGGAGAAACAGGAGAGAGGACTAGAAGAGGAGGGAGAGTGCAGAAGAGATTTGCCGGGCGTGGATAATCGACGGACGGAGAAGTTTTAGCTCGTGAAGGGCTCGGTCTCCGTGTCTCTCGCGCTATTTCTATTTCTCCAACGTCATCCAGAGTAGTTTGCCAGAGGAAGAGTATAAAGGGAATAGCGCAACTCGGAAGACGAGGAAAAAAGATCTCGTCCGAGATCGCGGAGATTCCCAAGGCTCTATCCGGTGCGGGGTTTCTCTGAAACAAATTGGAAAATTAGTCTATTCGCGATTCGAATGGGGCGGGCATGAAGCAGAGTGAGAAACTATTCCCGCGCGGATATCCCGTCCGTTCGTGTGCGTACACAAAGGCGTCCTTTTTTCGCAACGATTTTTTCCTGCTCTCGCGCCTCGACTCGGCCGAGTCTCGGAGAGACGCGATTGTTTCTCATCGGACCTTGCACTTGCCCGAGTAACGAGTTTTATTCTCTCTGGCACGTTGCGAGAGGAGAATGGCACAGACCGCATGCGCCACCGGTGAGAACGGTGGATCGCCGGCCGCGAGCGATCCCTTTCCGCGTGAACCACAAAAGCGGTACAGTCCTCGGCACATGCATTTGCGCGGGGACTCATGGGAAAGATGAAAGTTCTCTTCGTTCGTCCTCTTACCTTCTCCTCCTCGAGAGCAGCCGTTCCGAGCAATTAAACCGCGCGAGATCGACACTATCACTATTTCTTCTTCTGCCCTTATTCTTACATTTCTTCTCGCAATACTTTTCTCTTTTTCTCTGCCCTCCCCCCGTCACGCTCTCCGACTACTTTTCCTTGTCTCCTTCGCGATCGCTTTTTATCCTCTCTTTCCTCATCGATTCGATACGACCTCCACACCCTGATTTCTCAAGTTCTGGGTCAGCGGATTCGCCGATCCGTTAAGCCTCCCACAATGCCCTGTGCTCCGCCTCATTTTGTTCCACGGTTCCTCGACGATTCTCGAACACCGGGGACTGCGCCTTCTCCTCGCGAGCAACCGAGAATTTATCGAATATCATTTGTCACTCGCACGATACGCGACGAGGCATTAGTTTTTAAGGAGAGCTCGACATTCGTTGCATCCGAATGCTCACTTTCCCTCGGAAATAATAAAATTCCAAGTGTGAAATTGATGGCTCAATAGATTCTGTCGGTAGCTCCAAATTTTATTGAAAACTTACGGAGCGTCGAAGAAGCACGCTCCGGCCCGAGCCCCTGAGCAGGCCACGATGCTTCATCATCGCATTCGGAACGTCAAATAACTTATGTGAGAAGGAATAGACGGGGTACAATTGACCGAAGAAAATTATAAAGCATGCCCATAAAATGTCGTGGTATACGGGAAATACTAGGACGTTGGAGACTGACCGCTTGTGACCACACGTCCATAAAATTTATCCTCGTAACTCTTATTCTCGCTCGGTGAAAACGGTCTCGGGGCGAGCGCGCGCACCCGTGTTGCGTGCATGCCGACGCGAGAGCGGAGAAAGAAAGAAAAAATATCGAAAGACGCGTGCACGCAAACTCTCATACGTGCATATAAATCTCTTTCACTTCGATGATATTCACGTGCAGCCGCTATACGAGCATCAACGCGGATGAACGAGTTTGCTCTTCGCGAGAAACTCTCTCTCTCTCTTTTTCCGCTTGACGATATAATCGCACCCTTCACTTATTAGAATGTACGCGGAATTCCGATAGCCCAGATGCTCCTTTTTAATTCCAGAGCCTGAATCGAGGATCCAATTCACTCGCACTATTTATTTTCCATTATGAAGACGCTGATTCATACGTGCGCTAAGAAAAACTTGATTGGTCCATGCATGCGAGACTGGGAACGTTGATTTCTTCGTACTTTCCCATATCGCACTTCCTTCGTTATTATTTCGGTTATTATTCCGGACGAGATATTTTTGTACCTCGTTTAAACGTGTGAATCAACCGGTATAATTATACATCGATTACAAAATGTTTTCTTTCCTCATTGCATAGTGCTGCAGATTTTTTATGGATTCAATTAAACGGGAAGCATACAACGAGGCTTTTTTATTACACTTCCATCTTGTTTTAAGTGAGCTGGAGCCAATAATAACGAAGCCACAATTGAAGTAGCTCAAATTACATCTTTATTATCCTACAAAATTGCCTTGTTCGTAAAAAAAAGTTCTTACGAGTTGGGAGATTCCTGACTAATAAATTTCATGTTTTAAATATCTACGTTTTTAATGAAGTCATTATTATTCATTCGCTTTCCAAATGTATTATGCTAAGCAGTTAAAGGTTTGAGTTGATGGTATTATTAATATTGAGAGTAGTTGAAAAAACGCGAAGACACAAAGTTCCAGTCGTAAGGTCGTTCAATAGCAAAACTTGATTTCTTACGAAAATTTTGAAAAAAATATATGTCGCGCAGAAAAATCTAACGAATCGATTTGAAAAAAAGGAGTTGTACCGTCTTGTTTTTCAGATATTGCAAGTTAAAGTTCTATGGTCTCTCCGTCCGAAGACATGGTAATCGTCAAACAAAAAATGTGTATCGAAATAACTCGAGAATGGTTTTTACGATTTTGATTTTAAAAAACACAGTGTTGGAGTATCTTCTGAAGAAAAAATTAAAAAAGAAGAAAACTCGATCTACCGTCTAGTTTTTGAGAAAAAAAATGATTGTAATAAAAATTGTATGAGAATTTTAAGGACCGCGACGTGGCAACGCTGCCGCGTGAGACAAGCCACGATTATGACTATACTTTAGGACGCTGCGCTCGTCTCAGACAGCTGCCTGTGTACAGTGTTGCCACGATTCCCAAGATGTACTCTAGCAGGGGCGAATATATGCAAAAAAAATATAAAAATTCTAAAATCACGAGCAATTGTGAAATTTCAGTAAAATGTCGTAACCATATTATTTTTTTTACTGATCATTAACGATAATTTCAATGATTTTTGGAACATATTTCACAACGAATAATGTTGACGCAGTAAGCGGGTTTCACTCTATTTTTTATACGGCATTCAGCCATCGAGCTACCTTAAGATGGGATTTTCACTTTTTCTCAAATTATTCTGAACCGACGAACAAAACGAGAAAAGATTTGAAATTAGTCATTGAACTATGAAAACGGACAGTGGAAAATTTCAAATGCACTTAACAATATTTTGCCATTTTCTTCGCGAAGTAATCGCAGCCGCGCGACCAACAAATTGAAACGTTTTCTCCCGTCGACCGAGTTTTGTGAGACATAAAACAAGAGCGTCAGTAATTTCATTAGTTTTTTCTCAGGGTCTTGATCTTCCAGCACGTTATTTACCCATATTTTTTAATACAACTTTTCACACCGAGAAAAAAAGCGGTGTTTGAACTGATGAGAAACGTTCGGGTCATTCATCCAGACAGGCTTTTTCTCGTGACGTTCATTTCGTTACGAGCCATCAGAAAAGTGCTCTTTCGACATTCTAGCAAATCAAACTACATTCATTTTTTTGTGTGTTGAAAAGCAATAAATCAAATCTTACGGTGTCTCGGAGCACCAGTAAATTTTCATCCTTTTATCATTGGGGGATTCATCAAATCAAAAGATGGTCGTAAAGTGAATGGAACTCTGAATCATAAAGTTGAAGTGATTACGCGGAGCTGAATATTAAGAGAAGGAAAGGGAGCAAAAAATGCAGTAAAAAGTTTCAAAAGATCGTACACCGAGTTCTCAATCTAATTTTAAATGTTTTCGTTACAGAAGATGGACATCCCGGACAAACTGGAAATTCTGGACCAGCCACGAACGGCCCGTTCACCTATCAAAATCCGCAGAGACACACGAGTACAGATTTGGTAATTGACCATCAACTTGTGTAAAGATTCTGGCAGGATTGTTCCGCGAGATTAATGCTCTCGGAAACGACGATGAATGAGAAACCGATGTAGGAACCGACGAGACTCGTTAATTAATTTTACGATCCAGGCCGATCTCTCGGTGCATGCGATCGTCCATTGTATCTTGCTCCGTTTTGCGGCTCTATCGTCAGCTGCTCCCTGTTATAGAGCATAATTGTTCGTACTCGTTCCACATACTCGATCCGTGCGCAAACACTTACGTGCGCAACTTGTTACCGAGAAATAGGCATTCCTTCCTTTCTTTCTGCTCATTTATCTTTTACTATTTTACTCCTTTTATTCCGATTGACCTACACTTATATAACCGTTGCGAGGACTTCTTGCTCATAAATATTAATAGCTGCTGTTTCTCCTACGCGCGCTCGTTCAAATATATTCGCATAAAAGATTGTCTTGTATAGGCAAGTTATTTTTATTGGGTTCAACAGTTTGACTTTGCGAATTGAAAATGTAGATCAGTCGATAGCCTGGGAACTCGAACCATTCGCCGGTTCCCTTGAACCATGTAACACGAGTTCAAAATTTCCTTGTGTAAAAAAGCAGGTGAAAAACAATTGCCAAGTTTTGTAGTCAGCTTTTGAAGGGACGATGTCACACGAAGAGAAAAATCTGAGCAAACTTACTCTCGCTGATTGAAAGTTTTCCCCGTACATCGTTTCACTTTCGTGCCAAAATAAAATTATCTCACTTTTTTTCCTCCAAAACTCGCAGGGTGGGCCACCCAAGTGTTGGCCTCGCGTGCGTAGGAAGAGTTTAAAATCTTTCCATTTTTTCCCACTCTCGTAGGAAAAGGGCCGCGAATTGGATGGTTTATTCTACGAGTTTGTAAGAAATTCATAAAAACGAGAACGAAAGCTGAAAGAAAAAAAAGCTTGGGTAAATTCAAGATTATTCTGACCCGGAAATCACATTTGTAAACAGCAAACTCCAAGCACCATGAACTTGAATCTGATCCATCTCTCGGGTATTATGAAACTACTTATTTCTATAAAGAGGTGTGATGAGTTTATCGTTAGAAGCATGTGAAGTTAAAACAGCATTAATGATGCTTGCGTCATTCGTAGCGAGCGTAAGCGTGCGCAAACTTTCTCACGGAGCCGATGAATGAAAAAATTCGTCGTTTTTTCGATCGTTTTCTATTAATTTTCCAACGAAAGGATAAATTGAAAAAAATGAAATTTCCGCGGTGTCGTTGAACAGATAAAATTGTTTGTAACATCCACGAAATAATTTGACGGGCCAAAATGTAGCGAAGTTTTCTTAGTAAAGAAAAAACAATTTTCGTTTTATCGTATGGTCCTGAAAGGGCAGCATTTGTCAATGAAAACAGAATAATTACGGGCCACAGCCTCATTATATTTGTACGAATTACTGTTTTGCCGCTTCTTCATTTATATTATTCGCCGCGAGTACAGAATATAATTATGCGGTCTGAGAACGATCCGAATGATTATTAACGGTGAAATGTTAATTATACGGTATGGTTAATGGGAAACTATGTACAAGCGGTTGGAAATTATATTTGTGATGCGAAGTGTGACGAAGGTCTTCAACCGTCATTGATTCTTATCTGACAACCCTTTTCAATCGAGTACGAAAAGGCGATAATTTCGAAAAAAAACTTGATCGAGGAACAACGAAAAATAGAAAGTCAGTCGAGCCGAAGAATTTCCGAGGTCGAAAGGCGATTCTTCGATTCAAACATTCCGTTTTCGTGGAAAAAAAGCCCTCGGCTACGGTACCGTATAATTACCGCACGAGCACTTGAAACATTTTTAAGGTGAAGTCACACAGGAGCGTTGCTTCAACAATTCGTGCATTGCTTCCCGATGTGTGTGACACGTATTTATTTGTATAAACGAACGTGAGAGAGTGGCTGAAAAACGGTAAATCGACATCGAGTCTGACCTTCCGGAGAGGCTGGATCCGTCTCTCACTCTCTTCACAAATGTCTTAAATTAATGCGCTTTTCGAATGCTTCTTAAAAATGACAGATATCGGGTGTGCCGCGTGTAGAAAGTCGAGGTGTGATGAAAGCGGTCCCTCTTCGTTGGAGATTAAACTCAAACGCAATCATAGTCGAGACTAAAATTCAATTAAACCCCTTAATCGTGATAATGGGATTGAAAAAGTGTTGTAGAAAACGCTCGAAAAGAGAGACGAAAATTTGAGCAGCATATGCGAGGAAAAGGCGCAGCGACGAATCGTGGAAACGCCTCTAGAATTTTAAACGCGATTCCTATTTGGGTTTACAGTCCTGTTGGATAGCCTTGGAAATGATGAATGACATTAGCATAAGGATAGCATCGACCAATAATAATCGGGCCGTGTACAGATTTTTCGTCCTCACAGATCTCGAGTCGAAATGGACGAAGACGTTGGTACGAGGTCAGACAGTCTCGGCATTAACTGTTTTATTGCCCCTCTTTGCTGTGCCAATTCCAGAACGATAGTTACGCCCGAGATACTCATCGAGTTTGCGAGAGCAACGGCGTTTTTCTTTCCGTTCAATGACGCGCTTATTTCTTTTTCGCTATTTAGAAAGCGCAGCTCATATATTGGCTGATAAAATAAAAAATACGTACGGTCTATGTTTGTACAGCAATGATTTCTGTTGATTTAACCAGACGAACGAACCAGCCGAGAGACTGGACATCGACGCTCTGAACAACACGAGGCGAGCCGACAAACACGTACTCTTCTTCAATCGTGTACCGAAAGTTGGATCGCAAACCTTCATGCAATTGCTCAGACGACTGTCGCTCAGAAACGTTTTCTCATTCAACAGAGATCAGGTCCAGAGAGTCGAGACCATACGGCTTGCTCCATACGAACAGGTACGAATACTCGACCATTTTTTTATCCTCAAGTCCGACACGAATGTGAATAAAAACTGGGAATTTCAAAAATTCACTCAACTGACGTGCAATCGTAAAAATTGCAAAAAATGAAACTTCATTAAATTGAATGTAAGTGCACGATTAATTTGGGAGTCAGAGCTAAATTTCATTCATAATTATTTCAAAGCTTGAAATTCTTGGAGATTAATGAACCGTTTTCTTCTCATGCCAGTTAAGCAAGTTTTCTTCTCTTTTCAACAATCAGGAAGAAGATTTTCAAACGACTCTATATAATTTACAAAAATCTTTAATGACCCTATTTCCATTCTGTACATACAGCGTCAACTGGTCAGACTGGTCAACAGCTATGCCGAGCCTTCGGTTTATGTGAAGCACGTTTGCTTTACTAACTTTACAGAGTGAGTATTTCTCCCCTTATATAAATATATTTTGAATAACTATGAGCGATGAGGTTGCTCGAAACGATCTTTGTGGCGAAGCTTTTATCACTTTCAACGCTAAGATTCAAAATAGTAATCCTGTGAATTAAAGCCTCTGAGACGGGTGAAAGTTTTTCACGATATTTGACGAATTTTACAATAGTCGAACACAATTAAGAATTACAGACGTACTTAATTATTATCTGCTAGGTAAGTCGAGACAGGCGAAAGTTGTCGTGTCACAGGTGAAAGGATTTCGATGTTTTGGGAAGAACATTTTTTTCACAAGATATGAGATATTTTCGCCAAGTTTCTCTGCCCATGATCATTATATTGAATCGTTTGAAACAAAAATTCTTTTTAAAACGACCCGAAAAGGAAGAATATGAATGAAAATACTGATAAAATGATTGTTGACCGGAAAAATATCAAGCAAATATTTCAAGCAGATTTTTCATACATGCTCGATGTAAAGTGTCCTCTGGCTGAATTGTATAGACGATGAAACTCAAAAATGTCATCAGCAGATGATTTTTTGTAATCATGATCTCTGGCAAAAGCAATTTTTGTTTTTACACTTTTTACTCACTTTTCTCAACTTTATACAATAAGCCCAACTTCTTTCTCTGTGACTGTACGATTGTCAGAACTCGTAACCTGCCAAAAATTATCGAAAAGGTTCATAATTTGATCAGTTGAGGTGAAATTTTCGATTTTCTTCTTAGCTTTTTCTTTTAGATCAAAATCTAATCTTGTTCGAGGCTGGGGGTTTTTTTTCCTGTGGATCTTTTCGGTGGTTTAGGAGAGATCATTTTGAGCAAGAAGTTCGTTGAAAAATAGTAAAAAATAAAAATAAAACGTTTTCGAAACATGCGCAGGTTCAACATGCCACAACCGATTTACATGAACGTCGTTCGAGATCCAGTGGAGCGAGTGATATCGTGGTATTATTACGTCAGAGCGCCTTGGTATTATGTGGAAAGAAAGCAAATATTTCCGGATCTTCCGTTGCCCGATCCCGAATGGCTGAAGAAGGATTTCGAGACGTGCGTACTGGCCGGCGATCGAGAGTGTCGTTACGTCGAGGGAGAGTTTCACGAGGGCATCGGCGATCACAGACGTCAAACATTATTTTTTTGCGGACACAGCGAAAAGTGCACGTTAGTTTGAAAGACTTGTCACTAACCGAGGACTTTCTTTTTCATTTTATTCCCGTTTTTTATCCACTTCTTTATATCCGCAGGCCTTTTAACACGGTCGGTGCTCTCGAGAGGGCAAAATTGTCGGTTGAGAAACATTACGCAGTTGTGGGAGTTCTCGAGGACATGAATACAACCCTCGCTGTATTGGAAAATTATATACCGCAGTTCTTCGAAGGTGCTACGGAATTGTACTGGGGTAAGTTGCACTCCTCCATTATCTTCGATGTTGATTTTACAGTTTTCGTTTTCACTCAACATTTGACACAATTCCCACTATAAAAAATCTCTTATTTCAATGAAAAAATCGACGAGAATATATTTACAATTCGTAAAACGATAAAATTATATTGAAACATAAAATTTATACTTGGTCAGGTGTAATCACTCGAGTAAAAGTTTCACTGGGTTTCAAGTAACGTTGAGTCTGAAAAAATCGTCCAAACTAAATAAGCTCCTCCAATTTCAATGACCCCAGGGTTTGTGTGCCTCCAAATTTTCATTATCAAAATTTCAAATCATTTTAACGATCGAAACATTCTTGAGACCATGCTGAAAGAATTTTCCATACCAAGCAGATGTTTCCCTTTAAGATCTCTTCAATCTAGTTTGGTATTCCAGTTTTGACACATGTGCAGCGGCAGTTGGACGTAAATGTGTGTGTATCACGAGTGCAACTATATTATAAATGTAACCTTCTTTGCATTTACCAACAGACGAGATGAACTCGTTCAAAAGGATAAACCGCAACTCGTTCAAGCCACCGGTTAGTGAGGAGGTCAAAGATATCGTGAGAAGAAATTTCACCCGGGAAATCGAGTTCTATCAATTCTGCAAGCAACGACTTCACAGGCAACTCAGAGCACTGAAGCTTACGAATCCACTGCCAACGATGGATAATACCAATCTGCTTTGAACGAGCGTCATTTCTTTGGTGTATCGATGATTTTTTTTCTTCGTGAAACAACAGCAACGCTCAGGAATGGGGAAAAGAAACAAAAAAGCCTGATCATTAATTGTGATATAGAAAACAAATATAATATTGTAGAAGAGGCACGTCGAGAATCGGGGGAAAATGTTGTAAATGAAAAAGCTATGAAAATGCGTAAAGCACTGAAGCTAGAGTTAATTGAGTTGATGCCGTCCAGAAGCGAAAACGTGGTGGAATTGAAGAGGCCAGCTAACGAGAATAAATCGATTCAACAAGAGGAAGTAAACCTCAAGATTCGCGTGATTTGCAAAACGTTTATAGTTCGTAATGCACACAATTCAAATTGCATTAATCATCTTTCATCCAATTTGTCTGATATTCCTCCAATGATTCATTAGACATTAAATTCTGATTGGCGTTGATGAGGGAACGGTGCACTAAAAATCGAAGATAGAGACCGAGAAGCCCTGACGCGTGCGTGTGCGATGTGGCAAAAATTGTTGAAAGATAAAAAAAAAGTGCCAAGTTAAAACTAAATTTATCGTTATTTGTCATTGGACAGTTGTAACAGCGTGCTAAATTGAGATAATCTCGTAGCGCTCTCGTTGTAATACGTTTTCCGCGATTCGATCGTGTGGTGTGCCTGGTCACGCGATTATATCGGAGGTCGGTCGACAGGTCGTAGAGATTAACAGCCAGAGGCAAGAGAGAGGGAGAGAGAGAGAGAGAGAATGGAATAAAGAAACACACGGATGTAGCTATTTTTGGAAGCAACGAATATGCTGTAGTAGAGAAAACTTTCTTCCTCTCTTCTCTCCTTCTTTTTTTCAATCTCGTAAGTTTTTTTCATTTTATTGTCTCAATAACACGTAGAACAACGTACTATATATATATATATATATATATATATTTATGTAATAATGGTAATAGTATCAATAATACATTATTCATAATCTCGTATATGAATAAATATGTGTGTTTTCATTGAATTTTTTCTCAGTTGCGTACTCTTCGTTTGAACCGCGACTGGATAATTTGCACGAATCTTGAAAAATAATGAAAATTATTTATACAACTGTGTAACAGGGAAGTTTTGAGCCAACCAATATGACGCAGCGTTTCGTTGATTCACGCGTCTACTAAACATGCATGTGTTTCAAATGTATATATTTATAGTATGTATTTATAGCACAACTATGTATGTATACATGAATACGCATACGTGTGTATGAGATTGGTGAGGGCTAGTCAAAAATGAAACTCATCGTCATGCAGTTTGTCTTCGTTGCATTGATCGTGCTGTATACATATATTGCAGGCTTTTTGGGCGGATTAGTCATAATTGTTTATTTTGATCTTTATCAGCTTCTTTTCCTCTTTCGAGAGCTTTGGAGTACTTGAGTAAAAAAATATGGCATCGTTTCAATTGCCCCCCACCCCCTCTCGCTTTATTCCTTCTCTGCCTCAGTCTCGGAGCCTCGGTGACCGAGCGTTCGATGTCGCACCTCTCTCTCTGAAGTAACGACGAAAATCACAGGTGCGAATAACGTTGATAAAACTGTTGTTAAACATGGCGCTACAGATGTGTGCCAGGAAATAGTTACAAATGGTGATAAAATGTCGAATTTAATCGCGAGCGAGACGTTTTTCAGGTACAAATTTCATTGTTCGATCGTATTATTTATTTGAAGATTCGAAAGCTACTGACGTTATAACGAGCTTTTAAATAAATTGTTGTTGTCGAAAGAGGACATAAAATGAAAGAGAAAAAAAAACACAGTTTCATCGAACGAGGCTACAAAACGTGTTATTTACGAGATCTAACAACGAGTCCAACGAGTCTTAATTACGAGTTATGTGTATAAATGACAACAGAAGAAATAATAACAATCGTAACCCATTCATTTGACGTACAATTCATTGATTTACCCTTAACGCTTGGGGCTTACGTAGTCGCATTCAATCAACCGACTACGACAGGAAGAAAAAAAAAAAACAAAAAATAACATGTGTAAAGAGTATTGCATCGGTGAACGGAGCTCGCAACACTCGCTTCGTTTTTCTGTCGAGTCTTCTCTCATAGAAGTGTAAAAACTAACAACAATTATCAGTTCTGTGCGACAGAGACGTGCTTGAATCAATGTTCAATGAATTACCACTTTTTCAGACTTTGAACGAGTTTCCTTTTCGTTTATTAATCATTGGGAAAATGTTAATGTAGTTTTGTCGTATATGGCACGAACTGTCGTACCATCGACGTCGACAAAAAGTTGCATTTTTTGGCATCGCGACCAAATAAATTGACCACAACAATGCAAGGCTCAAGATAAATCGTTAATCCCTTCGTCCAGCTCAATGTTTTGAATTATCACAAAATATTACAAGCCTGGAACAACCCTTCAAATTTACCAAGCAATTTAGCCCCACGCAGCTACAGACAGTCGGAGGTATTTATGGCAAATCGTGCTCACGAGCTCGATAAACGTTGCTAAACTGATTCTCCCCTCGGTCACTTATTCAGACCCAAACTATTCGTTCCATTCGTAGTATTTTCTTCGTAACGCTTCATGACTTTTCGTCTCATCATCCACCACGCTCCGCTTCATTGTATTCTATTCGTTCTGAATCTGATAAATCGACAATATACATATATAATCAAATACAATATTCATATATAATCTATAAAAAACTAAACTTTGTCGATCCGAGCTGTTTTCAACGTGATATACGACGAATCATGGTCATGTCTCTCATAATGACCGATAAATAAAATAAAATTTTTTAAATTTACGTCACAGCTCAGATCGGTCAACGTTTCGTCGTAGGAGTTGAACGTAACCACAACTTTGTTCAATTTCGTCGTCATCATCATTTTTCCTCGTCATCATAATCGACATCTCAATCGTCATTTTCAACTTCCACCACAACCATCGTCGTAAGCATCCTCCGTACTTTGCATCGATTTTTCTCCATCATCGTGGTGGATAAAAATTCCATTATCATCGCAATAATTGCTCGTATTTCGTTCGTTGTTTTAACGCAGACGGTAAAATCTTAAAATTTTAAAAAATAATTCTATACTATACATGTAAAATGTTGGACAAACGGTCCAACGAGGTCGAAGGAATATTCGTTGCTCAAAGAGTTGC
Organism: Venturia canescens; assembly: GCF_019457755.1. NCBI lineage: Eukaryota > Metazoa > Arthropoda > Insecta > Hymenoptera > Ichneumonidae > Venturia > Venturia canescens. The sequence continues at coordinate 8,680,765 of NC_057421.1, read as the reverse complement.
TCTCGTGTTTCCTTCGCACGTCACTGTGACAATAGTATTCGAATGAATGAGAAGACTTCGGATTAATTCGCCATTGTCCTACGTTCTTTCAATGATTCAGTAAAAAGTTGGAGACCAATCGTGGGGGTTGCAGTGGGGCATGGATTGCGAGGTTGGGGCCGTTGGATTGGTCGCTGTCGTTATCGGTATGTAACCGGTATTGTTCGAGGTAGCGGGTAAACACTGAAAGCAATAATTGACACCGCTGTTATTGTCCCAGTACTGTGAACCTTTGCACTGAAAGCGTACCGCTAGTTCGAGTCTTTGGCCGATTTTTAGTGTGTGACAGTAAAGATGAAAATTGAATTTGTCGCTGAAGCCGTCGCAAGAATTGGGAACGTAGATGGCTTGCAGGTCGCTGAAGCTTCGCCAACTGTCGAGAGTGTAACGCACGTGTACGGATTTGTGAAAATCAAGATTGCGAACTCTGACGGTACCGTGGATGGCCAAGTTTATCGGGTCCTCGACGACGACGTTTTCCAAGCAGACTAATCGTTCTCGTACTTGATCGAGGAAGGATAACGAGCCACCCGGTTGCTGAAACAATGGTACCAATATTCTGTCGAGTTTGATACCGTTCGGAAGACTCCGGGGCATCGTTGCGGCGAACAAGGGTGTCGTGAAAGTCGCTGGTCCGGTGCCCCAAAAGTTAACGGGGCTGCTGTCCTTGTGGAAGGTTTCGTCGTAGATCAAATCGGAGTACGCGGAATTCGGGATCTTCGGGATCTCGTCGAGGAAGGTACGAACGTCTGCGAGATCGAGACCCAGCACATCGGCGAAGCGGACGATTTTCTTTCTTCCGGGTGTTCCCGGAGGAGTTTTTCCAGTCTTCAGGGACGAGCATCGTCGCAATCGCTGCGGTCTGTCGTCCTCCTCTTCTTCCTCTTCTCCTTCCGCTCCGTTTTGCTGTTCTTCCTCCTCCTCGTCCCCGCCGCCGCCGCCGCCGCCGCCTTGGCCATCCTCCGTCCCGTTTTTCCCACAAGTTTCGTCTTCTGCTTTGCCGTTTGCCGTTAGCTTCTCCTCGTCGGCGTAAAATTTTCTCGAATCAATCGTCGTTTGATTGTGATGGACGTGCGGGCTGGTCGCCAGTCTCTCGAGAAGTCGCGTCATGTCCCCGGTCTCGGGGTCACCGTTCGTATCTTCTATTCGAAGATTAACCTGATTCTTGAGGCTCTTTTCGGAGGCTGCGATCCTCCGGCCGGTCGAACATTCGAGCACGAGAGCACCGGGTACGTCGATGCTGCTGCAGTACGGCGAAATGTTGTTTTCGAGACAGTGCGAATCCGAATGATCGCCGTTCGACGACGGAACAGCCGGGCCGAGGTGATCGACCTCGTCGACGTTGTTCAACGTCGACCCGGTGATTTCCGAGTCCGAGTGCGACTTTGCTAGGGCCTTTTGGAGGCACGGGGGAACCGGCGTCGTCGGAGAGGCGCCGGGCTCATCTTGCAGGGAGAGAGTGCTCTCGTCGAAGGTACTCCAGAGGGATTCGTGGCTGGGCGAGGTCGTCGTCTCCAGGGAGCTTTTGTTGCCGTTGAGCGACTCCTCGGGGCTCGGTGTGCACCGGGTTTCCGGTACTCTCATCTTTGTCTCGTCGAGCTCGGGATTGGCCGAGGAGGAGCTGGACTCCGACGTGTCGTCGTCCTCTTCGTGCTCCGGGTCGTTTCTAACGTTACGATTAAGCCTCCGTCGCAGCGGGTGTTTACGGATTTTGCAGGTGGTCGATCCCTCGTTAGAGACGACGTCCGAAGCGACCGATCCGCTTCCACTGGACCGTGAGTTTTCCACAGTCCCGGTATCCTGGTTTTCGCAAGTTCTCTCCGTCTCGGAGGATTCGGGGTCGAAGAAAATCTCGGAATTGTCGGTCTCCGGGGACGTACCGGACAACGGCGAGGCATACACGCACCCGGATTCCGAATCCTGGAGATAATCCGGCTGCGTCGCGTTGCAGGCGTGATCGAATCGCCCGATCTTCCGATTCACAAAGATGTTCGCGAGGTCCGCTTCGCTCGCTATTTCCGCCGGGGAGGTTGTCGCGTAGTCCTCGTTTCCGTCGCTCTCGCTCTTCTCCTTCTCATTTTCCTGAGTCTCAACGTCGAAGTCGTAAAAAACCTCGGACTCGGGACTGTGACGCGGCTGGGAATCGAGCACGCGATCTTCCATCTGAAGAGGACCCGACGACGCTCCGGCCCCCGCCGAGTTGCCGGTGCTCGTCGTCGTTATTGTTTTCTGGCTCGTCGGGGCGTGCAGCCACGAAGTCTCGTTGACTTCGTTCGACGAGCCCCTTCCACCGAAGCTCATCGAATCGTCATCCTCGTCCTCCGACGTATTGACGACCTCACCACCGAGCGAGGTTAAACGCCGGTGCAAACGTCGCGCGAATGACTCCGCCCGACCTCGACAACTGTTCGGGAACAACGAACTAACGAAACCGCAGGATCCACCTCCGCTGTGTGTTTTTCCTCCCGAATCGGCGCTGCCCATTGCCGACGAATTTTCTCCCTCCGAAGACCCCTCGGGCCCCGACGTCGTTACGTTCGTCCCAGAACGGCTGCTTTCTCTGCCACGTTTTCCCTCGTCTTCGACCCTCTGGAATGAAAAATTGTCGCGGTTAGCCGAAACTCTCAATTTTTCCTCTTCGAATTGTTACTTTTTTGCATTTTTGCACGGGATGCGCTAGCTGCTGGAAGCTCGACTCTCGACGTTCGAAGGGCGCGCGCCTTTTTTTTCGCTTTCTATCATCATAATTATAAATAATAAATGAGGATATAAAAAGTGTTGGGTCTAAAAAATACACTCTTAAGGTAACTCCTGTACTGCATGCTAGTCACAAATGAGTGCTAAATTTTCAAAACGCTTTTATACCAAGTTCAACGTACCGATTAAACTTATTGTTAGTAGATATGTATTCAAGCATATTTTATTAACGTGAAAAAATATTTAAAATTATAGTTTTGCAAAACTATCAACTGATAGATGCAAATTTCCATGATGACACATTTTCACAGCTATTTTTCAAACAATCATCTGTTTTTTTTAACCGATTTTGTTGCACCAAGTCTCATTTTGTTCCTCAACTGATCCTCTACGAATTCACCGCGTAGATTTTCCTTTAAACTCATTCCTGAGAGAAATTATGAACGAAAAAGTTTTTTCACTTAATGAACAATTAGCTGCAACAGCGAAACGATCGAGTTAAAAAAACAACTACATGGTGGATTCATATAGGACCGGTTGACGAACAAAATGAGACTCGTTGCAATAAAATCGATGAAAAAACGCAGATAATTATTTGAAAAATACCAGTGAAAATGTGTCAGCGTGCTGGAAATTTGCATTTATCGGTTGATGGTTTTGCAAAACTAGCGTTTTTAATATTTTTACATCTTAATAAGATATGCTGTAATACGAATTTAATCGGTACGTTAAACTTGGCCTAAAAGCGTTTTGAAAATTTAGCACTCATTTGACTAGCATGCAGTACGGGAATTACCTTAAGGAGGGTGGATCGCGACGATACAATGTTGCCGTGCTAAACCATGTTTAAAATATTAAGAATTTCATTAAGGGTGAATGATACAAAAGTCGAAATAATTAGAAATTGATCAAATTTGGTGATAATGTTCTTCAACATCAAGTGCGAAAACACAAATTTTTTCAAAATTTTCTTCTGTTTAGTTATCGAGTAATTACGCATTAAAGCAGATTTCTTATGCCCGGAATGTATACCTATATATATGGAAACGCTATGCTTATACACGTGAACTTTAGTGATCAATTACTCGATAACTGTACAGAAGAAAAATCTTTAAAAATTTGTATTGTCAAATTTGGCACTAAAGAATATGTTCACCAAATTTTATAAAATTTTGATCATTTTGAATTTTTTAATGTTTTTAGCATGGTTTAGCATGGCAACATTTTATCGCCTGTGCAATACATCCTTAAATTTGGTAAATGTATTCTTTAAAAATATATAAGACGATATAAATTTTTTTAGATTTTTCTACCACATAGCTCTCGAGGAATTGAACACTAAAGTTCACGTGTATAAGCATAGAGTTTACATATATACAGTTATACGTCTCGCGCATAAGAACTTCGATTTAACGCTCAATTATGCGATAACCATGTGGTAAAAAAAATTTGAAAAAAATTGTATTTGTATACTTGATGCCAAAGAGTGTTATCACCAAATTTTATCAAATTCTGATTATTTTGATTTCGTGATCCGCCACCCTCCACCCTTAAAAGAGACAACATTTTTTTAATCTTTATTTTACTCGGTCTTCGTACAGAAAAATGGGGAAGAAGACAAGTCCAAATGAAAAGATGGGTGTGCGCTGTTGACGAAATCTCTGGAATGGACGATCGGAGAATAAAAATAAAAATGGTTTTAGATTCAATAGGCAAATGGCTATTGCGAATATCATACGATTTTTTATTTCTTCAAAAATGACAAAATGGCGGCCGTTTTTTGCAAAAAAAAATAGTTACGCTCAAAATTTCGAAATTCGTATGATACGCGTTATAGTTACAGTCACGAGGAACATGTGGTCAAATTTTGCTAAGGATTCGATTACGATACTTTGAAATTTATATACTTTCGAAGAATGCGATAAAAGAATCGATTTTTTGGTTATTCTAATTAGGGGAGACCCCTTAAATATATTCAAAGTTGTATTACTGGAACGCTATCAGGATTTTCACTATCGCATTACACTCAAACATTTCGATGGAATATTTTTTTCACCGAGTCTCACTACGTCTGCAGTATTTGACCAAGCAAACGTCACAGTCTCTCGGCTGTGATTCTCCGTTCGGTGAAAAAAATGCCTACACAAGCTCGAGGGCTTTCTGGGCGCGAGGTTTTTTCAAAAATTTCATCCTTTTTCGTCCCCTCCAAAAATATTGACTGTCACGAACGTGCTGTTGAATTCGAGTCGCTACTAATTCCCAGGAAAGAGGAATGGCAATGAAAAAAATTTGGGACCAGGAATAAAAAGGGAAATTGAATGGGAGTTGTTACATCTTGAAGCAAACGAGGATGGGAATTCTCTGCTGATCGTTGCAATGTTATTCGTATGGAAATATCGCACTCCAAACTCGAAACGTGGCTTTGGAAACGCCTCCGGAAACGCAGGACCATTTTTAAGGGGGAATTAACGCGTAATTTTTTCGATTGAGTCCGGAAAATTCTTCGCCCCGTATTTCGACAGCTTATAGAGACTTTTTCGAAAAAAAATAGCTTTTCTTTGACGAGAACTAACGGAAACTGTTGAAGAAAAATTAAAAAGTCCGATTTTGCTGATTGTTAATTTAACAAAAATTGGCCGGAACCTACTCGAGACGAGGAACTTGGGGCTTGTGTGAGCTCGGGATACCAAAATTGAGTCTCAAACGCGAAATTGTGAAGAGAAACAGCTCAAGGAGACTCCCGATCGCCGGTAGGGTCAAACGACGTCACACTTACTCCAGAAATCATTTTAGAACGAAGGTCAAAAACTGCAAGTTCGAAGTAATAATTCCAAGGTCATTACACTTAATCCAATGAATATTCTTCGTTCTGCATAGTTCGCCAATGTATTTCAATGCGTCCCATTCTCGTTGGCTGAGTCTCTCGACAAAAGTAAAAAAACCACGAAGCAAATGCCTTCGGTAAAATCGAGCGTCGATTCATCGAAATTCGCGCCCCTCGCAGGGCGCCGAATTCTCGAACTGACACCGAAAATCTTGAAAAAACATGGTTGTACCGGCTTTTGTAACGGCGCGCCTCAATACTGCGCGTCGCAAAAAGAAGAATCGAGCCGAGCAGGCAGGAGAGAAAAGTGAAGCTTTCGATTCAATGGACACAGCACACAAGCACGTGGGAATGGTAAGCTGTTGTTCGTCGAGACCGAACGGACTGGGCCCGCAGCGTTGGTCAATGGGAGCGCAGATATTATTAAGTAATGAAGGGGCCCTCGACTCTGATTAGGAAAGTGGAGAGTCGGGGATTGATTGTGATGAATGTTTATACACACGTAGGATATTTGAAGAGAGGAAGAGAGGGCTTCGAGAGTGATACGCACGTGGGCGCTAATGTCGATGAACCGTTCGCATTAACTCTCGTTCTCGAACTTCTCCGCAGCTGGATCGTGCTATCGATGAAGAAATATGCGAATTATACGAGAAGCAATAACGAGAGAGTCGCTGGCGAACGATCAAAATAACGAATGACACGTGGTCGCGCAAACGGACAAACGCATTTGATGGTCCCACACGTATGCATCGGTGCTTCGTGTCACGCGCCAAACTTTGACGTTACGTCAAATTCGCGGGTTGCGCAAGCAGGTGTGTCGTTATCGTCGTATACGTTCGCCTTCGAAATATTTGCAACGCGTTGCGCAGCCGAAATGTGTTGGAGATCCGAGCGAAGCGGGGTCGGTGTAAGCGGAGCGATTGCCGAATCCCGATGGCAAACTTCTCGGCTACTGAAAGGGAGAAAATCGATGAAAATATAAACGAGCGAAGAATTCGGACGATCCCTTTATGCAGAACTGCGATTCGGGGACCTGGGGAAATGGAATTTATGGGGACAGTTTTGTCCCGACTGTCGCAGCACCGACGAAGGAAGCTCATTAAGGTAGTTCACGCCCGGAGGATCGTATTTAAATTGCGATTAATCGGGGATCCATCACTGATCGAACCCGAAATTTCGTTCGTCCCTCGCTAAAATACTATAGTTTTCGTGTGAAAAATCGCATTAGAGCGCAAAGGGCATTAAAACACAACGGGAAATGGATCAAGGCGATAAAGTATTAATAAAATGAGCGAAGGCTGTGACAGGAACGGGCCAAGCCAAGAAGAAACAAAATGCCGAAATAAGCGAATGTGAGGTTACACGAGTGCTCATTATCAATTTCGCTCAATCTTTGACGCAATATATCTCTATTACTAGTAAGACAATCGTCTCGAGTTTTTTCCCAGACCTTCATTCCATAGGGGAGACCGGGGCAAAGCGGGATACCCGAAAAGTGAGACAAATCTTTTTGTCTTTTTTGTTTTCAATTTTCATACTTTTCCGAAAAGAACATGAAACATATTTCTTCCGAAATATCCTGTTTGTTTTTGTATTCCGATTTTTTTTTCAAAAAATTCGTTTCTTTCAAGTTCTCTTTTTTTACATCGCTTCCAAAGGGAAAAGATTTTTGCACAGATATACAAAAAGTATTTGTACATCTGAGATTACTGCCTCGCAGATCACTGTCTACGACAGTAATCGCAGATCCGTGGTTACACCTGCACATGAATCATGTGCCCACTCCGCACAATTTTGGCACTGAATCCATGTGGACAAAGAATACTAATTTTTACAAAATAAACATTGGCAATCTTCGTTATTACTCATATAATTAATTTTTAATTGAATTACAGAGGGTGCGCTCGACGTACGTTAGAGCGTTGTAAGCGCTTAAATCGCTTTCAACGGTTACAGCGGTAAGTCGGAAGCACTCGGTTACGGGTGCATTGAATTAAAATCATAGTAAAAAAAAATTTCATGAGTTTTTGAGGGGTACCTCGTTTTGCCTCGGAATTTTTTTTTTTTTTTAATTGAAAAGAATTCCAGTACATTTCTTAGTTTTTGGGAGTAAAAAATAAACAGAGCTTCCCAAACTTCTGAAATTTTTCTTCATATTTAAGCACGTTTATCTCAATAACCAATGAGACGAACCCTTCAAAATTTGATATGCGTGTCAGTCGACTGCCCATTTAAACTCTGTCTAAATTTCAAGACTTTATTAATAAAAACGTATCGCGCGTGGACTACCTTAATTCAGAGGATTGATTGAACGAGAGTAAGAAACAAAGGAGCTGAGCAGCGCTGAATCGGTGGCTAAACATTCGTTGGAAATGAAGCCCAGAACGTATTGAAGCAAATAATTGTAACAATCGAGTCTCATCAAGAGGAAATTAGCTCATCAAGCGAATGAGAGAGAAGGGCTCTGCCGCTGGCGCATGCACAATGGTTAAATCCTAATTGGAAGAGTCTTGAGTGAAGTCCGCGGCCAGTGAGAATCGAACCAGGGAAAAGGGAGACGCGAAATAAAAAACCTGCAGATAGAGAAAACTTGGGGAAAGTTTAGTATTCAAATCTTCGAAATACACTTCAATTAAATAAAAGCCTCCCATCGGTCGTACGATCGAAGAAAAAAACACTCGAAGCTCAAGGATAAAGACAAGCGCTAGCCTCGATTGAACTTGCAGATAAGACGGAAACGAAGGCGAGAGACGGAGAAGGTATTAACGTCAGAGGCCAATAGCCTCGTATACTTCTCTGAAGCATCGCGGCTCGATACTGCGAGCACACCGACGCACCCATTTACTACAAACTCAACAGACACACACGGCGCTTACGTAAGGAATTACGTATCTATAAACTCGCGAGGGATTTCCTAGGCGGCCTAGACTTTCGATAGACACGCGGGGCGACGCGTAAAACCCCGTGCGGACGCACTGTCCTCGACCGCCGTCTTCTCCGTCCTTCGTTCTTCGCCTCTCCCGCATTTAAGGAGGGTGGCTACACTCGTCAAAATGATAAGAAGAAATTGATCAAATTTGGTGACAATGGTCTTCAACATCGAGTGCGAAGACACGATTTTTTTCAAAATTTTCTTCTGCTTAGTTATCGAGTAATTACTCATTAAAGCAGATTTCTTATGCCCGAAATGTATATGGAAAGGCTATGATTATACACGTGAACTTTAGTGATCAATTACTCGATAACTGTACAGAAGAAAAATCTTAAAAAATTTGTATTGTCAAATTTGACACTAAGGAATATGTTAACAAAATTTTATTAAATTCTTATCATTTTGAAATTTTTAACGTATTTAACATGGTTTAGCATGGCAACATAGTATCGTCGCTATCCACCCTCCTTAACGCGAGCTCTTCAAGAGTTTAGAGCTCCAAAAGGAAGATGAGAGCACCCGCAGCTTTGACAGCGCACACCTGGTTATTCCTTCTCACTATTCGGCCAACCGACTACTCGATAAAACTCTCGACTCGCGTCTCTCACTACGAGCACAACAGCGTCGATACGTCACGCAGGCACATGCACCGCGCTCGTCGTTTTATTTTGAGAATATTTATTTTCTGTTTAAAATTTCGGGAGAAATTACTCATAAACTAGAAATAGTATTCACAGCGCATTCCAACCCGGCGAAAACCAATATTTGGATGGACTGCTCTTCGAATTCGTATTTGGTGACTCCTTCATTCGTCACCAACTCGAAGGCATCTAGTTTCGTTTAAAAAACAAGCAACGAAAATACTGGAGTTGGCCGGTCAGCATCAAATTTCAGGATATTTCATTGCTGAGCCCTTAACGCCTGGAATTTTGTTAAAACTCTTTTTGTTTATTAGGTTTATGCAAAATAAAGCAAAAAAGTAGGAATTTTTGAGGTCCCTTTTTTAATAGAACCATTCGGAAGCCTTAGAATATTATTTTGCAATGGTAAAGTGCATAAATCGTGTCCTCGATGTTTGTACTTTCGAAGTATGTCCTTGGTTCTTTCTTTCCTAGGCTTACCATTGAAAATGAACGATAGAATTGCCGAAATGAAATGTCTAATTATCACGAGGCTGAAGTTTGCAACGTTGGAGTCCAACGAAATGATCGATAAAAACATTCGTAAGTCACTAATTTTTTATTCCACGGAGTATCGGTGCAGGCAGAAAAACCACGAATTGAAAATTCGGCAGTGAAGAAAATTGGAGATTTACTGGAATTATTCGACACTTTTTTTATATCGTTTCGCGGGGGCTCCAACGTTGCGAACTTCAGCGCCATTAATTATCAGGATATTCAAATTTTCTGATGAAAACGAGTATTTTAGAGTCGATATATAAATTACACAGGAGATCCAAGTTTTTTTCGACGGCCGATCGCGAATTCGCCATTAGTTTTCCAAAATTCATATTTTTAAAGAAAATTTTTCAATATTGTTCCCGGAATCGTGACTCGCAGTGAAAAGTACGTCAAAATAACACAGCTACAATTTCGTCAAACAAATTTTAAACAAATGAGAAAAAATGAAAATGTTTCATAATTATCGATTGCGAGAAACAATGCATTGGTAATACGTTGCCCCTATTTTTTCAGACAAACCATTCGAATTGTTTAAAAACAACTCCTTTAAATTGTATCGCAAACGAATGAAATTGGAGAGCCCTGCAAAGCGAGCATCCCAAGGGAGACCGCGGATAATCGCATGTTTGTATACAAGCTAAAATAATCAAGGAAATACTACATAGACGCTCTCGTTTACAAACTCTTTTGATTATCTCTATATTTACCGAAGTCAAGACCCCTTTGTCCGCCGTTGCCAAAATCGTTTGCAGAGAAGCTGCTATTAATGCGCGGATTGCGAGTCGCTCGAAGACCGCAGCTTCATTAATCCCCAAATTCTTCTCGAGCGAGTGTCCAAATATATTTCCAAACCACAAATATTCCCGTAGTTGTCCCCCCTTAAGGGTTTACCCGAAACTCGAAAAGGGAGAAAAATCACGATAAATCGAGTCCCTCAACGGGCGCGACAGCGACGAAAAAAACAGTTGCGTTTTAACGAAGCTTGTAGAGAGACGAGAGCAGGCTCTGATCGATAGAAATAATACAAAAATATGTTGACTCGCCGACGATCGAGGAAGGCAGTAAAGAATAATGAATTACGCAACAACGGTACGGCGAGCGAGGAGCGAGGGGAGGAAAGATGGACGAAATAAAAAGTTGGCTCTGTGGCATTACGATCGTCATTCAGATACTCGCTCACGGTCGACGTCTCAATTGAAAAGTAACGCGACGTACGAGGCGCGAGAGTCGCGAGAAAGTATGAACGCGTAAGCCTATCTCGAGAATGCCGGGCTGCCAAGATGATGATAATAATTCACGTGACAGCATCGTGATGCCGGGGGGGGAGTGCGTCTATTAATGAACAATTCAATCTGTAAGAAATAATTATTATGAGCCCGGGAGATACGTGCGCCGGACAAAAACCGCAGGGAGAGCCCGCGGTCGAGCGAAGCGTTTTATTCGAGCGCTTGTGTTCGTTTACCGAATAATTCACCGGTCGCGTTGCAGTGCGCGTTTTGGCGGCGGTGGGCTCGTCACAAATCCCCAAATATCGGGACTCCCTCGCTCGAATAAATTTATTAATAGATCGCTCTATTAGCACGGGGAAGAAAATAAGTCTTCGCTCGAAATGTAACACGATTTAGCGCGCTTGTAGGAGCGAAGATTGATTACCGAGCACGTGGAAACCGGGACGTCTGCACGAGCCGAGAGAAGGGAGGAAGACGAGGAGGAAAAACGAAGAAGAAGAGCCACACTTCACGGACCGAGAGAAGATCAACTTTTGGTGTCAAGGTACAGAGACGTATTATCGCTTCACCTTGAATCGTCTCAACGATTGCGCCCCTCCCTGCGCCGACAACGAACTCGGACGGAAAACTTTCTTACGCTGGACGCGGCGCTGCCGACAAATTCTAGCGGCGCTCGTTCTACCCATTTTTTAATAAACCGATTTCGAGGGACGAGGGTCGAAAATCCCGTTGGAAAATATTCCTCGGTCTCACTCGTCGGTGGAATACGCGACTCCGTGCACGGGACGTCGCCTAGGAAAAAGGTGATTCTGTGCGCGCACTCTCGTAAAGCCTCGTAAAGACCCTCAGTGAGAAAATTCTTAATACCACAGACTGCTGGATGTCGACGAATTTGTTTCCCAAGCATTGGCTCCGGCAGGCTGTTTCTCTTCCGGAGTTGTCATCGCTCTGCGTCATTTCGCGATTTATTTTCACCGGGATTCGTCTCGCTGTTAACTCCCGGATGGATGGACGCAGAGAAAATTCCCGTCGCACAGAGTCCCTCGCGTGGTATCTCCTCGTGCGGCACTACCGTTCCCCTTCGTCCTCGGAACGTGTCGGCAACGAACGCGTGTATTCGTATCCGGCGAGTCTAGCGGCTCGCAACAGTCTTGCTAATCGCCCAAACTCGTTGGCAGTTTAATTAGCGAAATGTACCGTTTGCTCGCGCGGACGCTCTCGCGGACACTCGTGTCTCGCGTCGTCGATCTTTGGAGAACGACTCTCCGGCACGCTGCTCGTAGCCGGCGATAACGCGCGCCTGCAGCCGAGCCACTCTCGTGCCTTCTACAGCCAATGCAAAGTCGCTCGAGTACACTCCCCGGAGAAATCTCCACCGCGTACATTATCGCGCGGGGCAGCAACTGCTCGCCTGGATACGACCGCGGCACTCCGTACCCGGACGACGGAGACGGGTCCGAGAACGAAGCGGTTCGCGCGGAGAAGAAGAGGAGAGAAACGAGACTAAATCTGTAGGGTAAATCGATCTTCTGTTACACACGGACAAGCCGGTGTAACGACACGAAGCGAGCTCCTCTCTCTCTCTCTCTATTCGCTTCTCAGTCCCTCCAATAATCAAAAAGATTCGACTGATCGGGCTCAGCGGTTGGAAATCACACCGAGAGCTCGTGTCTCCTCCCCGGTCCAACTCGATCAATTCTCTTACGTGTCTCCGTTCGTCTTCCTCTCGCGAGAGAGCCCGAGTTTCTCTGCGCGGCTGCTATTAATAAAACCCGTACCTCTGGACGAGGACGAAAGAAGCGACGACGCACGCACGCGCACGTACACACGATCGCACCAACCGCACTTTCCACTGTGTTTACGCCCACATCGAGTTCTATAAACGCGTTGCGCTCTAGAGGTAGACGTGCGCGACCTACCGCAACCGGTCACTTGTAATTATTATTGTTATTAGCAATCTTGAAAACTCCGCTCGTCATCCTGGGATAAGCGAGTTTGATTTTTTCCTCTGCAGTCCTCTAGTACGAAGATCCCCACTCGCGTCTAGTCTTCTATCCACGGCCGTCGTATTTTCTATGCCCCGCGGATACCAGACGGAAATAATACTCAAAAACGTGTGATTATCTTCTCGAGATACGAACAACAACTCGAGAGTAAATCATACACGTTTTAATCAATGTGACCTTTGCTGCGAGACATCGCAGCTCCTTTTTCTCCGATTCGATCACACGTTGCGATTATCCCGCCTCTTTATCGCGCGGACCAAATGTCTTCTGTAGACATTATCGCATACATTTAGAATTGTTATTCAATCTTGTGATATTGTTGAGAGACGTTCGTAACTCGGCGCTCATGCGCTGGAGAAACCGGGGCAAAACGGGCCACGATGATGCTCAGGCTCGCAACGGTGGAGATCAACGAAATTATGTAAAAAAGACTCCAACAATTCTCGTAATTTTGGAATTTTTTTCTATGCGGAATTTGCAATTTGTGGTTTTCCTGCGTACGGGCGTTTCCGGAAATATGGAGTTGGTTAATTACAAATGTTGTTTTGAAGAAATTTTGGGAGCTTCTTTTTTATCGAGGGCTCTCTTAAAATTTGGGAATGTTTTTTTTTTTACGCAACCTCGATCGAAGCCGAGGTGCAGAGTCTAAGAACGAGGAAAATCTTGTGAAAAATGAAAATTCGAAATAGTCTGAGACGAAATGAAAAACCTTGAAGAATTTGATTTTTAACATTTTCTTGCAAGATGTCAAAAATTGGAAGAAATTTTCAAAGAATCACGTTTTTCTTTAAGGCCTTATATACACTTGCAGCGGGCGAAAAAACGTGGTTTTCTTGATTTTTTTTCGACAAGAAAACAAACGCTTGTTGGAAAACTGTGAACGACATTCATATGTACATATGTTCGTGTACATATGTTCGTGTACTTGTACAATTTTTTTCATCAAAAAATGTCTCAAAATGGCGCAACTCCAGCTCTGTATTCCAGTAGCACCTTTTTTTAAGGAGGGTGGATCGAGACGATAAAAAATTTGAAAAAAAATTGTATTTGTGTACTTGATGCCGAAGAGCGTTATCACGAAATTTGATGAAATTCTGATTATTTTGATTTCGTGATCCACCCTCCTTAAGCATCAGTTGCGATGGACATTTCAACTAAAAATCTATTAATTCGATCCATACGAAATTTATACCACTTATTTATTATAATAACAGCTTGGGCCTGGACGAAGGATTTGTAAAAATTTTGATTTAAAAAAAGTGGCGACAGTTTAAACAAAAAAAATCATTTTTTGAGGTGCTAAATTTTCGCTTTTTTGTCACAATTTTTTGTTTCCAACAGAATACGAAATCCCTCGTCCGGGTCCTGGCTATTATTATAATGAATAAATGGTACAAATTTCGTATGCATCAGATTGTACTTGAAGAATATCTAATAAAAAAAATGTTCAATTTTTCCGCCCATCACAAGTGTGAAAAATATAAACAAAACGAAATAATGGAAAAAAAATTCCGTAATTTTTCAAGTTCCCCGCTCTGCTCCGATTCTTCCCTGTATCCACGAAAAAAATGAGGAAAATTTCGTTTTCCGGGATCGCTCCTGTGCCATATTATTCGAAAGTTCGTCCAACAAACGTCACCTGCGTGAGCATATAATTCGGTGCGTCCGATGTGTGTCTTTTACCGAGCGAGGATCGCGAACCCGAGCCCCGGTGCGGCGCGGCTTGACCGGGGTGTGGGCGGAAATCCGTCGTGAAATGCCCGAGAGTTTATTTTAGCGTCGAGGATCATGGAGAGCAGCAGCAGCAACCAGACGCTGCTCTCTCGACTCGCCAGCGATCTCGCGAGCATTCATTGCACGAAGGAATATCACGAATGAGTTTAAGCGAATAGAGACTTCATCGAATCTCCATATCCATCAATCCCGTTCGCCGATCCCAAGTTCGACTGCCTTCCAATCGAAAACCACTCGACCGATTACGATCAACTCTTCACGGCATCGCGGACCACGATTCGAAGTGTGTTCCCGCTTCTGCAGGACTCGATCAAACCCTCCACATTGAAAGCACGATTGACCAAAGAATTTCGTCCTCTTGAAATTACGTGGAGAAGCAAATGCTCGAACGGTTCGTCAAGAGCTGACGAGCCCACGACCGACGCGAAAAGTACTCAAGAAAACTGCCTCGTTCCGGGATGCTGTCGGCTTTTAAAATCTCAATCCCAGACACTCTCCCCGTGCTAGAGGCTTACGAGAATAAGTGCATTCCAAAGTTGTAAGAAAATGTGTAGCCGACGAGTTGATCGGGGTGTCCGGTTTCCAGAGGATCAACCATGCTCTCTCCCGCTGTGTGGGTGGCTCGCTCTCTTTCTCTCCAACTCTCTGAATTATATAACAGTTTGCGATCATCGCTGCTCACGTATACAGGGCGTTCCATTGAGACGGTGAGACTTTGGAACAAGATGTTCTTCGAGGCTTCCGAGTAATTGCCTTAATGGCCTCCTCCTTGCTAGAAACCGTGAATACTTCTTCGGGGAGTTTTTGGTATCGTTGTTTGGAAAAATACTAGAAAATCTTTGAAACGGTGCTTGAGCGATTCGTCTGGAAAAAGAGATTGGAACCGAAGGCGCTCGCGATCAAAACATGTTTGCGTGAACTCTGACTCGTGCATTGCAACGCTCGTAGCGGATTATTGCGGTGGAAATTAATCAAGTAATGAGAAAAGCCTCCATTCAAGGCTGCACTTCCGAATACCGGTTGACTCCGATTGGCTTCAAATTTGGCACAGACCTTCTTTTCGACTCCGAAAGAGTCCCGAAAAGGATTTTTGGCTCGTCGGAATATTTGCCGAGATATTTAATTTAAAATTAAAAATTACGAAGCTTTGTTTTAAAATATTTCAATTTTTTATGTTTTTCAAGGGTTCTCAAAAAATTGAATTCTTTCGGAAATTTTTTTTCTCCATTTTCTTCTTAATTTTAATTATTTACGAAATTTCTTCTTTTTCAATTTTTCTTCTATGCTTTTAATGCTTTTTACAAAAATCGGTCGAGATATGCATTGGATGAATATTGAAGTAAAAACAAATTTGTGAGGCAGTTTTGCCCCAAGAATTTTTTTATTTTACCGAAAATTACAGAAGACTAACGTACATTTTCTGATTTTTCAGAGTAAGAGATCGACGCAGCTTCTGAATCATCTGCAAAGTACAAAATTCCTTCAAACCCTCCGTTTTGCCCCGGTCTTCCTTATTATTCCTCATTATAAAAATACGTAATCGTGACGACGCTGAAGTTTACAACGTTCGAGTCCAACGAAATGAAGAAAAAAAAAACATTTGACATTGACCAATTTTTTTATTTCACGAAGTATCGGTGCAGCTTGAATAACTACGAATTGCAAATTCGACAGGGAACAAAATTGGAGAATTACTGGAATTATAGGAGGGTTTTTTAAAATCATTTCATTGGACTGCAACGTTGCAAACTTCAGTGTCATTAATCGTGCATATAAGAGAAACAACGATCGAGCAAGATGAAATGCCAATATACCGAGTGTCGCGTGACCAGTGAATCTCCAAAGTCCAAAATCGATCCAAAATTTCTGGATCGATTTGCATATTGAAATCGATCGAAAAAAGAAAGCAGAGCGTCGCGATGTAGCGCACAAAAAAAGTAGAATACTACAAAATTTAAAATGAAAAGAGTTTATTGTCATGGGACTCGTGTTTGTTTGAACTCAGAGGAAAGATTCTGCCAGATGCGAATTCGAAATAAGAGGGCCGTAAAGCGATGACTTATGGTGTCTCTGATCAACCGGATCTTTCGGATGAAAAACTGCTGATTGACCTTTGCGTAAAATTTAAAAATAGTGCGTACAATACACGCGTCAGAGAGGCCTTTCAGAGGCGGCTGTATCGGAGATCCGCGAGTAGCAATTCTCGTCGTTATCTGCCCCGTGTTTCATGTACAACTATAAAAAAATGAGAAAAATAAAGCCTGATGGATCTCTGCCAGAAAGAAGAGCGGAACGGCCCGGAGCGATCGCGTCTGGAAATAGCTCTCTCTCCCCCCCGATTTTGTAGTTCGGAAAACTCTAATAAACTTGCACTACGACTCGTTTTCAGGCTTATCAGTATTGTTAACAATCTCGTTGTCGTTGCTCTTTCCACGGCTATTTTAGTAAGACAGAATACGAAGGATTGGCACGGATGCGGAAAAGATTTTTAGCCGCTCTTTCCAAAAACAGAACAATTATTTGCACTACTTTTTATTGCAAAATTCAATGAGTTTTTCATTGATCGTTTGTGATCAATGAAAAACTGGAGTGAAACCGGATACGTTCGATCGAAGATTCGGAGGGGAATTTTTCTTGCTACGAATCCATTTTCCGGTGAATTGATCGACGACGATGCTCCATTGATCACTCAATGCTCGTCCGCGGTCCACGATCTTCGGAGGTCAAATAACTTATCGTAATATTCGTAGAAATAGATTTTTGAGTCCCGTTAAATTTAACCCGCGTTCTAACGTCTCTTTCTAGCTGCGTCCGCTGCTTGGTTCAATATAAGCTGAAAAAAATATCTCGGCCATACTTTTCCTGCTGGCCATTCGAAGATACGCAGACGAGCGACGTAGTTTTGGCGACTGCGCCGCGGCGCCGACTTACGCTCAATCTTATACCAATTACTCAATTGAGTTTTTAACAGAATTTTTCGTCTACACTCTGCGGGAAGTGGACCCATTCCGAAATGAGAAAGAAGAACTCTTCGAAACGGTAGCGATGAGAGGAATCGATTCTCCTTTTTTCGTATTCATTTACATTTATTCTCATATAAACAAAAACCCAGAATGTTCAAGAGTATCGAAATCATTTTTTTTTCTGTTTTTTCGTACCAATCGGAGCGAAACTCGATTTCTTACGGAAATTTTGAAAAAAATATATGTCGCGCAGAAAAATCTAACGAATCGATTAAAAAAAAAAAGGAGTTCTGCCGTCTAGTTTTTCGGATATTTCAAGTTGAAGTTCCGCTTACTCCATCCGGAGACATGGTAATCGTCAAACAAAAAATGCGTGTCGAAATAACTCGAGAACGGTTCCTACGATTTTGATTTTAAAAAACACAGTGTTGGAGTATCTTCTGAAGAAAAAATTGAAAAGTAAGAAAGCTCGATCTACCGTCCAGTTTTTGAGAAAGAAACGATTGTAATAAAAATTGTATGAGAATTTTAAGGATCGCGACGTGGCAACGCTGCCGCGTGAGACAAGCCACAATTATGACTATATTTAGGACGCTGCGCTCGTCTTAGGCAGCAGTTTGTTTACGCAAAAAAAAATATAAAAATTCCAAAATCACGAGCAATTATGAAATTTTAGTAAAATATCGTAACCATATTATTTTTTTTACTGATCATTAACGATAATTTGAATGATTTTTGTAACATATTTCACAACGAATTACATTAAGAAGTAATTTTCGATAGAAAAAATAATAAGATTTGATTAAAGATGATAATTTTTTTAATACAAATTTTTGAACGAAATGAAATTTTCAAAAAATCAAATAGAAATAATGAAAATCGTTGGAGTAACGCCCGGTACCGTTTTAAAAAATCGTGTCTAAAGAAAAACGCGTCTAAAGTTTTGGAACGTGGTCAGGGTCACGCGATTGACAAAATTTGAATGAACAAATTTTTTTGAGGGTTCAATGCCCTTTTCATGCTTGAAAGTCAAAAGTATAAAACCAATAAAAAAAAATTGATCATTCGAAAATTCTACTCTGGTTCTTGCCCTCCGAAATAAATACTCTCGATGAAAATAGACTGTTTTTAACTTATGAAAGTTAGAGCAACAGGAAAATTAGCACACGCTGCCACTCGCATAGCTCAATGGATCTAAAACTTTGCTATGACGCGGGGCCGTTGGCGCCACATGTCTCACGCCTACGTATCTTCATATATCATCCCGAGTGGAATAAAAAAAGCTGCGATTATCACAACCGACAGTTGGTGCCCGCGTCATTTGATCAGTGGATTAAACGAATTTTTCTCCACCGAAAAAACAAAATGCGTTCATACGAAAGGAGAAAAAACTTCGAATGCGATCGCCTCTTGTTTTTCTCGTGGCTCTCGATTCTTTCGTCCTTCTCGTTCGGTAACAATTACTAAGGCGCGAAAATAAACTTTAAGGTAGGAGTCGCGCGACAATCGACATTAGACGAACTCGTGATTTTTAAATTATATCATTTTTACGTTATAAACTTTCGTATGGCTAAAGGATTTAATAAGTTACCGAAGATTATATCAAGAAATTTACGATCAAAAATAGAAATATAACACGGCATCTTATGAGAAACCCATCCCGCCAACACTATGATTGCAGAATTCATTTCCTTATCGATTAGATATAGTTTATGTTAAAATTGTTCCTCATAGATTATATTATAAAGATTCCAATGGGACCATAAAAATATAGGGCCATCGACTCATTCGAAGAGAATTTTTAAAATAATCTCGATGAAAACTCAGAAAATGGCAGGAGATCGACTGCCATGAAATGGCTCGATATACTTGGCAACGTTAAGGTGGCTCCTCCACGAGACAGTTAAATTAGGAAATTATTTAAATTTGGCATACATATTGTTTAACATATGAACAACACCTCTGTAAAAATTCAACAAGTTTCACCATCCCGAACCCGAGATATATGTAATTGAAGTTGACTCAATAAACACGTAACATATGGACCATGCATAGGCAAACAGCACATTATTAATTCTACCGCTAGTACTAAAACTAGGAAGTTTATAAAAAACGAGGAGGAGCTAGAGCAGGATATCACAGATATTGTGAAAAAAAATCAAGGTGATTGACCATCTAGTTTGAATGACGCTGAAGTTTGCAACGTTGGAGTCCAACGAAATGATGTAAAAAAGCTCTCCAATAATTCCAGCAATTCTCCAATTTTGTTTCATACCAAATTTGCAATTCATGGTTTTTCAACTTACACCAACGATTTCGTGAAATAAAAAATTGGTGAATTACAAATGTCTTTTTTGTTAATTTCGTTGAACTCCAACGTTGCAAACTTCAACGTCGTTAGTTTGACAAATATAGTCTCGAGAAGTACGAAGGTTTAGTCTGCATACGATATATTTTGCAAGCGAACAAGCGAATGTCGTCTGTATAGGCAACCTTTTCTGTGGGTTGAAGCGTAGCCCGGATAGTTCCGTCAAAAAATCCACTCGCGAGATGTCAGATCAAAAATACTTTTAAAATAAATTTTACGAAGGCAAATGATATTTGAACTATATCTGCTGGCACCGATTACGTATATAGGGTCTTTACAAAGTTATTGATTACGATCCGAACGAATTATTAGCCCTTTTAATATGCAGACGGTACATAACTTTTGGTTGGGGCTGTCGTAGGGGATCGACCTTAAGAATACATATATGTATATTTTTCGTGATAGCCGGCGAGTTTGGAGGCTAGGATATCCTGTCGACTGTCAGGTGAGAAGAGAACCGATATTGAAAAACCGAGTCAAATAAGCAATCATAAGATATTTCTAATCATAAATGATTAAATATGATCTTGTATAAATTTATACGAATACAGTGTAACCCTTAATGTGCATCTGGGGTCAGGTTGACCCCAACATTTTTTCTCACATGAATAGCATTTACAGATGAGCATCTCATAAGTAAAACCGCCAATATTAAGAAATCGTTATCCCCTCTCTAAAAGTAGGGAGCATAGCCACTTCATACTCCAAAATAAATAGACTTTTTGGAACGGTTGCAAAGTGGACTATTTTTCCCTTAAAGCATGGACACTTGTCTGTAAAACTCTGTAAGGATTTTTTTCAAAACTCAAAATTTAATTTTTTACGAGAGATTTAACCGAAAAAGTGCTTTTTACGCGCACTATCAACTTTGAGCACGTTTTTGAACAATGAAAAAAGATTTTTTTGGAAATCCGACTTTGCAGCCTTAAAGTTGGATCAATTCACTGCAAAAAGTGACTAAACCTTTTATTTCGAAAAGCGCATAGTTACCGAGATATTCGATGTCGAAAATGACCTGGGGTCAAAGTGACCCCATGTGCACGAAATGTCTCGCTGTAAAGGTGTGCACACTAACGGTTAAATTGCCGTAAGACTTATTCAATACAGAAAACCTTTCTTATAACCTATATTTTATTTCGACGATTAATAAATAGTCATTTGACCATAGAATCGCGCAACTCTTACCTTAAATTTGTCACACCAATATCGTTTCTGAATAAATAGACGAAGAAAATCACAAATAGGGAAACAAAGCTGGAGTTGAAAGTTGGAAGTAACGATTGAAAACTAAATTTTTGTTGCACCCTTGATTTTCACATTTTTACGTTATTTTAACGACTAAAGAATCCCATCGAAATTCAAATTTTGATGAAAGCGAAGGATCTTGACAGCAGATATTGATCGGTTAGTCCTACTTTTTGTGGTTGCAGACTATTTTTCCACCGTTCTCGTCAATATTGCAAACGCTTGTTAGCTTTGAGTAAAGCGCTTGCAAAAACTGGGAATTCGTGGCCTCGGGTTTCCGGGCCGCATTTGCATGTGGTTAAACAGACTCGGTTGGATTTCTTGACGAAAGATGTCTGAAGAAAAAATCATCGATGAAAAGACTTAGCAAAAGATTTTCCTAAATAATTGGTCCATTTCTCTTTTGTTGTTGCTCGATATTTTTGATGCTCGATAAATCAATAAATAATTAAAAAATTGAATCTTCTCTCACCAGCCAGCTCGACGTTTCGAGCTCAAAGAGAACTCAAAACTTCAACAGCCGTCAGAGCTTTTGTCTCCTTACGCAATCCAAGTGCCTTCAAATAATAAAATCTCTCGCAATGCCATTCACACAATTCTTAGTCACATAATTTGCTTAAAAACTCGTGAATACGCATTGCTCGGGCATTCTGTACCGCGGGAGTCTGAGCCGAGTCCAAACAGACTCGAAAACACTCGAAAGTTTGTTTCCTCAAAGCTGATCATGGCAAATGCATTGTTACGAGGATTCCCATAATATCTGATCGCTCCTTAGGCGTCGGATTCTCGACAAATACGAGACAGTAAAGTAAACATCGAAAAAATAATAAATATGCTTTTCCCAAGGACCACATAGACGCGGTGAACCTCACGAAAGAGCGAGAGAGAAAAAAAAATAACTAAAACGATAAAAAGGCTCTGAAGTCGGGAGTTCGTTGCGATTGCGCGAACAAAATTTGTTGAGATAGGAAATTTCATGCTCTGCAATTATCATTGGTACGTTTTTTTTGTCGTACTTCCCAAAATTCTCGAGATATTTGACAAAAACTAAAATTTGCTTTTTTCAATCGACTATATCTCGAAAAATATTAACAATGGAGAAAAAAATGTCAAATAAAAAAGATGGGAAATTTGATTCTCTATGGAAAAGGTCTTTAGCACTTTTAACGTGAAACTCACCGTTTTCGAGATATTTGGAAAAATACGTTTTTCAAGATGGCGGCCGAAGCTCACGGTTTCGGACGACAGAAAATTGGTCTCTGGTATAACGCAATCGAACAATCAATCATCAGGATTTTTTGTTTTGCGAACGTATAAATTTCGTGGACTACATCCGTATAAGTTGTGTATATAAACGGTATAGCGCGAGGAACGGGGCGAATCACCCTTCGCGACGTGCTAGCGCGCGCGGCGGGGAGAGGAATGACCTAGAACTTTCCATTTCTATCGTGCGACGAAGGTCACGGGGATGTGCTCTGCGTAATACGCTGAGAACGAGACACCACTCAGGGACGTGCCTTGTGATTTTTTTGAACAGTTAAATAACCGATTAATTGACGTTTCACAAATGAGGAAAATTCCACGGAAGCGAAAGCCGAGAAACTCTCGACTGAGCGTGTGCTCGTTTCTCAGAGATTCTCCATTATCGTTCGATTGAAGAAAAAAGTGATAAGTTAATTTATATAGAAAAGGAGACCGCGATAGTATGGAAAGACGTGTGCCAGGCCGGGGAGACGAGCAGAAAGGGGGAGAGAGAGAAAGAGATAAAAATGGTAGAGAAGAGAGAATGAAAGTGATATTAAATATCAAGAGACGCGGTAGCGGCTCGACGCCAAGTATTAAAAAAAAAAACGAAAGTGTAAAAGAAAAGTCAGCGCGAGTATCAAAATACATGAACCGAACGAAAATTGTTTTCCAAACTGTAAATAGCAGTTAGTAACATTCAAATATGCCAAAGAGACGAGATGTTCAATTTTTAGTCGCGTCATGAAGAACTCTGATTTATTATCGACATCGGATCGAATAAAATCGACGTGAAGTTGATCGGCGTAGAAAAATTTAAAGCGTAGATTCGAGGGCATTCGCGAAACGACTGGAAGGACCGCCACGTTCCCAGCACTCCCCACTCTTCCCATGACACTCGCCGTATCAGTCACCCATCGCTCGATCAGTGTAGAAAACCGAAATATTTTTTTCAAATCGTCAAAAAAGTGAGGATCAGATTGAGAAATTTGTTCGAAGACGTTCATCAGCTGTCAAAGCACCGATTTAGATTAAATGTTAAATGATAAACTTAATATTGAAAAAAATAATGAAAAATCGGTGCAACCATGACTGACGTCGATGCCAGCAGTAATTACGATAATTATTGTCGCAGGTAACACCGCGTTAATTGGGCTCCGTCGACGATTGTTTCTCGCAGGTCGATAGATCGATCGTATCCGATGTTATTTTATTCCGTCCGACTTCTTTCTCGAAGGTGTTATAAACTTTTCTCCGTACTTGCGAGCGAAGCTACGTGTCGGAGTTGGGCGCGTGTGTGAACGCGGACTCGAGCTGCGCATCGTGTGTAGGTACCGTGTGTTCATCTCGCGCGCCAAAGTGGTTTATTTTGGTCTCTGTTTTTTTCACGATGCCAAATGTCGCCGGGCGCGGAATCGGCTTCGTTCCAATCGTGTCGCGCATATTATAACACCGTGGTCTTTCGTGTATAGTCTCTTATTCTTCGTGCAAATGAATTTTTTCAGGTACGTTTAAAAACCCGAATCTCACGAGGCTCTCGATGCCGCACGCGCGCGCTTCACAAATATTTCGTTAATCAACACCGAGGCTGATGCTCTCGTTATTTTTACACCGAACCTGCCGCCGTGCTGCGCACTCACTTGAAATAAAAAGATTAACCGTGAAACTCGCTTATCTCGCTTTTTCAACCGCATGAGAAATGAAACGAAAATCGTAAAACAGAATATGCGAGAACTCGGAGGAAAACGTGCGTGAAAACATTCCGAATGGTTATCGAAAAAGATCGACCACACGCATCAAGACGCGCGTGTGTACCAACACTCGATCCATTGTAATTCCGCTCGAATGCATGGGAGCGAAAAGGAGGGAGAACGAGTGTGAGAAAATTTGACAGTCCGGCTAGTCGGGCGTTCTGTATCGACGTGAAAATAGTGCGTGTCAGAGCAAGTGTTTTTTCTAACAGTATGTAGAGGGAATAAAAAAATAAAGAAACCGAGAGAAAAAATATGTTTAATTCACTTATTTAATATAATGACAGGAGAGTTGGGTATGTGGCTGTGCGTAATCGTAACAGATTAGACAACGTATCTTACGCGTAAAATCGTCTTCGATAGGTAGGTGCTTGTGGCTGTATGCAGCATGTTTACATACGAATACTCACTCGGTATTTATTTCGGAAATCCACCAATTAAATTCCCTTGTTGAGATTGTCTCGTGCCTAAAATTCAACGAAATAACGATCGAATTAATTGAAGATCGTCGGGGCTCGTATTCTAGTTAAATCGATGACAAAATCGATGAATGAAAGGGGACAGGAAAGCAGGTTGAGGAAAACTCATGACGCAACGATGGCTCTCTCGTTCGTTATTACCTCAGAGGCGCACGAAGGACGAATACAGGAGAAGTCGACGATAATCCAGTAGGAAGTTAAAAAAAAACAAGAATAGTACGAATAAACGAATAGATAAGCAAGTCAACTAATTCACTGCCCCGTCAAATCGTCACTCGCGCAGTTCACGCGACACACTGCACCCAAACTCTTCTTTACGCGTACTCTATATAGGATACGCTTCGCTTCGTTCACAGTGAGCTGATCTTTTTCTCTCGCTCGCTCTTTCTGTCTCTCCTACTCTGCAATATCTCTCAGATTTGTTTTCGTGCATATTCGATATAGTGCCGCACTCGCGAATATTCTCAATCAATCGAGTCTCGTTGAGGGAACGAAAAATTTGACGGAAATTCAAACACCAGCGCGCCCTCGGGAAAATTCAATTTTTTACGCGATTTTGAACTTTCGACTGTCGAGGGGTTCAGAAGATAGTAAATGTGCACACGATTTAAGAATTCGCGGGCTCGGTAAGGAGCTCCCGAGGAACGTGCGGGTCGAAGACGAAGCGCCCGAGCCCCGATCAACGAGAGCTTCGACCCTCGTGTGGAGGCGTCTCGCGTGTAAAAATGACTGCCGGCAACGAAACATTACGCGTCGTCCGATCCCCACACCGCCAAGGACGTTGAAGGTCGCAGTTGCGCGGTCCGAACCGACGCATCATCTTGTCGTGATCGCAGGTGATGCTTACTTCGCGCTGTATAACCCAAGTTTTTTTCGACATCTTTCTCGAGAGCGTTTGCCCTGCGAGAAATACACAATACACACTAAAATGAAGCGCATGCTTCGCTTTCAAACCTCGTCCTCGTATCTACGAACGAGCGGTTTGAACTTCATTCCCCCCCCCCCCCCTCTTTTCCCCCCACTCTCGCTAAGTATTCCTTCGACAGACAAAAGTTCCTACTCTCCGTTTTTATTTAATCCTCATCCCACGAAGAATGATTCCAAACATTTTTGAAGACCTGTAACGACCGAACGGAAATTATAAATACATGAAATAGATCGAACTATAAAGATGGCACACTCTTACATCATCGCTGTAAATATTACTGCACCTTCTTCCTCTTTCTCTTTTTTTCCCTCGCGACATACACCATTGGACGAGGATAGCGCGAAAATCCAAATTTCGTTTGCCGTGAGAGAGCGTTACGTTCGCCAGGAGAATCTACCAATGAGAAGCCCTCGCTCATCGGAGGACCTATCAACGCGCTTTGACCCCGTTATTACGTATGCCACTGCGCCGACTTGGCTCCTCGCACGCTCCTCGTGAGAACCATACCATAGCACAAAAGACGTTCGTTCCGATTGATCCGCCTCTCTTGGGAAATTCGTGCAACCCTCACTTCCAACTTCGTCCCAATGAACCAGTGACGGACGGAGCTGTAATTTGAAAATTTTTTCAGTTATCACGACTTCGTTTTTCAGCATTGAATACATTTTTAATAGGCAAATAGTGAGCCGACTATGTCAGCACTTTATTTTTGTTGCTAACTTTTTGGTAATGAGTGTTGAACGTCAGTAACCGTCAAACTTGGTAGTAATGCGAAAAATTCAACGACCCGAGTGACTTATTCAATGTTCACATCCGTTGCTTCCAATATTTGGTACTCGAAATAAAACTGCTTAAACGTAAAATAGTGTTTTTTTTTTATTTTAATTGGAAAATGATGCTTGTTGTACAGCGATTGAAATTTGAACACTAATGACAGGGAGCGAAGGACCTCGGCTCATATCATAATGACTTCGTAATCGGTGTCTGTTGGCAAGTCATTACCGTGCAATTCGGCTACGCATATAGTGAGCGACGAAAGTATTCGTACAGAAAATATGTTCAGCCAAATGCCCTCTGTACGAATATTTTCGTCGCTCACATGAATCGATATTCGCAATGGATATACTACAAAAAGATCACGACATAACCGTCACTGATCTTCCTTGAATCATTGAAAACTTTTAAAATTATCTACAATATGCCCATACATTTTTTTAATGCGTGAAAAATCGAAAATACGTAAGTTTCTAAAAATGTCGCCAAAACTTGAAAAAAATAAAATTTATCTTCAACATTTAATGTTTGGCGAACCTGATGACAATTTGATGAAACGCATATTCTCTGGTTTTTCAGGGGTAACGAATAAAATGATGGACAATATGGAAAAAATAGCATCGTTAACCCCATCGTAAAAATCACCATATGATATATTTTTTCAAATAACAAAAAATCGTGCAGTTTGAACACAAGAAATTTTGTTGCCATGCGAACTTCATCGTCTCCAGCGCTGGAGACTGAAGAGTATGTTAACCTCTTTCGGAGAGGACGCACGATCCGGAATCGTTTGCGAGACGAAGACAGTGCTAGAACACCGTCGCGTGCATCGATTCGACTGGGGAGAAAATCAAGTGACGATCATAGCACAGTAGTTATAAGACCGAGTTAATAGAAATACTGATTAACAGCGTTCACACTGTCGTTTTGTTGTATAGGTTAACTGCACGACATTAATTACAAAATCACGGTACAATTACGATATAACAACCATATTATTGAGAAAATAAAGCTTTGTTTATCTCTCTTCTCCCCTTCACGCGCTCGGAGAAAATACTTCGAACATAAAATGCTTGCGATAATGTTCGAGAAATGCATAAAATTAGCCACAGAGATATTCTGTCACGTGATACATTTGTGTACGATATCCCACATCGAAAGCTCCGATCACGTGACATCTTTTTTTTCATAGCTCAAGCTAACCTAGAATTCTGCTACCAACAAGGAGGACAAAATGTCCGGTTTTGAACTTCGAACAATGTGTCGTTTTCTGATTTAATAATCGTGCATTACTACTGATAACCCGGAGAAGATCTAGTTAATCGTACGTCATGATTATAGTTTTGTATCACATTTTATATATTCTAGGAAATTTACATTCGTACCTGCAGCTAACCGAATTTTTTCAAGATCGAAGCGACGCACGAACCACTGACCCCGATATTTGTCGCCCACATTTTTTATCTCCGTAACGAGACGGTGATAATTTTGTTTTCGAATAAAGTGGATTTTTTTCAAAAATTTCGTTTTCATAACTTATTTTTATTTTCGCGTTTTTAGTGTCTCCGTTGTACAGAAAAAAGTTGCGATTGTACCTGGAAAGATTTTAACCTTGTACGATGCACAGTTCACATCGCGATGTACGATGGTGTGCAATTACCCGGGCTTTTTAGAATCCATGCATTTATAAATAGAATGCGGTGCAATTTTATAGAATTTCCGGAGCGTAAAAGGCTCAATTTAGCTTCGCTTTATTCAATTCCACGTTTCTGAGTTCAGTGACCTTAGATCCATCACATTTTCCAACTCTCCTCCCATCAAAGTACACAAATTCAAAAAGTGAGGGGTCGTGCAGGAAAAAAAGATGAGATAAGAATCGCGAAGTGGAGGATCTCGGAAAACTGAACGTTTCAACTGAAATTGATCCGTGAAGAGATAAAAAGTAAAGCTCTAAAAAGATTCCGCGAATTTGAGGAAAGGCAGAGCGCTTTCAAGGAAGCGTCGTATTCGCGTGTTTATTTTGCACAGAATTGTAGTCGTACGAGAGCGAGGGAGATATCGACGTCTGCGCGTCTCTAATGCGGCGCATACAGAGGGAGAAAAACGACAGAGATGGAAGGATGAAGGAAGGAGAAAAGAGGAAACTAGGAAACACTGAAACAGTCCAGCCAGCAGAGAATCAGAGAGACCGACGGAAAGCGACATTAACGGCGGCGGCGTGCGGCGTTCGACCGCGAACGCTCGTCGCAACACGCGTTCTTTCATCCTTGTTTATTGTACAAAAGAAGGATCCTTCATATCGGAAGTAGATTATTAGAAAATAAATATCGAATAAAACTAGTACGCCCGGAAAACTGACCTCGTCGAGCGATGTCGGAGAAGTCAAGGAGGCGCGCTCGTCCTCTCGACCACGAGATCGCGTGACAACTGAGAATCACGTTAATCAAAGGATTTTGTTTGTGTATCTTCCTTTCTCAACCTTTTTCAACATATATACTCATACGTGTATGCGTATATGAAGTTATGAATAATCGTACCTCTCGATCCGGACTAGTTCGATTGCCGGAGAGTGACACTTTGTGTGCAATTTTATAATCATGAATATCCGTCGACTGCCCGGATTTGTTTATCACTACAAAGTTCTCGCTGGCTCAATACTCTTGAGTTTTTTTCTCGTCATTTATCTGCTCCTTCACTGGGGTATTATGTGCACGAATCTGGAAGCTCGAAGGCACGTTTCTAATGTGGTGAGATATACGACATATTTTCTTAGTTATAGAAAGAAATATTTAATTTTAATAGCACATTGGATATTTTATCGGAAAATTTATCGGAATCCACACGAATTTTTTTTCCAATCAACCGCGACAGTATTTATGCGGTGTTCAGGGAAAGATCTGCAGATGAAATACACACATATATTGCAGACAACAGAATCGCGTGCGCGGCTTGGACGTTAGACTTTCGCGCATGCGCGAGTCATATCTGGCGCGTTGAAATTCACGAATTTTCGATAGTGTGTGCAATGAGGCTCTTTTTAATATTATATTTTGCTCTTAATACGTTCCAACTGTTCATAGTTAACTTATTATAGACGCGATAGAAAAACCGACGCTTGACATAGTTTTATTTTACGTAAGAGTTCGATCGAGCTCCATATGTCCATCACGCGACGTCGCGCGCCCCGTTCCCGCTGTCCGTTTCAATTACACTTCATTCTTGTTCTTTCTCACTCGGTCTTCAAATTATAGAGATGTTGGGACGGTGCGTCATCAATTCTGATGTTGCAATTTCATGCACGAACGACATAAAAGTACAATTGTACCGACGAATACTGTGGTCCCACGATGAATTACAAAATAACCTCGAAAAAGGAAAATCATTTTTAACCGACATTTTCAAATTCGAGCGTCTAGAGCAGCTACGCACACAGTGGTTATTCTCAGGAAATCGGCAAACATGTGTATCGGTTTAGTATTGAAAAAAAGCGTCGTCAATCATCGACCACAATATTCACTTCGTTTTGTGTCACTTTTCATAGATGAACAATTTCAACATTCCATTGCCAGATTCTCGTTTATTTTTCTGTTGTAAAATGAATTTTGCGATTTCTGGTAAAGATCACTGCGTCATGTTACTTTTTTCGGTCGAATAAAATATGTGTTTTTTTTTCAATTACTTTTACTGTGCCTACGCGCGTCCTTGTTCATTCCATCACTTTAACCCCATTTTGCTTACGTCCAATTCCATAACCTTGATTCGAACGTTCATATTTTTACCGGTTTCTAAATAAAAAGCATCACGTGAGAAACTGTCTCCTGCTCAGCTATATTGATACACTAGCCGGTGCGCATGGTTAGTCGACAAACAAACCATATGCGCCGATCATGCACGCATCCGCCATTGTCGCTCGTTCGAACAAAATACATAATTTTAATAAAAAAAACCATATGAATAATTTTTAATTGCACATTGTTCTTTATTCATCAGAGATAAATGTGTAACTTTTTTGGTTTTTTCGGAATTCGGAATATCAAGCGTGTCCGTGTATACGGTTCACTACCCCCCCCCCCCCCCCCCCCCCCCACTCCTCCCGCTCGTACTACGTACGCGCGCTATGAAAATTGTAAATAAACGTTTCGTCCGAACATTTCAAATTTAGTCAAACTCGTTCAAGTGTTATGACTTTGATTAACCCCGTCAATAATTAATAATAATAAATAAAATTTATTCCATCGAAATTTCATTAATTTCGTCTTGGTAATTTACGATCTTGAGAACTCATTTTTTATATTTTTGTCAAATTTTCAATTTTTTTCATACTGTTATCCAAATGCTTCTTCAACTAGTTTTCAAAGGAAACAGTCAAGACGAAAGCTGGAGTAAAAAAAATTTCATTTTTTGAATTTTGAGAGCAGGAAATAGAAGCTTCTTCTACTCTCTATTGTTACGTCTTGCGTACGTGAAAATCTTGTTCCATGCTAAATAACCCATAGAAAGTGACACTTTTCTCTGCGGAAACATGCACGGAGAGAGTAAGAAACGACGCGTCAAAGTGTCAACCCGCTAATTTCTAATTTGCGGAGTGTTTTATAATTTTTAAAAATCTCTGTCGACAGTGCAACTCGCACACCGGTGGCTCGGCTTTGGGTATACTGTGCGAACCGCTCTGTTCCGAACGGAGCATACATTCGATGGCATGCGAATCTCTGCACTCGGGCAAAGAGGCCGTTTTCACTGCTCATTGGGAATCGACTCGGCTCGTCTTCAAGGCGGCAAGGTACAATTTTGATTTTATTCATTTTCATTTTTCTGATTTTTTTTTTGTTCTTTTTAAGAACGAGGACGAATGCAGAGCAGTACGAAACCCTTTTCTGGCTGGACAACTCAGGCACTCGTCACTATCCGAACGAGAAAGATTTTGGCAACATGATAAGAGATCTCGTTCTGAGCAAGCTGAATTTCACGATTCTGGATAACCAAATACAGAGGCTCGGACGCTTGCGAACTCATCGAGTCGAAAGCGACGAGGCTAAACGGCGTCTCGAGATGGAAAACGTGTGGCAATTGCTGCAGGAAAACGAGTACGTCATATCGATCGTTTACGAAGACCGAGACGTTTTTCCACAACTGATCGGTACCTGCGGAACTTTCTACGCGGCCGAATACGTCAGACCGATCGAAACACCGACGACCATACTCGCCCTTTCGGACTCGAAACCGGAGTGGGCTAAGAGACTCAAACTCGCCGTCATGATCCTGGACCTTCTCGAAGAACTCGAAACCAATTTCCCCGAACCCTTCTTCCTCTGTGATATCAAAATTAATCACTTCGGCTTACCCACCGGCGGACAAAAACTCAAATTTCTCGATCTCGACGCCGTCTTTCCCAAAAGCGTTGTTGGCCGCATCACAGCCGATGGCAAAAACTGCCAACGACACGAGGACTGCGATTATTTCGATTGCCGGTCTTTTTGCTCTGAAAACAAAAGGTGCGAATCGCCGGTTGTCAACAATAATTTACAGGTAAAAAGCTGTGTGCATATTTTGACAGTTTTGATTTTGACACATAATACTGTGTGACCATCGGAATTTCAAATCGTCTATTCGCACCATTTTTATGAATAAAGAAACTTTTTTATTTGCATGACAGTTTTACGAGTGAAAGAGTCAAAGTATTTCAAGCTCGATGAAAAACTGTCAAACCTCCAAGAAAGTGTCCTGTCGCGATTCTCGTGTTCAAAAATTCGATAATTTCCCAGCACAGCTTATTCACCATTCAATTATTCATCAACGAGGACTGCAGGTTTCCCTGAAATCAGCCGAAAGAAAATTAACGTTAAAAACAATGGAATTTCATAGCAATTCTCAAATTTTCATTTCGCTCTGTGTTTTAGCATGAACAAAATAATTGCTTCGTAACGTCTTGCACTTATTTTTCTCAACGGTAACCTTTGATATCATATCGACAGGAAGCATATAAAAATATTCCTTCTTAATAGATAATACATTGGATTGCACACGTGCAACGTTCTCGCCTTTTGACCTAATTCATGAGCCATTATTGAGACTAATATTTGTGACAAGCTCGAGCTAACCCAAACAAATCTAAGTGAAAAAGTTAAGGGGATGAGTAAATTTAATATCACGATGTTGACCCCTGTAGACTTTGCTTGCGCATAGACCGCCTGTTTTAATTGCTTTTCTAAATCATATTCTCTGACATAATATATTATGAACAGGATACGTTATGAAATTATCACTTCCCTACTGTCTGACACGTTCAAGCCTGTGACATGCATAATCTCTGATCAAAATACACAGTCGTGGCTCAATGCTGACTATTAAGGAAGTTGAGGCTGTACAGTCATTTTTTAAATTAAAATTTCAATGGAAAATTAATGAAAAAACTTTCCACAGAATTTTGATGGATTTTATAGTGTCACAAAAATTAGGGAATACTAATTTTTCCCATTCTCGAGTAGCCCTTAGTTTCAAATTTCTCATCAATCTCACGTACGAATACGAGTACGAATTTTTTTTTAAATACTTGGCGTCAAGATGCTGTCGCATCTCTTTATTTGAGGAGTACAGATTCGTTACGAATTTTAAGAAAGAAATGTTACGAGCGAAGTTGTTTTGGAAGTCCTCGAATAGAGGAATTATTTAATTTTCATAAAACATTGTTTTGCCTTGCAGATATTTTTTTATACGTCAACGGTTCTTAAATTGTTTGGGTTTAAAAAAGCTGAGAAGCATTGAAAATGTTTATTATTTCAAAATTTTAAATACCTGGAGATAAAACACAATTTCATTTTCAGATTGTATGTGAAAAGATCTTCCTAGGTTGGACCTTGTCAGGGACAATAATTATTCCTGGTCTGTTAATGTCGGAGCATACGTCCAGCAGCTTGGCTGTGTTATTGAGACAATGCGCAAATCCTGCTGGTGAATCGAACCGTTTACCCAGAGCAGCAGTTACCGATGCAGCCAAAACGAGGCTCTACAATATGCTCAGTGAAATGGAACAAGAGACAAGTGCTTCCGCATAAAACTCAATATCCAAAGGGTGTATGAACTTCGTGCAAATATGCATTCACGATACTTGCTACTGTATCAACGAATTTTGAAAATTTGCCTTAATAGAAAATAATCGTTGCTTCCGTTATAGTAGATAAGAAGTCGCTTCCTTTTCAATTTTTTTTCTCATTCACTTTTGGCCTTAGTTGGCACCGAAGCATTGAACTTATTACTCTCACATAGCCAAAAATTTAGGATTTTTCAATGATATACTGACAAATGTGCAAAATACTTCTTAGCATAGCTCAGATACTAATTTATTTTATCCGTTTTATGATCTCGAACATAGTTTATGTCAGAATGAATTATTTATTGATATTGTTAGGTTCAGTTACATACACTGATGCGTTATACCAAAGAATATTTTTTTATGTATGAAAAACTCGTTCGAGAATGAAATGTAATTTCCTCATACGAGTTGCTCCATTCAATTAGTAATTCGTTTATTTATAAACAATACGTTGTGCAGTAATAAATTAAATTTTCCAATCGTTTTGTCTCGTGGTCTCATTTATCTCGTAAATACTGATCATCTGTGGCAACGATAGAACAACTATGAAAGGAACTGTACATAACCTTTAAAAATGCGTCAAATTTATAATCAATTCTAATCATTTTTATTCGTGGTCCATTTCGTGGAATTATTCGTTTGGATACGTCGAAAAATGTTGAAATGTCAAACATGAAAACTAGCTACCGGAAAATTGTCTTCTGGAAAATGCGCTCCCAATAAATTTACTTATAGTCCCTGACGGGTCAGCAAGGTCCTGAAAAAAGTGACAGAAATTCAAAGTGACGAATTCAAATTCTTCGGTCTTCGCGCTCCTGGCGTTACAAGCAAGTAGCGTCATCTTGGAGCCAAAGTTCGTATCCGCATGTCGAATTCGTCGAAACTTTTTTTTCTTAACTTTATTGCTAGTCTAGATTCTGTAAAGATACGTTAGTCAGTCAGTGGTTGCCCATCGCGCAACGAAGGTTACCGAAACTCATTTTTGTCTTCATTGAAAAAATAATTTCCAGCCGTCATGGCTGAAGGACCGAAAATTAATATCGGACTCTATCCTCCGGAGTACAACAGAGCTCTGCACGGACCATACGACCCGGCTCGGTATTATGGCAAACGTAAGTAGAGACAAAATCAAAAAAGGAAGACCAAATGTTGCTGTACAAATTTGATTTTTACTCCAATGAGCACATTTATTTTGCCTAAAACAGCCGACACTCCCTTTGGCGAAGTGAAACTCGGCGAGCTCATAGCTTGGTTTGGCCGCCGTCAAAAAACTCCATCCAGTCTCGCTGGTCTGATTTCAAGAGGTACGGTTTTTTCCTTTTAATGTCAGCACACAGCAGCCATTTCCCAAAAAGTATTGCATAATGCCGATTACGTTACGATTTATACAAGGTTTTTCCCAGTTCTACAATCTCATTTGTATGAAAAATTCATCACACGGAGTCTTTATTTTCTTGGCAAATGTTGTTTCCTTAGTTAATTTCAATGTTAAAATACAATTATTGAATAAACATCTAAAATCACACTGTGCATGCGCACGATGCGCACGCACGTGCAGGGGTCCATTTGTCCGTCCGCGAATCTCATTCGTATTTTAAAAACTGTTAGTTGACAATTGTGAAGAACGTTTCTCTTTCGTCGATCTATTCGAACACCATTAAAAAATAGTTTATTGCTGGTTTTTTATTCTATTAAAAAATATTTCGAAAATTTTAGATTGAGTATGCATAAAAATAGGCTCAAAACTACTTTATTGTGGATTTATCGATTGAATTTTTTAAGTTTGCATTATGAAATATATTTTCTCTCAGTTTAGTATTTTAGAATTTTAAACCTCTGACAAATGGGAATCAGTTTTGGAATAATAAGGGGGAGATGACAGAAAATTGGAATGATTGTTCCAAGGCCGAGGATTAGTGAAAAACTCAAAGTATCAATCCAATGCAGAGTCTCAATAAGAAAACAATGCTCGAACCCTGCCTTTTTCTTGTATACTTCAATGTAATGTTTGCTTGATGATTTTTTTCTCCATACAATTTCTCTAATAATAAGTTTGTCCGGCCCAATGAATATGCATACGCATCGTGTTCAGTTTAGAAACATTCGTATGCTTGAGCATATTCAGTGTTATATTGTGCCATGATTAACGAGTAAGAAGTGCAGATTTTTGTAATCTTGAAAATATACGATTAAAGATTGTTTAGCATACGATAAATTAGGTTCAACCAGATGTCAAAAGCTGATTTGTAATTTTTGTTGGAATCGTCATGGATGCTCCATGAAAAAACGATTCATCCCTTGAAATTTGGATTGTCATAACAAATATTGAAGAAAGTGTGGAAACTCATTCGTTCCCATGAATGTTTTCTCATCATTCATCACATTTGCTGAATGTACAATTTAACCTATTTGCAGCTTGGTGGCGTTGGCAACATGCCTATATACTACCCAAACGTACAGGAATCGCTCCTTTTGCTCAATTCACGTGTGCAGGAATGGCATTCTTCTACTACCTCAATTATGACAGAATTAGTGAGTATTTTTTTTACAATCCTTCCGGCAAATAATATCAACCCACTTTCATGTCACTAACGTTGATTTTTGCTTTCAGAGCACCACAAGAACTACAAGTACCATTAATGAATACGGTCGCCGAAGCCCTGTATCTGCAATCACGTGATAATCTCCGATATATCAATAGTCGAGATTGTACGGTGGAACATTGAGGCAAATAAACTCCAGCTGAGATAGTGTAAAATTATAATATACGCATTGTTGAACTCACCTGGTACCAAAACTTCTCTCTCTTTCTCTTATGTGTCCAAATTGTCCCTCCAAGATTCCAATCAAAGCTTCATGAAAAATCTCTCACACCCCTCTTTTCAACTAGAATCCCTATTAATTCATGTTTCCTTACAGATACATCACATTCAAATATCACAGACAAGTAATCCAGTTTTTGAATAACTGTAAAGAAAGATAGCTCAGATACGTAGGAACTCGTGATCGCACTACCGTGGCTTTCAGGTTCCCTGCCCATGAACGGTTTCTGCAATGCCTGGACAATGTTTTGTGTAATGAGAAATTTCAGAAGTTCTTTTGCGTCAACTAATGACAACTACAGCAGCAACTAAACAATTGCATGTCGCTTACCCATCCACGTCAGATCCTAAAACAGGAATGGAAAATGAGAAATGTAATTGTGATAGAAGAAACAAAAACAAAAAAGTACATTCAAACTTTAAAAATACCTTGAAAAAACAATAGTCGGTAGGAAAAAAGTTGGCTTAGAATTTCAGTTTTCATTTATGTGCTTTATCTTAAATAAACAAACATCTGCTTAGAGATAATGTTCACTTTGGTCCGATTCATGGTCAGCTTATCTCAATTGAATTCAAAATAATTGGGATTTTTTTCGAGATATTTCTAAATATTTACTTGAATGATTCTGTTTGTTTCAAAAGAGTTTCTTATCGATATAATGCATAATGATTATTAAAATTGTACAATTTGTAGTTCAGTAGAAAGCTATTTTTCCTGCCTGACATCTGTAATTTATATATTTTTATAAACAAAAAGAATGTTTGAGAGCAGAGATTCTTTTGCAAATATTTTTCACGGTGGGTATAATGATTGTGCGATTAAGGATGTTTGGTACAAAAGTCTAAATAATTAGAAATTGATCAAATTTGGTGATAATGTTCTTCAACATCAAGTGCGAAAACACAATTTTTTTCAAAATTTTCTTCTGCTTAGTTATCGAGTAATTACGCATTAAAGCAGATTTCTTATGCCCGGAATGTATACCTATATATATGGAAAGGCTATGCTTATACACGTGAACTTTAGTGATCAATTACTCGATAACTGTACAGAAGAAAAATCTTAAAAAATTTGTATTGTTAAATTTGGCACTAATTTTTTTTGTTCACCAAATTTTATAAAATTCTGATTATTTTGAAATTTTTTATGTTTTTAGCATGGTTTAGCATGGCAACATTATTGTATCGCCTGTACCAAATATCCTTAATAGGCTTGGCAAAACGTTAAACAGGGAGGGACACAACTATATGTAACATTTGAATGGTAAGGAGACCCTGATATGGATTCAGTGAAAGCTAACAAACGAAAACTTCCGTAGTTTTTTTCATTATTAATTATTACGGCAAACTTTTGATTTTACGACATAATTCTATAAATTTACACTTTCTGTACAAATAGCTCAACAGCAAATGACTAACAATATCTGAGAAATGGTAAAAAAATCATTAACAGAAAGGTACACAAAATAATCAATATATACGGAGAACAAAATGTAATTTTATAGTTTTAAACTGTTTTCTTTGAAACTTCGTTTCACCTTCATAATTTACATATATGAGACCGTGCATATATAAGTTCGAAAAACAATAACTCATTTTTCATGATAAAGACTTGGCTGACGAATTTTTCTATGACTAATGATGCGACACTTTTGGTAGGTATTTATTTCTATACACTTGCTTTGCAGATTTTGCTTTTATATTGTAAATTTTCTGATAAATGAATTCACGGTACCCTCAACACTGTATGAAAGCCGTCCTATCGATGAAATGAAGGACGCGCCATTTTTTTTTACGTGTATAGCGTCGAGTCAATATTTTGTTACATTGTTTTTTTGATGTATCTGCAAGGTCAACCGTCAATATCAGGCCTTGCGCACTCATCTCTATACCAATCTTCGATGAAAAGAATTTCGACAAATTTTACAGAATTAATCACACATCAATTCTGTAAAATCATGTCTAAACGATAGACTTAGTATTAGTAATATAGAGATTTTGCTTAGAAACGGTTTTGAATGATTTTTATTATTTAAAAATATGTTTTCCAGTGTAGTAAACAATAGAAAAAATGGTATACAGAGTATACAGTACAAGGTGTTTTGGCTGCAGCCTGCAGTAATAATCTAGAATGACATTGCGGCGCCACCTGCACGATCAAATTGGCAGCGCCATATTTCGAGAAATTTCGGGAACATCTGGTAGGTTCGCAAAAGATTGGATATTCCACAGCCGATTACAGCCGGTGTCAGTATCTCGCTGGTAGTCGAAAGCGCTGGTTCATGGGTAAATTTTCCGTTACCCGCGGCCCTTCTGTTTAACGTTTATCGAGTAATTATCTATACTAGACCGTGAAATAATTGTGTTCATATTCAATCGTACGAAAGTGCGAATAAAAAAGAAAGAGGTTCGCCAATTTCTATTGCACGCGCGGGTGAAGAGACAATAAGTCTATACAATTTCGTTTTACTTAAGTATGGAAAGTCCGTTACCTCACATAATGGAGGGTAGCGACAGTGAATACTCTAACAAACCAAAAGACAGGTTATTGAGCCTTCTCGATCAGGTGGAGATGAGAGTGGAGCAACTACGTAAGGATGCGGTCAGACTCGAGGAAGAAAAGGACGCTATGCTTACTACTCTTGATACACTGCGCAACAACGAGATGCTTATCGCACTCGAGGAAGGTTCGTTTTTTGTTCATCGCTATACCACCGGGAAGAACAATACTTGTGACGTCTTTTTCCTCTCTTCGGCTTCCTAATGTAAATTCATATAATTTCGAGGTAAATTTTGCTTCATTTCTTTCATCAGGTGATCGTGATGATGTTCTACGTTATGCTGACAGACTTTCCATGCGATGTCTCACTGTTGACGTTTTAGTCAAAATCACACGTGATCAGATCCAAACTGATGCTCTCTATCAGGTATGAATGTTACCTTTCAATAGCCATTATTTCCAATCAATTCATTTCCCTCTGTGAATCATCAATTCACTAACATTGTTTTTACATAAGGAAATATGGGATCTGAAAACTATTTACCGTCATCAGTTTCATTGACGAAGTAATGAAATGTCATTGTTGTTGGTATATAGGCTCTTTCTAGACATCGGAATACATTGGTTTCATATGGAAATTAATAAACTTACATTAGAAATGATAAGTCTCAAATATCGGTTTTCGTATTTCATTCTAACAGAGTTGAGTATCAAATAGAAATACTGAAATATTAAGTATGTTTGGAAGGTTAAAAAAAAATGCAATTTCAATTCATGGACATGGAAAAAACAGAATTGGTTCACACAACTGCTTCTGTCAATTCATGCCAAGCTTTTGAATGAATTTGTTCTATGTAAAATTTATCACTTTCCAATAGCGGTGCTTAAATTTTAAGTTTTCTTTAATTCTCTTTGAGGTTTTTACATTTTAGGTTGTTGAATATGTTGCAAATTTTCTTGTCAAATGATTTGATCTGCTTAGCAACATCCTTGGTTTCCAAATATCTTTAACTTTTTGCCTTCATCTAGTTTTGAAATAACTCAAAAACTCGAATGTTTCAACTAAAATTCCCCGAGCCGTTGGAATGTTTTTGAATAGACCGAAATTTTAATAGGTTATATTTTTCTAAGCATTCATAGAACCCATAAAGAATACTGATTTTGAGCAACAGGAAAGATTGATTCATATTGAGGGTTTATGGGTGCTAAGATTCCTTGACATTCATCGATACAATTACAGGTTCTTGAATTTTCCCCTACCTTTGGTATAATAACATTTCACGAAAATGCTTCCAACCGTCCTGGTAAATGATCCTATGATTGAGATTTTCTCTGTAAATGATATATTTTCTCGAGTACAATGTACCATGAAAAGATTATTTCAAATTATTTTTTATTCTATGTAATTTGATTGAAGATTGGTCCAAAGTGTTGTGATTAAAAAATGAACACTTTGCGCCTTCCGCTCGAAATATGGATGAAAAAGCATTAAACAACCGAAGACCCGAAGTGTAACTTTGTCAAATATGAAGTTAACGCGAGACTTATTGCTTTTCAGGTAAACGGATTGATTGACACTTTAGTGGTTGGATTGAGAAATGATCCGTTTGGGACTCGACAACGCTGCGCTGCTTTTATGAATGCTTGTTCATCCCACGGTATAGGACATTCGGACAAGAATTTCGAATCTGCGATATTGGGTTGTACCTTGGACGATCAGAAGCGAGTTAAGAAAAGGCTTCAGGGTCTTCTCGACTACATCGACAAGATGCACACGATAGAATTGCAATGAGCGTAAATTCGTCATCGAGAAAAAGCGTTCGATCCGCACTACGCATTTTTACTACCAAACGGCCGACTTCGTTAAGATTTAACAGTTTGTATGAAGAAGCAACGAAATTCGTTTAGAATCGGTTGTTACCAATATGAAGTGCGAAAACGGAAGAACCAAATCTGCCCACCGTGGACAAGTGTGCTTTTAAAACAGCCGTAATTTTCTAAGTTGCGAGTTACGATAGATGCGACGTTACTATTTCTACTATTTCCTCTATGTTCTTGGCTCGAAAATCAAGATAAAATATAACGACATTGTTGCGAGAAAGACAAAAGTTGATTAGTTATCAAAGCCCCTCGTGTCGTTCATAACTTGGATTATTACATTAAATTTGCTCGTAAAGACAGAAAAACGATTCCAGTATTTGCGTCAATATCCTGAAGATGGATTCAGTAAGGTTTAAACCTTTAGTCACGTCGATTAATTCGAATCTTTAACATCCTTCAGATTTTGGGCATCTTTATTAGCACGTTATGCAGCGCCTTGAAGTGCGCGTACCCTGAAATATTATAATTGTTATATCCGTTAATACGATATTGAGAGAGGAAGGGCTGGCCATTTATTTATTCATTGTTACACCTTACGTGACCCGCCAAAGCAGTTGCTTCATTTCATCTCACAAAAAATGTTTGAATTTTCTGCTGCCCACATCCCACCGTTTCCATCGCCGGGACTCGTCGATTATCGATACTTTCGTCTCTTCTATTTTGTCTTCTCAATATTCAGAGTAATTCCTTGTCAATAAACAAGAAAAATGAGTTTGTTCCAAAAATACCATAAGTTAAGCCTTTGAGGCTGATATCATAAAAGATTCACCGTCCGTTTGAAGCTGGTACTTTTACCGCATCGAGAATCAAAGTCCGTATATTCCATGGGGAAACAAATCGTTGCGACATTTATACAATTTTTATCGTCATCTCTGTGATAATAAAGATTTTCATCCTGAAGATAAGAGTGTGAGAGAGGTGATAAAAGAAGCATGCGTATCTTGCAGAATAGTTTCCCCGCTTTTTTCTTCTACATTTATAAATTGTCTGCTTTCAAGAATTTCAGACTCTTGGTTTTGATGATCGTTTTTTTCTCTAAAAATGGTGCGTGTCTTCGATTGC
Organism: Venturia canescens; assembly: GCF_019457755.1. Taxonomy (NCBI): domain Eukaryota; kingdom Metazoa; phylum Arthropoda; class Insecta; order Hymenoptera; family Ichneumonidae; genus Venturia; species Venturia canescens. The sequence goes on along the minus strand of NC_057421.1, from coordinate 8,639,018 downwards.
GTGACGTAACAAAAATAACACGGTGATAGAAGTCTGTTGTCGTACACAGTGGGGGGATTTCGCATAAGAGCCCACACTATAAGCCAAGCTTGAAAGAGAGAGGGAGCGAGGGAGGGGGGGGGGGGAGAGGTATATTGTGGCAGTGTTGTGCGAAGAATGATGGCGGTCGTAGGCAACAGCGATGGTGAGAGACGAGATGTACTGAAAAACACGAGTCTACCATTCGGGCGTTGACTTACGCCTCGAGGCCTTGTGAAAGGTGAAGGCCGTGTTCCACCAACAGCGGAGCGCCTCTGCGCTACACTCACACCAACTTGGAACGTCACTGGTCATACTCGGCCCTCTTGAAGCCCGGAAGCTGCGGAGATTCTTTTTTTATCCATCTTCTTTTTCTTCCTTACTTTACGCTGCCAAACTCGGTCATCCTCACACGTTGTTGTTCGAGGTCGTCCTTCGCTCCACTTACTAATGACCACTTCTATGAGTCAACAAGAAATCGCAACGAGCTCCTAGTGTACAAGCACAAAAACGTTTGATACTTGCAATAAATGTTGGCGCCCTTTCGACCGGATGATTGGATAGCTTAAATATTTGGAGATTAATTTTGACTGAGATGAAGAAAAAATTGTCCTCAAAGTTTCTTGTTGAGTGTGTGAAAAATGATGTAATTTCGAATATCGACAAAATTAAAAAAAAAATTCAATAATTGTACTTCATTTAACGAGCACAAGAGAAATACTTACCTCAATAAACAATTAAGCGAAATAAATTAATGATCGACGAGTCGCTTTTTTACTTTTTCGAAATAAAAATATCTCAGCCCATTGTTTGGATGGATTACAGCTGAAGCGCCCATCCATTTCGACGGGATTTTTTCGCCTCTTTTTATTCACTCAAAAAGTCTACTCGTTACGTTTATTCGCACTTAAGTGTTCTTGAAAAGCTCTCATTGAATTGCGTCACGAGAGCAAAAGAGCGTGAGTCTATAAACTATTTTAAAAGGGTAGAAAACTTGAAATTAGCGTTAAATAAAATTGCTGTCCGAAACGAAGTAAGAAGTTTGATAAATACGTGTAATAATGCCTTGAAAACAAGTGTATGCTAATAAAAGTAATAATGAAATAAAACAAACATATGTACAAATCCTTACGGCGCTACACTGCAAACTGCAGTGATTCGTGGACGGAGCAGCGCGAATTGGTCGCCTTCCTTTGAAAAGTTATTGCACGCTATACATACACTCATTCACAAACACAAATGTCGAAATGCTATAATACTCTCAGACCAATACGTTTTTCCGATCATTTCTCTACCGCGGGTAACCACGTCTTTTTTGGTTCTTACGTTAAACTCCTCCCTCTATCATGGTGCTTCCAAATAATATGTTACAACAGCCTGCATGCGCTTTTGACGAAGTTTTTTTTCTTGTGATTCCGCGGTTTGCCACCGGGTCGGAGAACTATCGTTCCGTTGGCAGCGTTGCGTCCACACATGGATTCGTTGGGACTGAAAGCGCCTGAAACGTGAATAATTATTATTTTTAAGTTTTCTCCATGTTTTATTACTGTTTTTTTAAACATTTTTAAAAATTATTCTCGTTCTTTCGCCTCGAGCGAGACTAACGTCGATGAAAGTTAATGTAATCACGAGTCGAGAATCAAGTACACCCTCTCATAAGTGTATGTTCGCCCGTGATGAATAATAAATTGTGAATAATTTGCATTCGAAACGCAGAGCGATCACACGTTGACCGAATTTTCACGTATTTAATCTCGCCTTCTCAATCAATACAGGCGAGTCTTGACGGAATTTCTAAATCGGTTGTAGCCGAGAGGCAGAGAAGGTTTTTGTCAGTTCGTGATGTGGTCAGTATTCAGAGGGTGACCAAGCGGTGATCGATGACTGATTCGCTTCTAGAACTCGACTCGCTCATTCTTATTTCTTTCTTTTCTGAATTTAGCGCTCGTACATGTATTATTAATGAATCACGCGGCACACCGGATACGCGAGCAGCCTCGCCGTCTTTTTTCTTCTTTTCTCTCTATTATTTCTCGCTCGCTCGCTCGCTCGCCCTCTCTCTCTCTCTGTCTCGCCCTCTTGCGAGGGTTCCCCGATTGCACGCGAGCACCGCACGAGTAACCCCGTGGACGAGTCGGGATTCGAGGAATGAAGAGAAAATAAAATTGAAGAAAAGAAAATAACGAAATACTGACTGATGACCGAGGGTGACCTTGGTCCCGAGGAATAACATCTCAAGTCGTCTTGAAAATCGTCCTCGCATCGTCGCATCTCTATAAGACATCGGGACGCCAAATGCCTGAACACACCGACAACGCCAACGTCTTCTTTAACCGAGGTACGTAAGAGCTTGCAACCGAGCGCTCTCCCGAGTCTCTCCGCCTCTTCACTGTTGATGGAATTTCAAAAAATCGTGTTAAAAACAATAAGCATCGTCCCATCGGTGTAACATAAATTCATTTAATTTTATCTGTATAAAACTGTAGTACGTGGCACACACGGTATAAAAATATTTTAATGGTATTTACTCACAGATCGATAACGCACTCGTCCACCAAGTCAATCTTGTTTTGAACGAGAACCGTTGGGATCTCGCCACACTCGTTCTCAACCTGGAACGTGATAATCAGGCCATGAATATGTGATCGTAGAAGCCTCGAGGGTGGAAGAGGGAAAGAGGAGACGGCGAGTAATAAAAAAAATTCAAGAGACCATTCCAATACGGTGGCGTTCATCGATTTTGTTAACTGACGGAATCAGCATAGTTCAAAAATCTCTTTCCCAGGGAATATTCGTGTCCTGGGACTCTTACAGAGTGTCTTTCGAATCGGAGCAGAGCTCCAGAGAGAGGGCAATTGAAGCGTGTGATCCTCAGGAGAAAATTAAGTCATTTTTGACGAGTGCGTCCTTTCAGAGTATCGGATAATTGGAAATAAACTATTGAGCTCGTAGATCGGAAGGAGAGCGATCTTCCAAGTCGATTGGTATATTTTCCCCCTGCTCGAGCATCCCAAGTCTCCATTTCAAAATTCATGGGCTATCATAGCCAATATACGAAGAAGTAAAATACACTGACAATTGATTTTGCAGTTGCGTAATACGATCAACGGGGGTCGTTTTCGTCCGGCCGAAAATTTCTTTTCGAAATTTGCTCGGTATTTGACGGAAAATAATAAACTATTAAAAATAAGAAAAAATAAAAAATTTCCATTCTCGCTTCAAAAGTACAGTCCGAAGATGAATCATGATTTTTTTCAGATTTTTTCATCGACAATTGCGAGCGTGATAGCGCGCGGACGAAAACGAGCGCGGTTCACGGAGCGAGGGTGTCTAAAAAACGTTCACGGATCGAGGGTTAATTTTTAGTCAACCCCTCTTAAGATGATGGACCAGTCGGTAATCACAACCGTGAGTGCGAGAGAGACAGCTGCAAATTTTGAAAAGGAAATTTTTCCACATCGTTCGCCTGATCGAAAAAATAAAAATGTCATCGGATTTTTGCGATCGTGCTGCGTACGATGACATTTTTATTATTTTAATCGGACGAACGATGTCAAAGAGTTTCAATTTCAAAAATTCGAGGTGTGATTACCGACTGATCCATCATCTTAAGGAGGTTGAAGCGTATCTTTTGTTAAAACTATTTTCCAACTTTGCACATTAAAACTTTTTAAACAGAAAGCTTAAGACAGTATTGAACTTCTGGCGGGATATGCCGATGATTCACCATCGTGTGAAATTGAGATATTTATTGTTGAAGTTTGCAATTTTTTGAAAGCTTCCATAAGAGCCCATGTTTAACCTTGTCATTTTCAACAATGAATATCTCGATTACCAGGCGGTGAAACCTCTCCAAATTTTCCACACATAATTAAGCGCTGTTTAAGAAGATTCACGTAAATTTTCAATTCATTAATTTGGAATAATAAAATCTAATGTATTTTTCGTATGATGTCCTATATATATCGCTTAAACTTCCTTAAGAGTATGGATCAGTCGACTAACCTCACTTGGAATTTTCGAAATTTAAATTCTCTGACACAGTTTGACCGATTAAAAAAAGGCTCTGTCAGCCTACGCAGAACGATGGCAAAAATCGACTGACAGAGCATTTTTATAATCGGTCAAACTATGTCAAAGAATTTTGATTTCGAAATTTGCAACTATCTCTCTCGCACTCACGGTTGCGATATATCGACTGATCCATCCTCTTAAGGGTCCGTGCATGTTTAGCCTCCCTCCCTTTGACAACGTTAAGGAGTTTCGGTACAGGCGATACAATGCTGCCATGCTAAACCATGCTATAAACATAAAAAAATTCAAAAAGTTTAGAATTTTATAAAATTTGGTGAACATATTCTTTAGTGCCAAATTTGACTATACAAATTTTTTAAGATTTTTCTTCTACACAGTTATCGAGTAATTGATCACTAAAGTTCACGTGTATAAGCATAGCGTTTACATATATATAAGTATACATTCGGGGTATAAGAAATCTGCTTTAATGCGTAATTACTCGATAACTAGGTAGAAGAAAATTTTGAAAATATTTGTGTTTTCGCACTCGATGTTGAAGAACATTATCACCAAATTTGATCAATTTCTTAATATTTAGACTTCTGTACCGAAACTCCTTAAGAGGATGGATCAGTCGGTATATCGCAACCGTGAGTGCGAGAGAGATAGCTGCAAATTTCGAAATCAAAATTCTTTGACACAGTTTAACCGATTAAAAAACGGCTCTGTCAGTCGATTTTTGCCATCGTTCTGCGTAGGCTGACAAAGCCTTTTTTTAATCGGTCAAACCGTGTCAGAGAATTTCAATTTCAAAAATTCCAAGTGAGGTTAGTCGACTGATCCATACTCTTAACTATCAAATATCAAAGAATGTATTTTGGTGCCAGAACGAAAAAAAGAAGGTTGAAAAAACAAGGGAACGAGTGCGTGCTCAATGTGCTTAAAAAACTCGTTTTTTTCATAACGTAAAAACGTTCGGAAGAGGAGAGAAGTAATACGGCGAATATCGGGCTGTATGCACCACCTTGAGCTTCCAGGAAGGTATAGCATCGAAGGAATCTCTGTCGGTCGCCGAGTAAGCGAGTACACAAGCGTGAGCTCCCCGATAATAGGCCGCGGTAATAGCGTCGAATTCCTCTTGGCCCGCTGTGTCCCATAGCATCAATCTCACATCCTCCCCGTCGACTCTGTCAATGAAAAATTGAACAATCGTGTATAGTCTATTGAGAGAATAAAACAATGGGAGGTCGGGTATGCGGAGAGAGAGCGCGGAGCGAGCGAGAGAGAGAGAGAGAGAGAAATAAATACATATAATATGCATGGAAAATACGTATATGAAGCGAGAGGAAAAGATAATGCTTGTACGAGAAGATATATGCATACTATTTTATATATGTACATAAAATCCCACGACCCTCCGAGTCTCGAGCCCGAATATAATCGCGAGAGCGCGCGCGTGGTGCTTTTCTCTCGTAATGAGAATCGCGTAGGCAGTCAGCCGAGCGAGTCTCTTACACGGAGCTTATCGGGTAGGTGCGCGCATTCCTTCCTTTTTCCCTCAAAGAAACTCACTCTATTCGACTGCTATATTTCGAGCTGTAAATATTCTTCCCAATTCTCGAGACACTTTTACAGTCTACGAATATTGAAAGGGGAAAAATAATCTCGATATTCCGTACGTGTGACATTTCCGGTGAACATATACTTACTCGATTTCGCGTTCTAAAAAATCCACGCCTATAGTCTTCTTGTATTCTCGCGTGTATGTACCCTTGCAGAATCTTTGGATCATCGAGGATTTACCCACCGCTCCGTTGCCCACTATCACCACCTGGAAACAATTGTTCACTGTTATTTAGATGCGAGACAGCGGGACCGTCGTCGAAACTCAATCGGGTTTCTAGCTCCCGATTGTGTACGGTTCATTTTTCAATGTGAAGCAACCGTTTTTCCGCGTGAGCTTTGCTCAAATTTTTCATTTGTTGGTACGCGACGACAGAGCGCCAAACACGCTCAGTCGGTAACAACGTTAAATTATTAGCTATTCCGCCTATCACGCACTTTGTATAACGACGTGACTCGGTTCAGCGGTTTTTTTCTCGAAACAATAATCTACGCTGTAGTGAAGTTGCATTCGCTATTTAAATCATGGTTGAAGCCTCTACGCAGATTACTCGTTGCCAGAGCGCTATTTCATGGACTGCGGCAACATCGGTTTCAAGTGAATTTTTCGAGATTTGTACACAAATGTACAAAAATAACCGGGCTGCTTTGCCGTCCATAAAGTTACGCCCCTCTAGTTTCGAGCTCCACGTTTATTGGATACAACTATCCGAGGCGACTTCGATTACTTTCATTTTACGTGTTCGAGGAACACGTTTAGCACTAAAAATTGTTCAGAATCGTTAAAGTCACCATCAAAGTACATTTCGGGGTTCAAACTCACATATTTGTTTGATAAGATGGGCGAAAGGGGAGAAGGTATTAGGACAGAGTTGTTGTGCAAAAGAACTAGTTTCAGTTTTCACCACCGTGGCGGGACCGTCGTTTTTTTTACCAACGGACATTTGTGAAAAAAGTTATCGTGACATGTATTCATTCGTGCGACACACAATATTGACGAGTCATTACGAATATTGGAAAAAATAGTCTGTAAGAACTTGTGTACGCGTACTATCTGCTTATGGCGAGAAAGTTAACGGTGGTGACGTCCTTCGTACATACGCGTTCGGCATTTGGCTCTCTTTCTCGTGCATAGTATAGAGGAGAAACTAAAAGACAGGGCGCGTCGCGCGTCGCGAGAGACGACGGTGTAGCCGATCGCTTTGACGATCAACCGGCAAATCTTAAAATCTCTCCGCCGCAACGTATGTATCGAGAAAAAAAGGGGGGTTTCCGGGCCAACGACGGGCCCGAGACTCCGCGCGCATCTCGAATTATCTTCTGTCGAACGGCGGATAACGGTCCTCCGTTTACGCAAATATATATGACACGTTCCACATCGAACGAGCCACTTCATTTTGGGTCATCGTTTCATAATTTTGGCAAATTATACCAATACGTGGACAAATATTGAAAAAAATTCACAAAATCATATTTACATGGAAAAATGGTGATAAATGATAAAAAATTCAATTGTATTCGTGCTTTTTATTCCACATACTTTGCAAAATGTTTTTCACATCGACTCGAGCCGTCATATAATATTTTCACTTCTAGCCGAGCGAATTTAACGAAGACATTTATTCCCCACGCCCTGCAAATTTTTCATGCCGGTTTACTAGCGCGGTAAATACTTTGCTCTATCGTCAGCACGCAGTTTTTATACAAGACAGGGTTGCGAGTTGTAAACTTCGATCGAGATTGGAGGTGACAGCCCTTGACTTTGTACTTTTGAACACAACCGGAACATTATTTTGAGCTTACCGGATGCTCTTTCAAATGGATTGACGGAAAAAAACACCCCATTCGTTCTCTGCGTTTCTACGTAGACCATCGTTTTCCTATTTTCACTTAAAAAAGGCACAAATTTTATTATAACGACTTTCTTGCGAGTCGGCTGTGACTTTGACAAAACAAATCCAAGATTCTTCCGCGTAACGCAGAGTTCAGGAAAATGTCATCACAGTGGGACGTTCCGTTGTCGAGGAACACCCTATTAACCTATATATATCGAGGATAGAATGACTCGATTCGCGTTTTAAGTCGGTCAACAGTACACTCGTGGAGTGTACAAAAGTGATCAGAAGAAGATGCCTGTCTCGCTGTCCCCTGTGCACGCGCGTGTGTGCGATCATCGGTGAGAGATTGTAAATGTCGTGTAAGAAATCGAAACAAACCGGTATCTCGTCAGCCAATTTGGAAATGGTGTTTTAACGGAGAAGCAAGCATACTAAAATCGTAATGTAGTGCGTACAGTCACTTTGGTATTTGGTCGAAAGGGAAGTGCTTGAAGAGGGCACGATACGTAATTACGTGTATGAAGAATCATCGAGGAAGCGAAAGAGCGAGTGAGGGAATGAGAGTCGAATGAGTTTTCGGAAAAACATTCTCGTATTGATAAGTGGAGCGCGCGAGAAAATTTTTCGACAAATTAGAATGCAACAGTGACAGAAATTGCTGTACACTCGTTAGATTATGAACCTTGAACAAGAATGTGGAATGAAAATGGGTTTTGTAGTTCAGACAGTACCTTGAGTGATATCTCGAGTTCTTCCTCGCGCATCCTGGTCGCAGCGGTTGTAGCGGCAGCGTCATTAGCATAATAGCGTATCCAGAGTTTAAGAATTCTAGCTTTCGAGCTCGTAATACTCTTCGTGGCAGTTGCAACGAAAGACACGTTGCCACTCGCGACTATCGAGTTGTTCGACGAGTAATGAATTAATGTTTTTCCGAACGTATGTTGCACGCACGAGAATTTAAAGAATATAATCTTTGGCGATAAAATACGTTGCCGTGCGCTTAATCAGTTCTCGAGTCCGGCCGATCGAGCTCGTACGTGTAAAACGGTACGAGATTCATTGCTTTCGGAAATAGCACACAATATCCTCATTTATATTTTGTTCGTAACATAACTTTTATTTACGCCCGACTAATAAACTCGATGTAAAGCGAGTGAAAAAAATTAAATATCGTATGCGTCGAAACCGAACGTTTTATGACGGCAGACGAAGATCGCGTGTTGCATGGGAGTTACACTGCCGGTCGACGTCGACGCTCCGCTCCCTACTGATTCCGCTCTCGGAATTCTCGATGTAGCACTGGCGGGACCCGCGCAGGCGAGAATCATTCTCGACATGGGTAAGCGCACCTGCTACACTATGAACAACTTTTCGAGCACGAGAACCCCTTAGAGGAAGAAAGAATATGAAAAGAGCAAGCACGATGGGGCGAAGAGAAAGAGCGAAAGAGACGGCCGGAGGCGGCGTGCGTGAGCCATATGGGAGAAGCTCCTCCCTCCGCGTAGCAGTACGGGACTTTCGCGTGCCCGGTAAACCCCATTGAGCCCCGCAGGTAATAACAGTGTGCTGTCCTACCGAGGGTTAAATTCCCTTGCCGGTAATAAGATATTTGACACCAACCAGGAAGGATAAAACAGGTTTTTTAATATCTCTATAAAATCAAACTTTTTTACATATTTCTCCTAATTTATCAGACTCTATGAAGTGAATATATAAAAGCGTTTGAAAAAAGATCATCGACAAACAAACGCCGATTTGAAATGTTGACGTGTTTTTTTGGAAACGTCGAACTGCAGTTCTCTATGGTCAGGTATCGGTTGAAATTTTCAGAAAGTTTGAAAAATTTCGCTAATGTGGTTGAAAATAATTAATTCATGTGTATTCTGCGCAATGAGTAATCGACGGCTGTCTCGGGAAATGACTTTTTCTTTTTAACGCTAAACCGCTTAGGCTAATGATACTGCAATGGAGCTTCCGGATAATCTCGGGTTTTATGTGCATATACATTGGTAGATGTGTACGCAAGTAAAGCTGTAGCGCGTTTCAGGTATATTATAGAAGATGTCTACAAATGTCAAATTGTATAGTTAAAATGATGATGTACAATGAGCGTCGTGCGTCAAGTAAAATGCATTTTATTGTTGCTACTTGTGAAAAAATTTTATAATACATTAAAATAGATTGTATTATTTCCTTACCTTTCAAAAATTGAGTACCAACATCCCCCTTCTCTTTAGAGTATTGTTATTAAAAGTGCAATCCTGAATGAAGAATTCAGTATTGCTCTAAGCGTTGGTTAATTTTTTCAGGAATCACGGAAAAAATCCTCATTTGCAAAATTCACATTCCATGTTTCTCTTTTATTACTATCAATTATAAATACAATATAATGATAGTTATTTTCGTGTATTTTTATTCAATAGCCAAGTTTAGGCAGCCAAAAGGAGCGTCAGATGTACAGAAGGCCGAAAGGACGAAAAGAACAAGGAAGGAAGGATCAAAGAAGAAGAAAATTAATGTTTCATGAAAATTAATGATAATTATAATAACCATAATATCTATGCGTATGTATATACGTGTATATAAAGATTGTCGATGTCGCGAACGATTCGTCGTTTCGCGAGCCTCATCTGTTTCGTCCTAGGTGTCGTCGCGTCCTGCTCTCTGCTCCTTTGCCCCGGCTCCTTCTTTGTCCCTTCTTCGCCTTGTATCTTTTAGTAATCATTTCGAATTAATTTTACATATACGCACACGCCGTAGTGTGTGATATATAAAATTGTAAATGTGAGCGTGTCGAGTATGCAGGGTGTCTTAATGTCGTCTCATAAGCGAACATTGGAATTTATAACCTCAAAATTAACACTCGTATCGTTCAGTGATGGCCAATAAAACGCGTTCGATTGACCCTCGCCAATCGTTCAATATTCAATAAGCAATAATGCAACGTAGAAAAATAAATGGAGGAGGTTTTATATTTTGGAATTCCGTAAATTATCTTCCGCGATGATTCAGCCGCCGTGAATATTCGGACACCCTTTATACAATGGATTTGCTTCACGACAGGCAGGAAGATGTCTCGCAATAAAATGCGTAATTATAGTAATGTCTATGGAACAGAGGATTTAAGGATAATAGTAATAGCAACGACAACGCACTCACATTTCGTAATACTTTTCGATATGTTTGCATAATAAGAATAATAAAAAAAAATAAAAGAAAAGAAAAACATACAATCGCAATTTTTGTTTCGTGTCCGTTTGCGTGCATGTATCTGTGTCAATTCGCGTTCACGATTCTTTTACGTTTTCCCTACCAACATCTAACAGCGCACTATAATATCACTATCAGTATTTATATCTCGAACGAGTAATACAAACGAAATTATCTCATCGGGGGGCTCGAAAATACACAAGTACTACTTTTATTGTACACTTTTGCAATTTTTCCTCCCTTCTTCGATAATTATACGAGCAACTCGATAAAATTGCAGCCACAAATTCATTCACGCATTACACATGGGACATTTCACGACAATTCAACAGTGTTTCTTTTGGGAATAAAGTTTCTACAATTTTTCACAACCGCTCCGTAGACACGATAAAAGTATGGTAGGTTGGTTCGTTGTTGAAAATTTACGACTCTGAAGTTTGCACCGTTTCAGTCCAACGAAACGAACGAAAAAAACATTTGTAATTCAATTTTTTATTTCACGAAGTATCGGTGCAGGTTGAAAAGCTACGAATTGAAAATTCGACAGAATTGAAGAATTACTGGAATTATTGGAGGCTTTTTTTAGATCATCTCGTTGGACTCAAACGTTGCAAACTTCAGCGCCGTGACAATTCGTCATTTGCCCACGATTCGCTAACGTACACACTGGAGAGGGTTCATGTCGAGCGTCATATCATGCCATATCGAAAGTTACGAACTGCATTAAATTCGAAAATTCGTCAACGTGAAATGTTCCACATTTTTATGTCGAACGATATTTTCGATGTGACGTCGTTCGACTGTTTCATTCGAACAACCTATACAATATTGCAATTATTCGATTCGGCCATCAAGGGCATTTTTTTTCCAAGACAAATTAACGTACTGGATGTTTGCAGAATTTTAATATCACCAGGAAGCACGATGCAACCCAGTAACATTATTCGTCACGAATTTTCGCAATTTCGGCTATACCATCTCCCCCGAATACGTTCGCTATTTATATCAGAGATGCTGCCGCCGCGTTTCTAGGTTATAATCCCTCGTATATATAATCGAAAAAAAAAAAACAAAATAAAAACGAGGCAAATTTGTTTACCACGAGCACGAGTAAACGTTGGCTCGTCAGGTGCATTTATTCTAAGAGACATATAAATGAATAAAACTCGTAAAAAAAGGGGAGGGAGAAAAAATATATGAAGCAGCATTCGAAGGGGAACGAAAACATTGACGAAGCTTGAAATTCGATAAAAGCTTATTGTACAAAATTGCTGGGCGAGAAGCTTATTCACATATATCGTTTTCACATGTTTTAAAATAATCTCTGGCTCTCTATTGTTTCGTTCCTTTCGTCTTTCTGCACTAATTACGTGTAATGACAAAGCGTCGTACAAAAACGGTCGATCTTCGAAAGACAATTTAATGCAGTATATATATTACGGTGTGTAAATTCAGTGCAACATTCCTTAATTCGAGATGTCAACAGTGCTCGATTGATACGTAAACAAATTCTCGGAAGATTGGACTGCTGTCAAACGTTCTCAAATCCTCGTGGCTGGAAAATTGAACTTTGCCCACTTATTCGCATTATAAATATTGAAAATAATAATTGATCGATTCCATTCGATTTTCCCCATTAATTCTTAATCGAATAAAAAAACTTTTTCATTAGGTCATGGAATTGCGGAAATAGTTTGACACCGGTTCCTTCCCACGAGGATTCGTTCATGCATTCATCGAGGATGTTAAGGATGAGCACCTTGTAATAAAAAAGCGGTTGCTTTGAAATGACACATCCTAATATATAAATATAAATATTTTCATCGACTTGGAATTGACAATATCTGTGTTCGTAAACCGTACGATATTCGCGCTATACCAGCGAAAACGAAGCGAAAATACTCGAACGATCAGCGCGTACGATTTTTCGGTAAAATCGAGTCCGGAGTATTTTCTAACCGTGTCATCGTGCTCGTCTCATCTTAATCAGTTTGGACGGATCCGTTGTGCAACTTATGTCTCTCGTGAATCATCATTTCACCGACATTAACAGTATCCAAACCTCTGACAAATTCTACACACCGGTTGACTATACATGCGAAACGATTACGGTACACCGATAAGACCTCATTCGTTATCATCGATCTTTTGTTTTTTCCGTTATGAGAGACCCACGAGATCGAACGAGTAATGGCCAATTCTATGGGAAAACTTTCTCAATTAGATTGCGATAAACGCACTCGCAAATATTATCCCTCTTTCTCATTATACATACTCTATGTGTATGGCAGCCAGAATGTGTTAACGAAGAACCAAGAAGATATACTGATGACGTTAGAAAAATAATCGATACTATAATCTATGTGTGTGTATATATATAATATGTATATATATATAGGTATACATCGGGGCGGTTCTTCATTGGGATGTTTTCAAATTCGGGTTCGTGGACCCCTTAAAAGTTGGGTTAGATTAAAAAAAATGTCTGCGATGAAAAAAGATCTTTTGCAGTTTCGACAATGCTTGTGCCCAAAAGGGTGGTTTTTTCAACTCAAGTCACACACCTTCTGGGGTGTTTGTACGCTTTTTTCGATTTCTTTTTACAAGAACTTTACAAGAAAATTTTTCATACGGATAGTAAAATTGTGAATTCGGATTGGTTCGTTTGTAAAACTGATCGAAATATTCCGGTGCATTTGTAGTGGTTTAATTTCAGGAAAAACAGCAGCACAATTACGTATGGATAAAATGTGATGGTGCAAGAGACCTCGAAGCGTTTTTCTGCGTTCTTCCATCTTCGTTAAAGATCCGCGGTATATTGAATTAGGAAATATGAATTTTTATAACGAATATAAATCTTTTTAGAGATCATGCGAGCCGCTTCTTAGAATGAAAAAAGTGCAGACACTTCGAAAACACGTGCTATTGAGACGAGAAAAAATCGATCCTTCGAGCGACGACTGAGTTTTGATATTGAGAAAAACCCTTAAGGACTCTTTTCTTTAAATGCATTTCGCATTGTTCTGAGAAATACGAAAATCCGAATTTGAGAGAATTCCAATTAAAGACCACCTTTGTATATTCGTGTATATTTTTTTCGGTAAAGATCGCTACGTACCTACTCTTGAAGTTGGCCTCCCCGTAATTCAATTCGTGTGAATATTTATACCGCGTCGTTATGTATAATTTCGTTTGTGTATAATATTTATATATAATGCATTATATCCATTCGAATGGGCGAATATCGCTGTCTCATTGAGTGTTAAAACAGCCAAGAAAATACGAATTTTCTCGGGCTGAAGTTAACCACCATTTTTTTCTTCCTCATTTCCCTTATTTCCAATAACGGTCTATATTCGGGAGGTTTCGATACTTCGTTTTTTGAACACAAGTGTTATCAAGTCTGTCAGCCAGTTTCATCGTCCAATGACGAGAATCGTTTAAAATATCGTCCCGTATCGTTTCGTTCGATACGGAGTAGAATGCGGGTGTAAAAGCTTTGAGAATTTGTGCCCCGATCACGCCTTTCCGATCGACCAAATTCACAACGTTGCCATGGCCATTGTGCACTGTTTTGTTGTTCCTCAATATTGCAACGGATCTCCGCGATAATATCAACGTGGCGACACTCAGTAAGCCGATGCCTCTTTATATTCCGATCCCTCCATGGTAAAGAAATCTTCCAATTTCCACTGCAACGTCTCGAACGTCGGCCTCTTCATCGGATCCTTGTTCCAACACTCCAGCATAATCTCGTACAATGCCGTCGGACAGCTCGGTGGACATGGCATTCGATAACCGTGCTCCACTTGATGCAATACTTCCGCGTTCGTCATACCTGACAGGTTAATTGGGCGGGGGAAAAGGGAAAACAGCAATGAAGCACGATCGTTTGAATCAGAGATTAAGCGGGAGTCATCCAAAAACCTTTCTTTCAACTTTTTTCAAGATTTCAATATTTCGTTGTGAATTTCAACTACTCGATAGTTGTAATTTAATTTCTAAAACAAAATAGTTTAGAAATATTTAAAATAGTTATGAATATTTGTTGTGTGCTTATTGGCATAGAATTATGAATATGAGACGAATGGGATTTCATTTTTCCGAACAAAAATCCACTTGCATTACGTGAGAAGGTGACTCCCGCTCTATTTTAGTAATAATATGAATGAAAGCAAAACTTTTTCTTACCCGGATAAGGTATTCTTCCATAGGTGACAAGTTCCGTTAGTAAAATACCGAAGGACCATACGTCCGATTTAATACTGAATTTACTGTAATTGGCAGCCTCAGGTGCGGTCCATTTAATAGGGAATCTGGCTCCTATTCGTGCTTCGTACTCGTCCTCCTTGATGAGTCTCGCTAATCCAAAATCAGCGATTTTCACGACATTGCCCTCGGCCACGAGTACATTACGAGCTGCCAAATCTCGATGTATGTAATTCTGCGACTCGAGATAAGCCATTCCCGCGGCTATTTGAGCTGACATGTCGATCAATTGTTGGAGCTTCAATCCACGTCCCTTTCCTGCAATAATGAACATCAATATTATAAAAAAGGTATTTAAAACATTCAAATTTTAATCTAAAATGAATACACTTAGTTTCGTCACAATATCATGATGATCTTGAACATTATTTATTCTCAATAATTCATTGCGTTCACTGATTGATCATAGAACGATGCTGATAATTATAAAAACATGGAAATAAAATAAAACGATAATATAAGAAATATGAAAATAATTTCAGGTTGGAATGAAAATCTAACTGAAGTTAATTGCTGTAATTCCTCAACAAGGGCAATCAGGAGACAATGAATTTGAACAAAAAATTGTGCCCAGTTTTAAATGTCAACGAGTTTTATTCCTGGTAATAAAAAAAAAAAAACCAAGGGAAATTATACAGCGACGTCGTTATTTTCGTTTTCTAATCAAAAGATAAAGTTTTACGAGATTTTTATGATTCCAGCCCGATACAAGCCTAGTAATCGCGTCATCCAGAGAAGCTCCGAATTTTACAACTCCCACAAATAAAAAAGGCTTTAAACAAATGAAATTATTTACCTTGAAGGAATTCGAGGAGACTTCCATTCCTCATCAATTCCGTAATAATGTAAATCGGTTCTTCCATCGTGCAAACCGCGTACAGCTGTATGAGTTTGCCGTGTCGAAGTTTCTTCATGATCTGGGCTTCAGCGAGGAAGTCTTTCGGATCCATGGTGCCGGGTTTGAGCGTTTTAATGGCGACGGGTGTCGTGTTGTTCCAGAGGCCTTCCCACACCTCGCCGAATTGTCCTTGCCCAAGTTTTCGAACAAACTTGAGAGAAGAGCGGTCGATTTCCCATTGATCCCGCGTTCGATGGCTCAGCCCCTCGGTAACGGGTTTCTCAACCTGTCAACAGAATGGTGCACGTTTCCAAATCAGTCATAATCATCGAGGGATTCTCCAGCATATTTCCTCTCGTGTTTTCTTTGTTTCTCGACAGAAAAGGAGAGACAGCACGAGTGCCGGAAATATTTTTAATCGAGGCCCTTCTCCGCGTCTCTTTGTGAGTCGGTGATTCGTTACGAGGCAATCGCAAGGGGGATGAATGCAGCAGCAGCAGCAGCAACAGCGTGACGTCACTATGCCTAAAGAAGCTTCATCATTTTTAGGAAAAAGGATGTAATCACTCGATTTTTTACCGTCATATATTTATTTTCCACATTCATCTTTTACTGTCTCTCGTTAAAGTGACCTTAAGGGGCCTGAGCAGAAAAGTAGACACGAATGAACGCACGATTAATTCATCTTCATCTTTTTTCCACAGCATATGAGTACGAATTCAGTCTCGTTCGTAACTTTGCAGTCTTATTGCGCTCTTCACAAATGATCCATTGAAAAATCGTCAGAAAATATATCTAGTATGGACAGTTAAAACGGAGGTACTCTGTTTTAGTATTTTTGTTTCTTTTGCGCAGCAGTGTAACTTCGGTGAAAATAATAGACGTTGAGTGATATTCCCAGTCGTATCTGCCAGATCGAGGGAGACATTTAGCACCGCTATTATCAGTATGTATAAATCTTATGAAATTTTCAGTGTGAAGCACCGTGGAGCACCGCGTCGTTAATCGTCGATTATTATATAAAATTCGACGATTTTCGACAGTAGTGTGAACAGCTTAAAAACTAATACTCTCGAAGATCGTAAAAAGATCGTCTAATTTCTCTGGAACATTATCCCGTATACAACCGGTTTGTGCTGTATTTGTTTGTTTTGTTTTTTACAGTAAATCATTCATGAAAGTATGAAAATGCGTGCGAAATTGCGTGCGTGCATGCATTGAGAACGTGCATTTACACGTGGAAAATAGGGTGTGAACGGAGACGAAAATTGTTTTTTTTACGGATCAAGGGTTTTCAGAAACAAATAAAAATTCGTATTATTCCATTATTTCGGACATAAAATTTACCAATAAAATCCAGCGGGAAGTAGGGCAAGCAATAACAGAGAAACAAACACAGTCTAATCAGAGATGGCAAAATTCATTTTTATATCAAACTATGAAAAAAAGCTCGTATCCTTCGTTCTGAATTGCTTGTTTTTTGACTTTCTTACGTTTCATCTCTACTTTTAATGTTACGAGCAGAGTCTAGGCGGAGTTTGGACAGCGCTTTCGCGATTTATTTTCGTGCAGAGGATGAAAATTCTCGTAGCAGGGCACGCTCCTACAGCAAATATTGGACAAAATAAATTTAAAAAAAATATAAAAAAGGAAACACGTGTTTCTCGCATGCAGAGCAGGTTCTGTCTAAACTCCGTTTAGGCCGCCTTGCATCTGTTTACTCTCACATTCGTTGGAGGTTTCATTCCCAGTCGTCTCCTCGCCTCATTTTCTTGTGTGTTATTTATGTACGAATTTAGCGAATAATCTATGATTTGTCTGTTTACCTGGACACAAGGCTTGCACAAATTGACGCACAAGCCATCGGCCTCTTTGCTGTAGTGCTCGACGAGGTCCTGAAGATTTCTGAAAGTCGTTCGTCGCGCTATGAAAAAGCCACCCTCGTCCAATTGGCGGATGCGGTAATGCTTCACCGTGTCACCGTCACGAACTGGAAATAAAACATCATTTTTGTTACACGCTGTCTCACGTCTTTGCTCCATTGATTACGCCTGCCGCGGTAATCCCTCCTTAACTCGAATGACTGCTGAATTTTAGTAATCCAGAGACACGACAACGTGATGACGTCGGAAAATAATAAATCGGATCGCTCAAGATGTTTCGTCGTAGCTAAAATTCAACCTTTTTTTATGGTTTCATTGGTTCAAGGAAGACAAATATTTTCGCCGAGTTTTTCTCAGAGCAAGAGACTCGAAACGACGAGAATTTGTGGAAAAGGATTATTTTAGAAGATTTTTAAAACGAGTTCGTTTTACGCAAACTTAAAAATTCTTTTTTTATCGAGGCTAGCCGTACCAATTCAAATGCCATTCAGTTTCAACGAATTTAACTATTTTACGAAATTTCGTCTCATCGAAGCTAAACGTATTGAAAATTGTACGAAATTATTTACTGGACCATCGACATTGCAAAAACTTTAATTTTTGTCAAACGTCCGAATAGCTTGTACAAAATAACTTCAAAATAATAACTCTATTGAAAAATCGCTTCTACAAATTCTGTGATTATAACTTCGATCAAATAAGTCTCCTCCACAGTCATTATTTCTTTATGATCCATCTGATTATTCATTGTCCTGCTTCAGACCATTTATTCATATGATATCGAATCATTACGACCCCTGAGCCTTTATTTACCTCGAATTATACTCATCTTTGTCGCATGTGACAGTGCGTTGCGAGCAATAGATAATTGTTGTTTCCAAAAATTTATTAGACATGATTCGGTGTACGATCAAAAGGTCCTGAGACGAAATACCCCGTGCCAAAATATCCTCGTTTAAAATATCCCAAAGACATAATATCCTCGATTTAAAAATATCCCACACCCGTAAGACTGAATGTCTTGGATACTTTCATTTCTATTAATCGAGAAAATCATTATTATCATATCAACGAAACAATGTTGGAACCATGTTTGAATGTGTCTGTATTTTTGTTCGGTTTTTTGGACGCGCGTGTGCGTGCGTTTTGCCTGCCTGGCATAAATAAAAGCAAAAAAAAAACGAACAAAATTGTAGAACGACGCTGAAGTTTGCAACGTTGGAGTCCAATGAAATGAACGAAAAAAACATTTATAATTGACCAATTTTTTATTTCACGAAGCATTGGTGTAGGTTGAATTGCTGTGAATTGCAAATTCGGCAGAGAACGAAATTGAAGAATTACTGGAATTATTGGAGAGTTTTTTTTACATCATTTCGTTGGACTCCAACGTTGCAAACTTCAGCGTCATATTGTAGAGAATATTCTGTCTCAGGATATTTCGTTCCGAGGATATTTCGAGCCGGATATTTTGTCCTGGGCCCCGTCGTCACGTAACCGCATGCTTCCGGTAGCTACGTGGCTGATTTTGATTTTGAAAACGACGCGCCAATTTTAAATACTTATTTAGAGTTATCAATCCGTTGATTTTCCATCCCAGTCGAAAGTGTGTCCATAAAATAATTTCAAATGCGAGTGCACAACGAAGTAAGAACTCAAACTGACGAACGGTGGCCCAGTAAATAATCTGACGAAGAAATGACCGAGCAGATTACCCGAAAGAGAATAATCGTTGTGTCGACTCTCCGAGTCACGAATCAAGAAGGCGCCGTGATCGTTCTCCGGAAGTAGAAGCTTTTTCTCCGCCTCGATTCTCTTGATCTTCCTGAAGTACCATCTGCAAGTACAAACACAAAGAAATGTTATTATTTAGAATCGTAGAATGTTGGAATGCGAAAATTGAGAGTTGGAGCTCAGCGAGTAGCAGTCTTTCACAGGGAAAGCCCGCTAATCGTTCACAGAGCGTTGCGCCAACGTTATAATTAATTAAGTGAAAATAGAATCGAGAAAAGTGTGCTAATGAAACATTTTTGAAGAAATGCATCTTCGTGGAACACGCCATTCGGAGCGTGCCATTCGTATTTTTATCATCATCGCATAATGCTCGTATTTTATTCCTACATTTAGTCCACGCTTCAAATTCAATGATTGCATCGAAAGTACCCTGTTATTTTCTAATACCATTGCTTGCTGTCAGATCGAATGATCGAGTGTTCAAGCGCGTCAAGTTTTCAACGATTTGCAATTCAACAAATTCGGGTCAGTGTACCAACGGTTGTAGACTCGCAGCTTTCAGCTACTTTCCGAATGATGCTGAATGAAGAAAATAGGATTTTTATTGAGAATCACTTCGAGAATAGAAAGTTTAGTCCCAATGTAGGGTAATATGGGGCAAAATGGACACTCAAGGATTTAAGCGAGTTTCATTGATGAGCATATTGTCTTTCAACTATTTTTTAGTCCCAAAATTGATGCCCAGTCCTTGTTTCCCGAATTTCGTAAAAAACAATTCGGGGCAAAACGGACACGGCCCCGTAGAGGCATAAAAATCGAAAAACCGACATTTTTCGAAATACAGCCGTTCTAAGCGACTGTTCCCGAATAAAATGTGAACTCGGTAGTATGGGAAAAGAAATGGGACCACTCAGGCTCCATTCCTTGGATGTAAATGAAAAAAATGAGCCAAATCTTTATCCCATTTCTGTCATGATTTTGAGGAATGCAAAAAATCAACTTTGGGTCCATCGTGCTGGGGTATATTTCGTATTAGCACTATATCGGAGTCCCACCATTCATTCATGGCCCTAGTTTCCGGAATTTCTTTAAAAAAATGTTCCGGGGCACAACGGACACAGCCTCCAAGAGACATAAAAATCGAAATATCGACATTTTTCGAAATGTAGCAGTTTAGGAGACAGAAAAAAAAGCTCACCAAGACAGCCAAGTCCTCGTCTTTTGAAGACGTTTCTTGCATTTTTTGCGAAGGGTTACATTCGTTGTCCTTTGAAGATTGGATTTACCGTGTAACAGGCAAAAAATGGGCACACACCTTGCGTACAAGTGTTGAAGACGAAGATGAGAGCTATGAGTGCGATTTTTGTAAAAAATGAATAAAAAACCTTTTTTCCTTATTCGTACTTTGATTACTATTGTGGTTTTTAAAAATAAGCCAAAAAAGCGAATAGATAGTGAGAAAGTAGTTTGGGATCTATTTTGCTCTGAAACTTGAATTTTTTGGGGATGTCACCGTGGAATTCAACAATTTACTATTTGGAACCGAAAAAAAATTTTTATGCATTTTATGAAATTTCAGTTTCGGGAAAGCCCATTTTGCCTCGTATTACCCTACATATCATTGTGGATTTTATTTTTCGCCCAACGCAATATCCGAAGTCGAGTAATAACGAAGATCTCGAACTCTCACTTTGACATCTTGCAGCGAATGTGTCGTTTTTTTACTTCCATTATTTTTAACGACGTTGGAGTTTGCAACGTTGGAGGAAATTGAGAAAAAAATATTCGTGATTGAGCAATTTTTTATTTCACGAAATCATTGGTGAGAGTTGAAAAACTACGAATTGCGAATTCGGTGTGGAAAAAAATTGGAGAATTACTGGAATTATTGGAGGCTTTTTAGATCATTTCGTTGGGCTCCAACGTTGCAAAGTTTTTATGAAAAAATAATTTTCCATCGATTTCTTTCTAAACCCCCACGTTGTTGTTTGAGGAAGCAAAAATTAGAGTGAACGTTTTCGTCGAATGCAATGAAAATCCCCTCCCACATGTCCGATGAGTTGGATCCGGAGATTCATTTTTCTTCTGATTCTGCATTCGAGACTTTGAAAAAATTCTCGCTGCACTATTCCCATGATGCAATGACCTTCGATGAAAAATATACTTGGCAATAGATCTTTTCTCAATGCTTCGCTAAATGAGACTAGGACGAAAGAAAATCTCGTTACACGATAATTATACCTCGAGTGTCGTTACGACATAGCAAATTATATGAGAACGCAGCCACACCGGATATTCATTTTCGACAAGCGGTATAGATTTCTCGTGACGTACAGTCGCTCAAATTCCGAAGCAGAGTAACCAACCCCGAGCAGTATAATCCAACCTCACGCCAGGAAAAAACAATTCATTGTTTTTTCAATGAATTGTCAAAACTGTGAAAATTTATTGATTTTTAATTGATGCAATGGACCTCTGTGATGGAAACTCTAAAGCACAAAACTCTGAAATTATTAATAAGAATTTTGCAATGTGGGAAAAAGAAAATTTTATTCCTTATAACAACTCGAATTTGGATGTCACATCGAGAAATTCGACGGTGACTTATCGAAGGTACGAATCCAACTCGAATGTTATTTTTGGAAAAGTACAATGCTTCGTTCAGTATTTGTTCGACTGGACGAGGAGGATAATAATTCAATGCAAATTGAGAGAAAGTTACGAGTGTTCGGTGGGTTTTCTTAGAGAGGTACGCAATATTACACCTCGCGAGATTCAAGGTCGTCCACTATCCAGTTTTATAAGTCCAATCTCCTAGGAATTATTGAAAATGCAGTTTTAGAACGAGGAAAATGGGGTTCAATGAATGCTCTTAAAATTCGAGCAGATATTGCACAAAATCACAACTATCACGGTTTTCGTTGGATTCAATGAAAATTCAGTGAAGTATTTTCGAATTTGGGACTGAAGACTTATCATGTACTTGAAATATTCTTGAGCTGGTTGCTAATTGGGTCATGAATCAATTACTGTAATTGGAAATAAATCCGGAGCTCGACTGGTCCTAGAAATATTTATCTCGTCAATCCACGTTCACGTTGTCAATTCACTTCCATGAGTTCCATTTTTCGAACTGATAAATTTTTCACAACATCGAAGCTTGCAACGTTCGAGTACAACGAAACAAACGAAATTAATATCTGTAATTCACCAATTTTTTATTTCACGAAGCATCGGTGTGGGTTGAAAAACTACGAATTGCAAATTCGGAACGAAATTGGAGAATTACTGGAATAATTGGAGAGTTTTTTTTAAATCATTTCGTTGGACTCCGACGTTGGAAACTTCAGCGTCATCATTTTTCTCTAACTTTGGATACATTGGGAGACGCTTCATTTGATCCTTTCGCTTCTTGAGTTGTTGATTGATAAGTTGACAGTATTAATTCTGGACTGAAACTAATTCGAAAGTTTAAGGTTTATGAATTTAAGATCACAACTAATTGCTTCCAATGACACGATGATAAATAATGCACAATAGAAAGAAACATTCGTTGTGAGCGATTTTTACTCGTTGAATATCAAGTATTTCTCATTGATATGAGCAAAAATTAATATCGGCACATTATCAGCAGATTAGATAACACCAGACGAAGGAATATTGTTCGATTATTTCAGAGGCAAGGGAACATCATTGTGTTTCGTACATAAAGTCAAAAATATTGGCTTATCGAGTGAACAGGATGTGGTCGATTAGTGGGAAAAAATTAGTGTGTCAGAACTTTGAAAAAAATGTAGATAACAGTCGAGAAGAAGTTGGAAAAGATGAAATGTTTTTTCTTCAATCCTCAATGAGTTATGTACTTTTTTTTCCATTGGAATGTTCAAACTGTCAAAAATGACAGTTGATGATTGTGGGTCAGAATGTGTACGACGATGTGGAATGTAGAGATTTTTTTACAAAACTTACTTTTCAATGAAAAGAAAAAAGCTATGAATTTTCCTAGTCTGAGGAGCGTGTGATAGTGGAATTAATAATCGAAGTTTTAACTCTTTATTTCAGCTCGTATAAATTGTAAGCTCATTCGGTAGTCAGAATCGCACAACATAAATATTTGGTTTGCTACTGCTATTTCCAAGCTAGGTGTGTATAAAGCAATGACACGCACCAACCAGGTGGCCATCATCATGAATATGCAACCGAGTAACAGTTTTGCTGCTTGTACATGACACGAATTTAAATCAAGCAATGACAGGGGATCTAATATTCCAATTAGATCTATCAACGGAAATTGAATGGATTGAATAAATACCGTTTTTCTATTGTCACACATTAAGATATGTTGAATTGTTAATGATAAAGAAATTTATGAAAATTTATATATTTAGTTGTGTCAAGAAATAGAAAACGTTACAGCATTTCATGCTTGAGAATAATTTTTTGAATTGATTGATACAATTTGTAAGAAAAATTATCTAAAGAAAATTAAATCTTGTATTAGGATATTAGATAAGAAGTTAGTGTTCATTTCAGCCTCGAGCTTTTTTTTCTTCAGTCATTTCTAATCAAGTTTAACTTGCTACTTCCTCACTTCATTTTCCATGCCTAATGCAAAGTTTCAATTTCCAAATGACTTTTTTCAAAATTTATTCAAGAATTTCAGTTCACATTTGGTGCATTTACAAATTCTTTTTTGTGAGCCATGTACTGCAAAATGTATAATTCCTTAAGTTTTTTTAAGGACTTACGGTTCAGCTTCAATGGATTTCAGCTTGGCAACATAATTACTGGGAATGTAGCCCTCTTGACGAGTTCTCTTGCTCCTCGCTAGCCACCAATCGCCCTGAGTATCGTTGAGAATTTCCAGATGTTCACCCTTACGAAAACTGAGATCTTCGTCGGTGCGAGCATCGTAGTCGTAAAGAGCTACAAATATTTTAGCTGTGGGAACTTCAGTTTCAGGTATTTGGGGCATGGGTCTTATAGGATCTGGCGGAGGAGTTGGAACTGGACTAGCTTGAGAAGCAACAGCTTCTATGCTAGGGTTCCCTATCCTGTCTGGTTTCTCCTTTTCTATGTCGCTCGGACTGCTAAAACAGTTTCCCATTTTGATCTCCTTTTTTTCTCGTTTTATCGCTTAGAATACGGTTGTCCCGTTTAATTGTTGTCCAGAATAGACGTTTGGAAATCCTCTCGTGTTTCCGCCCAAATTAAATATCTCTTTCATAGATATTTCTCTGTGATATATTTCGTTTTGTGCGATTTATATTTTTCAAGCACGTTGGGTATGGTAGAAAAATCCACGTTCTGGATAAATAGAGTTGTCGGAATTATGAACTAGAATTGCATTAATAAAACGAGGAATAAAGGAAGAGGATCAGGTTTGGAGGAAAAATCCCTTTGTCCATCAAGTGTTTTGATTTCTCCGTCTGTTTTCCTTATTTTTATTGTTTTATTCTTCCTTCGTCACTCAGATCAGCAAGTGCAAGGCGTCAAAGGCGCCTGTCGTGTATCGACGCATCCTTTTCTTCTTGTTTTTTTTTTATCTTATTTTGTTACTGAGATGTATATCCGTTTCCTTACGATACGCGTAATCTCGAAGAATCGTCGCGAGGACGTCTGTCCATTATTGGCACCATCACAAATAACAACAGAAAAAGAATCTTCTACCTACAATTTTCCCTTAACGTTATAGAAACTTATGTTTTTTTTTTCCCCCCTTAATCTTGTCTGTCTCCCCGTTTAGCTCTTGGACCAGGAATGAATACACACACACGCGGAGAAAATGCACTGAAAAATCTCACCGATTGAAGAAGCTGGTTGTACAAAATACGCGACACACAGACACACACCCCCACACAATTAAATGTACACGAAAACCGAATATTGTGGGCGATTTCACGGGGGAAGGCACGAAGTATGCGAGAGTGAGAGAAAGAAAAGTCCAGCGGAGCTCAGGCACGCAGAATCGAATGGGCGAAATCGGCGAAAGGAGCCAAAAGCCAGAGTGATGGTGAGAGAGAAAGAGAAAGAGACGGAGAGAGATAGACAAAACACGCCCAACTTGCCACCAACTGTCAATCGTCGAACGACACTACACTACACATGTAATTTTTTTTCCTGATCCTTGCATACAACGCGTCGACGATTTGCACAAAAATAACAGGTCGTCATATCCTTTCCGTCAATCCATAATTTTATTGTTCTTTTTTTAAAATCTTTCACTATATTTGATGTCCATCAATGTCGTTTTCTCCGACGTATGGAGACTTATGAAGACAGAGGGACCAGCGCCTCAGCACTGAATATTCGATAGTAAAGGAAGCCAGCCATATAGAAAGTTTCGTCTACTATTTCAATTGCTCACCCCAACAGTGTTGTTTACAAAACCAACAGTAAATTATTTTACCGACCGAATTCCGTATATTGGTAAATCGCAATGCTCGCAGATAACCAAACGGCATAAGGTAAAATAAAGAGTTAGAGAAATAAGCGATATGCAAATTATAAGACAAATTTTTCGTTAAAGAAATTCTGTTCACGGTAATAATGATAACTGATAAAAATCAAAAAACAAACTATACAAATGTCTTTGTCAAGTATACAGAATTATAACGTGGCACCCTCTCTTGCACGTCACAAATCTCAATGTCGCACATTCCGGGGTGCAGCTAACTCTATTATTCAATTTCATCGACGACGACGGCAACAAGACAAATGCTGATCAAACAATTGGGTTTGAAGATGTATTAATTCTGTGACTATCTCCAGCATCGTACACATATTGGGCCAATATAAATTTACTCGATGGATTCTGGATATGAAAAACGGTATTTACATTAGATGTTATTATAAAGCATCATTTTTTTACTCCAATCGAAAACATACTTTGCCAGGTAAGTCGAACTTTCCAACCTTATTCAATTGTTGCTCGAGACGCTTGCTTATAACTCGAGTTCAATCCGTTGCTATTCATTATTCGTATGTTTTCGTCGAATAGTAAGATAATTCATTTTAATTTCAATTGTACGTTCAAATTCTCTTCTGTTTGTTACTCTTATTTGACAGTTTATTTGTTATGAATTGACTATCACTGTCCATCTTCTATGCTAACATTAGATGCTTTGACCATTGTAACCACTGATTTTCATATGCACAGAATTACTGAAAATGAAAATCTGATTTACAAACACACCCATACAACATTTTATCCATTCAAAAAACATCAATACATAATTTATGGTAGTTGGCTCATCAAGATTAGTCTGCGAAAAATATCATAAACATGTATGAATACTGTTTTTAATATTGGACAACGATTATTTGTCATTAGTCAACTTTTACCATGTACCTTTCTGTACCAGTATGAAGAAAATAACTTGAATTTACTGTACAGTTTTAAAATTTCACAAATCTAGTAGAAGGTAGAAGTCACCATTGCGGAAACGTTGTAATATCTGGATAAACTTCACATTAGGCTTCTTTATTTTTTGATCAGGTTTTATATCTCAACAACATATTGAGACTGAATTTATCAGAATATTTTGTATGATATCAAAGCTTTGCCATATCTTAATGAGAAAATTGTAATTTAGTTTGATTGTGGCAATATAAAAACATTAGGCATCTTGAATTTTCATATTGCCAATTTTGCTAATATCAGGAGCAAAACATTAAACGATCCACCTAAAAAATATTATAGAATTGAATCCATACAAAATTTTGTATAAAAAATTTTTGAAATAACTAGAAAACTCATTCTACTTTTCTACCACTTATTTTTAATGGAAAGTATCGAAATCAAGCATTCCTTTGAGAACGTATTAATTAAGCACCCATTCTTTTGTTTTCAAATACTCTAAATGCACGAGCATTGCAAAACAATTATTGATTGAGAATGTTATAAAAGATTTTGAATAATGTAAATTTTTTTTCAATTTCACAGGATGACAGCCAGACTTTTGAAGGACCCATCAACGGCTAGTAGTAGAGTGTTTGTCGGACATCTGCAATCTGAAGACACAACCAAGGCTGAGTTGGAGGAACACTTCTCCAAGTATGGTAAAGTTGTGGGTTCCCTCATAAATCGTGGCTTTGGTTTTGTACAATTTGACAGCGAGGAATCAGCTAAAAATGCTATCCAAAAAGAGGATGGTGCAGTATTCAAGGGCAGAAGAATCGGTAAGAACGTTTGCCTGTGAAACCTGTGGATGTGGGAGTAAAATTAATGTGCAACGGAGTTAATACAGCAGGAGCATGCGTTATGGAATCACACCAAATGCTTATACGCTTGGTACAGCTCACTGTTTACTAATAAATGCTCTTAGATTTCGTTTATCTAGTCAGCTTGTGCATGAATGAATTGTGAAAATGAAACACAATGACAAACCTCGTATCATGGTGGACGGGAAAGCATAAGCTCCGCAACTCAGTCAGTATCACAGCTTCTTATAATTTATCTCTACTTGACATCATATTGGATTGTTGCCGCAGCCTGATAGTGTACCATCCTTCACTACTCGGGCTTGAGTGTATATTGGAGGATTGATTATTAATTGGATTTTCCTTGATGGGAGAGATTAAAAATTCTTTCTGGAACATGAGTATTCTTATAATCCAAATCCATTCTCGAAAGGAGAAAAAACGGAAAGGGTTAATTTTTCTATTTGCAATTGTCTTAATTCTTGAAGTTACTAGAAATACAAATCAACTGATTGCTCTGGAAAAAAATACAAAAACTGGGCTTTCACATTTCAAATCTACCAGCCAGATGTTCGCATTCCGTTCCTCCAGAAACCTTGTCTACACTACATTGTATGTATGCATGTACTTTTTTAGACCCTATTGGAACGTTGCAATTTTGTTTTTTTAAGTTGCCATCGACAAGTTTTTAAACGGAAGCACTGATTTTTGAATATCTCGAGATGTTGTTCTATTTTTCAAAATTTTCACGAGAATATTTACATATTCGAAGTTAGGACATGATTTTTCTATGCATGGTTCACTCAATACTAACAGATACAATGTAATTGTATGTCTGAAGTGGCAGCACATACATTTTATTCACTGTTGATTCTTTGCGCTTGGGTTTCGAATACTCAGTTGGTTAAATACTTTTTTTTTGTGTCGATCAGTTCATCCTAATATTACAAATGATATTTACAATTGCAACAGATGTGAGACCAGCTAAGAAGGAAAGTTTCAGTGGTGGGCAAGGATCGCAAGGTATGAGAGGAGGACCAGGAGGTTCCGGAATAGGCAGCGGCCCAGGAGGTTCCACAATGGGCGGAGGATTCGGAATAGGAGGAAGACTTGGAATGAGTGGAGGCCCTGGAATGGGAGGAGGACCCGGAATGGGAGGAGGACCTGGAATGGGAGGAGGACCTGGAATGGGAGGAGGACCTGGAATGGGAGGAGGACCCGGAATGGGTGGAGGACCTGGAATGGGAGGAGGATCTGGAATGGGTGGAGGATCTGGAATGGGAGGAGGACCTGGAATGGGAGGAGGACCTGGAATGGGAGGAGGATCTGGAATGGGTGGAGGACCTGGAATGGGAGGAGGACCTGGAATGGGAGGTGGATCGGGAATGGGAGGAGGACCTGGAATGGGAGGTGGATCGGGAATGGGAGGAGGACCTGGAATGGGAGGAGGACCAGGAATGGGAGGAGGATCTGGAATGGGAGGAGGACCCGGAATGGGTGGAGGACCCGGAATGGGTGGAGGACCCGGTATGGGTGGAGGACCTGGTATGGGTGGAGGACCCGGTATGGGTGGAGGACCCGGTATGGGTGGAGGACCTGGAATGGGTGGAGGACCTGGAATGGGTGGAGGACCAGGAATGGGAGGAGGACCTGGAATGGGTGGAGGTCCAGGAATGGGAGGAGGACCGGGGATGGGAGGAGGAATGGGAATGAGTGGTGGATCTGGAATGGGCGATATGCATGGCAAAGGCAACATGAATCCGTTTGGAAATAACCAATTCGCACCACAAAATAGTCCGTTTGGTGGTGGAAATCAGAACTTTGACCGTGGTAATCAAAACTTTGATGGACCGAATCAGATGTTTAATCCTGATAACATCCAAGGTGGAAATCAGTCTCATGGCGGTGGTCCATCGAGCCGTGAAGAAGATAACGATAATTTTGACGACGATATACAAGAAATTGAGAATGATAGTAACCCGAAATTCAGCGGCAATGATCAGTTCAACAATAGAAACCAGAATCGAGGAGGCAATCAACTTGGAGGTAACCAAAACAGGGGAAATGATTCATTCAGTAGTAATTCCGGAGGAGGCGGCGGCGGTGGCAGTGGCAACGGAAGTGGAGGAGGATCTGTTAGTGGTGGTGGTGGGACTGGCGGTGGCGCCAACACCAGCGGTGGCAATGCAAGTGGCGGCAACAACGGACCGGCAAATAACCAGAATAGAAACCAGTTCTCTCCAAACAGTCAAAATCGTACCGGAGCCAATCGCAACAATCAGCCCAGCAATCAGAATCCAAATCAAAACCAGCCCGGCAATACCGGACGATCTCGTGGTAGAAGAGGCGGTAAAAACAGAAACAAGAACAACGACTCCCAAGGAGGTGCTAACAATAGTTTTCGAGATCGTAGTCCACTTTCCCGGGGCGGGCGTGGAACAGACGACAAAGGTGGTCGGGATTGGGACCGTCAAGGACGAGACAGGAGCTTCGGTCGTGACTCGTACAACGATGGTGGTCGTTTCGACGACTTCAAAAACTTTGGGTAACCTTCACCGACTTTCTTCCTTCCACTAATCGCAAGCATCATTTCTAATAAACGATTCTTCGTCACTGATTATAGATCCAGCAATCCTGGAGACAATCAAGCACCAATTATTGATAAAAATGATTGCGAAATCATCGTCGTCAATAAAATAGTCACGTGAGTTGTTTATGGGTATAACCTTTTTCGGTAACATTTTTTTTCCGAAACCCCGAAAAAAAACTCATCCTGATACTCTGGTATGACTTTCTATACATTTTTTAATCATTTTGATTTTACAGCGAGTACGCCGAAATGATTGAAATGCGATTGAAAAAGATCGGTTTAACGGTAGACCTTCTGTTCCCGAACGAGGATGTGCCACTTAGTCGCGTACTTGGTAATATCGCGAGTCGTGGTTGTCTATACGCCGTCGTGGTTGCTCCGATAAACATGGAACACCGTTCCCTGACTCTCAACATTCTTCACGGACTACCACAAGGTATGTTTTTCTCTGTCATGTTTTGCCTTCGATCGTTCAAGAGACGATATTTTGGTCATACTGTGAAAGCATGGATTGAAAAAACGTTGAAAATATTTCATTGAGTTATTCTTTTTTCTCTGGACGTGAAATATATTTAAATTTTTTGCTCTATCGAGGCAAAAAATAATGCTAAAATTGAAAATCTTCATTTGAATTATTCTCAGAACATCGAAACATGCCTGTGGACGATGCGATATCGTTGATGAATGTCGATTTTTCCAATTACAAAAATGGTGGACGTTCGGTACCGCTGAATATACCATTTTCAAACGAGCGCCATCCCGATGCAATTCAAGTGTTGCTGAACATGCTCGCGGACAATCACCAATTAACGGTATTGCAGTACGATCGTATCATCAAGTATTTGGAAATGAAACGAGAAGAGCAGATTCAGATAGAGCTTGGAGATGCGAAGGATGTTTCGGGGGGGAGTACAATCGGAATAAGTGATCCGAAACAAGCTGAACTACAGTCGAGGATACTTAATATTTTGAACAGCAATAAACCCAACGCTAACGCACCAGTTCCAAGTCCGGTTCCTGCACCGGCCCCCGTACCACCCTCCACTTGGGCTATAGGTAAAAATTATTATAAATTTTTGGCGTTTACACTCAACAAAAATAGTCACACTTTCGATAACCGAGAGTATCGAACGTTTTTTTTAATATCATATTTCTCCGATTTTATTAGCTCAACCCCCGTTAATGTAACGGTCTTCTCTAAACCGTCAATAAATAGTGAAATATTTTCTGAACGCGTGTTATTTTTAAGCTCCGGTAAATACGTTTGTAACAAAAGCATATTTTGCTCTACATTCTGTAAAGCCTGTTTCGTTAAATTCTTTCTGTTACTTGTGCAAGTGTTATTCGTCTTTTATTTTATTCTGCTTTTTCCAAACGAACACACTCGCGCGCGCGCCCGTCTCGTCACCGAAGGCTGACATTCTCGCCTGATCGAATTCGCGATTTTCTTACCATTTGCGAGCAGCAGCGAGATTTTAAAACGTACCGTTTCGTTACATCTCGTTGTCTCTTACGTTTTTGCCTTTTTGTGATACCCGTTGCAATGTTATTGCACGTTTTGGGAATTTCACTGCGAAAAAACTAATAGCAACAAGAGCGTGCGACTTTTTATCGAAATTCAAGAGTCGCTGATCTTTTTTAATTTGCTATTTTTCACCAGACTTTTTGCACGTCTATCGACTATTCGTGCGGTTTATGTAGCACCCCGTAATGGGCTTTCTGACTTTTGGTTGATAGCCAATTGTAGTTGCGAACCAAAAATACTAATTTAGGTTTAATGAGCCTGTTTTCGAAGTGAAGCTTTCGGGCTGACTTCACTTTCCTTTCATTTTATGAGTATCGTTCGATCGCGAATTTAAAACGATTGCCCACAGTGAAGAATGTACTTCAATAATTGGTAAGATAATAAGAAAGAGATAATAAGAAAGGTAACGGAGACAAATTTTTATACACTTTTTCTTTGACGGTTATTTAAGGAGGCTGGCTTTGAAATTCACTCGAACCAAACCTTTCAAACGAAGTATTGAAACAGTTCTATGAACAGCAATTTTTAATTGTCATCTTCAATGATAATTCAATTTTCACAAAGACTTGGTGTGGAGTAGAATTTGAAGCTTTTCTTTTTAAAGCAACCAACGAAAAATCGATCGTGTTTCATTATTTCTACAATTTTTTTTACCGCACCGTTTATCGGTTGTTTGCCAAGATATTGCGAGATAACATTTATGGAAAAATGGTATTATGTTGTTAGCAGCATCAACAAACACCGCAGCAGCATCAACTACATCGGCTTCTGGAGTTTCTCCATCGCCGCTGCTGAACGATCCGACAGTTCAAAAGGCCCTCGATAGTCTTTTACAAGGAAACTTATTGAAAAGCATCGGGGACCCACAACCGGCACCAGCACCTTCGCCTTTATTCGCTGCTTTTCCGTATATTGGTCGTTTATGAAGAGATAAAAAAGAAGAAAATAATCCCTGAAACTTTTTATGATCGCATTCATTTAGACGTTTCCTCCAAATTCACCTCCGTTCAGAATTAAGGAAGAAACAACACGATATTTTGACATCATTCGAACATGATAGATTTAGAGACGATTCTTTGTCTTCAATTTTTTTTTTTAAGAAAACTATTACGATGTCTTCGACGAACCATCTCAATTGTTTTTCTGTAAGAATTCTGTTTCACGAAGTTGAAATTTTCATTATCGATAGTGCAAGGATGGATGATGAGTCCGCAATCAATTGAACACGCGAAAATTAGAATGGCTAATGAACCATGATTTAAAAATAATTATTATTCATTAACAACTCGTCTTCGATTTCAAATAGTTATTTAACTCAATGCCGTTAGAGCAGTATCATAAATTGTTTGCATGTAGGTTCCCACGTGTTCGAAAACTAACTGTAGATCTTCGACAACAAACTTCTTTTCTTGTCTTATATAATCGTGAACGACCGTCAAGATTTTCAAATAAAATGAATTATCCGCCGAAATTTTCTCGTTTCCGAAGAATCGGAAAATTGTAGTTATTAAACGATTTGACGTATTGAGAAAATTTTAGAGAAGTCAACAAGAACAATTTTCCCGTATTTTTTCCGTCTTATTCGATGTCGATTACTTTGTGTAATAAAAGTGAAATATTCATTTGATGATCAGGTCGACGTGCGTCTTTTTTCCCCAGTGTCGATGTGCCCAACAAGTGCGACCCTCTGAAGTGCCCAAATGATTGTTTTCTTTTTCTACGGATCTAAAAAGCAGAAAAAAACGTTTTTTTCCACGCAGTTGAACGCATAAACGAGTGAAGCGAAGCATCTCCGTTTTCGTCATAGAAATTAATTAATAAGAGGTTGAGCGAAATAGCGAAGAAGAAGCGTGTAATCACTTAATTTTTTACATAGCGAACAAAGCCAAACGAGCGGGTGTAAAAAACAACAAACGCTGTAAATGATTGAAGCTCATTAACTAAAACAAACATAAGCAGCAGGTAAGCGTAAAAATATACTATTTGAACATTTTACCGAGATAGTAACTCTTGAGGTATTGGACCGCGTGAAGTATTTCTTCGCAAGGTTTTTTCACCTCGCTGTGTAATATCTCCAACACCCTCTTTACCGCATCAACGTCGTACTTATTCGCCAATAATCTTTCTTTGTAGGGTTTCAGTTTCTCCACGATATCCTTGTTCTTGGCAATCGAACCAATGTGGTTTTTCAAGATATCGGAGTACGTGGGCCAATCGTTGACACAAGCTGGACATTGACAATCGAAAAAATATTGCTCTTTGAGCTTCGCTTTGCGTTCGGCTAACGTCATGTAAGCGTGATCTGCTCCGTAGCCCGTGAATATTTGATCACCCGGATAAATCGGCTGCTGGGCACGTGTCAACATCGTCAGACCGTCGAAGTGCCTGAACGTATTAGGCGCACACGAATGATTGTACAAACTGTGCACTATGAACAGCCCCGAACCAGCCTTCACACCCGGATCCAGTTGCATCTTGATGACATAAATTATTATATTATTTTCACATTTTATTTACAGTGTATCGATTGAAATTCAGATTGAAAGTCATTGTATTACATTTTACTCAAGATTATTGTAGTTTTTTTCTTTCTAAGTATCATGAAAAAAACGTGTACAAAAGTATTCGAAAAAACTGTTACGATGAAATAAGTAAAATCGCTGCTGCACACCAGCCAAATGAGTCAAATTTTTCAAATCACGTTTATGCAAAGCTAGAGGCTCCAATTGAATCAATTTCTGGTTCATTCATATTACAGCGTGTTTTATTCATTTGAAAAAGTATTAGTGGCCATGGAGTTGGAAATTTTTTGAATTTGATGTACAGTTTGATTGGATGGAAAAAAATGTCATTACAAATCGCTGAAACTTTCATAGGTTTGGGGAGAACTGTGAGATGAAATTTTAGGTCTCGTGAGGTACAAAAAATTTCGTAATTCGATGCTTGCTTATATTTTTCTGTCAATAAAACACTCTGTATAACGAATCAACCTTAAATCAATAGAATTAGGGTGTTAAACTTGAGATGAAAGTATTTGAAAAACTCTTTACTTCTTTGGTTAGTATGACGTAGACATATTAATCCAAAAAAAAGTTGTGATTAATTACTGTTTTTCAACAGCAATAAAAATTGAACTATTGGTAAATTAATATCAGAAGGGACCAGCATCGGAATTTTTCATTGAAAAATGAAGAAAAAAAATATTTGGAAAACCCCGTTTCAGCTTCGAGATTGTTTGTTCCCTTTCGAATGCAGGTTTCATTGATATGGGAATTTTCAAATTGTGTGATTCAGTAAAAGAAATTCTCACCGAGAAGCAATTTGAAGATACCAAAACGCAAGCACGAAACATAATGCTACCGCAGAACCATAAATCGCGTAGCTCATCAATAGTGTTGAAATCAGAAGCATCATATTTTTTTCCAAAAAATTCGGTCTGAGTAGCCAAAAGAACGGCTGTTAGAGCAGATATGCAGGCAAATGCACAAACCCCAACCAATGGTCTCGTGGTCATATTCGTTGCTAAGCTCAATGCTGATCTTGCACTTTTACTATCGAGAATACCCTCGTCCGTGAACCCGGCAGTTCTGGGATCTATGGAGAAACAGCAGTGGGTTTTGGCCTATTTCTCAAAACTTCCTTTTTTGTTTGTCTTTGATATTTTTAACATACAAAAGTGTTTTACTCAGATTTGAATAAAAAAAGAAATTTTATTAATTTATGGTTGATAATACTTTTGACCAAAAACTTCGTCTCTGTATCGTTACTTTGTCTCAGCTGAATTTTCTTGTCAATTATTTCGTCTCATTTTTAAATATCTTGAAATTTTTTTCGTACACCCTTTCAGTTGGAATTTTTTTTTAGATGGAAATCCATAATGCTCTTATAAAGTTTTATTTATACGAATGAATGAAAGAAACAACTAGAAAACTGACCCGGATTGCATTCTGCTTTTTCCATGTCTTTACGAAGCTCACTTATTTTTTTGCCATTTTCCGTCACTGTCAATACGAGTCTCATGATTTTCATCATCATTAACGTTCGAATTTTTTCTTCGTCGACATCGAGCAGATTGAAGAGCACCGCCAGAACTGGACACTCCATACAGTGGGACTTTTCCCAACTGATTTTCCTACATTTCTCGGAACAATACTGGATCAACGGACAGTTCGAACATGGCATCAGGTTGTAACATCTTTCTAGGCAATAATGGCAGTGGGTGTAGAATCTGAAAAAGAAAAGAAAGTTGTTAATGATTTTCTTCCTATCAGTATGCGAAGTTATAGCTCCGCCCCAGAAAGTCGGTTTTACAGCATTTCAAAAAACTATGAGAATTTTATTATAAAAATTTTATCACTAATTAATGATTTTTTATAAATTATTTCTTACGTCAAAATGTATGTTCATCTTTTTGAAAATATAAACGTTATTTGATCCTACGCTCATTGAATTTCTACGGAAGATCATGGTTAGGAAAAAAAATTATGAAAATTAAAAAAAGTACCGATCACGTAACAAAAGTCTCACTTGTCTTGATACAAAACCCAGGAATAAGGTGCCTCAATCGTGATCAAATCACCAGGCTTGAATTCACGTGTTGCAACCAAATGTCTGCCATATTCGGCGTTATAAGATATACGAACGCCAGCACTGTTAGCTGGTGCTTCTTCGCTAGAACCGTATTTTAACGACATTACATCAGGATCAAGCAGATGACGTGGTTTCGGTGGTTTACTAGCGCTCGAATCTTTCAAATCCAAATTACTCGTGAGTTTATCCTCTTCAACTTTCGGTGTAAATGTTATCTCAGAACTTTCTTCCCCATTGTTATCAAGTTTTGAAATAATAAGACATTTTTCTTTCTCCAGTGAGCTTTCCATGCTGTCGAGAGATTTTTCTTTCCCTTCTGAAGGCAAATCCTTATTCGCATTTTCTCCGTTTTTTTCCTTAGCCTCGGTCTCCTTCAATAATTTCTTCAACTCCTCGACGGCTTTGACTCCTCGTGCTTTCAATTTTTCACGCTTTTCCTTCGGATACCCCAAATCCAGGGCCGCGTCGACGTCCATAAAACATTCTTTGAACATTTGCTTCCTGTATAAAGCTGCCGACCGATTTGCCAAGGCGTGAGCCATTAACTCGTTCGTATCCGCGTAGGCTAGACTCATCGTGTAACTCGTAATCGCCTCGATATCGTCACCCGCAACGAAATGCTGATTACCTGAATTACCCAAATTTTATTAGTACTCATTCTGCAAGTAAATACACTTCCTTGGAAATTTTTGTTTTCTTTTTTCAACAAAACAAATTTTAAAAAATTGTTAATCTATCATCGAGAGACGAACTTGGTGAAAATAGAAAAAAAATTGAATGTTTACTATTTTAAAAAATTTTCGAACGATCGTAACAAAAGTTTGGAAAAAGTCTCGCAGCATGACGACTGACGGTTAAAACAAAATATCGAAAGAAATTAATTGCAGATGATCGGGATGGATACAATTTGAATATCATTTATTCGTGACGAGCAATTGTTGTAAGTGCTTCTTAGGAAAATCAATTGAATGAATAAAAAGCATCATTTTCATCAAAACTCCTAGTAATTTTTAGGCTTTTACTACTGTTCATAAAAAAAACTACAAAATTCGAATGTTCCCTGTTTCGTCTATTTTTTTAATGACCTATAAATATCTTACCTTCTTCCCGATACCGGATACAATCCTCCTCGTTCTTGACGTCCGGTTTCATGTCTGGTAACGACGATTTGACCATATTGAGGAGAATATGTTTCACAAGTGCCTCACTCTCTTTTTGTAAGCCATATCCAACGTGGGATTTCTTCGTTTGCTTCATAGACATGATAACTTCCTTAGCGACGTCCATAATTTCAGTATGATTTTTCCTGCACTCGAAAATAAGATGGTCAAAGGTGTTTTCGAATTTTTATCAGATTTTTAACAGCTGTTCTTTCTCCAAGAAATGACTTGATGATTTTGTGCGCGAAGATCCACGCACAATTGCCGAGCTTCATGAACTAAGATGAGAGTAAAGTCACCGGATGAACTAAAATTACCTCAGAGGGGAGGTATCGAAAAAGAGAATTAGAGAAGGGCGTATAACAATGAAAGTTTGCCATCGAATGAAAAATTTCAACAAATAGGTCGATCAAAAAACTAATTAATATCTTACGTGCTGTATAAATGACTTTTTCATTACAACAATTCGAGTTCCATACCTTGATTTTTTATTATACTTTTTATTTTGAGACTTTAAAGTTCAAACTGTTGAACCGAGTCGTATTTCGAGAACTGGCCGACTCGTGCCTGTCGGACCGGCAATATCTTTGCTTTTTTTCTTCCCAGAAGTAAGCCTCTAATTTGGCAGAAGTTCAGATCCATTGCAGTCTATTTAACACTCGCAACGATATCCCGAACACGAGTACTTGAGCTATTTCTGGCCCACACGATTATAAAGTTGTAATTTTGGAAAATCTCTTTCTATTGGAACGGATTATTTCCAAGTTCATGGTTTAAATTTGTTAGAAATATGATGAAAGTGGTGAGGAACTTTCAAAATTTATGTAAATGATTTATTTTATATTTCGTGAGTTAATCACTTGCATACATGCGTTTTTCACCATAACGTCCATTAATACAAGACGAATGATGGTGAGAGCGGCAAATTAGGGCGCAATATTAATCGGTTGAGTTGCAGATAAAAAAAAATCAACTGCCTCTCGTTCTTTTGATAAATCTTAATAATAATTATAGTTTTCCAGTATCATGATAGATAAAAATGGACGATTTGCCTGTGAATTTATATATTCGTGTATAAATACATGGATAAAGTCATTGGATTTCCTTAATCTTCGTCTGCTTCCAAATTTATGTGACTACCAAATTTAGCGTACAACTGGGTTTTCAAGTCGCTCATTATGCCTTTTAGAAACGAACACTTCTCCTCCAGTTCCAAAATTTCTTCGTTTTTCTTCTTCTTAGCTTTTTCAAGACATTCCTGTTAAGAGAATTGGTTATCAATTGTGTACGGATACTCATCATTATTGAATAAAAGAACGATTAAGAATTACCTGTGTTTTGGGTAGACCTTGATTTATGAAAACGTCTCCTATGTGGTAGGGAATTACAGCATCATCGTCCAACAATTCCAACTCGTCACAAGTATCTTCCAGATTCTTCAATTCATTCTGTAATACGATTTTTTTGTATTTTCTACACGTGATGGGTAAAAATTCATTTAGCATATTACACGAGTGATTGAATGAAGTTTGATGAAGAATTTGAGCACGTGCTCTAGGAAAGTTTCACACTGTTAATTCAGACAAAAGGTATAGCACTCTGGAGTCTAATCTAGATAAGACTTTTCTATTGGAATTGGGAAAAAATTTTCATGCTAGAAGAGACGATTTGCCGGAAATCAATTGAAAAAATAATCGAGTGCTATATTAACCTTTTAGCTACTCTATTTTGAATTTGCAACAACAGTCATGTACTCTTCTGAAATTATTGTGGAACGTAATATTAGGTTCGTTTTTTAATGACGAGATATTACTTTAAAACATTTTGAGGTCCATTTGTGATAAATCCAAATAGAATAATTCATGTCAACGAACCAAGTGCTTGGGAATGAACAGTGAAAATAGGTCTGCAGATAGAGGACTCAAATACAGTTTAACTTTCTCATGTGTAGATATATATAACTATAAATGACTGTTTTTTTGTTAAAGTCCTAGATTTTTTAATTAGAATGAAGTGATTGTTAAAGACACAGAGTGTCCTTAGAACCTCTTATGAGTTTGAAATTTGTTTTTCAACTACTTAGATAAAATAGTCTTCAATACATTTGATTTTTTCTAATAGATTCCAATTTGGAATTTACCGCTAAATATTTGTCTCATTTATTCAAGGCCACTTGTGTTCATAATGAATTAGTAAGATATGAAGACAAAAGAATAATTATTTTCCTTGATCAGAAAAAAATGTTGAGTGTCAATCTATCTCTGGTAGAGCACCAAATATGGTCATGAATCACAGAAATGTATTTCTGTATGGACTAAGGACAACATTACTTATTAATAAAATGAACCTGTTTAATTTTGAGCTCTTCCTTCAAATCATCCATTTGAGCATTTCGCTTTGCGAATTCATTAATTTTCTTTTGATCCTCATACGAGATGTGAACGTCAGAATCCTGGAGGGAATAAGAAATGACAGGTTATGTATGAAAATTCAGTCGGTGTATTTACGGAAACATTAAATATTAGATGATTACTTACTGGCTGAAACGCTGCCTGGGCATTTTTACCTCCCGCCATTTTTCAATATGTTCCTGTTGTGAAAATGTTGTCAATAAGAATACTTTTCCATAAAATGGTATATTCAATCGACATACAAGATCTCGTTCCGTATATTTTATATATATTAGGAATAAGAAGCAAGAGAGAGGTCCTATAGTCAAATATATGGCGCCGGTTAAAGTCGTGAGGTCGATAAAGCAGAAGCCAATACTCTAATGATCGTGAATCAACAATCGGTCATGAGCATCTCAAACTATATATAGCTGCGGTGTTTTGATTGGCTACCTTGGCTACGAACTGAAAGCTGGCGATTGAGAATTTTGAGTTTTTAATAAAAATCAAAGTTGTTATATGCTGTTCTCTTTTTTTCACTCATATTTTCCTTATTTTATTGCCCGCTTTTTTTCGTCTAACTATCAAAAGTAACTATATACAACAAATTTTTTACTCAATTTCTAGTAACTTTATATCCAGTTCTTGCTAACACAATATAGTTCCATACTGACAAAAAGAAGTCATATGTTAATTATAAGTCTAAAATAAAAGGAACAGAACAAATTAGCAATTTACATTTTTTGCGACCCGATGCATTCGCGCCGTGCGCAAGCGCAGGCGCAAGAAAATTCTCTCTGTGGTGAGTTTTCCTTTCACGGAATTCATTCACACCATCGCCCGTGCCCGACAATATTTATATTTCAGTGCGTCTTCGTCGTCTTCGTTCGAAAATAAGAAAGAAAGTGGGGGCGGCATATTGTGCCATATAGTCTCAGGTCTCACCTCTCAATGCTAGCTCCGCTGGGCATTTACTACAACAGTTGTTTGCCGACTACTGTCGTGCTTTGATCTTTTATAAAAATAGATAATAGCATCATCGCATGCTATTTGGGGTTTACATTTGTCGCGTGTTTACTCAATCCACGATAACAATACCGCGTCACCCTCGTTTTATGTTTATTCCTCACCTCTTCTCGTTGAATTAATTTGTGTGTCTTTTTTTTAAGTTTTTGTGATTGTGGTTAAAGGCTAAAATAATGCCGGTGTTTCACACAAAGACTATAGAAAGCATTCTTGAACCAGTTGCACAGCAGGTACATTCTATATAGTTACGATATTGACGACAAAACGGTCGAATTTTTGAGCTTACTAACTGTTTTTAACGCTTCAAATAAACTCATTTTGGACAGCAATGTCGTCGCCACCACCTTCGCCAGCGCCCTTCAATTCTTTGCTTAATCACATTGCAATCTCTACGATTGTACCGAATAAATATTAATCAACACATATGTATCTTCAATACCTTATACCTGATAACACTCGGTGATTTTATTGAGCTTTCTTCATTAGTTAATGAAGCTTCTAAATGTTGAAAATCGCGTGATCTTTATCACTAAAATTTTGGGGTTAAGCTTATCGTATTTGCAGCTAAACGGTGGTTCAGTATGCGTCACTTTGGGCGATGAGTAACAGTGGTATCCGTCAGATTGCTGTTTATACTCGGAAAAAAGCGGCGGTACAACGCGCTTCTTTATAATGAAATATTGATCGGGTGAATTTTTTTTTGGTTAAACTACTACAAAATGGCGCTTATTTTTAGACCATCTTCAAGTTTTTTTTAATTTTTCTACGGTGTGACCTTGAAAGGCTGCTTCGATATGTAAATATATTTATATGTCTGCAATCGAACCATGGAATCTACCGTAGAGCACTGTATATTTTAATAAATAAAGGAAAATCAAGAAAAAAAATGAATAAAATATGTACAAACTGTGCACTATGAACAGCCCCGAACCAGCCTTCACACCCGGATCCAGTTGCATCTTGATGACATAAATTATTATATTATTTTCACATTTTATTTACAGTGTATCGATTGAAATTCAGATTGAAAGTCATTGTATTACATTTTACTCAAGATTATTGTAGTTTTTTTCTTTCTAAGTATCATGAAAAAACGTGTACAAAAGTATTCGAAAAAACTGATACGATGAAATAAGTAAAATCGCTGCTGCACACCAGCCAAATGAGTCAAATTTTTCAAATCACGTTTATGCAAAGCTAGAGACTCCAATTGAATCAATTTCTGGTTCATTCATATTACAGCGTGTCTTATTCATTTAAAAAAGTATTAGTGGCCATGGAGTTGGAAATTTTTTGAATTTGATGTACAGTTTAATTGGATGGAAAAAAATGTCATTACAAATCGCTGAAACTTTCATAGGTTTGGGGAGAACTGTGAGATGAAATTTTAGGTCTCGTGAGGTACAAAAAATTTCGTAATTCGATGCTTGCTCATATTTTTCTGTCAATAAAACACTCTGTATAACGAATCAACCTTAAATCAATAGAATTAGGGTGTTAAACTTGAGATGAAAGTATTTGAAAAACTCTTTACTTCTTTGGTTAGTATGACGTAGACATATTAATCCAAAAAAAAGTTGTGATTAATTACTGTTTTTCAACAGCAATAAAAATTGAACTATTGGTAAATTAATATCAGAAGGGACCAGCATCGGAATGTTTCATTGAAAAATGAAGAAAAAAAATATTTGGAAAACCCCGTTTCAGTGAAATAGCTTCGAGATTGTTTGTTCCCTTTCGAATGCAGGTTTCATTGATATGGGAATTTTCAAATTGTGCGATTCAGTAAAAGAAATTCTCACCGAGAAGCAATTTGAAGATACCAAAACGCAAGCACGAAACATAATGCTACCGCAGAACCATAAATCGCGTAGCTCATCAATAGTGTTGAAATCAGAAGCATCATATTTTTTTCCAAAAAATTCGGTCTGAGTAGCCAAAAGAACGGCTGTTAGAGCAGATATGCAGGCAAATGCACAAACCCCAACCAATGGTCTCGTGGTCATATTTGTTGCTAAGCTCAATGCTGATCTTGCACTTTTACTATCGAGAATACCCTCGTCCGTGAACCCGGCAGTTCTGGGATCTATGGAGAAACAGCAGTGGGTTTTGGCCTATTTCTCAAAACTTCCTTTTTTGTTTGTCTTTGATATTTTTAACATACAAAAGTGTTTTACTCAGATTTGAATAAAAAAAGAAATTTTATTAATTTATGGTTGATAATTCTTTTGACCAAAAACTTCGTCTCTGTATCGTTACTTTGTCTCAGCTGAATTTTCTTGTCAATTATTTCGTCTCATTTTTAAATATCTTGAAATTTTTTTCGTACACCCTTTCAGTTGGAATTTTTTTTTAGATGGAAAGCCATAATGCTCTTATAAAGTTTCATTTATACGAATGAATGAAAGAAACAACTAGAAAACTGACCCGGATTGCATTCTGCTTTTTCCATGTCTTTACGAAGCTCACTTATTTTTTTGCCATTTTCCGTCACTGTCAATACGAGTCTCATGATTTTCATCATCATTAACGTTCGAATTTTTTCTTCGTCGACATCGAGCAGATTGAAGAGCACCGCCAGAACTGGACACTCCATACAGTGGGACTTTTCCCAACTGATTTTCCTACATTTCTCGGAACAATACTGGATCAACGGACAGTTCGAACATGGCATCAGGTTGTAACATCTTTCTAGGCAATAATGGCAGTGGGTGTAGAATCTGAAAAAGAAAAGAAAGTTGTTAATGATTTTCTTCCCATCAGTATGCGAAGTTATAGCTCCGCCCCAGAAAGTCGGTTTTACAGCATTTCAAAAAACTATGAGAATTTTATTATAAAAATTTTATCACTGATTAATGATTTTTTATAAATTATTTCTTACGTCAAAATGTATGTTCATCTTTTTGAAAATATAAACGTTATTTGATCCTACGCTCATTGAATTTCTACGGAAGATCATGGTTAGAAAAAAAAAATTATGAAAATTAAAAAAAGTACCGATCACGTAACAAAAGTCTCACTTGTCTTGATACAAAACCCAGGAATAAGGTGCCTCAATCGTGATCAAATCACCAGGCTTGAATTCACGTGTTGCAACCAAATGTCTGCCATATTCGGCGTTATAAGATATACGAACGCCAGCACTGTTAGCTGGTGCTTCTTCGCTGGAACCGTATTTTAACGACATTACATCAGGATCAAGCAGATGACGTGGTTTCGGTGGTTTACTAGCGCTCGAATCTTTCAAATCCAAATTACTCGTGAGTTTATCCTCTTCAACTTTCGGTGTAAATTTTATCTCAGAACTTTCTTCCCCATTGTTATCAAGTTTTGAAATAATAAGAAATTTTTCTTTCTCCAGTGAGCTTTCCATGCTGTCGAGAGATTTTTCTTTCCCTTCTGAAGGCAAATCCTTATTCGCATTTTCTCCGTTTTTTTCCTTAGCCTCGGTCTCCTTCAATA
Source organism: Venturia canescens (assembly GCF_019457755.1). NCBI lineage: Eukaryota > Metazoa > Arthropoda > Insecta > Hymenoptera > Ichneumonidae > Venturia > Venturia canescens. The sequence goes on along the minus strand of NC_057421.1, from coordinate 8,594,643 downwards.
ATTTCTTCAACTCCTCGACGGCTTTGACTCCTCGTGCTTTCAATTTTTCACGCTTTTCCTTCGGATACCCCAAATCCAGGGCCGCGTCGACGTCCATAAAACATTCTTTGAACATTTGCTTCCTGTATAAAGCTGCCGACCGATTTGCCAAGGCGTGAGCCATTAACTCGTTCGTATCCGCGTAGGCTAGACTCATCGTGTAACTCGTAATCGCCTCGATATCGTCACCCGCAACGAAATGCTGATTACCTGAATTACCCAAATTTTATTAGTACTCATTCTGCAAGTAAATACACTTCCTTGGAAATTTTTGTTTTCTTTTTTCAACAAAACAAATTTTAAAAAATTGTTAATCTATCATCGAGAGACAAACTTGGTGAAAATAGAAAAAGAATTGAATGTTTACTATTTTAAAAAATTTTCGAATGATCGTAACAAAAGTTTGGAAAAAGTCTCGCAGCATGACGACTGACGGTTAAAACAAAATATCGAAAGAAATTAATTGCAGATGATCGGGATGGATCCAATTTGAATATCATTTATTCGTGACGAGCAATTGTTGTAAGTGCTTCTTAGGAAAATCAATTGAATGAATAAAAAGCATCATTTTCATCAAAACTCCTAGTAATTTTTAGGCTTTTACTACTGTTCATAAAAAAAACTACAAAATTCGAATGTTCCCTGTTTCGTCTATTTTTTTAATGACCTATAAATATCTTACCTTCTTCCCGATACCGGATACAATCCTCCTCGTTCTTGACGTCCGGTTTCATGTCTGGTAACGACGATTTGACCATATTGAGGAGAATATGTTTCACAAGTGCCTCACTCTCTTTTTGTAAGCCATATCCAACGTGGGATTTCTTCGTTTGCTTCATAGACATGATAACTTCCTTAGCGACGTCCATAATTTCAGTATGATTTTTCCTGCACTCGAAAATAAGATGGTCAAAGGTGTTTTCGAATTTTTATCGGATTTTTAACAGCTGTTCTTTCTCCAAGAAATGACTTGATGATTTTGTGCGCGAAGATCCACGCACAATTGCCGAGCTTCATGAACTAAGATGAGAGTAAAGTCACCGGATGAACTAAAATTACCTCAGAGGGGAGGTATCGAAAAAGAGAATTAGAGAAGGGCGTATATAACAATGAAAGTTTGCCATCGAATGAAAAATTTCAACAAATAGGTCGATCAAAAAACTAATTAATATCTTACGTGCTGTATAAATGACTTTTTCATTACAACAATTCGAGTTCCATACCTTGATTTTTTATTATACTTTTTATTTTGAGACTTTAAAGTTCAAACTGTTGAACCGAGTCGTATTTCGAGAACTGGCCGACTCGTGCCCGTCGGACCGGCAATATCTTTGCTTTTTTTCTTCCCAGAAGTAAGCCTCTAATTTGGCAGAAGTTCAGATCCATTGCAGTCTATTTAACACTCGCAACGATATCCCGAACACGAGTACTTGAGCTATTTCTGGCCCACACGATTATAAAGTTGTAATTTTGGAAAATCTCTTTCTATTGGAACGGATTATTTCCAAGTTCATGGTTTAAATTTGTTAGAAATATGACGAAAGTGGTGAGGAACTTTCAAAATTTATGTAAATGATTTATTTTATATTTCGTGAGTTAATCACTTGCATACATGCGTTTTTCACCATAACGTCGATTAATACAAGACGAATGATGGTGAGAGCGGAAAATTAGGGCGCAATATTAATCGGTTGAGTTGCAGATAAAAAAAAATCAACTGCCTCTCGTTCTTTTGATAAATCTTAATAATAATTATAGTTTTCCAGTATCATGATAGATAAAAATGGACGATTTGCCTGTGAATTTATATATTCGTGTATAAATAGATGGATAAAGTCATTGGATTTCCTTAATCTTCGTCTGCTTCCAAATTTATGTGACTACCAAATTTAGCGTACAACTGGGTTTTCAAGTCGCTCATTATGCCTTTTAGAAACGAACACTTCTCCTCCAGTTCCAAAATTTCTTCGTTTTTCTTCTTCTTAGCTTTTTCAAGAAATGCCTGTTAAGAGAGTTGGTTATCAATTGTGTACGGATACTCATCATTATTGAATAAAAGAACGATTAAGAATTACCTGTGTTATGGGTAGACCTTGATTTATGAAAACGTCTCCTATGTGGTAGGGAATTACATCATCATTGTCCAACAATTCCAACTCGTCACAAGTATCTTCCAGATTCTTCAATTCATTCTGTAATACGATTTTTTTGTATTTTCTACACGTCATGGATAAAAATTCATTTAACATATTACACGAGTGATTGAATGAAGTTTGATGAAGAATTTGAGCACGTGCTCTAGGAAAGTTTCACACTGTTAATTCAGACAAAAGGTATAGCACTCTGGAGTCTAATCTAGATAAGATTATTCTATTGGAATTGGGAAAAAATTTTCATGCTAGAAGAGACGATTTGCCGGAAATCAATTGAAAAAATAATCGAGTGCCATATTAACCTTTTAGCTACTCTATTTTGAATTTGCAACGATAGTCATGTACTCTTCTGAAATTATTGTGGAACATAATATTAGGTTCGTTTTTTAATGACGAGATATTACTTTAAAACATTTTGAGGTCCATTTGTGATAAATCCAAATAGAATGATTCATGTCAACGAACCAAGTGCTTGGGAATGAACAGTGAAAATAGGTCTGCAGATAGAGGACTCAAATACAGTTTAACTTTCTCATGTGTAGATATATATATAACTATAAATGACTGCTTTTTTGTTAAAGTCCTAGACTTTTTAATTAGAATGAAGTGATTGTTAAAGACACAGAGTGTCCTTAGAACCTCTTATGAGTTTGAAATTTGTTTTTCAACTACTTAGATAAAATAGTCTTCAATACATTTGATTTTTTCTAATAGATTCCAATTTGGAATTTACCGCTAAATATTTGTCTCATTTATTCAAGGCCACTTGTGTTCATAATGAATTAGTAAGATATGAAGACAAAAGAATAATTATTTTCCTTGATCAGAAAAAAATGTTGAGTGTCAATCTATCTCTGGTAGAGCACCAAATATGGTCATGAATCACAGAAATGTATTTCTGTATGGACTAAGGACAACATTGCTTATTAATAAAATGAACCTGCTTAATTTTGAGCTCTTCCTTCAAATCATCCATTTGAGCATTTAGCTTTGCGAATGCATTAATTTTCTTTTGATCCTCATACGAGATGTGAACGTCAGAATCCTGGAGGGAATAAGAAATGACAGGTTATGTATGAAAATTCAGTCGGTGTATTTACGGAAACATTAAATATTAGATGATTACTTACTGGCTGAAACGCTGCCTGGGCATTTTTACCTCCCGCCATTTTTCAATATGTTCCTGTTGTGAAAATGTTGTCAATAAGAATACTTTTCCATAAAATGGTATATTCAATCGACATACAAGATCTCGTTCCGTATAATTATATATATTAGGAATAAGAAGCAAGAGAGAGGTCCTATAGTCAAATATATGGCGCCGCGGTTAAAGTCGTGAGGTCGATAAAGCAGAAGCCAATACTCTAATGATCGTGAATCAACAATCGGTCATGAGCATCTCAAACTATATATAGCTGCGGTGTTTTGATTGGCTACCTTGGCTACGAACTGAAAGCTGGCGATTGAGAATTTAGAGTTTTTAATAAAAATCAAAGTTGTTATATGCTGTTCTCTTTTTTTCACTCATATTTTCCTTATTTTATTGCCCGCTTTTTTTCGTCTAACTATCAAAAGTAACTATATACAACAAATTTTTTACTCAATTTCTAGTAACTTTATATCCAGTTCTTGCTAACACAATATAGTTCCATACTGACAAAAAGAAGTCATATGTTAATTATAAGTCTAAAATAAAAGGAACAGAACAAATTAGCAATTTACATTTTTTGCGACCCGATGCATTCGCGCCGTGCGCAAGCGCAGGCGCAAGAGAATTCTCTCTGTGGTGAGTTTTCCTTTCACGGAATTCATTCACACCATCGCCCGTGCCCGACAATATTTATATTTCAGTGCGTCTTCGTCGTCTTCGTTCGAAAATAAGAAAGAAAGTGGGGGCGGCATATTGTGCCATATAGTCTCACCTCTCAATGCTAGCTCCGCTGGGCATTTACTACAACAGTTGTTTGCCGACTACTGTCGTGCTTTGATCTTTTATAAAAATAGATAATAGCATCATCGCATGCTATTTGGGGTTTACATTTGTCGCGTGTTTACTCAATCCACGATAACAATACCGCGTCACCCTCGTTTTATGTTTATTCCTCACCTCTTCTCGTTGAATTAATTTGTGTCTTTTTTTTAAGTTTTTGTGATTGTGGTTAAAGGCTAAAATAATGCCGGTGTTTCACACAAAGACTATAGAAAGCATTCTTGAGCCAGTTGCACAGCAGGTACATTCTATATAGTTACGATATTGACGACAAAACGGTCGAATTTTTGAGCTTACTAACTGTTTTTAACGCTTCAAATAAACTCATTTTGGACAGCAATGTCGTCGCCACCACCTTCGCCAGCGCCCTTCAATTCTTTGCTTAATCACATTGCAATCTCTACGATTGTACCGAATAAATATTAATCAACACATATGTATCTTCAATACCTTATACCTGATAACACTCGGTGATTTTATTGAGCTTTCTTCATTAGTTAATGAAGCTTCTAAATGTTGAAAATCGCGTGATCTTTATCACTAAAATTTTGGGGTTAAGCTTATCGTATTTGCAGCTAAACGGTGGTTCAGTATGCGTCACTTTGGGCGATGAGTAACAGTGGTATCCGTCAGATTGCTGTTTATACTCGGAAAAAAGCGGCGGTACAACGCGCTTCTTTATAATGAAATATTGATCGGGTGAATTTTTTTTTGGTTAAACTACTACAAAATGGCGCTTATTTTTAGACCATCTTCAAGTTTTTTTAAATTTTTCTACGGTGTGACCTTGAAAGGCTGCTTCGATATGTATATATATTTATATGTCTGCAATCGAACCATGGAATCTACCGCAGAGCACTGTATATTTTAATAAATAAAGGAAAATCAAGAAAAAAAATGAATAAAATATGTAAAAAATTAATTTATAATTTGAATGATTTTATTTATGAAACGCAAATCGATCGTAGATCAGTGGCGACCATGGAGGGTGTATGGAGGAACTTTAATAACACCCGTTTCTCAATTCTGACGAACAAAAATAAACGAAATTGTATTTATAAACCTTGAGGCACATGCAAACTCGAAACCGTGTTCGCGACGTTTCGTAATTCTTGGAGAGAAGCCTGCAACTCTCTCTCAATATTCGAATATCGCCCACCCTTTATCTTGTCAAATGTACAAAAAACCTTTTTTCATTGCAAAATATATAATTTTGGCTGTACTGGTAGGTCGTTGAATCGATACGTATATTTTTGAAATTTGAGTTCACGGAGAAGGTAAACTGGTTTATAGGTTTTCCTCCCACATACAACACAGGGCTGACGTATAGCCATCAAAAAGTCGTTACAAAACACGTGCGCCGTTGCTAACGCCTTTTTGAATAATGTCTATAAATATCGCTGAGTGGTATGTTTTATGCATAAACGTTGGGCGTTCCCCTGCAACTGGACAGAACGAGGCGTTACACACGTGCCACTTTTTAGTGGCTTTCTTCGCGAAATGGGGGAAAAAATGTATGCAACAAGATATGTAACAAAGAGCGCCACAGTGTTGCTCATTTATTAAATTTATTTTCGTAACCTCGCTATCTTTTATCTGACGTGTTTGCAAATGTTTTATGAAATATTTCATCATCTGTGGTTTATTGAATCGCACGTGAAATACCTACGTTGGCGCCTAGTTTTTTTTTTCTTTCGTAAAAAATAGAGAACTTCTAGTAGTTAATTTGGTAGTTAATTTCGCACATTTTTCGCTATTCAGTGCTATTTAATATTACAAATGCTTTGAGCGCTGGTACATACTGAGTCTTATTTTTTAGTATATAAGCTAAAATGACAGATGCAGTAGTTAGTAGAATACAGCCTAGTTTATTTCATTGCCGCCATGTCCGTTCAATTAACTTTGTTTATGTGTGCGCTCAGACATCGAGGGAGCAAAAACTCTTTCTAAATTTGGACACGTCTGACTCACGCATTTTTCTCAACTAGTTTTATCAATCGGACAAAGTAATGAACTGAGACAATTGCTGGTTGGGTGGAAGGCAAGCTTAGTGGCGTTTGAACCCATACAACATTTCTCTCGTAACTTTTAATGATACATTTGAAGCACTGGTTACGTAATGTTGATTTTCCTATCCCAACTGAAACATTCTAATCTGTGCTTGTATTTTCTCGTTAACATTCCTAATATTTTGACAAAGCCTCTTCCCATGTTTTCTAACTATTTATAGACGAAAGTCGAGAATGCCTTAAAGAAGGGAATTCAGGGTTGTGGGAAAAAATAATTGCTTCTCACATCGTTTTCATCCGAATTACATTTCGAGTTCTTTCTTTTCGAATTTTTCTGCTTTAGCTGCCTGTCCTCATTTCTTAATTACAAACATTTTCAAGCATTTTGTTGAACGGTTTGAAGCTAGAGCATTATCAATTTGTTGTTGAAGTTGCACGTGTCAAAAACACTGTTATTGTCATTATCAATATTTTTCAGGTATCAAGGCTTATTATTCTCCATGAAGAAGCTGAGGATGGAAACGCTATGCCTGACCTTGGACGTCCAGTCCAGGCGGTCAGCATGGCGGTCACCAATCTTGTCAAGGCAAGTTTTCAATATCTTTTAATTTATAATTACTCGTGCGGTTTGGGACCATTTTATCTTACGCAATGTCACTCGGTTTAATTTTTCAAATATAATTTTCAACAATTTTTCTTCGATTTTTTATTCTAACCCTTTCGTAGCTCAAACGAGCTTTTTTCAAATCGGATTCGAAAATGCTTACAACACATTGTACGACTCGATTGTTAAATACAAAAAATTCGAAAATTTGACAACAAAAAATCCCCTCTCGTGTTTGAAAAATCTTTGAAAAGTCTAAAAATAATATCTCCAAAACGTGGCCAACCGCGCATTTTCTATACGGTATTGTGTAATCGATAAACGATTTACTCGTTTCAACGAATCACATTATCGGCTGATAGTCTAGACAAAGAATATTCAAAGTTTGTTAGTCCGTTATAGTTACGTTCTATTGTTTGATTCTTGAGTGAAATTCTTTTTTTTTTTTCAATAAAAGGTGGGAAAAGAAACGATCAACTCTTCGGATGATGCGTTACTCAAGCAAGATATGCCGGCCGCACTACATCGTGTAGAGGGCGCTTCAAGACTACTGGAAGAAGCTTCCGGTTTACTGAAACACGATCCTTATTCTGGACCAGCAAGGTAGAGAATCACTTTTTTTAGCTCCTGTATTTTAAATGACATTTTTATTTATATGTATCATCAGTTTCTTCCGATTCTTACGAAATTTATATTAGCTTTTCATTAATTAAGACTTACAAAGTCATCGTTTTTGTGTTTGCAATGCCGATGGAGACTCAAATTTTTTCCGATCGAAAATTCTGAATGTTCTGAATTTAAAAAACTGGTATATTCGTAAAAAAAGTGAAACAGGAAAAGAGGGATCAATGACATACATAAGTGCAAGTGATACTCAAAGATATAAAATTGTTGACGCAATCTTTTCTATTTGCATCGTCGTGTACTGAGGCTACACGCTAGTGAGAAGCTGACATTTGGTCTGTTCGCTGTTTAGCTGCTTGGTACTTTTGAAGTAGCAGATTTCTCATCGATTAAACTATTTTTAAGCTTTTTAGGAGTCACTGATTTGCTATAAAAATATCTAATCTATTAAAAATATTCTATTCCACTGATTTATGAAGAATGTTCTTTGATTTTAAATTATTCAGATGTAATCATTAATGTGAATCAATCGCATACGAATGTGAAATTACAAATGAATTCTCTTCATTTCTTATTGCATTTCCAGAAAAAAATTGATCGAAGGTTCTCGAGGAATTCTCCAAGGGACAAGTTCTCTATTACTATGTTTCGACGAAAGCGAAGTTCGGAAAATTATTCGGGAGTGCAAACGAGTCCTGGATTATCTCGCAGTTACAGAAGTCATAGAGACCATGGAAGATTTAATGCACTTCCTGAAAAACCTTAGTCCTTGCCTCAGTAAAGTTTCCCGGGAAATCAGTGCTCGTGAGAAAGAACTAACGCACCAAGTTCATCGTGAAATCCTTATTCGGTGTCTCGATCAGGTAAGCATCAAACTTCATTTGTTCCTTCGATGTTAAAGAAAATACATGCACAAAATATTGGAATATAAGGCTAGCAAATTTAGTATTGACATTGTTAGTATTATAAGAACATGGCAAATGACACCGAGTATAAGGGAAAAAGTTTCATCGATTAGAATTTTGTTCTTATGCTTCTGGATAGAAGCTACTAATTTTTCTCACTTATCAAGTTGTCCGCAAAGTTTTCAAATAACATCAAAGGGCTTTTCATCAAAGAAAAACAATTTTTTTTCTAAATATAATCCTTGCAGTGAAAAGCAAACATTTTCAGAGAAGAAACAGACTTTGTGATAAAATTCTAATAAAGTCTGGAAGTCTACCTGCAAGAAAAAAGGGTTTTTTAAAATGAAAATTGTAACTTTCCAATGACAATTAAAACAACTAAGTGTAATGACAATTAGTATATTAACACATAATCAGAAATAATATATGAAATAAGAAGACTTGTATGTAGAATAAATATAATGAAAAAAGTTATTACTTTTATAGGTGAAAACTCTGGCACCGATTCTGATCTGTTCCATGAAAATATTCATTCACATTATTTCGCAAGGCGGTAAAGGGGCAGACGAAGCAGCAGAGAATCGTAATTATTTGTCAGGACGTATATCTGACGAGTTGAATGAGATTATTCGCGTTCTCCAATTGACCACGTACGATGAAGAAGAATGGGACGCGGATCAATTGACGGTACATAGATTCAAACTTTTTTTCATCATTAATCTCTCTACTGTCGATCAAGGTCGTAACAATTTGGATTTGCGTAAAATGTTAGCATGATTCATTGTACAAATTTTGGGAGTTTTACTGTAAAACAATAATTGAAAAATTTGTATTCCTGGTGTAACACAGGTACTGAAAAAAGCACAAAGTGCCATTGAATCGCGAGTTAGAGCAGCATATGATTGGCTGGATGATGGGCGGGCCTTGCGAGGTGGCATCGGGGAAAAGAGTCTTCGTCAAATACTCGAACAAGCAGAACGATTATCGGATCGGTATCTCGCCCCGGCTCAAGCTGAGCCCTTGGCTAAACTGACATCCCAAATTGCAACGATGACCGATGCATTGTGCGAACTTCGCCAAAACGAAAAAGGTCCGTTCTAGTATATTTTAATATACAAAAACGAGATCAATTCGTCGTTGAATCGATGTTTATTCAACTTTCTCCAACCACGCTGTGTTTTTTCGTTTTATAGTTTTTTTTTATCAAATTTTCAGTTCGTCATAAAAAATAAAAAAAAGAAGTTATACCAGGAGGTTAAATTAATTATCTTTAATTTTATAGGAAGTACTCCTCAAGCTGAAGCCTTAGCTCGAGGTGTAAAGGAAAAGCTCAACGAGCTTCGATCTTCGATTGCATCGTCTCTCGTTGCTGCTGACAAATCCGGTGCAGCTCAAACAGCGCACACAGTAGCTGGAAGACTGGAGCAAGCGAACAAATGGCTTCTTAATCCAGAACATGATGATCGTGGTCTTGGACAACGCGCCATTGCCATGATCATTCATGAAGGAAAGAAGGTCAGGAAAATTCAAATATTTTCGTTACAATTTTTAATATTCTTCATTACTCATTAGTTAAAATAGGATTATTTACATGCTGTGCATGGATCTGAAGAATCAGCATGCTCACGCTTACGTAAGTTGCAGCGAGGGCCACATTTTTCTCTCTTTCTCGTTACAAATAAAAACTAAATATCCTTTCTTGTTGATTCAAGTACTTGGTTATCTAAAATTCTTTTTTTCCCACTGTAAAACACGAAGTCCATTGTAAGTTTTGTCATTTATTACTTTTCATCCGTTATCGTTATAGTTATTGTTTTATCATAATGAAAATTTGTATATTCGAAGTTTGATTAATTCATGTAAAACTCTGGGTTATTCATTGATGCATTCAAAGCATTGAAAGGGTTATTTTCATCAAACCTTCTCTAATCCAACTTGAGACGTGATTATCATTTAAATGATTTTCCTTTAGGTTGCTGAAGGTTTGCCAGGGATTCACAAGGCGGAGATTTTGCAATTATGTGACGACGTGGACAATCTGTCTCGCCAGTTGGGTGAACTATGCACCAAGGGTCAAGGAAATACTATACAAGCACAGGAAATATCACGACAGCTATCGCAAAAGCTTCAGGAGCTCAAAAATCGTATACAACAAGCTGTTGTTTCACGCGTTGTCGAAGACTTTATCGACATATCGACACCTCTCAAACAATTCACGGATGCTGTCCTGACCCCGGAAGGAACTATTGGACGTGAGCAAAACTTCAACGATAAGACTCATGCCCTTCAAACTTTTTCTAATCGGGCTGCAAAAACTGCTAGAATGGTTGCCGCTGGTGGTAAGTCAAGTTTTTTTCGTACAATATTATTCTAATTGAATTGTTTCTAAGTTTATTTGACCTATTTATGACCGCTAGATTCAAGCTAGTCGTAGAATTCAGTAGTGTCAATTATTCTATATCGTACTTTTTTAAATTGCAATTAAACTCATCACAATTCTGAACAATATCAAATCCAGGTAGTGGAGGCAACAAAAAACTTGCGGAGGCTCTTTCAAGCAGTGCTTCTCAGGTCGAATCATTGACTCCTCAGTTGGTCAACGCCGGTCGGATAAGAATGACATACCCTGAGAGCAAAGCTGCGGATGATCACTTCGAGAACTTGCGCCAACAATACGCCGAAACGATGCAAAGAGCCAGAGCTCTTTGTGACGAAGCAACTGACAGCGCAGATTTCGTTCGAACATCCGAGGAACAGATGCAAAAACATTCGTTCCTTTGTGAAGAAGCAATCGCTAAAACTCATCCTCAAAAAATGGTTGACAATACTGCGGCGATTGCGCGACTCGCCAATCGTGTTATTCTAGTCGCAAAGCAAGAAAGCGACAACAGCGAAGACCCTGCTTTCATTCAACGCGTCAATCATTCTGCTGATGTTCTTCAACAGAGTAAGAAAACCAATTTTCTGTTTATCAAATGGGAGATCGAGTTTTCACTTGGCTTTGCTCGATTCGATACTCAGTTTTCTCCATTTCAATTTTTTTCCCCTTTCTAACTGGAGTAAAATCCTCCTCGCGTCAGCAAATAATTCAATGTTGAATGCCTGTAATTTATGATTTATGACTTTTCATCTGCGTAGATGTTGCGCCTATGGTACAGGACGCTAAAGCTGTTGCAATGAACATCACTGATGGCCCATCGATATCACGCTGGCGAGAAAGCAACCGGGCTGTGAGTGGATTCACTGATTATACAAAAACTCAATATCAAAAAGTAGCTCTAAGGATTGTAGAATATTTTTCTTCCTTCACCCACTTCTACTTATTCATTTATGTCTCCAGCTTCTGAACACCGTCGGCCAAGTTCGAAAGGCACTTGTAACTCATCCTGATCAGCGAAGCTCTCCGGACATTTCTCAACTGCACATCAGTCATGGTAAATTATATTTTTTCGAAACCTAAAATGATAGTACTTTCGAACTGAATCTTGAAATATTTTTGGTACGATTGCAAGATTTTAGTACAAAATGACTTCAAACTAAACACCTTGCTGGATAATTTATATAATTTCTTAATCAAAGTTCCCGAATCCTCGTAAACTCTGTCGAAAATTCCTCTAAAAGTTTTGATTTTTTTTCCAATAGAAATGGCTCCGCCAAGACCCCCGTTGCCAGGAGGCGAAGTTCCACCTCCGCGACCTCCTCCCCCAGAAACCGACGATGAAGACGAAATGTTCATGCACGCACCGCAGCCTAATCAACCTATCATGGTAAGCCGAGTTCATAAAACAACGAGAAACGTGGATTCGAACGATTTCCGATTATCGATTGCTAATTCATTATGATGAACTATATTCGGATTTGTAGATGGCTGCTCACGGTCTTCATCAAGAAGTTCGACAGTGGTCGAGCAAGGATAACGATATAATCGCAGCGGCGAAAAAAATGGCCATTCTAATGGCTCGTTTGTCCGGATTGGTGCGAGGTGAAGGCGGAAACAAGCGTGACTTGATTGCATGTGCTAAAGCAATTGCTGAAGCATCCCAAGAAGTTACCCGCCTCGCCAAGGAGCTTGCTCGTGAATGCACAGACAAGCGCATTCGAACGGTTAGTCATTTTCCATCGTTTGTTTTATATTCTGCATATTCATATGTAAAAACAACTTTTTCACCACACCTGCGCCGAAAATTCAACTTTCCGAAATCGGAAGGTTGAATTTTCGGTGCATGCGTGGTGAAAAATAGTATACACTCCACGGGAGTGAAATTAGACCACCTCAAACCGCGTGCTTATCACCCTCGCCTTCGGCTCGGGTGACAATTCTGCCCGCGGTTTGAAGTAGTCTACTTTCCCTCCCTAGGTGTGTAATATACTATTTTTTGTTTCAAATAATTTAGCATGCGCTTTCAATAAATTCCATTCAAATGCTTACTATTCGGGTCTGATCGTTTAATTGCTTATTTTCTGTTTCCATATAGAATCTACTCCAAGTTTGTGAACGAATTCCAACCATTGGAACTCAACTGAAAATTCTATCTACGGTTAAAGCTACTATGCTTGGAGCACAAGGTGTGTATTTTGTCGTCATCACAACGAGCCTCAATCTACAATTATTATTGAATTCTTTGAAGTGGTGCCAAGGTTTTATGCACATGACTCCAATTATTGAAGTTTAAGTCGGAGTAAAGTAATTTTTTAATTTTTTACTCAAAAAGTTCGAGTTATTATTCAAGGGAGCTTTTAAATTACATTGAAAAAAAATAGAAACGAATGCTATAATTATATGAAATTGAGAGATTTTTCATTAGAAAAACTTCATCGTAATAAATTCACATTTTCGGACGTGTGCAAATCCTCTGGTTATTCGAAAATACTTTGTATAAAAAGAAAACTTTTTGTTATTGAAGAAAGCTTCGAAGTATTCTCGTTTATCGAGTTGTCCAACTACTGAAAATAATTTTTGAAAATAGGTACGGAGGAAGATCAAGAAGCGACGGATATGCTCGTCGGAAATGCCCAAAATCTTATGCAGAGTGTCAAAGAAACGGTCAGAGCTGCGGAATGTGCTAGCATCAAAATTCGTACAGCATCGGGCATGAAACTCCGTTGGGTTCGCCGTCAACCGTGGTACCAATACTGAAAGTGAATTAGGCACACTCGAACCTAATAAATAAATGTCATTCATCACCGAACGAAGTCACCAGCTTCGTCGTACCTTATCCACGTGACGACCGATTTAAGAGTACCTAAAAACCCACATGTTAATCTTCCATGAATATTTCTTCCATGACTTCGATTCAAAACTCTTGTGGTTAAAACAACAAAAATTGTGCCTCCTTGCATTCGCAAAAACTAATTTTCATGTAGACTTCCAAATCGAGATTAATGAATCGGTCCGATGGAATGCAAACTTCGTGCTGCCCGAATGCTAGTTCGTTTTATCACGACAGCATTCGATATTTAAAAATATGAGTTCATATTGAATAATGAACTCATAACAAATTTATCGTCATTGTTATCGAAAGGACATTATTTATCGTGTTTGTTGGTTTAATAAGCGACTTTAAAAAGTTTTTACGTAGTAAAAGTAACCGTTGCATCTTAACGACTAATCGAATTATTTCAATCAGATTGAGAGTGACTTAATATACACGGTTTTCGTCAAATTTACCACATTTTTTATGACAGTCGACAAAGCAATATTAACGGGAAAATCATCATTTTTATACTGCCATTTACACAGAAAAAGAAGAAGTACAGATTAGATGAAGCAGCGAACACGACAATCCGTTTAATCACACGTTAGCAAATCTCATCCATATTCTATATAGTATGTTAAAAATAATCAAATATTATCAAATGAAAGCTCTATATGAACAAAATAGTCTATTTTAGATTCAATTTTCGATTGTAATGATGTGTATCGTTATTGATTATTAACCATGATTAAAGAATTGTAACAATGTCATGAAATTTGTTTGAATTGTAACTTTTTTTATTCTTTACAATTAGCAATGCTTATTGAAAAGCAAACATTTATTCTTACTTTGAAAATCTGAATGAATAAACCGATTGGATATCCGGGCAAATATTCATGAAATACACAAGTTCATTTCTGTGAAATTCAACGAGTATAAATTTATTATATGTTTGATGACTCATTTATAAACTTTATCAAACTAGGTAAGTTGGGGATCGCGTGGGGAGGAGAGTTCACGCTTGGTTAAGTAAGGTTTGGTAGAGTTGATTTTTTGACGAAATTGATGAAAATGGAACACGAAATAAGAGCGGCGAAAAATTCTAATTGAATGTAAGTGAATGTAAAAGACATGAAAATAAATATTTTCCAATAGTTTGTTAAACAAAATAACCGATTTCGGCGACTCTGGAATATTTTTTGTGAATTTCGTCATCTGTGAAAAAATTTTTAGGTTTGTCATTTCCTTAAAAATTAACGAATTAAGTATTGAAATAATTTTGTATATAATTAGGAAATTCATAACTGCATGAATGATCGTGTTTTGAGTTTCGGAAAATATATATAATTTATTTACAATTCGGAAAAAAATTGAATGACGTCACACAAAATGAATTTTTCAAATTCTCTATCCTAAAAAAAAGGTCAGAAATATCTGAAATAATCGACCCATAGGTCACAGAGGTGCCAGCTGAGGGGCAAGCAAAGCCGCCGCCGCCGCCTACTGCTGCTGCTGCTGCTATACCCAGGAAACTGACAACACACCCTATATAGATAAGCGATAAGCCGCAGTATTTCCAATATGGCTACCGCGACATTTTTCAATTGCGCTTGACATTCGTCCTGTAAATGTTCAAGACATACAGTTGTTAACATTTTTTACTATAATTTTAAGTGTTTTTCAAGTTATTTGAGGATCATTATGAATGCGTAGTAAGTGGGAACAGTATTTAATCGGAGTTCATCGACTGTTTATAATCAGCTGTCATTCATTCTCCCGAAAAATCTAATTATATTCTGTGACACGTATATGACTTTTAACACTTCAATGGCAGTTGTAGATAATGTATATAAATTGTGAAAACTACGAAAGTTTTGTCCAATCTAATATTACAACATTATAGGGTCGAAAAAAATTGTAGACTTCATCCCTTACCAACAGTGATGTTTGTTTACGTTTTGAACGTCACTTTCGAAGTCTGGAACTTCACGAATGACAAAAGCATTCTAGTATAACATTATTCATAAAAGCAAGTGCAGCAACAATCTTTCAAAAATAAAATGTAGAAATTATACAGTTCTTATGAATTTCACAAAAATGATGATATTGAGAAGAAAAAAAAGATTAGAAGAGCCAAATGTGCATTTTAACAGAATTTATTATGCTTTTTAGCGATCAAGAGAGACCTGGAATATCAGGAAACTCTTTCGATCGATGGGTTCAGCGATCAGAGCTACCGCACGAATCAACCATGAGTAAAATGCAACATCAGTATTGGGTTACCAAGCAGACCCTGTCCCGAAAATTGGGAAAAAAAGAAGATGAATGCATTGTTGCTTCCGATGCAGAGTTGGATGCAAAATTAGAACTCTTCAGAAGCATTCAAGAATCGTGTGCATTTTTGCAACGAGTAATCGATAAATATCAAGAACGTTTGTGTAGTGAGTTTCACCATATAGTTTTTGTTTTAACATTCCAGACTTATCCAACAGTTACATATTCAGACAGATTTTTGAACACATTCAGGAAAGTGAAAGAAATAATTTACAGATCTGGCGCAAGAGGAAAATGCTATGGGACGCTTTCTAAAAGAAGCTGGAAAACAGGACAAAACAAGGGCAGGTAAAATGATGTCCGCCGTTGGGAAATCTCTGTCTTACTCCGGACAACAGAGGCTTGCCTTGCGCGCGCCTCTAGTCCGACTTTATCAAGAGGTTGAGACATTCAGACGCAGAGCCATTGAAGATACACTGCAAAACGTACAATCAATGGAAAAAGCACGCACAGAGTACCGCGCTGCTTTATCTTGGATGAAGAACATATCTCAGGAATTAGACCCGGACACCTCCAAACAGCTTGAGCGCTTTAGAAAAGTTCAGATTCGTGTTAGAAGGTAAAATTGTTGGTGAATTTTTTCCACTCCTGTAATATGTTATGAAAAATTGGGAATTTTTTGTGAAACGCTTAACTATTATACAAACAACTTTTTTTAGTAACTGATTCTAGTCACTGAATATATTTTTGTTGAATGGTTTTTCTATTGGATTAACACATTATACAAAAATCTTTCATTTATCAAAATAGTTTTTGTAAATTAGTTCTGAGGTAATTAAAATGTACGTCTCAAGGAAATATCTGTAATTAATGAAACACGATATATTCTTCCGTACAGGGATAAGAGTACGTTCGATAATCAAGCTTTTGACTGCCTGCAAAAAGTCGATTTACTTGCAGCAGCTCGATGCAATATGTTCAGCCATGCGTTGGTTCTGTATCAGAGTACGCTACTCAATTTTACAATAAAATCAGCGCAAGCGTATGCAACGATAGCAAATAGCTTTAAAGGATACCAAAGATATGATTTTATGATTGTGAAGGAACTTGCGGAAACCTCGATCAGATTAGCCAAAGAAACTGGCGACGAGGATGGCGCCGAAGACAAGGACAAGTAAGGCGAGATTGCAAGAAAAAATGGATTATTTACATTTTTGTAAGAGGTTCTGTTTGATAACCACTTATGTATTTCAGATCATTATTTTTCGGAGCCGAATATCATGATGCTGTAGAACAAGCCGAAGAAGCGAGCACAATTGACAATGACGCTGAGCGTCGTGAAGGGATCGACGAAAAACTCGTGAACATTGACACTCATCTGAGTGATATTGCAAGCGCAGAATCTTCCCAATCGAATAATAAACCTAACGGCAATCAATCCAAATTAATTTCAAATGATGGCATTGGAGATTTCTTCGATCAGATGTTTGTAAAAGAGAACAAAGCATCGAACGACATGCAAGCGCAACATCTTGAATTGGAAAAAAGTTTGGTAGAATTGGATATCGCAATGGATTCTTTTACTGAGAACGGAGCTGTTTTTGACTTCAATAAAGCGACTTCACTCGCAACTCAGAATACACAAGAACAGAATCAACAATCGCTCCAACTTCTAACGTCAGAAAATGTCGCGTTACTCGAAGACATTCTCAACAGTGGTCCAAACCTTGACGACGGATGGGGCTCTATTTCTAACGATACGTTTTTACCATCAGGCATTTTAAAGCAAAGTTTGGGTGATGCTATCTTAGGAATTGGGGATGTTAGAACAGGACCCGGAGCTGCGGAGAAGGTGAGTTCATCAGAATCAATCGCGTACAACTTTTTTTCGGAGCTTTATCACGTTGTTTTTTCATTTTTTTTTTAATCTAGAAAGAACACGTTGGAAAAGGAAATGACAAGTCCTGGTTGGATTTATTTGCTGAACTGGATCCGCTAGCCAATAACTCCATTGAGAGTCTTACAAAATCGGGTGACAGCAACGCTCCGGCTTAACGATCCACACGTTTACATACTGCGGTAAAGGGATTGTGCAAATCTGAATGTCCATGAAAAAAAAAGACTTCGGGAAGTCGCGATATTCGCAAGAGAATCGTGATTATAAAAACTCGCTCGGTTACTTAATTTTTATGATTTTTCAATTGATAACATTTTGGACAACGAAATAACCCTCAAAACATCGTCATTTGCAAATGATCTGAGCACTTTTACAAGCAGCGTAAACGCAATCGAATGATACATTTAGGATCTATGTCATCGACGAGAATTTCAAAAGCTATACTATACAGCTATATATATATAATCGTCATTGTCCAAAGCAAACCATTCCAAAGAAGTAGTTTTAAGAATATATGCGGAAGAAAACTGTTTGTTCGACGTGAACTTTTGGTTGTTGAGATATGAAATTAATGGAAAATGCCATTATCGCGCGTCAACTTTCAGCAGGACCGCCAATTTTATTTGCCTCCTTAATCATTACTGAATTTGACTTTATCTTCAGATGTATTCGTTTCTAGTCACGGGATTAATTGAAAAATGTCGCCACAATAAAATGTCTAATTATAAAATTTACTATACAAAGTTATATTAAAAAGTATATCAAAACAGTGCGACAGTACGTTCATTTTATCGTTACCTTTGTGGCGCCCTGAATATTGCGAAATTCAACTACCACGAGGACCACAAAGAAATGTTATTTGTTTTATCGCTAATTGGCTCAACCTATATAACAAAATAAATATTTCGGACTAGCGATACGCGTTGTGGTAAGTGCTGTTAAATAAATATGCCTAAAGAACCAATTCATCAATATTTCTTTCGGCAGCTCGGTAGCAACATCACGATTACTTTAGGCGCCTATACTACTGTTTGGGAATAAATCCCTTTGCAATGTTCCTTTCAGCTTTTCCAATCTTGCTAAAATTCAAGTTGCTCGATCAAGTGGTTGTAGAATATGGCTTTTATTTTCGTTCAAGGATCAAAGAATTGTGCCATTGCGGTTTTCACCCTGAAATATAAAACATCATTGATACATTTTTCAAATAATGACTCGAGGACTTACGTACACCTAGAGAAGTGCTAAAAATCGATTTTCCAGCAATACCCACATTCACAGACATAAATTTTGGGCGGAACCCCTATTTTCAATTCGAGCTGCTTGTAAGTCCTTAATAAACTATCAACATTAATGAATATTGAAAAGAATATTAACTTACTTATCAAACAGTTGAGAATCTTTTGTGTGACGTAATTGCTGTAAAATTTGATAAAGACCCAATTCGCGTAGTCGCGCCTGACGTTGAGCAGCACCGGGTTCTTCACGCCAAACCAAATTGCACACACAGAAAATAGCAGCCACTTTCAGTTTTACATTACTGTGCATCTTGAAAAAAAAAAATTAAGATAAAGTTGTTAGTGTTTGGTTTTAAAAATAATTTTGAAGTTTGAGCTCCGTTTTTTTAATCACGGAATAGAAAAGAAATGGTAAATAATATTTACAAAATGAATTCTATCTAATGACAGTGGTCTCCTTTTCAAT
This sequence comes from Venturia canescens, assembly GCF_019457755.1. Taxonomy (NCBI): domain Eukaryota; kingdom Metazoa; phylum Arthropoda; class Insecta; order Hymenoptera; family Ichneumonidae; genus Venturia; species Venturia canescens. Next base: position 8,575,252 of record NC_057421.1, on the reverse strand, counting down.
TATTACCGTTGAATTTTGATTCGAGACTATACGAAAAATCATGATTTTTGACGTGGAATGATATGAAAAATTTCGTAAATCTAACCATATAATCCATAAGTTTTTTAAGAACATCTTCGTTAGCCATAATATGATCCCGAGCTCGATCGCCGTCGGCAACATTTGCGAGGATGCATAGCGCCTGTTCCTTGACGTCAGCTGGATGTTCCGGATCTTCGAGAACGAGAACGACCGCTTGCATGACGTGAGCCGCATGTTCGTCCATAATCCGATCAATGTGGGCTTTGGTTGAGAGCAGATTTCGAAGCAGACCGAGTGTTTTCATGAGTACCGCTAGTTCGGGGTCAGCCAGAAGTCGAAATATTTGATCGGTTCCAAGACAGGACAGTATTTGGGATTTGACACGTTGTTCGGCTTGAAAAGCTACGTTCATTAAAGCCCATATGCCGTTTAACCGTAACGATGGATCCGGTCGTTTCGTCAACGAGCAAAGGAGCTCTACGCCTCCGGATTCAAGGATAGGCTCCTTACTCGGACTGAATTCCAGAAGTAAATTGCACAGAGTACTAGACGCCACCGTCAAAAGATCCTCTTCGCCCTCTCCTCGGCCTACACAACAGTCTTCATTATTTAAGCATTCCAACTCAGATTTAATGTTTCAAAACAAATGAACCATTGAGCCGAATAATCGTGAAAGTGAAAAAATATTCATTTATTCATGCAAATCAAAATAATCGAATATCAATTAATAAATCTATAGATAAAAATAGAAAAACTGAATTTTCATTCTAGTTTCATCCAGCTCAAAGGAATTAGGCTTTCCGAAAATAATTCTGTTTCGAATTTTTGAGATACGAGATAATCTGTTACAGAAAATCAATAATTCACCCTCCAATCCTTTGTCAGCACCATGGAGCAATTGCATCAAAGGTCGCCAAACAGCATGATCTTGAAAAGTAGTTCGCAATTGCTGGACACTCCTTGAAAGTGAATGAAGACATCTGACAGCGGCTAATCGTACTCTGGGTCCTCCAGGATCCTGTAGTCCGGAGACTACTTGTTCCATAAGATTTTCTGTTTCTATTATCCTTTTCCTTATATCTTCGTCATTGGCACCAAGTGAAGCAAATGCTCTGAACGCTGCTTGTCTCATATCTTGAGTCAACGAAGCGTCTTGCACCTGACAAATGTCATTCGTTACTCTCGTCTTTGGCCCAATACGTTTTATGGATGAACTTCGTTGTTTCGCAACATTTACCTGAGGATGAGGTTTCAAAAGTTCGGCAAGTGTTGGTATAAGATGATTGCTAATTGATGCTAAACGCTGCAAATCTGTATCGACTTCGGTTAAATAAGCAAGCGTTTCCGCTGCTGCGATACGTTCCCGAGATGGTCTATCTCGATGACACAGTCTCACGAGACACGGCAACGCTCGATAAAGTACTCGAGGATCCATTGCGGGAAGAGCACCAGCCCTGTGCATGTATGCGACGCATCTCGCAGCTTCCAGTTGCACCAGCGAGCTTTTTTCACGGCCCATTAGTTGGCCGAGCAACACAGGAACCAACCTGCTCTGAGAACCTTTATTGGTCGTCGTCGCTGCGACCATCACCGAGACTGCATGATTTTGGTAACACATGTTTGCGAGGCAAGCCAACGCTGGCAACTGTACATCCGATAATGGCGATTCTAATTGTGTCGCAAGTGTTTGAACTGCACCGCTTTTTGATAATGCGTTTTGCTCATCAACCGTCTGTTGGAGTAAATTTTTTGTATTATTCATCATTATCTGTAATTGTCTCAAATAAAACAAATTGAGCAACATTTTTTCCTTTGGTCTCTTACTATTAAACTTTCAATTTGTAGCCCCGTCGAGTTGTTTGGAGAAATTTTAAAAGAGAATGTGAAAATTAATTAATACACTGAATCAAAATCTTATAACTGCTTTAAACTTGGCTGAAAATTTGTAATCGAATAAAGAGAAAGGGCTGCTCTGGCTTGGTACAGGGTTGATAATATAATGAAAAAGCAGAAATTACTAAATTGTTTGTCTGAATCACTTAATTGATAGTAATCTCTTTTTTGTAATAAGAAAGAAATTATATAGAATGCGACAAGGTGGAACATGTTGATATTTGACATTATTTTCATCATTAGCAAACTCAGATAGATTAGATAAACTTGATGGCCAGAGTTGAAGCAATTTTCATATTTTTGAAAGAAGAAAAGAAAATGGAGTGGAAGAAAAACATGATCTCCATTCTTGAGAACTGGGATGAAGAATGAGCCATAAAAAAAAGAAAATCAATTTGTGTAAATTTGGACGTATGTAACCTTGTCATGTGTATCTGTCTTTGAAGAAAATAAATTGTTATGCATTTTCTACCTTGCATGCCGTTGTCAATATAGTTGCAACGCATACTTGACAAGTGATGGAACAATTAGCCAGTACAAGCAAACGCGACACCATAAGTGGATCTTGATAAATAGCTTGGACTGGCGCGACGGAGTGTTGGAAGATAGTCCTTAAACATCTTAAGCACGCTTCAATCAAGAGACTAGGTATTCTATCGAAGCTACCAGTGGTAGGTTGTTGAACAGATGATAAAACTTGAAGAACCATTGGAACAACGCCAAGGTCTATCAGCGCCAAGACATGCTGGTCTGTGCCTTTTGCTAATGAACCCAAGGTGATAGCGGATTCCAAACGCACACGGTCGCTAACTGCACCAGAGGTATCACCTAATAGCTGCAGTAGCCTTGGTACAACACCTTGTGCAATTACAGATCCCTTTTGTCTGTTACTCCCAATAACGGAATTCTTGAGACAACTGCTCATGAATGAGAAGAGACAAGATGACTTTTTATTCCTTAATAAATCGTCAAAGAAAAAATTATCTTTAGACTTACATTATAGCTTGAAGGCACTTTTGAGAGTCCGGTGAATATAATTCGTCGATATAGCTCCTCGAACTCTCAACATCCTGCGACGCAATCGGTATGATATTTAAATACGTCATTGAGAAAAAGAATACAGTTGATAAATTTATAAATGAAAAAATTTAATTGGCTGAAATCGGCCGGTATTCGTATTCGGACGTTCGGAGTATCAAAAATTCCTTACCATAAAGGGCTGCATCAACGAAACCATCTTTCAAATGTCCTTCTTTACACATGCATTCGCGAAAAAAACTGCTGACGGATTATGCAAGATACATCACTTTGATATTTCACCACGAGAATAACACCCAACTATTTTGTTGGTTATTACATGAGCATTTCAGTATTCCATTGCTCGATGACACCGAGCCAGACCTTAGCGCTTTTAGATTTTGGCTCGCACTACACGTTTTACTATATATATATACTCATTGTACTAAAGGCTGATTTTTAATGAACGATCTGTCACGCTTTACTTACTGCGTGCTACATACACGTAACGTGATACGTTGTTGGATGTGTCTAGTTATATACTGCATTTCCCTGATTGGATCCTTTTACTTGGACACATTTCGAGGTTACTTTTCCTGTGAATTTCCACTCCATTATTCGATGAGCAGAAAAGACCTGTAAAAAATTGAATACTAATAATTCGATTATTGCTATATTGCTATTGTCGATATTTGTATATGTTGCTTTATACTTGATACAAACATACTCGTGATCTGTGAAATTTAAATTAAAACAAATAGGAAATTTCTATTCATTCATGCCTCTGTAAGTGATGTTCAAGACCAAATTGCTCGTTGATATATTTTTTTAAAAAGTAGTGGGGTTATGTCAAAAAAGAGGTTAACTTTTGTTTTCAATTCTGTTTTAGTTTATAAAGAAAGATTAGAAAAAAGGACAAGAAATTTGAAAACTTTTTTTTAATTTATTTTTTTATCACCACCAGCGGCTTATTTAACATTAATAAAAAAACTTTTTCAGGTATTACAGGAATTTTATCAAAATCGTAAGCAATGCCAGACAGTGAGCGAGAAGATTCAATCACGACATTGAATACGGCGCTAAACAAATCCATGATATTAATGGATAGTCCAACTGAGCCGAAAAATAGAACAAAGGCTGGTAAGCTCATAAAAATTAATACAAAAATTCAGCCTGCCAGTCCATCTTTGGAAAATCCATCGGTAGTGCGCAAAAGTATTCTGAAGAAATCAAAAACTGAAGAAATTTCAGACAGTCTTGATTCTTCGAGTATTCTTCACACAGAAAGTGATCCTCCAACTGGAAAAGAAGAATTAACATACAACCATTTACCAAGACCGCATAATGTAAGCAACAATTTTGTCAAAATATACCAAAAGATCAAGAACTGATTTTTATTACTGATTTTCAGCTGGATGATTTTCTCAAAGAAGATTCTTTTATGACCAATCCAACTAATTCGACCTTCAGTTTAGCCGATTTATCTGACAGTGAAGAAATGTGGGTTATTGACATTCCAAAGACTGTGAGTTTCGAATTTATACTTTCAAAAAAAATTGAATAGTCATTGAGATGCCATTGCATGCAGAGTTTATTGAAAACTCCAAAGTTCTGCATACTGAAAACAAAACTTAAGAATTCTCGTATTTTCTGACTCTTTACGAGATGTCTCGGAAATAGGGAAGATAATAGTTTTTAATTATGCGTCACTTAAAAATACGTAAAATACATGTTTTGCATTCTCCAAACACTGATTGTCTAAGACTGTCTTCTAAATACTACCATTTATCTTCAGGTTGACCCCAGAAAACTAAAAGGCCAGACCTTATCATTAGGGAAGAAATCGAAGTTAAAGATGGGTGATGAACGTTATTGTGCAGTAAATAGAAACAACGCAGGCAGTTTAACTTGGGTTTTCAATACAGGTCGGGAGACGAAACCATACAAAGCTGGTGAGTACCCAGAAGTGATAAACTAAATAATCAACTGAATATATGGAAAGAATATATATTCGTAAAATTTTTTATTTGTGTTGCTTCATGAATAATTTGATCGCATTGAATTCAGTGAACGTTACGCCCACGGCCGCAGTGACAATTAGGCGTAAATTACCAAACACTTCGAAACAAGTAACGGATTTTTCGGATACGAATGCTGTGCCATTTCCGTCGAATTTAAAAATTCGACATCCATTCTTTGGTCCCAGTGAAGAAATTGGAGATTCGTTATGTATCAAGATGGCAAGTAAATGAAGCTGACACCTTTTCCTTGCAATTATACACAAATGTCTGTTTTATAAATCATATTATTGTTATGTCAATAAATGTCGCATCTACGTATGCATTGTAAATTTTTTTTCTTAAACTGCATTCTTTAATAGACTTATCCCGCTATTTTCTTTATAGCAACAGAGTCATGTTAATTCAAAGTTTATCAACATCTCATTATTTTGATATTCACTTCTCTGAATAAGCTTTTGTTTAGTTTTATATTTGCATTCAAAATTTATTCGTTTAATAGCAAATAAAAATTAAAGTAATCTCCGATACTATAACTTATTGAATCTTTCTATATTAAAAGTTCTGACAAATATTTCTTGATGTTGATTATCTCGCCTTATAAATCTTCATTAATTTTGTGTATTGAACGGTTCAACATGTATATACCGTATGTGACCAAGTATTGTTTTTTATTAGCATAAGTTATCTGACAAAGCATTATAACATTTTGTATTCATCCCTATTATACTAAAATTAATTACGTATTAGGTTTAAATGAATAACGCTTCACCATTATTTTCGGAACCATTCGCCTTCCGGAAAGATTGATATTTATGAAAAATAAAAGATTATGCCTCTTGCAGGGCTGTTCAATTTGGATAATTGAAATATATTTTTAGTCTCAAAAATGTAAAATGCAGTAACAACAGAGTTCATCGAGTTATTTAAAATAAATTGTTTATTTAAGAATCCGAATCAAGTTAGTTATTTTGAGCTGCGAATCATTAATTGCGCTGCACAAAATTGAGCAAAAATTTCATGTAGATATAAAAAGTACAGCCATCGCAGTGGCAGCATGGCAGTTTTAGGGAACTCAGCCTACATTAGACACTTTGTTACTTGCTTCGTGATCTTTGACCTTTCGTTGCTTGAATGATATGTGATTCAAAAGAATCTGAACAGAAAACTAATTACGGACCCAGTCAATGTTTTGAATCCTTTTTTCTGAGAAATAATTTGAATGGCTTATTGCTCTATCTTTCTTGATCTCTTCAATATGAAGTTCAATATGAGAATTAGAAATTCTAATTCTCAAAGGAAAAAAATGATCGTAGGGGTTAACGATCTACAAAATACACGTAATGTAAATGGAAAGAGTTTTTTCCAACTGCTTATTTAGGTATATGCACTATTCGAGAGCTAAAAGCTTTTTGTTCAGAGTTGCAGATGCCCGAATGCAGTGGCATTTTTTCCACATTTTCAATTGAATGAAAGCGGCAAAATTTCCATATTTGTCCATGCACTAACACATTCAGTTTTTTTGAATTTCTATCACTGCTGACAACAGGCCATTTGATTTTCAAGGCATTTGTTGCGAGGTAAAAATTTGAGAAAATGTTTTTTTGAGGCAATATAGTTGCTTCATTCTAGTCAAATGAGTATTGAATTCCCAAAATATACTACTGGTTTGTCTATTGCATTGAAAAAATTAATTATAGGTTGATTATTATTATAATATTGATTTGAGAACAGGATAAAATAACAATTGATTTGCGAAACCACCAACCGATAATTGCTAAATTTCTTGATGTTATATTTTCATCTATATTTTTCAAAGTATGATCCGAATTTTTAATCCATTTCCATGTTTCAGGTCTCATTTTCTCGAAAAATTCTCTACAAACTTACTGGGAAAATTATTCCCGAGTCTGCTTCAATTCGGCTGCTAACATGATTTACTTTCACCTTCTTTTTAACAAATTGAAAGGAAGAAATAAAAGTCGTAGAAGCTCTCTCGGGGAACAAAATAAGACCTGAAGATCAAGAAAAATAATATCATATTGGTAAAAGTTAGCACTCATTTGACTCGTGTAAAGCCGTTATTTTACCTTGGAAAGTACAAAATTTGTAATATTGCCAATGCGAATGATTTTTCCTTGAATGAAATTCTGAATAAAAAATGAGAAGTTAAATGTCTTCGAAAGAAAGAAAATATAATTCTCTAAATGGCTAGTGAGGGCTGGCTATAAATAATACAATGTTGAAAAAAATTCATACACATTGGTCACAGTGACATTTTTATGTTAACAATAATGGCGTAGAGGATTTTATTGATCATAGCTCAGACATCGTTATACTGAGAAATATTATCATTGTGTTAATCATTTTAATGAATATAAATTCGATTTTAATGTACAAATATTTTGAAAAACGATCGATCTTTCAGCAACGAAAACGCAACGAAATTTTGTTAAAATAATACAATTTTTCTAAAATCGCTAACTTGTAAATAATATAAAGGTCAACGTGTGATATTCTGTTTTCAAATCTGATTATATCGTATAAATATTTCCAAACGACGATCGACCGTCATATAACAAAAACGGAGTTCAGCATTGCATTAGTAAGATTACGTAGAATTATTTTGTTCAAATAATAGAGATTTTAAAAAAATCTAAAACTTGTATAATATGTAAATGAGTCCCTGTGTTTTTCACGCGATAATAAAAACAATAAATTCGATAAAATTGTACAAATTTGAAGAGACAATCGATCGTCCGGTAACGGAAGCAAATGTGATGTGTTCAGCAGCTGCATATCAAAGTAACATGATTTTATCAAAATAAAATGATTTTTTCTTAAATTGAAGTATAACTTTTAAAGAACCGCATAGTACGAAAAAGTGAATTCCGGTTGATATTTTCCACGATTGGCACGATTTAAAAATATAAATTAGCGGAAATCGATGTTCGTATTCAATAGCTAAGTGTAGTCGAGGAAGAAAAAATGTAATCGGTTTCGATGATTTTTCACTGAATATCGCAACCGAAATAAAACAAAAGCGCATACGATTTACCAATTAGTTAAAAAAGTTATTCCGGTGTTAGAGTAATAAAATAACGGTCGATAATAACCGAAACAATGAAATACATGAGGCACATGTTGGGGTAAGGCTATGACAATTCTAGGCACTGACATTTTCCAAAAGTATCATTAGGCAATTTAACAATTGCATTTCGAACAGAGAACATCCAAGATCATGTTCTTGGTGAACTAAGTAATCGCTCACGTTCTTTTTCTTCTTCTGTCAAGTATACCCTCGTAATTACAATATCTCCTGTACTGAGCGTCTGGCACGCTACGTCAGCGACCGATTCATTATTTTTTTCTGTCCTATTGCCTAATGTTTTTTGACACATGCACTGACATTTTTTCGATGAATTTTCGTTGTTCTCGAGAGAAAAAATATCCCCACTTGAATAAGTTACGCTTGATAGAATGGCTTCCAGCTTCTCGATCTTTTCGAGTCCGTTCATTTGTCCATCGGACAAAATTTCGTCGACCATTTGCATCGATTCGGTGAGTGTTGATCCGTCCCCAGTTTTTCCAAAAATAGTATCTCCTGCGAATCAAAATTGCACATTCAAATAATAGTTAACGAGACTTGAAATTTTTCTGGTATACTTACCAGATTGTGAATTGTCGGACGTGCAACTTTCCAAACTCGCAAATTCAGTATCCTCATTTCTATCGTCATCGTCGTCATCTTCGCTACTGTCACCTTTTTCGTGACCCATTTTTTCCAGTTTCTCAAGCTTCTTCGCTACCTTATAATTTCCTTTCAATTTGTCTTTTTCGTCCTCGGTAAGCACCAAATAACGGAGAAGTCGAATCTCCCGATTGCTCAAAACTATGTTCTTCCCTGTATTTTCTTCCATTCTTTTTCTCAAATCGGCTACTTCGGTGTCGATTTTTCGTTGTTTTTTGCGAGCTTTCACGTCTATCGGATTTATGTGCATTTGCACTTGTTCTTCGCAGAGTTCCGTAAACAGTTGTTGCGTTTCGGACTTGATGAGTCTGAAAAATACAATCATTGAATGGAAATCTGCATGGAAAAATTGGTCGAATGAGAATTTTACCAAAATTCATGCGTCGCCGTAGTATTAATTGGTCAAATTTCATCACATCCAATCTTATTCAATCGACTTACCTGGACATTGACGTGTACACCTGAGGTACGAGGCCAAGAATGTCGCTGCTAGCATAAATTAGCATTTCTCGAGTCATTGGCCTCCGCGCCCAATATCGTTGGTCACGACGATAAATGTTTTTCAATTGTTCTTTCACAGGATTACAAGAAGAGCCATACATTTCACAGAGTGAATTGAGATTTACGTTTTTCACTTTGTAAACCGGTTTTCCCGTGTCTTGGAATTGGAGAACAGCATGGGCTGCCTGAGTAAACAGAAATTATGAAAGTCATTGGTAATTTATTGAGTGCGATTGTGAAAAAATTAAAATAATCAGGCATATTTTATTATTACTGTATTTGTACAAATACATACCTGTGTATCGAAGACGTTACATAATGTGATGCCAAATTGATTGAAAAGATTAACGCTATCGTTTCTACAGTCGTGCACGACCTGTTAACAAAAACGCACAGTTTACAAAAATGAAAACTCCATTTAAAAAATAATTGAGCCTCGTAAGGCAATGTTTTGTTTCTTATTTGAATAAGGCAGGAACGAAAAAAAAAAATCTTTTTCGTAACCATCACATATCTTTAGAAAATATTGAGTAATTCTTATTTTGTATAACTATTTTATGGATACTCATTTGAGTTTGATCACCCGATTAAACTCAACATTCGGGAACGAGTGATTGGATAGAAAATCAAGAAACGTGTAAACATCGAGATCGAGTTCGTTAAACAAAATAGCACAATGAAATTAATGCATGTGCATGAGAGATCATAACGAAAAACTTACTTTGATAACGGTTGGACTCTCAAGGAGATTGCCAAGCCCGCCAGATTTAATAAGATTTGGTGAAGTAAACAAGTCGAAAACATAAATTTGTCCAAGCATAGTACCGATTTGTAAAAGAGTCAATTGACCTCTGGCTCCTAAATTAATACCTTCGCAATCAAAGGAAACAACGACATGTCCATTTTCTGTTAAAGAGTGTGTCGAATTGATGATATCTTCGACAATTTGGAGGCATTCTTTTGGGTTTACAACTATTTTAGTTTGCTGGAGTTCTTTCATTCTCCAAGCATCGCCCATGTGGGACGACTGGAGACTTCGATCTTTTTCCGTATTATCAGCGAGGGTTTTCATGACGAGTGTATTAATTCGTTGCTTCAAAGTTTGCTGCTGCAAACTCAAAGTAGGTGAGCTATTATTATTTTCTATTGACCCAGTGGTGAGTCCGCCGGCCGGCTGTTCCATTTTGGTTAATTCATTTTGGGGCGTCGTTGAGACTGGCGAAGCATTATTCCTAGTCGTTGATTCTTCGGTTGTAACATTTCGCGATTGATTCAATGACAATCCAGAATCCGAAGTTTGCGAACTTTGTGAAGTATTTTTAGCATTTTGTCCGACTTCCGTGCTGGAAATAGTTTTACGATGATTTATTGTAACGACGTTCTTTTGCACGTGAAATGCGTCGGGAAACATCTTGAGAAAGGTCGACAAATCTTGGGACGTTGTGAACATTGTTATCCATGATTTTTCAGGAAAAGCGTCCGAGCCGAGTGCCAGTAATTGCTCGATCAGAAGAGAACCTGTTTTTTCAATTTCTTTCGTAAAAAATGTAATCAATCTTCCGGTCATCAGTTGATCGATGGGTTCATCCGGCTCGAGCTCATGGAAGGGTGCACCCTCGATGCCTTCGTATCGTTTTAAAATCACATTGTCTTCGGTAACGACAAAATCTTCCGGGTGCTTTGCGAGAAAATCTCGAAACTCTTTGTAATGCTGGCCGGAGATGTGCCGCACCTCCGGAGACGCTTGGGATCTGTGTCCCAATAAACTTTTTATTGGCACTTCAGTACCAGCTCCATATTGCATTAATTTATTTGTAAAATATTCAACAGCTTCTCGGGCATAATCACGTTTGTTCGTTTTTGTCAGACCGGCGTCATCGTCCTCCACTACAGGTTGGAAGGTATTCACTGAAACGTAGTCGCCGTCGATGACGAAGAGCATTGGATATTGTGACAAAAAATTTTTCAATCCGCTCTGTGAACCTCCTGCTATACGTCGCATTTCCTTCGTAAATCCCTTAGCTCCGAATTGACAGCTGAGATCGTGCAACGTACGGGGTCCCCCTTTGTCCATCAGTCGTTCGAAGAAGAATAACAGAGTCATGTTTCGAACCAATTCGTATTCTGAACTTTCCATTTTCCGGTTAAAGTCCAACTGCAAAAAATACGAAAATAGATTTTAGTTCAACCATATCAAAAAATTCGTTTAAAATTCAACATTTTGTTGGAAATAAAATCATTGGAGAACATCCAATTTTTTTTAAATATTGTTCTCCCATGAATATACTATAAATAATATGCACAAAGATTCAGTAGAATTGAACACTCTTCTTCCAAGTTTAAATAAAAAGTTTGGCAAAATCAATTTTTTCACTGCATAATTGATGTCCATTCCGGTTTAATATCATCGGAAATGGTAAACTACTCCGTTAGTGTCAAGTTTTGTCGAGGCTCATTTATTTTATGATTCCCATGAAGTATTTCAGTCCCCATTAATGGGCAACCCAGCATACACGTTCGTAGATTCAATGAAAGAGTCGTGCACTGTGTATATCAACAGGCAATTCGTGCAGACATCAACTCGCCCACGCGATACCTCGTTAACGACGGCACACTCTCTCGCCTTTTAATACTCATACGACTTTTTTTCGTTCGCTGTAAATTAAAATTAATCCATTTACCAGAAAAATGGGTATTAATCAGAGAACTGTTTCGCGTGAATCACGACACGTCTCTAATTTCGAGTCAACGACCAAACGCATTAGTGGCATTATATAAAGTTAGCAGGCATTTTGGGTGGTGCTTGTGAAATCGGAATTGGAAGGAATGTGGGAGAATATATAAAATTACCATTATCTCATGTTGGGTTCAACTTTTACTTACGAAGCAAACGTCATAAGAAAATGAATTGACATTTTTCAAAATGAAATAAAATGAAATGGTGTTTTTTGTTCAATGTATTCGTTAGGGTAGTGGAAAAAAATTGACCATTTTTTTTCATTATCTTATATTCAGCAGTTGCAGTAGTTTCCATTTTCTTTCAATGAAAAATATAAAATCGCAATAAGCAACTCCTAAATGCTAATATTAAGGGCTCATATTTTAATCAGTGTATCATTCGACGTTACTGGAACTACTGAATGGGAGATTTGAAAAAAAATCCATTTCTGAACCATTTTAGAGCGTTCATTACTTTTTCTTTTGATCCAGATAGTACATCCAAATTCATTGAACATATGTTGCGGCGGACTTGAATGGGATGAAACTCATTTATAACATTCATATAAATAATTTGAGTTCACTTTTATTTCAATCAATTTATTGTTTTTTATCATTTTTAAAATATCACCGGATAGTGAATATCAAATTTTGATATTCATAAAATGCATTTTTATGTCATTTTCTGAATTTGATTCAACTGCCCTTGTATTTACACTATTATTTTGGTAATTTATTTGGATTGATTTGAATGTGTGCTTGAACATATTTTCCTCTCTTTGACCTTCCTGGAAGCATCAATTTACCAAGGCAAATATTTTTGAAATCTTGCAGTACTTGAATAATTTTAGTTGAAAGATGAATTTGAAAAAAAACATCCTCATTAGGTCTGTATATAGGAAAAATGTTCTGTAATGGTATTTCTGTCAATAATATTTATCGAGAAGTGTTTCTTGAACAAAAAAAATACTTAATGTGAGAGGAATTTCTAAATTCGTTTGAAAGTTGTATGGCTAAATATATTTTTTGATGAAATACTATAAGAAAATTATATTTCTTAGTCCGACTGATTTAAATTATTCCATTTGATCAGCCGAGCGTGAATTCATGTATATCTTGAAGTCTACTCCAAATTCAAACAGAAGCACATAAAAGACTTTATTTCATATTTGATCACCTAATTTTCGCTGATTGTATTTCCATGACTTTCAGAAAAAACAATAAGAAAATTTTGTAGTCGAGACAAATTGAATACATCTTTTTTTCACAAGATAATAGATGGTCTATTAGCTGGGTGGTTGAATTACCAAAGATGGCCTTGAGTTGTGCAAGGTATATAAATTACTGCTCTACTCATGGGCACAATATAGCCACAGCTTAATTGTGCTCTGGTTACACCTGATTTTCAAACAATTAGAGATATTCCGCACAGTGTACACTACTTGAAAAAGGAGTAAAATCCATCAAATTAGCAGTAAAATAGACTGAAGACTGCATTTCGACTCGTGATTCAATTGTTACAATTTAATAGGATAGAAGCTGAATGATTAATTATGAATTAGATTCAATGGAACCGTATTTACGAACGGAGTTAATTCGTCACTCCCTTTAAACATCTACATAGTACCTACATAACCTCAATAAATAGGAAAACGTTCTATTCACCTCTGTTGAACCTGCTGATGAAATTAATTTCTCACGTTGACAGTTTCAGTTGTTTCGACATATGTTCATTGGTACGATGTTTATGGTCGTCCTAAAAAAATGTCATCCACCAGATACTAGATTGTGAATCGAAAATACTAATGATCATTGGGAGAATTGCGCGAATCAGATGACGGAGCACCACTTTTAACTTCCTTCTATCTTCACTAATAAATTAACATTTTAAACAACAATTGATCTATACCTCACTTCTCTAGCACACTTTAGAAAAACTATTAACTACTAAATACGTAATACTTGAAAGGCACAATTATGCATAGAAGTTGACGGGATGGCGACTGTTAGCAGACCCCCTTAACGGAGCTAACGCGTAACCTAGGCTAGCATACATTTTTGCATAACATGTAATTCACATGTGTTTGGAATTTTTTTGCGAATACACGAATTTTTCTCTCTGTACTAAGCTTGTGCGGAAAATCATTATGTGCTACTGATAATATCTATGCTTTTGTGGAAATTTTTGAAGTTCATTTGAATTCCGTATTTCACTGATAACTTTACGGTACATTTACCGCAATTTACCGTTATGTGACCACTCGTGAAATTTATCTTTCATTGGTCAAGCGACTTTTATTTTAATCCAATCAACTTGGCAAGAATATCTGCATGTAGTCGGAAATCGAAATTCAAATTACAAGTAATTTTACAAGAGTCAAACAAAAATACATCTGCACAGAAATTGTGAGAAATTCTAAACATTTTCAGATAGAAAGCAAAAATTATACTGTCACAATTGTGTCGCTTCAAAATGTTTTACTACTACATATTCAATATTTACTTGAATATTTTCTTTCTTTTTCTATTTTATTCTCAGAAAACAGGTCGATGAAATGCCAGTAATAAACATCATAAAAAGCTACATCATAAAATTATTTAATTATGTATCAATGGTACAGTGGTAGATGCGCGCTATTATTTTAGCGAATGCTTCGTATTTTCTTCCTCTCTTTGTAGAGTGTCACCTCTTGAACTGCAATGAAATGAATCATTATTCCAACTTCATATAAATTGTTTTGGTATCCAAATTTTACAGATTACAAAACATTGTGACTGAAGATTTTCTGTTGATAAATTATTGCTTTTCATATTGCTCGATAGAGTTGATTGAAATTTATACAAAAATATCAATAATAATATTAATTCCAGGGTTATTGATTAATTTTCTGGAAGAGATTAACATACCCTATATCAGTAGACTTACCGTAAGGATCAAAACTCATAAATTCTAACTTATCGCCAAGTCGTTCACGTATTCTCAAAATCTTGTGACCAGAGACGGCGCTTTCAACCAAAACCAAGATATGTCTACAATAAAATCAACAAATATTTCATTACTACTATTCCTGAGATGAATACTAAGTGGTATTACTCAAGATTCAAAAAAATATTTTTTTCTGTTATACATTAATATGAACGAAAAATTTGCACGTTATATTTGTGGCAGTGGCTTAAACTATTGAATAAAGAAAATTAACAGGATTTATTTTAGTTATTTCGTATGGTTTTTTCAATTTGTTAATCAATAGAGATACAATTTACGGAAATTTATATGTGTTTTTCAGAAATTGTCATTTGTAACATTGAAACTTTAAAATATTATAAAAAAATTTTGTAATCATGATGACATACTTGGCTTTGGCTTTTTTCGCGAATTGGATCGCGCTCAAAAAGACCATTGTCGTTTATTCTGTCAAAACTGAATCTTTGCGGAATCGTTTCAATTTTTCTGAAAGAGTTTGAGGTTAACATTAAATCGAAAAGCCAGTGTACACATTGGAAGTGTGCTGCTCTTTTCAGTTACCAAATCGTTTACAGCATATATGGGGTGCTGTCGCTGTGTATATTTTTATGAAAACGGAACCACTTTTCTCAGTCGGTAAGAAAGAAAACCCAAATGAAAATTAACTGTCAAAAATTAATTAACTCTGTTCTTTTTGCTTTACTGTTATTCAGCTATATAAAAAAAATTGAATGAATGAAGCTGAACCCTCGTCGGAGAAAATGGCCTTAAGATAAATGTGATGTGTTTTCTCCAAACCGAGTTATGATTTTTTACATTATCAGTATTTTTTCATGGTCTTGTGATAAATAAAAAAAATCTAAGTTAAATTTGTATAGCTCTTTCAGATTGAAATCTCTGTCGAAAAACGGATCAAGATGTTTCAAAATATTGCCGGAGACTTGATCCCCTTGAAAATAAAGTTTTTAGTTCTTTTTTTCCCAAAGAATAGTTTTATTGTATTACAATGATATAAAAACAGGCATCATTCCTAAAATTGAACGTTGCTAACGAAATGGCGACCTCCATTATATCTGTACAATTGTCGAAATAAGGATTTATTATACCGTGTATAATACTAATATTTAGCACAAATAATGACCCGGCAAAAGTTGAAAGTATTGAAAGAATTGAGGAATGTCGCAATAACCCGCAATGTCAACTCACGTTTTACTCTCATCAGGACTGGAAAAAAAAGCACTATAATTTTTTTTATTTACTTTTTCCGTATTTTTTTTAATTACATAATACTTGTTTTTTGTCAAACCACACAAAAAATTCCAAATCACTACTGCAATTGAAGCTTTTATAATTGTAGCCACTGCAAACTTAAATTTTGATTGCGATTAGTTGTTTTTTAAATACTTCTTATTTTTTGGACAGTGCTACTCATGATTCGGGAAAAAGGAAAAACAAAGTTTGATTGCATATCAGTATTCAAATTGAATGATACAGGTGTTGGGCGAAAATATGTCAGACTTCGTGGTAAATGCTAGTGGCGACAAATAATCGTTCAAAAAACAAAAAAGAACCATTTTTTGAAGTGTTTCAAGAGAGAAAAAAGTTAGATTAAGTATTTCTAAATTAGATTATTTATATTAAATAGTTTATGGATCAGTAGCATATGAAAAAGGCGTATCAGTTTGTGCTGTTCACGTAAATGAAGATTTGTTACACGTTATAGGTTTTTCTCTTATTTTTGTTTGTATGAAATATTGGCGTGTAAATGGACCAGTTCTTAATCTAGAATGATGGATTCAGTAGAAGCATGATCAGAAATATTGAAAAAAAAATTATCTACAAATCCCACCTCTAAGTTGCGTTCGCAACGGTAGTGTGAAAACCTAAAAAATCAAATCTCGTTTTCCTTTCAAATAGAAAAAGGTTGCTCGAAAGTAAAGCGCATTCGAGTGGTGTCCTTGAAAAAAAAAATTATGTACTAGGATGATATATAGAAACAAATGATATTTTATAAAAACGCGTACTGCTGTGATGAGTACACTGCAATGGAAGAAAAAAGAATAATTGTAATGTAACAAAATAATGTGGGAGAGTTTGTTTTCCTGGGACTAAGCGATGTCGAAAATGTTTCTATTGAAAGACATTCAATCACGGTATTAAATGCCTTTGAACTGTATCTCAGGAAAAATTTTCGAAGAATATCTCTTACAATATTTTTTATATTGGACAGTCTCAATAGATTTGAATTCTGGATCTTAACGAACGTGGAATCATGCGTCAACTTTTTCGTTTGCAATGATCTCCAATCTTTTAACTACTTTAACGATATCTGCTGTCTTAGCGAGCTTGAGGTAATCGATTTGACGAACTTTTTGCAAACAGGCGAATGTTGGTAACAATTTGCAAATGAGTCTTACGTGTTCCTCAAGTTCGTTCGGTGTTAACTTAGTTTTATAGGAGTTATCGAGTTTAGTTATAACCGTGTCTAGTGGTAAGACACCTTTCTTTTCGACGACAAATATGTTACGAAGAATTTTCGCCATTTCAGGAAGGCGCGAATACAAGGCGGCCTCTTTGTCGGCCGTCGGTGTACGAGTCATTGCCTCCAAGGCTTTGGCCGCCTGTTTTGCACGAACCTGGAATAATATATTTGATGAATTTTAAAAATTCGTTAGCAAATCGGTTCAGAATTAGTTTAAGCTCACGGGAAAATGTGTCACTATGATGTGAGCACTTGTCAAAACAAAGAATTGCATCAATGCAAATATTTAATCATTTCATGACCTTGAGATCAATGAGAAAAGGTTTCGGGTGGTACGTGCAATAAACATTTTTCGTTTCGACAGTTCATCAATCGTTGGTTATACGGTTCACCCGTTTTGCGATTTTTTTTCGAGATAAGCGATTATGTTCACGCAATTGGTAAACCCACACACTTGACGAGTGCCAGTGAAGCACGTAACGACTCTCGAGACTCTCCATTTTCACGTTCTTCTTACGAAAATAACGAAATATTTCAATCTATTCATCTTCGTTTGATGATTTTCAAAAAATGAAATATCCACTTACCCGTTCTAGAAGAGCTTTCGGTATCCCCTTGAAGGCAGAATTCAAATGCATCTGTTGGGTCGTCGGAGTCGCAGGTGGTGTGTCGACGATAGAAATTTCGACTTTCTTCATTTCACTGGAGGATTCGTTGTTGATGGGATTCGGGAGTGTTGTTTCTATGCCAACATCCACGGAGCTGTTCGATGTCATCTTCGCATCCGCCAACCGTTGCAAGGCTTTTTCCATGCGCGTATTACAGTTGAACAAAGTTTTTGCTCTTTCTAAAATTCGTCAATAAAAATTCATCAATCAATCTACGGTTATAATGCCTGACATCTGCTTTGCTGATGATAACTATATCTCACGATAAATTTTTTTCGTTCAAACCATTAATTCAACAGATAAAATAAATACATAAACAATCTAAAGTTCACTAATTTCGTATAAATAATTTTTTGTTGCTCTCAAAAAACTCGAATGAGACTCACTTATTCTCGCGATAATTTGACGGTTACTCAAGGATACTTTGAATCCGTTTTCTATAGACAGCATGTTGAAGTTTTAGCTGCGACACTTTTAAATGGCTTCTGCTCGTTGCAGGTGTCACGCGTTTATATAAATGTTTTTTTTCTCGTTACGAATCGCATTGCCCATTCGAGATAATTATTTGCTGATCAGTTAACTACATAATGTTCAATCGGGGTCATTCTCACGAATTTAGCAGAGTAAGCGTGCATCTTTGACGAAAAAATCTATTACACAATCGGTGAATTGAGCACAAAAAAAAATTAGCAAGACGATTGAGGTCAACCATCATAAAAATTGGAGCAATCTTTGCAATTGGGGAACGTGTGATGAAAAGTTTTCTCCGTTGTTCGCCAGGGTTTTAGTTTTTACAGAAAAATGTTTCCCTGAAAGTTGTTGACTAACTTTTTGTTTAACTAGAATCCTTGGAAATTTTATCATTTCACAATGACCACTTTTTGAAGCCGTCTTCCGAGAATACAATTCACACAAGAGATGGTAAAATATGCACGTATTTGAAATTACAAGATCGAAGTTTTCGTTTCGTTAAAAAATATTCTTATTTCATATTTCGAGTCAAATTTCAATTAGTTTATACGTATAAACTTTTTCAACTGTCTTCAAGGTGAAGAAAAAAAATGATAACTTTGATCTTAATCTACAAATTGCAGTGTCATCTCGGCTGAGTGCACACGACCACGTATTACGTCAATATTTCACTGTTTGTTGTATCAAGATTTGCTGATATGTGAATTAAAAAAAGGAGCTGCTGCTTAAATTGCGAGATTGTCAGCATTCATTAATTAACACTTGCAAAGAATTTTCGTTCCGAATGTAGGTCACTGAAATTGCAAGAACAATGTTGAATGACGCAACATGTACGTTGCCCTCATTTCGTATTTTTCCAATAAACTCATCACGAAAACCGGTGTTGAACGAAACATTAATTTTGAGAAGATTCTTGACTTACCGAGCACTTCCTTGGCAGAGTGAGACTTTTCAGCGTTCGGCGCTTCCGGCAAGACGCTGAGTTCGATAGATGGACATTTCTCAACGTCAAACTCCGGATGCCAACGAGTTATTTTTTCCTTTGGAATACGCATGGGTGTTTCCAAACTGAGTAGGAACTTTTCATGTTCATCTTTTACTTTATCTGTAATATTCAAAATATTGTTTTATTCAATTGTTGATCTCGAATCCTGAAAATTTTTGCTTTCTGTAGAAGAAATTTGAAAAACATACCTAGAAGCGATTTATAGAATTTTCTTCGTCTTTCAAGCATAACTCCAGGACCCATGCCTATTTCTGAAGCTGATTTCAAAACGTTGTCTGGATTCGTGGTTTGTTTTTCATTTTTCGGTTCAACGATAGGGGTTACTACTAGCTCATATCTGTCCTGTTTCGATGTTGAGCCGAAATTGCGTAATTTTTCTTGACTGAAAACAAACGCTTCGGGATAAATAGTCTTAATTTGGGCCAAGTGCTCAAGTGTGAAATTACGACGAAGGAGCTCCTGGACAGCTGGTTTGAGTTTGTTGAAGGTTACAACTTCTTTGCGATTGAATAACATTGCTGCAACCTGTATGATAATCAAGAAGAAAGTCTGGCAATTATTCAACGTTCATTAAAAATGTAAATAAGCATTTATCAAAATG
The DNA here is from genome assembly GCF_019457755.1 of Venturia canescens. Lineage (NCBI taxonomy): Eukaryota > Metazoa > Arthropoda > Insecta > Hymenoptera > Ichneumonidae > Venturia > Venturia canescens. The sequence continues at coordinate 8,555,140 of NC_057421.1, read as the reverse complement.
TCTTTGAAATTAATATTTAATTCAATAACTTTGCTTTTCATTCCTTTTAACATTTTTAATCATCACACTATTTCAGGATTTGTTTTATAGAAGAGAAATATAAAGAGATCAAACGAATTATAACAAAAATTAGTACACAGTTTGTTTTTTTGTTTTTCATGTTTAATTACCGTATCAACGCATCTGAACGCTTCTGCAATGAATTTATAGTTGTAAGGCAGAGGTAATGCTGGTGTTCCACTGTCTACGAGTGTTTGATATCTTTGATAAGCAGGAATCTTAGTAGGGCTGCATTTCGTTGGACTAGCAGGTGACTCCTTTGGAGCAAATAGCAGACGACGTTGTGGACTGGCATTTGCTGGTAGCTGTATACTCTTTGTTGGGCTAAGCATCGACTTGTTTGGCAAACGTGCGAGCTTCGACGGGCTAAAAGATTTTATAACAAACACACTAAAAATGCTCAAATTCACAGAGATTTAGCTGAATTGGCAGTCACTTGAATTTTTCAAAAAATTCTTATTTATACAGAAACATTTTTGTTGTAATTTTTTGTAATTAGATTATCGTAATTCAACTGTTCAGTATAACATGAAATCATTCAAGATAGAAACATTTCTTGGAATTTGGAGTCCAGAAGTTCAAAAATAAATTCAGATAGATTTGAAATCGTATAATTTTGTTTAAAAAATAATCAGTCAAATATCCATTGGGAATTGAATAACTTTTATCAGGTAAACCAAAATTACTTACCTAACAGGAACTTCCAATTCAATGCTCTGGAATTTTCGAATCTGTGGTTTGTTGTTTTCATGTTTTTTCTCCAATTGTTCAATTTTTTCTTCGCACTTTCTGAATCTGGCAATAGAAGCTTTCAATTCGTTGAGCCTTGAAGATGTATTAATTCGTTTTTTAATTTCACCAAGATTCAAATCCCGTCTGGTCAGTCTATCAGCGGCAGATGCTTTTTTAGGTGTTACCGAACCAGCTGCCGGGGCTTCTTTGATATTCTCCACAGCTGTATCATTTTGAGTCTCAGCGGATTCGACAGGATTTTTCTTTCTAGGACTGAGTAATCCCATTTTTTCGAAAGGTACAACTTTTGTTGTTCCTTGATTTGGGCTATCAGATGTCATTCTGAAGAATGTTTCTCTGATATCTGTTTGACCTTCTTGTGAAGTGAATTTTTTGACTCGTGTGGCGCGAGTTCTCATTCCAGCTTTAGGCGTCATTTTACCCCGTAATGCGGATCGCGCAATATCCGTCTCAAAGCTGGTTGCATAAACAAGCTTGGGACTTGGGGGTCCTTCTGATAATTCCCCCGGATCCGATGCCAAATCACTCCCTTCCGTTTCAGTCTTTTGCAAAGTGATTGATTCGTTCTTCTCGCTTGGAGTATTCTTCGTCGTATGATCCAGAACCAGAACTTTACTCTTATTACGAATTTCTTCGTTCGCTTGTCGTTTTCGCGAATTGAAAAATGCCGTGACCGATGGCTGCGGCATTGTGTTTTATATACGGATATATAAACTGTGAAAATACCTTGTTTTTTCTATTCTCGTCGTATGGAAAAGTTTTGGCTTGTTTTGTCCAACGGTCGTTTTCTCCGACCAGTTTTGGCTACGCAGAACAACACTCACGTTTGACCGAATCCTTATCACGATTGCACTCTGTCCGATACTTCGACGAACGAAAATAAAACAAATTTATTTGATTTATCGCATTAACTTTGGGCGTAGAGCGCCAAGGATTTATCTAAGTATCGGATAATTGTCTATTTAGCCGCGAAATCCCGCCTATTTCATGATTTTCGGCGCGAAAAAACAATAGGACGCCCCCACTTATAAATTGTTGGCATAGGATTCTCATTCGTGGTTAGCATAGAAGTGCAAACTCATTTTTCGAAATCATGCATGTATTTTAGTTCGTCACGCCACCGCTCATAGCGCTAGTCATTGGGGGCTGTATGCCCCTGTACTCACCTTTCGATTGGCCGATCCGGAGTTTTATTGGACAGGATTCTATTTGCATTTTTTTGTATACGACAATTCGTTGATTGTTCATTCATATACAAAAAGTGGTTTTATAAAGAAACATTTTTGTAACTACTTACCAGTTCTCGATTGTTTTATAATTTTCCCGGAACTCTTGATGGTTTATACAAAATTTTATATTAGGTTTATTTCTTTCATTTTACATGGGTTTATGGATTAAACTGTTTTCGTATAAGATTTCAGGGATCTCACGTTTGATAACGATCGACCAATAGTTCAAGCAAATAAGCTTTGTTTACGTGGAATTGAGAAATAAGTATGCGGATTGGTTGGCTGAGGCGCATGCGCCTCAACGGTCGGAGCCATACAAATCTTCATCGGCGCTGTTTGAGGTGGCGTCTCTCTGTACGGGAAAATGTCGTTTGCTGTGTGTCGCGTATCGACCGAGTAAGATCTTTTCAATATCTTGACTTCGAATATAATATAATACTTTATTGTGTAAGTACCGTATCTCTGATCAACTTAGTAATAAAAAAATCCAGTGCATTTTCACGTGGAATGGAATACTCGAAAGAGCAAGAGCAAGATATCGCGCTCGATTTTGTTTCCTGTAGCCATTTTGCTGTCCGTTGATAAATACAAGGCATTCCCGTACCGACTGGCGACTCGACCGCGTTCGAAAACGACTTTCAATTATATTTATTATCAATTCAACACAGTGAGTTATATCAGTTGGTTTCTTGAGTATTTGATCGTGAATATTGTAACTTGATTTCCAACCTGAGAAAACTCATTAACTATCTTTTTCTCAATGCTTGTATACACGTCGGTTCTTAAAATCGGCCATTATAATAAAAAGACTATGCGCCGTTGAGCCACTGCTAACCTGATTCTCCTTGATATTCAGGATGCATTTTCAAATAGTTTATACCATAATCGGTTTTTCAAACTCAAAGTTCTGCTCATGATCGTTCAATCGATGTATCCATTTATTTTCACGTATTTGAGAAAACTTGTCTCGTCGCAGGAATTATTAAAGTACATGTATCAGTCAAAATTTAGGTGGAGGGGGGAATCATCTTTTTCTCGTGGGAAATATTGCGACGATCTCGTTCAAAGAAGTCTAATGCTCTACGAGGGGTTTGCTCAAGTAAATGACTTGATCTTAATAAAATTTTCATTATTTCAATGTGCACCTGATCTTGCGTTTCAAGCGTATCGGACGTTTTTTAGTATACTATCGTGTGGGGAATGATTAGGAAAAAGTACTTGTTGAATCTTATACTTTTTTAATAAAAAAATTTCATTTTTAAATTATTGTCATGTGCAAACATTCAGAATTTGAATAAGTTTAATTCGTACAGAGTTTAGTTTTATAAATTATTCATTTCTGTAAACAGGCAAGTGTCAAAAATGAACAAACCAATTCAATTATATATTTTGTCTGTTTAGTACGATTCTTAAGAATTTTATTTTATAGTTTTATTTATTAATAAACAGGTGTCGGATAATAGATCTTTTTTGTGTAATCGAGCCTTCGAAATAGAGAGATTTCTTGAATTTGTCAGTCAATTGTTATGTTCTCTGGTCTTCAAAAAGTGTTTACTTCGATGTCTAATTTTGTTGGTATAGCATTGAGACGAGTGCTCATCTAACGAATGAAAAAAATAAAAATTTTCCAGATAAAAAAGAACCAAAAACAAAATGGACAGTACAGCAGTCGAGGTACCTTTGGCGTCAGCCAAAACCAAAAAAGGAGTCTCGTCGAAGGAGGAAATAATTTTTGCATCAGAAGTTGCAGAGGAGGAAGTGGAGGAAGTTGAGGAAATAGTTGAGATTATAGAGGAGATAGAAGAGATCGAAGAAGTGGTAGAAGAGGAAATTGAGGAAACAGAAAACTTGGAAGAATCTGCAAACGATTTGAGAGGTGTGGAACACATTGGTCAACAGAATCAATCGAGCGCCGAATCAAATATCTATGTATACGGAAGTAACGAAGAGGAAGATAGCCAAGAATATTCGGCCCATGAAGAAGATCAATACAGGAAAGTAAAAACTTCCAAACCTCAACCGGAACGTCATACTTATCAAAGGAACAAGAAAAGTTCGGTGGTAACTTATGACGCAGATGAGGATTGGGAGGACGAAGAGAATGATCAACCGTCCGTTGAAGGTCGAAATGTGAAAAATAACACAGGGAAAAATCACAGTGTTGAAAGCTCGGCTGGACAAAAAATACACTCCATTAATGGCAAGAGATCAGCCAGTATCAGAGATGACGGTTATTCGTCATCCAACAAGTCGAACATCGAGCCTGTCTACAAAGTTGCTAAAACCAGATCATCCATGGACTTTAGCAATACACAAAACATGAGGAATACTTTGATAATGCAAGAAAATGAGATCGAAGATGAAGAGGACCAACACGAGATCGTTAAAAGCTCTGAGAATAATTTGGTGTATACAGTCCTTGGATCGAAAAAATCAACAAGTGCTATTGCCAGATCAAAGGACAATGTCTCCAATCAAATGCAGGTATCTGCTCATTGCCTGAACGGATTGCTATTCTCGAAAATTCCAACTATTTACTTTTATTCACTGGTCAAAATGATGTGGAGAGCGCTTGAAAAAATATTGTTCTTACAACTGTTAAAAAATCCTTGGATGGAATTCGTTTCAATTTCTTTCATTGAGTAAAATAACAATTGGAGCGCTTCGTTGAGGCGTTCCATCTTATACTTTCGTTCGTTTCGTTTCATTTTTAATGGAATAAACGACGTTGAAACAATGAAAGCGTCGTGCAAAAGAGAATGAATCTCTCGCAGCATTCGTTGTTTTAGGAAACGTTTGTCTTTTCATCCTCAGTTTTTGTTTTTATTTTTTTTTCTTAATTTTTTCAACTACGACGAACGAAATATCAATAGCTGAATTAAATGTCCGTATAGATGGAGCGCCTCGAAGAAGGCACAGTCCCGATCGAGGGAACGATTTATTATGAGGGTGATAACATGGAAACTGTTTACGTGGCACAGTCTATCGCAGAGGATGGTGAACAATACCAGTACGAAGAACAGTCTATAGAACAAGGAGAACAAGAATGGGAAGGGGCGAATGAAGCTACCAACGAAAATCAAGAGCAAGAGGAAGAAGAGGAGGCTGAAGAAGGAGAAGCAGTGCAGGTATAAAGATTACATGTCATAGGAATTTCAGAGCAATTTTTATTCCATCGAAAATACATATTTTTTAATTGATGAGAAAATTAATTGATAAATTATTATTAATAGGATCAAATATTCCTTCACGAGGACGAAGACGGTCAGTTGTATTTCAAAGACGAGAGTGGAACGCTCCAACCGGTGTATCTGACTGCAGATGGCAATTACGCGATAGCGGAGAACAGCAGTGATGAACAAGAGGTTCAAAATAATACAAACAATCGTCAAGAAACCTCAACTGCACAAGCCGACGATCCCAAGACATTTGACGACGATAGCTTTATCGTTCCGGAACTTGATGTGCGTTCAATATTTTGTTTCAATTTGTAATTAATTATCCAAAGTGTTGCTCATGACGCATATTCATGTTGTTTTTATTCTTCAGGGTACAGTTTCCAGTTCAAACCCAAATGATCCCGACAATGAGGACAACACCGTTACTATCTCGCTCATTATTTCCGAAGATGAAAACGGTCAAAAGAGAACCCAAGTCATAATACCGACTACTGATAATCTCAAGTGTGAACTGTGCGCAAAAAGCTTCAAAACCTCGTTCCAACTGTTGAGACATAACAGGCTTAAACACGCAAGAGAAGAAGACATTACCACGCGCAATTTCCCGTGTGATCTATGTCCTAAAAGGTAATTTATATACACTGAAATGCTTGTTATGAAAATTATTATTATGGTATGAAATATTTGGCACGGGGCTACTGAGCACCAGTTTCGAGGATCTTAAGTACGTGACACCAGAGAAAGTTTGGCAAGAGAGGATTAAATACAGAAAAGACGTGTATTTGTTGATTCTGTCCTTGACTGCAGTGGAAAGTTAATTGACACCATCTTTGACTTCGAGAATAATTGAAATTGGTTTTTATTCGTTTGACAGATACACCGATCAAAATACTCTGGCGCGTCACCGAAAAACTCACATCGGCGATCGCCCGTTCGGATGTCTCGAATGCGGTAAGAGTTTTCCAACGTCAACGGCGTTGCGTCGTCATTTGACCCAACACAATCCCCAGTCTCGTCCATTGCCTTGTATCTATTGCGGTCGACGATTCCTGGAAAAGTCGGCGTTGACGAAACACGAGCAATCGCATCTGGCGGGCGATCAACGGACGCACACCTGCGACGTTTGTCACAAGACGTTCCTAGAGGCTGCCGACCTCAATATGCACAAGAAGAATCATGATCCGGACAAGAAATTCGACTGCGAGGTGTGTGGTCGGGAATTTAATCGGTTGAACAATTTGCAGCGTCACATGATGGTGCATAAGCAAGTACGTCGAAAAATTCCATTGAATTACAAACATGAATTCAGTGCGAGGATTTGGCACAAGAGTTTTTCCAAATTCCACTCAAAAAGCATATTAAAAACAATAGGATTGACAATGCAATAACGTAGAGCAAAAATATTAACTTTTGAAGTTCTCGTCTATTCAAAAAAGTTTTTTTCTTTTTCCCAAAAATGTAAATTTAAACACTGAATTCAAACACTTGCTAATGTTTGTCAATGTTTTTTTTTTTTTAAATTGCAGAGATCCCTAGTATTCTATGCATTTTTTCCCATTTTTTGTTTTCGACGACTCGCTTATTATCGATTATTAATGAATTGCAGTGAATTATGTCGCTTTAGTAAGAAAAAAGTTCAAGTCTATCAAAGTATAGACAAAGTTAGGTCTCTGCGGAAACGTATATTTGATTTCTCAAACTAATACACCACTTTTTAATAACCGATAGTATTTCATTGAAACGTAAAATATCAATATTTTCGCACTTGCTATTTTTATTGAGACTCGCACATTGCTTATGCCCCACAATACAATCGAGGCTTCCGATTTGATTTATTATTGTTAACAGAGTTTTTGAGGAGATTCTAATTAAATGAAATTCGATTAATCTTTAGAGCTAAAAAGTTTGAAATTTTGTCTGAAATGACGACGTACAGTAACACCGACATACGTACGTGAACATAACCATTTTAAGGATCATTTTGATTTGTCTGTTACATGATCAAAAAAAGAAACAAGATGGGAATCAAGAGATACTGGCGTGCGACGTATGCGGCATAACGTACAAATTTATGAGCTCGTTGACGCGACACATGGTGACGTCACACATGAATCCGGAAAAATTGCGGCAGCAGGCGGATGAGCAGCGAAAAAAGCGCGAAAACAATTATCGCCGATATTTGGAAAATCGAAAAATGTACGAGACTCAACGTACAGGAACGGAGTACAGCGGTACCGGAAGTGGCAAACGTTCCAGTGGGTATAGATCTAATAACGACAATGATGAGGACACAGCCTGAGGGCATGAAGTATTCGATTAACCCTACGGATTCGACGAGAAGAGGTAGCGCCGGCTTCTCGTGCTGTTCCGGGAATTTCAAAGATGTACGGACGTTATTTTTGCCTCTGTCATTTTCCTGGTGACAACTTGATCAAATATCGTCGCCGATTTGATAAGGACGATAATATTTATCGCAGGACGTGAAAAGCATTTAGATATTAATTGACAAAAAAAGGAAAGGAAAGCGTTGAAAAGACGTATTGAGTACGGATCAATATTGTTGCTTTAGGATGTGCTAGTTAAAATCCGGAAAAAAGGAAAAAAATATCTTATGAATTAAGAATATTGTGTACAAGCGTGAATTACATTTTCCGTATTACTCTGAAGACTACCAATAATGTTTGATTAAACATGGATCTATGAAAAAATCGGTGTACGATTTATATCACTTAGTACATAACGAGATTAAATGAGTTATCGTGAAAGCGAACTTTTTGAATAAAACTTGATAAATTTTTGATTGCATGCTCAGAACAGGAAAAATTATGTACGTAATCGTTTGTAGAAGCTTTTACGATTCTAATGGGAAATTAAAACGGTAACAGTTTTACATCAACGAAAAAGTTGCTTCAAATTTTTCCTTCAATATTGTTTTAAGACATTTTTCTCCTGTTGCTGTATAGAGAATATCACAAGATGATAACTACCTTAACAAGCGTCGTCGTAGTTTGAATCGTGAAAAGAAAAAATTAACTCGTTGAATATTTTTCTCTTTAATAGTGATTGCAGGATTTTTCACATTTCGTCGATTAGGCCACCAAAATTATTCGTATTTTTATGTCTCGAGTTTGAAGCAAGGCAGAGAGCTTGATTCTCATCCGTTGAGTGGAGCCGACACTGCCATTCGATGGTTCAACCGTTGTCCCTCCAATACCACCAGTCGAGAAAAAATCTTCCTAAAGAACCGTCACAAAAGTGATTCAACATCATGCTCTCGTCATAGGCATCCCAATCCAAAGAGTTCGAATGAAAATTTATCGTAGAAATTTCATAAAAGAAACTTTATAAAGCATCGTGTATTTCGTACGAGTTTCAGTGCGTATTCTAATTTTGTACGAACGGAACTTCTCAGCGATTGCACGAAAAGGTCCAACAGCTTTTCGAAATAGCTGCATTCGATGGTCAACAAATTCTTTCCTACCTCGGAAACTAGAGAGCTTCAATTCAAAAAATTGTCATGGTTTTGCATATTCGAGTGTGCTCTTTCAAATGCGCAAGTATTTAATTCAGTAAGAATCAAAACTGATAAAAAAAATGGGAAAAAGAGAATATTCAAAGTTCCCTCTGTTAGCGGAGAAATATTTTTCGGAAAGCCCTATTTTTTTATCCCCAATTCAAATTTTATTTTCCTAATTAAAATTTTGGAATATCACCAATCGGCAACCAATTTTCAAACATCGTTGCCATACTCTTGTATGACTACAATTATGAATATCTGCAAAAAAAGTTTTCGTTCGGATTCAACCCGACGACATATCTAAGTGCACGTCTCTAATTCTCACCGAGTATTCGAAAACTTTTTATTCATATGAACGACAATTTGATCTCTAAGAAATACACAAATTACATTTTTAATTTTTGAAATTTTCTGCATTTTTTACACTCAGTGGATTGAAAGTTTTTTCCACCTGGGAACTAAATATTTTACAGTAAATTTCAGATTTCAAACTCTGAGACATTCACGTTTCTTGGGGTCTAAATCAGCATTAATAATTTATCAGAAACTACAAGTATTTTCAGTCAACCGTCAAGCTGCTTAAAAATGGATGATTTTAAGAGCATGAACGACTAACCTCACTTGGAATTTTCGAAATCCAAATTCTTTGTCACAGTTTGACCGATTAAATAAAGGCTCTGTCAACCTACGCAGGACGATGGTAAAAATCGGTTGACAGAGCCTTTTTTAACGGTCAAACTTTCAAAGAATTTCGATTTCAAAATTTGCAGCTATCTCTCTCTCTCTCTCTTACTCACGGTTGCGATAAATCCATCCTCTTAAAAAGCCGTTGAATTTACTCGACGAGTAGAATCTTGATGTAATCAGGAATTTTGTGCAAGGAGGAGGAACAAGAATAATTATGATTCCCGTTAATTTGCATGGGTTCGGTGTTAATGGATAATTTTGTTTCGTCGAAAGAGGAAAAAAAGTAAAAAAAAAATAAAATAATAACTATTCAAACAAGGTATCGAGGGAGTCACGTCAAGTGGCGGCAGGAAGTTGAGTTGGAAATAAGGGTTGGTGGAAGCGAACGAGAGGCGAAAGGGAAGTGGAGGCGAATGGAAAGAGATATCGTTGCGTCAAACGACACAATGCTACCAGCCATTTTCAATTTATTTCAAGGGCTTTCTCCGATGCTACTACCACTGGGTGGTGGTGGGGTAGTGGTGCTACGAGCGTGGTAAAGATGGTGATGAAAAAAAGAGAGCGGGCGATCGAGCCCCGAAGCGAGGTATGAGAACGAGAATTAAAATGAGAATAGAAGTGGAAAATGATGGTTTCGGTCACACCGCGCTGTGGCTCTATGTATATGTTTGACGTGCGTTGCAATCTCGTGTAAATATAAATGGAACATTCTATGCCAATTCTAGTTCGATCGGTGTGTTCCTGATGCTTCTAAAAAAAAAAAAAAAAACAAAACAAAACAAATCAAATATCGTAAAAACAAGATTTGGACGTAGAACAATTAACTGAGTTGATCGAGGCGGAATAAAAAATTTGTGCTTCAGCAGTGGAATGGTCGACGAAGACTCGACCGTTCATAGAAATTTCTCAACTGTCAAAACATGTGATTGTGACGAAATTCCTTAGGAATCGAACGGATACGATTGAACTTTTTCGTGTACCATGATATTTTATCGATTCAATGATCACAACCGTTTTTTCGTATGATATAACGTGCCCAAAATTGCTAGGAACTTTATCCGAGTGGCACGAATTAGTTTTTTTGAAGGTTATGTGCAAAAAAAGTGTTTTGCTTCGTCTGAAAGTCATTTGAAAGTGATAAGCGTACTGTGGGCTACGAAACTTTCTTATTTCAACAATGATATAGATAACATTATTTATTCTCATATATTTTTCTTTCACCGTTTCCGCACTCAGCTCCCTCGTCGTTGGTGTCGTTGTTGTTGTGGTATTATTTCTTCCTTTTTTTCGTGGAGCGTCTTAAGAGTCACCGTCCCCTTTTCTGCCTCGATTGCGGCCGTAATTCGAAAAACTTTCGAGGCAAACAAAAGTAAGGACTTTTGTTCCAAGTTTTAGTATACCGCGCGGGATCTGTCGCGGTGCTCACAAATTGCGGGTCGATAGAAGGATGAGGCAGGAGCGCGTCGGCATCCGCGAGACCAGCGACGCCCCAACAGTGTTTTGTTCTCTTTGTCATTCTTCTGGGCAGGCATGATATAGTACCAAACTGCCGTGACTCCCGAACTGTCCTTTGCCACGCGTCAAATTTACCTCGGCCTTGTTCGAATACGAGCCCTGTACAATCGCCCGTCCTTTCTTTTCTCTTCCTCCAACTTCAACCGCTCTGACAAGCTTACCTTTTTTTTCCATCCAAAACAAACTGATCACCTAAGCATATTTCAAATCAAATGTACTTTGACAACATTTTTTTTCCTGTTTTCATCATTCAGTTTTTCCCGATTCCGTGTTCATTCGTTTCTCATATTTTTTTCATTTTCAATTTTACAACGAACCGAAAAGCACTCCCTTTTCCATTGTTATTTTTAAATCCAATATTCTCCAAAAGTCCCAAATATTCGCTCAATTTCATTATTACAATACGACCGAAAGTTTTTGTTCATTGGAAACGTGCATGTTGAACATTAACCCTTAGTGTGCACACCTTCACAGTGAGACATTTCGTGCACATGGGGTCACTTTGAGCCCAGGTCATTTTTGACATCGAATATCTCGGTAACTATGCGCTTTTCGGAATAAAAGGTTTAGTCACTTTTTGCAGCGAATTGATCAAACTTTAAGGCTGCAAAGTCGGATTTTCAAAGAAATCTTTTTTCATTCTTCAAAAACGTGCTCAAAGTTGATGGTGCGCGTAAAAAGCACTTTTTCGGTTAAATCTCTCGTAAAAAATTAAATTTTGAGTTTTGAAAAAAATTCTTACAGAGTCTTACAGACAAGGGTCCATGCTTTAAGGGAAAAATAGTCCACTTTGCAACCGTTCCAAAAAGTGTATTTATTTTGGAGTATGAAGTTGGCTCTGCAATATTGGGGGTTTTACTTATGAGATGCTCATCTGTAAATGCTGTTCATGTGAGAAAAAAATTTTGGGGTCAACCTGAGCCCGGATGCACACTAAAGGTTAATTTGGCAATCGTACTATTTTATTTCACAAGCCACACGTATAGACAGAATCATAGACAGAAAAACGAGGGACCAGGGCAAAACGTTGCAGAATTATTTATTTTGTTTTTTAATTTTTTCAAGATTGCTAAATTTTTTCAATAATGCTAAAAATGCAAAAATACTAAAAATATCGAAAATTTCTCCTGTTTTTTACACTTTTTTCGTGATTCCTTTTTTTTCCTCTCACTTTTTTGATGCTCTCGTACAACGCATTTCGATTGCTCGTTGAAAAAAGATCAGTCAAGGTGAATTGGATTGAAATTGTAAAAAATCTGAACACAATACTTGCGGTCTCTCCTACACTATTTTTTGAGGAATGAAGTTTTCCTGCCGCAGCTTCATTTGAAAAACAGAGTTATTTGAGCAGAGAATAGGAATTAAAATCGGAGTCTTTGTACTACAATTCGTTCGTCAACGAATTCTCCTTTTTTTGTACTTCTCCGAGGCGTGTGCAGAAATGGATTAAAAAAATGCTCAAATCCTTCGACATCGATCGAATCTCTCAATAATTTTATTTTTGAAGTTTTTGACAACTTGGTTCGACCTGGTGCCCCCTCGGTTGGTAGAAAATCATTCGATTTTGTTACTTATATTTATGTCGCACTTCGAACGGGATTTACGACACCGCAATGACAGTTGAATTCATTGAAACGTATTTCTTTAAAATTCTTATCACTTAGCTCCCCATTTTCAATCTATTTAATTATAATAATCCTTTTAACTTGAACTTGGTAGCTTTCTACGGACCTGCAAACGACGTCGAAGCTCGAGTGGATCATGTGGGATTATGAACGGTACGAATGCGAAATAGAATTCGGCCGGGATGAGGAGGACGACGAGGAAAAAAATCAGAATGCACCCCTTCCGACCCTCGTTTAGGACCACCGAGAGAAAGAGAGAGAAAGAGAGAGAGAATATGTAACGCAAAAAAGCTGCGCGAGCAAGTTGTGATATTGTCATATATGTTGATTTCAGATTGAGTTAAGTGCTCTGAGGGTGAAGGCTCCATTTGTTCGACACGTGTCAAACGTTTGGCCATTCTGAAGGAAACTTTTCAATCCCTCCTGTGGGATAAAGCAGACCCAAATTACGATTATTTCAAATAGTACACCGACCAATTTTACATCAATGTTTTGTCGAGTGTGCAGACTATCGAGGTTGAAGCTGCGAGCAATGATTGTCGTGAGCAATTTATACGGGGTCAGAATGAAATTTTATTGATAGCAATGAACATTTTTGAAGGCATGAATAATTTGTGAAGACACAACGAAATCGACGATTGAAATTTCTTCGAATTTTTCACGACACCAAATCCAATTTCACACGCTTTATTGGCCATTGAAATTTCGTCATTTCGAATGCGAATTTTTCAATTCATTGGAACAACGAATAAAATTTGGATGCTGAGTCCAAGTCGATGGTAAAATAGTCACAAAATCACAATTCACAAACTTCCTTTGAGCCAAAGAAAAACTGTTCAACGAATTCGGGCTTTTTTCAAACGACTTTGTTGAGGAATTGAGAAAGGGAAAGGGAGAGAGAAGAAATGAAGCGATTAGAGGGCTAAAAAGGGGTTAATAGTTGCCGACCTCAACGCTGGCATTCGAACTGATCTCGGGGTTGCGAATTCTAAGGGCGTGGGACAAAAAGAGGGTGAATTAAGTTGCGGGTCAAAACACTGAATGGTGATACTCACAAATCGTTCAAATTAAACGATAAATTGAGACTCGCAAACAGGGAAAAAAATCTGCAGTGCTTCAACCGCATACGTTACTGGGGGTGTGATATTATGTCACGATATTATGAGGCATTGAACTATGGATATTGATCGAACGGCTCATTCGTTCTGGCCAACAATGCTACGAGATTGAATCGAGAAAATGTTTTTTTCGCATCAAATACTATTGAATTATCGATCCTTGTTCCGAAATGTCGGACCTTAAGGGGGGGAATCAAAATTCCGTTCAATTAACGTGCGAGTACAAACCGGGAATGATTATCGTACTCGATCGTACTGTTTTTCAGAATCTCATGCCCATCAGTAAATCACAGTCAGAGTAGGGAAGACCGGGAGAAAATGGAGTACTTAAAAAAGTACAAAATTTTTCATTCACCGTTCTTTCAATTCTTTTATTTTTCTCCAAAAATTAAAAATAAATGAATTCCCTTAAAAATTTCTCCTTTTCTTATATTTTTTCCAATTTTCTACTTTAAAAAAATGTTATTTTTTGATACTTTTGTATAAGAAAACGATTTTTTCTAGTGTCATTATTTTTTCTTGAACGTGAATTTGTTCAATAATTTTCTTCACTATTATTTATTTAATATCATTATTATGAAGCAATAAATTTATAATGTTCAGATTGTAGAATGATCATTGAAATTTGAATGAATAGAAAACTTGTACAAATTTTTCAAGGGCCACAAATGCCACAAAGAATAGTTTGCTTTTTTTCATTCCTAAAAAGGACGCTACACATTTAGAGGTTGGAGAGTAAGAAGCGAACGAAGCTGCTGAAACTTCTGAAAAGTACAATGTTTCTACAGTTACCTCGCTTTGCTCCGATTCTCTTTATTTCGAAAAGAATTCCCTTAAAGTGTTTGAAGTTCAAGATTGAAAGTAATCTCAAATACGTGGAACTTTGAACTTTCAGGGGGTTCACAGCAATCGTTACAATCATGAAAGTCAGTGGCACAGCTTGATTTCAGCGTCTTGCAATGTTTCGCAAACCTTACAATGTCGAAAAGGTCTGAAACTCGACACTGCATCCGTTCGCAAAACTGCCGTGGAAGGTGAACGAGCGTCGTATTAGCGAATTCGCAGCAGACCGATGAGAGGCAAAAACACAAACGAAGACGAAGTTTAGGGAGCGATCGGGAAGCAGTGCGGCTCAATAAACTCCCGGTTACATGCGCACATTGGAAAAGAGAACGAGTCTGTGAAGACGGTAGAGAAAAAAGAAGAAAAAGAGGAAAAATAAGAAAGCGAGCGGTGAAGATGGACCTGTAATTGAAATATTGAAGAGACGCCGAGGAAGCGAACGCTGGGGAGGGCTTCGCGGAAGGGAGAACTGTTGAGTCACTCTGGATTGATACGAATACGTTCAATCGCCGTTCCGTTTCCTCGTTCATGAAATAAATGATTTTTGGCCAAGACAATAAACTCGGACGACATTTTTCGTCATCGCGAACTGTTAGAAACACGATCTTGACCAATAATTGGTAAATAAATGACCAAGTTCATGAAGAAAGAAAATCAATGGATAAGATCATTTTATTGACGAATTTGCAGTGTACGAATACCAGGAATTATGAAGCTTTCAAAATTTGATATGCGTGTCAGCGACTACCCATTTAAGGAAGTTGAGGCATTAGAATGAAAATGATGTCATCGCTTTTAAACCGATTGCATCTTATAAAGTGAAGTGTAAAAAAATCAGTTAAATTTTCAGACAGTTTAGGAGCATCGTTGCTGAGAAAAATCAGTAACAATTTGGCCCAAATAACATGTAATCTTATGGAAGTGAAGAAACATTCAGTGATATCTCCGTTAAAAGTGATGCTAAAAATATGAAATTTTTTGGGCAACATGAGCAAGGCTTGCCGAATAATGTCAATTTTTTTCAGATTTATTGGGAGATTTGCTGAGATTATATTAATAATAATCTGTTTCCCGTGCAGTTTTTTGAGGCTAGGATCGTCACCGTTCGTGTTTTCGACTGAGCTTTCACCAGTTTTTCGTCTTTTTTCCCCAACTTTTATTTAAAGTGTATGCAACATTGCCAAACTGTAAACTGGCCTAACTTTTGAAAGGTACAGATCATAACTTTTGGGTAAAAAAAAATGACTGTACAGCCTCAACTTCGTCCTTAAGGAGTTTCGGTACACAAGTCAAAATATTAAGAAATTGATCAAATTTGGTGATAATGTTCTTCAACGTCAAGTGCGAAAACACAAATTTTTTCAAAATTTTCTTCTACTTAGTTATCGAGTAATTACGCATTAAAGCAGATTTTTTATGCCCGGAATGTATACCTACATATATGGAAACGCTATGCTTATAAACGTAAACTTTAGTGATCAATTACTCGATAACTGTGTAGAAGAAAAATCTTAAAAAATTTGTATTGGCAAATTTGGCACTAAAGAATATGTTCACCAAATTTTATAAAATTCTAAACTTTTTGAAATTTTTTATGTTTTTAGCATGGTTTAGCATGGGCAACATTGTATCGCCTGTACCGAAACTCCTTAAACTCTGTGTAAATTTCAAAACTTTCAAGAACGTCGTTTCGTGCATGAACCATCTTAATGAAAAGACTGACAATCAATAAACTTCGTCGCGAACCAAAACAAAAATACAACGTCATGACATATCATTTTTTATATTATCCTCGGCTCCTGAACATATTCCGTCTGTACATAAATGCTTTCTTTACGATATTTTTAACACGAGTTGATTTTCATTAAAAAATTGTATTTTTGTGTCACAGTAGTCTCAAGCACGTGTGGCGGGGCTCCGAAATATAACAAATTGTGAGTTTGGCACAATTTGGAGTAAGATTTCGAGGGGAGCTTACGGGGGATATTTGTCTCTCACCCTGCCAACGGGAGTCATTTGTCTGAGGGCTATTTGAATTCATATGAGTGCTGAGAAAACTCGTCGCTCAATCTCGCAGACAGCACCCGCCCCAATTTTGGAGTTTTTTGGAGGGCCGCGCTTCGGTATTCGGGCGAAACCTTCGTGGTGAATGGCACGAGTTTTTTGAATTTTTCCCAAGGCGTGAATCATCCGAAAAATTAATAAAAAAAAGTCTGTACGTTGGTCGGAGTAGAGCGTTGAGAAAGCGACGTTGAATCGGACGCGTTCAGGGCGATGGAGATTTTGTAATGGGGAAATTATTCTATGTGAACAATCGAACAAATAATTTAATTAATATTAAACGCGAACATTTATAAATGTACCTATTGTGTTGGAGTATTTGACAATTAACCAGAAATGCGTGGAGCATACACGCTCGTATTTCGATTTCGATTGCACAATTAAGTTAGTACGGGAGCGAATCGAGTCCTCTCGCCTTCTCTCTCCTCTTGTGTTCAATCCTTTCGTTTCCATGAACTCAAACTATCATGAAGTATTTCAATATCCGTTTCGACGTATATCTATAGATCATTAGTGTACGGACACGTGTGCAGATATATTGGATTTAGCCTCGACTTCGCATTTGCGCCTCCAATTCCGGTTCTTCGTTAGCTAACTATGCTCTCATTTTGCTTCAAACTTGCTCTCCTCTGCCCCCTTCTCTTTCTTGGAGTCGAAAATTCTTAGTTTTATTGGAATCCCTCGTCTTCATCAATATTTCATCCCATTTGATTTTCCTCGTACGAAACGTTTTCTTTGGCAAGGGAATGGCACTGAAAATCGTTAATTGCAACTCGCGTTTGTGAGCCTCATTGAGTCAGGGAGCGAGAAAGTAAATCGAAAATATACACGGGGAAAACGAGGCTGAAAATTAAGGCCTGAATATACTATTTCAGGGATAATACATGCGCACTGGATTGCAGCATTTATTCGAAGAGCAGTAATAACAATTGTTTTATCGACCATAGTAAAAAGACTCATACCTTTTATTCAAAAGACTCGAGAGTCTTTTTCTCTTTAACCCTCTCGGAAACACGCGCTTCCAGGCCCAATAAAACTGCATCGGTCAGTAAGCTCGGGGTTCTAACTGCCTATTCCCATCAAGCAAGGTTAGATTGCACCATAGATACTCCTAAACCAAGAGATAAACTGCTTTAACCCATCGAAATATCAATATGAAGTCGGCGTTTCATGTTGAGTTGGCGTTGTGTGAAAAGGTGCTTTAGTTATCGCAAAAGAAAAGTGAGTACACATTTTTATTTCGTGCACCAAACGTTATTTCCTTTCAAAGGGAAGTTAATATGATGTATTTAAGGTATTCGGTGCTAGATTCATTCGTAAATTTTCATGATTTTGCTCCCCAAGGACCAGGTGCTGCGCGCAGCGAGTATTCAAAAATTCATATTTCCCAACAAAAAAACTGAAATGTCACAATGGATTCGGAAACTAGAAAGTATTTTGATATAAAATTATGAAGAGAATCATTTTTCGTCAACGCGAAATAGGTCTCGATCTGAGAGAGTTAAGCATAGTAAAGAATGTTTTCAGTCACTTCAAATGTTCATATTATAAAGCATGCTCGGGCAAGCCTGAAAAAAAAATATTTGTCTGGCAAAATGTCACACGTATTCGGTGTACATTCGTGTATTTATCATAGAATTTACTATGATGATAGTCGAAATTTGTGATTTACAATACATTTCCACTTGTCAGTAAGTGCTGGTCTGACATGACGAATAACTTTTTGCTATGGACATAAAGCTGTTTAGAATTCAAGGGACGAAAAATAGCAAAATTCAAAAAATATTATGCTGTTTGTAATCGGTGGCTGAGTGCTTTGAAAATTCTTGAAAAATAATATATTCCTCGCTGTACAAAACGAGTCCGTTTTCTCCGTGTATTCGGTTGGTGCATGAATTTATGCTAGGAAGCACATGCTGGTATTGACAACGAGCGAACTGCCGAAGATTTTATTTTAAAGCGATTAGACGCACGTGACGAGACGAACAAAGAAATCAACCTGCAATTGACGAGCCGAGTGTGTGACGAATACGAAGACACCGAGGGATAAAAAAAGCGTTGTAGGATTCACGAGGGAAGGGTTGTCACAATTATTTTCACGATTATTTTAATCTACGCTCTTGTGTGAAATGGTTTTAGAATGAAATCAGAGCGTAGCTTAAAATGGACACTGAAAAAAGTGATTCGAAAAATTTTTCTAACAAGTACCAAGTTTATTGAGCATTTTTAATATTGAAGCAACGATTTCCATCGATATTTCAAAACCATTCTCGACTACGAATGCTTTCAGTAAAAAATCGTTGTTTCCACCGAACCAGGAATATTTTAGGCTTGCAAGCAAAAACTTTGATTTTCAAGTTGTGTGTCCTTAAAAAACACGCAGATGTACTTTATTGTTTCCGAGTTTCTAACAACCCTTGGAGTGTAAAAAATGGCGAAGCCACCCCACTCAAGAAAAAGCATCTTCTTTTTCCAAGCGAGCTTTTCGCCTCGGGGAATAATGATAACAACGCTATAAAGAGAAAAAAAAACGAAGTATAATTGAACCTGAATAGGGTAGACTTTTTAGGGTTGCACGCAAGGATCAGAGTTATATTTTTCTTCCACATTGCGCGTCTTCAACGCCCTAACTGTGCTGGTGTCTTTTATAGCCGGTCTATGATAATTTTATTATTTCTTTCACAGTATATTATACAGACAAGAAAATCGTCCGATAAAACCCACTCTACCGCTTCTCGACCTCATAGAGAACTGAACATTTTAGTCACGAGCGAAGTATTCTTACCGTGTGGCCAATCAGGGTCAAAAGTCATTTGTCTACCGTCTAGTGTGCTTTTTATTCCGAATAAAAAGGTACAACTGGTGAAAACCACAATTTATGTGGTTATGAAATTGGTGAGACGAATTTAGGAATCCTCACTAATAAAAGACATTTTTTTTCCAGTAAAAAGAGGCATAGGAATTTTTCGGTCCCAAAAAACTGCAGCGAATTGGATGGGAGTCTTTGGTGGCTGAAAATATCTCATTCGAGTAGCCATTCAAGTTCTAACGAACGTAAATAAGTTTTAGAGAGAAAAGATCAAAATGTTAACTGGAAAAATGTCGTCTGGATCGTTCAAAAACTCGCTTTGTAAAATATCAATTTTTTATGAATAGAGTATTTTATAGGATGTAAGAAAAAATATGAAAATGCATGCTTATGATAGATTTCGTAAAAAGTAAACGAGAAACGTCAATATTTATTCATAAAAATGCAATGTAAATTTTATAATTCTATTTTAAAAATCGTCTTTTTTCATCTGCTTTTCAAATGTCTGAAACGCCATCCGCCATATTGGATTCCAACGTGACGTCACTCCGATTTTTATCGCGCCCTCTGTGTTATTTTGACATTTTACAAGTTATTATCACGTCTGTGGATTTTTATCATTTATTTTATTAAAATCGCATAATGGAAGGCGGTTTTGTGAAAGCAGAAAGTACATAAATCCACCAATGACAAATACGTCAATGATGGCGACGAATCCACAATTTTTGTGGTATTTTGACACTTTTGTTAATTGCACTCAGGCACGAGACACCAATGATCTACGTTACAACTGATTATTTTCACAAATCTTGTTACTTGGTCTTTCGCAGTCGTATTGTTTACCAACGGAGTGACGTCACAAGCCGTAACAGCACGGTGGCTGTCGTCTCTGCGCAAAAATTCAAAATCACAAATAAAAAATAGTTTTTAAGACACTTTTCGATATTATAAAATGAAAATAAAAATTCTACTGGTTCATTACGATCTCAGCATTAATTCAAAACAGTTTTCATAAAAAGGTGTTATACCCTATTCGATGGTTGAGCAAGAGAAAGCGACGTTTGTTCGACAGTCGCGATGGTAACAGGTGAAATCGGTCCGTTGAGAAAAAGCTGCTAGAGAAAAATACGAGATTTCCTTTATTAGATTATCCAGTCATTTTATTGAGGCATTTCACTCCATACAGATAACATCTCGTAGCACTGTAGAGTTCTGGTTCGGTTGGGGTGTACCGTGTAATGGCGAATGAATGACAAATAAATTTGGTTGAGTTACATGGTATTTCTAAAATTTCTAAAACTCTTCTAAACATCTTGTACACGTTTTTTTTGCTTCGTATGCTTATTATCATAATATATTATTTATACACATTGTATACTCGATTTTTTTTCATTACTTTTTTTTTTTTTTTTTTATATATCTTATAGCACGTACGTATTTATTATCGTTTTATCACGATGACTATTTTGTTTTTGCCCAGAAGGATTATTGTATCGATTAAAAAGTACGGCTCCCTTTATTACCATCCCGAATGGCCTTAGTCCAAATGTGTGTGTATTTGTGTGTTTTTCAACCACTACCCTTCGAGATCATTATTTGATAATTCATCTTTTTATTTCTTGACGCGACGACGAAACTTTGCTCAACGACTGAATATTCGTTGGCTCAACGAGATGATGATCGACGCCTGTATTTCGTGACCCGATATAATAGCAATAATAAAATAATAATATTTATCTCAGTACGGATAACTGTTGATTGATTAGTGCGGTTCGTATATACATTTCGTTTTTATTATCGATTTTTTTTGCCCCGCTCCTCGGAGCTTCTCGTCCTTCTTTCCTTTAATTCATTATTTTAAAACTATTCTCGTTTCGCTCCTCCGACAAGTGCGGCTTTACAGATCTATTTTGGCTTCATTATCATATTTAAAAACTTTTTCTATCTAAATACATAACGGCTGATGAAAGGGTCACATGCGTTTTTTTCTTTGCTCTGATTATCGTTATTATCTACACAGATTACGTTAGTATTTATATTAGCAAAATTATATCAATGTTTTCTAATAATGTATAGATATATATCAGCTTAATTCGTCCTCGTTCTTATCTCTAACGAGGTTAAACCAAAGGAAAATAAGTGCTGTGCACGTGAACCTTGCCTCGAGGGGGTCTACGGTCCAAATATGTCAAATTATTTTTCTTCTTTTTGAATTTTGTCTCAGCAATAATTCATTGCATTCGCGGAAGACTTAACACTCGATGCTGATTCAATATTTATCGATTAATGCTCATTTGAGAATCGAAGCCAAGAATATTTAACCTCGAATGAACAGCTTTGAGAAAGAGTCCTCAGAATCCAGTGATTCTTGATCTCTCATTAAACGAGCTCAAACGATTTCGCAAACGTAATACGAGTCTGTGACCCAAACGAATCAGCAAAAGAGAAACTCAAAGTTTTCGACCCATCCAAACCCGAAAACGACTCGACGTCGATCACTCTGTAAATTCTGTAAAATCCCAGCTGTGTAAAGCTCGTAGGACTCGCGCTCCGAGCTCGACAATGTTTGGGAGCCTCCCTAAATTTTGGGCGCTCTCGATCTTCGTAAGTTCTGCAACCTCGACGAGGCTGGTCGAAGCTCTCGCGAGGTCTACCAAGATTCAGTCGCACATGTCCAGTTGCACGGCACCAGCTCAACGTGGCACAGGATTCGTCGAAATCTCTCATGCTGAGGCTCGAGAGCCCCAAAGTTTATGGGTTCTGTGGAGTTTTCCAGGTCTTGAAAGTTCGTGAATCTGGGAAGACTGCGAGGTCCGTCCGTTTGGTTTGTCAGAGGTCATCAAGCTCCAAGGTTCGTTAGGTCTTGAAATATAAAGTTCGCAGTGTTTCCTCCTGCGGCATTGATCGATAACGTTCAGCGCGATATTCCCGTGGTGACTCGTTCCTTTTCGTCGTTGATGGTTTTGCTTTCACAGGCGAGACCATGACATGAATCGTCCAGGTCACTCGGAGTAACTAGTTTTGTCACTGGCATCGTCAGGGCTCGTTTCACGATAATTATCCGCAGTACCGTTTGCGTGAACGTTCTGATTCGGGGGTCTGATTACGGTCGGTAGATAACCGGTGCCGGTGTACGGGGCCGCGAGAAATCTGTGACGCGTCGGCGGCGTTGGACCGCAATAACCGGCTCGCGATACGTACGCGGCTGTCACCGACGCCGAGGCTGCTGACGCCGCAGCGGCCGATGCCAACGCTCCGGCGAGCGGCGAAAATGCTGATTTTGGCTGCAGCGAATCCTCGCACACGAGAACTTCCATCGCTGATACAACGTCACCTGTATAGTGAAAAAACGGACATCTCGATCACGTTGGAAAGCATCGAAAATCGATCATCAAATGCTCGATCGAACTCGAAGACGATAATTATTGATCGTTTCAAATTTCAACATTTTTTTTTCGTGCCTCGAAGCAGAGCCAGAAATTTAAGGAAAAAATGAAGAGCAAAGTGGTCACGAAGCGAAATGCGTACGGGCTCAAATGAAATTTGATTAGATTGCACTTTCGAAATATGCGCATTTTTTTCCATTTTTTTTTTTCAAATTTGAAATTTAAAAAATCGAAAAAAAATGAAATTTCAAACAATTGGAGTGAATGAAAATACAGCTGCGGAAATTCACGCACTCGTGGGAAGAGAGCGTTTTTCGGATGTTTTTCACTGATGAGAACATTTTTTCACCTTTACACCGATGAAGGAGAGCTTCGACATCAGCACGGCGTCTGCCAGGGAAGACTCGGAGCAAAACGTCAACGGGGGATCGTTGCTGTTGCGGCTGTTGCTGTTGCTGCTGCTGAATTTGTAGCCCGCATGGTTGCTGAACGTTTTGCATCTGCATTTGCATCTGCATTTGGATCTCTCGAGGCTCGTGAAGATGATGCGTGTGATGCTGGTGTTGATAGAGAGTCGCTGGTGAGCAATATAAAGAATTCGCGGTTGGTCCGTACAGCGGAGCATACGGGGAGAAATGTGCAGCCGCTGCGACTGCTGCTGCAGCCTGAAAAGTAATGTTATCGAGGATTAAGTCACGTATTTCACTCGGGATCCAATTTGCAGAGAAAAAATTTCGAAGAAATACATTTTTGGAAAAAGGAATAAATTCCGAAAGGACTTTTTTCATTTTTGGATAAACATAAAATATTGATAAATTGATAATGACAATTTTTGAAACATCTAATTTTGAGAAAGGTCAAAAAATATTGAGAACATAGAAGATTCACGAGGAAAACTGAAAGTATAAACGGTTCAAACGACTCAATTTATTGCGGAGAACGTTTCGTTGATGCTAAAATATTTGATTCCCCTGCCATTCTTTTGGGAATACTCAGTCTCGATCCGGTTGGATCCACTTTGTAACGAGAAGCAATGGGGGATGAAAAACGGAAGAGAAATCGACACGAAAAATAAAAAATAATCGTTCAAACGGTTCGTGGTTATGGGCGATTGGAAAACTCGACAGAAGAATGAAATTGGGGCAGGGGGTCCTCGCTAGCTTTTTCTTCGCCACCGTCGAGTCGCTTCCGCGTTTCTGATATAGGAAAAACTGTAATTTTGTACTCACCGCGAGTGAGGGTGTCGACGGCGACGGCGGGCTAATATGCCTCGGCTGTACGAGGTCGACCGGCTGCATTATCATCTGGTTCTGTCCATGCGAGTTTAAAGGACTTCCAGATTTCCTCAAACTAAGATTTTCAGGAACGGGAGTGTCCACTCTCTGGGGTGTGAGCGCGGGTGTCCGGGGAGGTGTATGATTCGGACTCGGCGTTCCTGGCTCGACGCTTCCGTCTTCCGATTCGTTCACGCTATTTTCTCGCTTGCGCTCAATCGTTTGAAGTCCTGCGCCCGGTCCTTCGCCGGTTGAACCGGCCGCTGCAATCATGCAAACGGCTCGTTTGTATTTCCGTCTGGACCGATTTAATAATCCGTAAATTAGGGGAGACCCTGAGACGTTGGCCAACGAGGCAAATTCACTGACCAATGGAAAGACCGAAACCATGCAGCGTAACCACATACGCGTGGTTGATTTCGTTGTATTATTTCAAACTCGCGCGTAACGATTTTCTTAAGAAAGTCTTGAAATTTACGCAGGCTTAAATAAGAAGTCGACTGCACGCATATGTTGTTGAGATAAACGCGTTTAAATACGAAGAAAAATACACGGGGTCGCAGCGACCGTGCGTTAAAAATCGTTTATCTTTCCATATAACGAATGAACGCTTCTTGCGAAGCTTATGAAAAACGTACACGATAACAATGAAGTACATAATGAAGGTTTGGGAAAATATTCGAGTCGATTGTCTTACCAGTAATGAAGATAGAATTGAAAGAAAAAAAAAAGAAAAAATATGTCAACTTATAATATTCTCCGAAATGCTATAGTTCATTAATTTTATCAAGGAAACAAATTTTGAATATTTTCGAAAACAATTGGAAACGCTGTCGCTCCGGTAAAGAGCCTCTGCGGCAGCGACTCGTCATAACATAAATGTACGTGTCTCAGAGTCGATGCCGCGATTCTAGATATTACGTTAAAGATTGAAGGAAAATGGTAACGAGCACTCGTGTAACCTCGCATTTGCTTATTTCGGCATTTTGTTTCTTCTTGGCTTGGCACAGCCTTCTGTATTTTTATTAATACTTTTTTCTTGGTCCATTTCCCTTTGGGCTCTCTGATGCGATTTTTGACATAAAAAACTATAGTATTTTCGCCAGGGACGAGTGAAATTTGGGGTTCGGTCAGTGACGGATTCCCGATTGATTAATGGCTTGTTATTTCATTCGCCAAGAGATAAGTTAAAAAAATTTATTTACAATTTCGACTATAACTCTGACGTTAATTTAAAGTGATTGTATCTTTAATTAGGGAATAAGAATCGATCGAGTTTAAACACCCATAAATCCTTCGGGCATGATCAAGAGACGCGGTAGCGGCTCGACGCCAAGTATTAAAAAAAAAAACGAAAGTGTAAAAGAAAAGTCAGCGCGAGCCCTGCCGCACTCTTATATACGCGAATATGTCGATTTATGACGTCATAACGTTTTTCAAACCGTTCTCACGGATAAACCATTGTAGTTAAAAATCTGAAAATTAGTGATAATTTTTTTTCGATTCTACCTTACTCTATTTACCAAAACACATATTTACGTCGATCTTTTCTATCTCCATCTGCCTCTGATAAATCGTATTACTTGAATTTCCTTTCGTAACTCACTTGTAGTCGATAAAAAACATTTCCATGCAGTGAATATTTTTTCTATGTAAGAAATTTCTGTAACTGCGTCAATGAACTTCTGCTAACTAACGAATGACGAATATTTTTTCGTCGATTCTGATAAGCCTACTTTTTTTCCATTGATTTAACTGACACGTCGTTACCAGGTGGAAGTAGAACCAAAAGTGAACTCGCTCCCACCCCTGGGGTCGGTTAACCCACAGAGGGATCGTGGGGAAACGAGTTCAAGGCTCACTTCGTTTCGGAGTTAAAAACCTCGACGTATACTCAGTCAAAAATTGTTTCTATTTGAAAGAGTAATTTTAAACACAATTTGAAGAAACATAACAAAAAGAAATAATAATTGTCCGAATTTGGAAGGGTGCAGGAAGCACCGAAGATCTCTGAAAACCGTGCAATCCAATTTTACCCAAGAGCGTATTATAATCTTACCAGTAACGTGATCCATAATATGAAGTTCACTGCCCGAGTCCGAATCCCTGTCGCCATCGTTTCTGATATGATCTTGTAACGTAATTTTCGCCCGCTTGGCACCTGCACAGAAAAAACAGTAAAAGTGAAATTCGCAGCGGAGTTTGCAAATTTCAACAACAAGAAAACTTGTGCCAACATATATTCCCTTCGGTGGCACAAAAATGTGGAAATCCCTCGAAAATCGGACTAAGAACATCTCAATACTTGCAAAAATACTAAAACAATTCCCGCACGGTTTCCAGTCCCCCAAAATTCGGCTTCGATCCGCTCCTCCAACGAGCAACAATATAAATACTTTTTTCGCGAAATACGTCGAGAGACTCTGAATAAACGAAAGTGATTCACTCTGCGAAAGGTTATTTAACTATCGTACATTCGTTCAATTATGTCGAACACTCAACGAGAGTAATGAAGTGAAAAAAAAGTTTCACCAGTGGCAGGTCAAGAATAGCAGGAGAGTTTTGAATAGGAAAAAACGCCCGAGGAGGGGCGAGCCGCGGTGGGATCGCGGCTAAAGGAGGAAGAGCACGAGAAAAAGAGCAAGATAAATGTGTATCTTGTACACTGGACTGGAGGGAGACGAAAGGAGAGGGTGAAATTTGAAGGTACATAAGAGTAAGAGCAGCGAGCCTGGAGAAATTGAGAGTAGAAATAGGAATGGGCATGGAAGTTGAGTTGAACTTACAACGTGCTGGCTATACTATCGCTTAATAGCACTCGAAAGTTAAACCAGGGGGCACTTGTGGCTCTTGGACCATTATGCAGAAAGCCCTCTATTTGAGGTCACCGGCGACCCCTCTTCGTTTCGTTGAGGATAGAGGTTACGTACATCTATACGTACTTTATGGTAGGAAACGCACACGTACGTATGTGGCGACGTGTAGGTGCAGGGAGCACGGTTTACGTGGGCTACGCAAACCTCTGCAGCGAGCAGCACCACACCCTTGGATATGTTTAGTCCTTCAATGGCGCGCACGTGCATTGTAAGCTTGCTCTCGACACGCGTCCCTTCCTGTTATATTACTCGGTACAACTATCTTCCAAAAAACGCCTTCGATATTTTGGCTTTGCGAATTTTCCCCTCTCTCTTGCCGATGTGGCTCCGTAACGCTGCTTTTTTTCCCTGGGTGATTGTTCACTTTTCTATTCAGATTCGAACTGAGTCTTATCGTTAAATCCTCCGCTGTACTAATGACCATTTTCTTCAATTTTGTGTTAACGCGATGCATGGCTGGATTGTTGTGGGAGTTATTGAAAAAATTTACTCGGAAGATGTCTCGGGACGATCTGATTAGTGAGAGGGGTTCGATTCGTCGAGAGCGCGAAAGAAAAGATAAAGGTTGACTGCAGGTCCAGGTGGATGATAGAAACAGGCTGACCGGACCATTTGCAATCGGTTGAAGCTTGCCGGAAAGCTTTTTTTTCGTTGTCACATCACAGAAACTAGTCGCAGCCATCGTAATTCGGTAACGAACAGTGTCGTTGGGCTTTTCTGAAGCTTCGCTATTCGCGTTGCTCCATTTTTTGTTGATTTAGAATTTCACTAATTTGAGGAAGATCGTGCGTTACTTATTGCGATTGAAAAAAGCGACTAAACTTTTTTGCTCTTTTCATCATCAAAGAAACGATGATAATTCATTCTCGCAGTTATTTAAATTATGTCTAACTTATTTGCTGAGATTCGTAAATAAATACTTTCGGCGTAAAATCGTCTTTCACCGTTTGTGTCGTTATTACTTGTTAACTTCAAATAAGTGTTTTCCTTTTTCCATTCCAAAGTGATTTTTTCGTATTCTCGTTTTGGGCTCTTTCAAGTTGGGAAGATCCTATTTCACGAAATCCAAATCGTCGCATAGGAAGTGTGCCTGCCACAAAAGCCAATGTATAACCCTCCAAAAACTGTGATTTTCGGTAATTGTTTTCTCGACAACCAGACGGTAGATCCTATAATAATTCCGGAGATAGATGCGCGCTGTATATTTCTAGG
Organism: Venturia canescens; assembly: GCF_019457755.1. Taxonomy (NCBI): domain Eukaryota; kingdom Metazoa; phylum Arthropoda; class Insecta; order Hymenoptera; family Ichneumonidae; genus Venturia; species Venturia canescens. The sequence goes on along the minus strand of NC_057421.1, from coordinate 8,526,996 downwards.
ATATTTCCAAATGTCAACTCTCAAACTTGGAATTTTCGATTTGCATTAGATTCGCGAGATAAAATTCAAGCGAGAAGGGAGGATGGATCGTCCTTCATTTGTAAAAATATCTCCACAAAAGGCATTGAAGGAGACTCGAATTCGTGAATTCAGTGTAGAGTTGCGCGACTGTTTCGCGTGTCCAATTGTTTCACGACGAGTGCTGTGTAATCGCGAGTTATGAAAAATCGTCTCGTCTCTGTCTCATTTCCGGAGGTGCAATATTTACCGTTTCACATTCACTGTCACACAGTCCCTGCATATAAATATTGGAATTCGCAATAAAATACTCGAAACATATGGCAAGGGTGAAAAAAAAGACGAGCCAGAATAAATGGAGGACTGAAAATACTTTTTAACAAGACCAGTCAGTTATGTGGGGACGGGGGTGCTGGAAATACGCGCAAGCACTCGAAACGCCAGCAGTCAGTTCATACAGTAAAGGAGATATATAAAGCGTGCTCCGCCCTCCTCTTACACGCGGAGTGGCCGAGCGAGCGATTCACGGATGAACGGATCCGTATAATACACTGTATTCAATACACGCACGCACTAAATACATTCGCGTTAAAACTGTATGATCGGACAAGCAATTTTATGGAAAAAACGACGATGCACGTCCGCTTTTTTGCAGGATAAAAGGCCTGGGGGGGATGACGAGTCTTTGAAAAATCACGTGAAAAATGTGATGTGCTCGATCGATGAGAAATATCGATGATAAAAAATGTGATTTTTGAAATTCATCTCTGAACGACGAAGGGAAAAATGAATAAAGAGAATCGACCTCTTCGTTTTATCACCGCTGCGAGAGTTCGATGCCAGAAAATGATGTAATTTATCGAAGGATTAAATAAAGAGAATAATTGAGGAATGGCATGGGAGTAAATTCGCTGTGGCTCATGTTTGCGGACGGACTTGGCAATTATTTCTAACAAGTTCGATCCCCGGGCTCGCTCACTCAAATTCTCCATGCCCCGTGGAGTCCTCGCTCTTCGCCCTCGACCAGCTCAAATTGGAGGCAAACTTCGCGATCTTCAGAAATCGTACAGTTTATTCCTCGCTTACAATTTCGCTTCTTCTCTGTACAGTTTAATTATCGAACGCTTTTTCACTTGATAGGATCCTCCGCGAATCCACGATGTTTTATTACCAGCTCGGCATCACTTACTTTCTCTTTTCAGATCCTTCGAGCATCCCGTGCCCTCTTCCCCTTTCACCAACCACTTCGCATCTCTTTTTAACAACCCGAGCTTCAATACTCTTCGAAGGTATCGAGACAACGTTATGCACAGCACAGCTGGGAACAAACGAGGATCCTTCGCTAATTTTTAGTTCAAAGCTCTCCTATTAAGGCATCTACGAAGGGTGTCGGTCCCAGCAAAAACAAGTAGAATATCAAGAGTTCCAAACGGAGCTTGTGTTTCTGATGTTACGAATAAACGCACGAGGGAAACGAAAAAATTGGAATTCACGTAGCTCGAGGGAACGTTCGAGGGCAAAAGGGAGTACCTGAGAAAATATAGTACTCTTTAGAAATGAAACAGTTTCGTTTATTTCTTGCTGTCCGACCCCGCAAGAACTGTGTGACGTTTTGCAATGAAATAAAATTTTTCTTTCGGGCAGAACCGATTAGAAAAATTGTGAGTTTTCTATTCTCACTGCAATTTTGATCCAATTCATCGTATAAAAGTATGAAAAGAAAATGAAAATTTGGAAAAAATGAAAATTGAAACTATTGTGCAAAAAGGAGAAATTTTGGGGCAATTCTCGAAATTTTTGTAAAAATATAAGAAATTTAATGAACGGAAAATAAAATCCGTAACTTTTGAAGCATCGCGTATCGCCCCAGCACCCCGTTCGTCCGAGTCTCTCCTAACAATGCGAGGAGATATAATCAGGAAATAAAACACCCTACAAAGTGGAAATTGGTTGATTTTCATAAACGCAGTTATCTGCTTTATATGACTTCAATTCTTTGCATCTTTTCGATCCCTCCCTCTGCATAGTGGCTCGCTCCAGCATTCAACGTCGATTATATTCTTCCCTGCTTTATACGTCGGTTCGCGATATATGAGAGAGTGTTGTATTACAAGAAGGGTTCGTGTAATTTGTCATGATACACTCGACACCCTCGATCCGTGCTGGCATACCGAATTTCTGTTCTTTCCCGCAACCCACGACGATCGTGTATTCTGATATATGCTTGCGCACGTCCGCGAAGGGTTTTGCCACACGAAAAACAATTTTCCATTTGTGTGGATCAGCAAAATCGTCCTCGTGCTATTGCGACACATCGTTGTGTCGACGAAAATTGATTTATTCGCGAATTCATTTCGCGATCAACGCCTCCGTCACTGGATGGCGTCGGTGCTTAAATTTTAGCCGAAGTAGTCATCGGTCCAAGTCACTTTCGAGTTCATTCGATTCGCTCTGATCAAAGTTTCGTGAAAAAACCTGCTCCAAAAGTTGAGGAATAATTTCAACGCTTCGCAGCTTCTTTACGCTATTTGAGAAACAAAGTGAATTGACGCTCACCTTGTTTCTCAAATCCCCTTTTCCCATCGTTCTATCAACCCCATTCTCGTATAAATGTAAGAGGATCGAGAATATGATCGCGAGAATGTGACGCGTCGGATGCTGCAGGAAAATTGCCATGCGAGAATTGATATCGCGAGGGAAATTCATCGTATACAAAAACGCATGTGCAATCAAACGCAAAAACGAGATACATCGACCTTCGTATTCGCTGTGTGCACACACACACACACACACTCGGTTCGATGAACTCGAGAGGAGTTGCAAACGCTGTGTATAATGAAAAACATAAAATATATTTCCGGCTAAAGTAGATATGGCGTATATCGTGGATTAAAATACTCCAATATCTAGGGAGATATCGGTATGTCATGTAATGCTTCGAAATGTAAGGAATGCTGACTCCTTGAGAGCCTCGGGATTCTCTCACCGCCCTTCCACCGACCCTTCCCTTATCCTTGATGGTTATACGTTTGTCCATATAAGTATACATCAGTTCAACCTCATAATATCGAGCACTACACTTCACAAATTCCGCTTACTATTGCAGTATACATATATTAAGTGTGAAGAATTCCACGCCAAATTCATAAACATCTCTCACCCTTATTGTGTCGTAAACGTTCGTTCGTACTTGATTGTTCTCATGCATCCCATCGATAGAGTATTATCTTGTTTCCTTTCTGCAACTTATCATTTTTCGAAGGATACACAAATTGAAGGAAGCTCATGCGTTACTTGTGACTCAAAAAAGCAACCGAACTTTTTTGCCCTTTTCATCATCGAAGAAAAGATGAAAATTTATTCTCGTTATTATTAAGGAAGTTGAGGCATTAGAATGAAAATGATGCCATCGCTTTTAAACCGATTGCATCTTATAAAGTGAAGTGTAAAAAAAAATCAGTTAAATTTTCAGACAGTTTAGGAGCGTTGTTGCTAAGAATAATCAATAACAATTTGGGCCAAATAACATGTAATCTTATGGAAGTCAAGACACATTCAGTGATATCTCCGTTAAAAATGATGCTAAAAATATGAAATTTTTTGGGCAACATGAGCAAGGCTTGCCGAACAATGTCAATTTTTTTCAGATTTATCAGGAGATTTGCTGAGATTATATTAATAATAATCTGTTTCCCGTGCAGTTTTTTGAGGCTAGGATCGTCACCGTTCGTGTTTTCGATTGAGCTTTCACCAGTTTTTCGTCTTTTTTTCCCCAACTTTTCTTTAAAGTGTATGCAACATTGCCAAACTGTAAATTGGCCTAACTTTTGAAAGGTACAGGCCATAACTTTTGGGTAAAAAAAATGACTGTACAGCCTCAACTTCCTTAAAATTATGTGTAACTTATTCGTTGAGATTGATAAATTTATATGCGTATGCGCATAAATTCTATATTTTATCCAGCTATCTATATTTATCTATTTTTAAACTATATTTAGTATAATAAACTATATTCTTAGTAGCTATATTTTAAACCAGCTGCTGGCTCTCGTCGTGTTGTCAAACCTTCCACTGATTTTCGCCGATAACAAGGTTTTCTCGAGGCATCATTGATAATCGAAAACATTATATTTTCTTATTCTCGTTGTTGGCTCTTCAAAGTTGGGAGGATCCTATTTCATGAAATTCAAATCGTCGCACGGAAGTGTGCCTGCCACAAAAGCCTACGTATAGCCCTTCAAGTAATGTGATTTTCGTTTAATTCCGGGAATAAATGAACGCTGTATATTTCTAGGATATTTCCGAATTTCAACACTCAAAGTTGAAATTTTCGATTTTCGTTATAGACTCGCGTGAACTTTCTTACTGAGAAGATTTTGGATTGGAATTCGATAGCCAATCCCTCGGTGCGAACTCAATTTGAGATCGCACTTTTGTACTTTTGATCAAAGACGATATATTTTATCTTTTTTTTTTAATTTACCAAATTAATTTCACTCCATTCAAGAGTTACTGTTATATAAGAGACGAATTGTATTGCCAGACACCCCCAGCAACCCCATCAGCATACGCGACCCATTTGTATATAAGGCTGGCGACATTCTTCGGAATTATAATTCAATAGCTATTGTACTTCGTATACTCGATCATAATAAACTCTGTCGATATTGCATTCCGACTGTATTGCGGGGAGACAAAGGCCAAAAGAATTTCACATTTTATCCACCTCTCGGTATTACATGTACAGGGTGTCTCAGGAAACAGTGTCGAGATAAAAAATAATACGGTGGGAAAAGTACCTCGAAGTTTGTGTCAAAGTTACGTTTACTCGTGGACACATTTTTTCTATTTTTTTTCTAGGATCTTTCGTAAGATGTGGTAAGAGCTCGATTTTCATTTTTTCGAGAACGAGAAAAAAATCAAAATATAATTCGAATTGAAGTCGATTTGAAGTTGAAACGGGATTGGATTCGAATTGTCCGAAATTATTTGGGTTTGTAGAAGAACAATTTTATCTGGAGTTTTCTCGATCGCTAAAATGACTCTATCAGCGAGGGAGGTCCAGCCCGATTGCAACATAGATCGGGGCCGCGCGCCTGCGCAGAGAGAGCTCGACGGGGAGGGTAATTCGGTGCTCTGCAGGAGCCGTTGAATCCTCAATGCGAACATTGTGCATACGCAGGTGTGGAAGAACATTGTCGGTAATAAATTCACGAAATGACTGGACTCACGAAAAGGTGTCAAAATCTTTAAAGTTGTTGCTTAACATTTTTGACGTGAATCGATGTCTATAAAAATGTTTCTATTTGTTGATGAATGTCTGCTGAATGGACTGTTTAAAAAAAAACTGAGGTTACCGAACTCATTTTGGAGAAATTAAATGTCGAATTTTAGTCAAAATGTCATTTCATTGCATCGGTAAAAAATGGGACGAAATCGTAACCTTCACACTTTTTTGCTTACATCACTCTTATTAATGAAGAAATTCATTTGAAAAATGACACTTCGAATCAGGACGATATATAGAATGATTTAACTGAAAAGAACAAATAGTTTACCAACTTAAATGACAAGAAATCACCGAAAATGTGGCGTAGAAATGTGGCAGAAGTTGACATAATCGAGAATAAATGTTCTATCAACCTTAAGTGATTAAAACAAACTTATTTATGAATAAATATTAATATTATTATTCACACACTTGAAAATTTTCGCATTTTTTATCCGAATGAACAGTAATCATTCAGTATCTATAAGCTTGCATTGCTGACGTCACTCAATGTATTAACATAGGAGCTTCGTTTCTTACCCCCACCTTCTAAAAAGATTTAGCAACAACCTTAAAGTTGTAGAAAAAAATCAACGTACCATGAAAAATTTGTAATGATTTGAAGATTTTTGAATTTACATTAGATTTTCATGAAATTAACGTGATCTGGAGTGGTGGCACAAAATTGCCTGCAACGTATTCGATGGACATTTTTTCTGTAAATTAATAATGAGACTTCGAAGGTATCGAATAAAAATTTAGAAATTGCCCATCTTCAATTCGCTCTGACTATATTGAACGGTCGATTTGAGGAATTTCACTCTAAAGACTTTTTCAGTAGGAAATTTTATTCCTTAAAAAAATGTATTGGTAACATATCGATGAGCCTTTTTTTCAGACGATGTGAGGATATTTTTCCTCGTGTTGGGACAAATCGAAGTGTGCGACGAGGCGCTCCAAAAATTTGGGCCCTTCCAGGTGACTTTGTTTTTTGGAATAATATACTGATAAATCCTGGTGGAGCTTTTATCGGTTTTTTTAAATACACTCTAGAATTCAACGTTGGCTCAATGGTGGGTTGTCTTTTGGACTTTAACCCTTCGTCTGCAAAGGTTTTTTGACCCTCTAGGTTCACCTTTAGGTTCCCCAACTTATCATGGTTAAAAAAATCAGAAAAAATTCTTGCTACTGCTACAGATCTTCTACTTTATAGATCAATCATAGTATTATGGAGAAAAAAATAATTTTTATTACAAACGAAGAGTCAATTTGTACTATTTCGATTCATTTAATTTACACCGATTTTTAAAATTCACCATTTTTTTCTATGTCCCACGGGACGCAGACTCCTTACAATATTTTATACTGAGGATGATTAGAAACTTGAATGGGATTAGATCATTGGAGGAATAAAATAGTAAAAATTTTCAAATTCCACGATTTTGCAACGAAAACGTTTGTTTTCCCTGCAGCTTCAGAACCGTGTCGCGTCGTCTTAACTCGAAATCGAATTTCATCACGAGCTCGAATAGTCAATTTTCTGTCAAATCAGTGGGGCCCCTATATCCGATCCAAAATATTCGAGGGGCACGCTACAACGAAGAAATAAACGCAGTTTCCAACCGCATATCCTACGGATCAACTTCCCGAGTCGGAGGGCGCGAGATCACGAGATGGCAAGCCCCGTGTGTTCTCAGTAACTTCTCCCTGGGGTACTTGTCCGGTGTCCCAGTGAAAAGTCCGTGCCTCGAGAGTCGCTCACGTGTCAATTCGATTTCAGTAGGTCAACGTCATCAGCCACTTAGCACAGCTGCTTTTCGCTCAAAAAAAATCTATTTTCCAAGCATTCGCCAGGATCCGTTTGAAACTTTCCACCTCGAATGCCGCTTTTCAGAAGAATAATCAAAAAGAGGAGAACAAAAATAGAATAACTCGGCGATTTTGACAGGAGCTGGATGCATCCGAAAAGTGACAGCCGGATCCGGACACCTTAACTCATCGCAGGGCCAAAATTCCATGAAAGATCCTCCACGAAGATTTACGCATGACATTCGATCAGAAATTGTTGAAATTTCAGAATGAATTTCCCATGGAAAATCATTGGAAACAGCGTTCAAAGATAAATTACAAATAGCGTCGTTGGAGCTCGCATCGACGACAGGCAATAACGCAATAAAATCTAGCTATATAAAGACCAGTAAATATGAGTATATAATGCAGTTACAGTAGAATATGAAAGGGGGTGGAGTGTTTGCCAGGCCTGTCTGTCTTGTTGGCCACCAGGCACTGCTTGGCGTCAGAGCTATTCGAGACGCGCTACGCGGCTCGGCTGGTATGGGGTTAGCGCGTTTTCTCCGCTGGGGAGGGAGACACTGTGGAGACAGATGCGGACAATGGAATGAAGCGAGGACAATACCGAATAATTTAGAATGGCATATAGATATCGAGCTTTCGGCGTTGGCCTATACGTAGGGTTCCGTCGGCTCCTCGACTATTGCAGAGGGTGGTATAATAGAGTGGAGAATAGAAACGGCAATAGGAGACACACCAGGAGTATAGTGGAGCAGATTCTGCTTGGTGTAGAGCCACTCTGTGCAGGACATGAAACATAACTATAAATTAGGCATAGGCCTTCCCACAGACCCCATTCTACATTCAATCTTCCGGTTGTGCGTACTCGTACGCGTACACCGCGTATCCTACGCATTGATTCACGTTTATGCATTCATAGATGTATGTATTGAAACATACGTGCGCGGACGTACGTTTGAGTATGTTGAGAACGAGTTTTTCTCGTTTCATTTCTCTTCGAAAGCTCTGTATCGACTTTTGTCTTGAGGGTGTATGCAAGGGTTTAAGGAAGTTGAGGCTGTACAGTCATTTTTTTACCCAAAAGTTATGACCTTCGAAAAGTTAGGCCAGTTTACAGTTTGGCAATGTTGCATACAGTTTAATGAAAAGTTGGGGAGAAAAAGACGAAAAACTGGTGAAAGCTCAGTCGAAAACACGAACGGTGACGATCCTAGCCTCAAAAAACTGCACGGGAAACAGATTATTATTAATATAATCTCAGCAAATCTCCTAATAAATCTGAAAAAAATTGACATTGTTCGGCAAGCCTTGCTCATGTTGCCCAAAAAATTTCATATTTTTAGCATCATTTTTAACGGAGATATCACTGAATGTGTCTTGACTTCCATAAGATTACATGTTATTTGGCCCAAATTGTTATTGATTTTTCTCAGCAACGACGCTCCTAAACTGTCTGAAAATTTAACTGATTTTTTTTTTACACTTCACTTTATAAGATGCAATCGGTTTAAAAGCGATGACATCATTTTCATTCCAATGCCTCAACTTACTTAAGGTGGTCGGTGTGCGGCGCTGCTACGCTGAGAAAAAAGGCCATTGGAACTGGGAAACGTGGCATTAGGGGGGTGCCGATGACATGTATGATCGTCGCGAGGTTAAACATGATTAAAGGAATAAAATAGTTTTAGATCAAACTGCAGATTCATTCACTTGGGAAACATTGCAGTTGAATGAAGAACGTTTTTCCAATAACGTCAATTGCTGGTGAATCAACAATTTTTTCATCTCAGTGCAGTCAAATGAGTCCTAAATTTTTCAAAACGCTTTTAGACCAAGTTTAACGTATCTTAATTAGGCAGCATATCTTATTAAGGGCGGGGTAACGTGAATTTGGTAATAAAAATTTTAAGAATTTTTTTAGACGCTACAGATAAACATGAATCTATTTTATTGATTGTGACATCATAGTACAAAATATATGAACAAGATTTTCTGAATTTCAAAAACTCGAGTATCAACAATTAGCAAAGGCACTCTGGAAAAAAGTTGCCCGCCGGTGAACAGTATAAATCGAAATCTACACGACCGATCTCTTTGAAATTTGGCATGCACGATTGACCAGGTATCCGCGACAACTTTTTTTACAATTTTTCATGATTATCAATTTTACAATGATAAATAAACTCATTTTTTAGGCGAGAATCAGTGTTCTCACTTCTAAGTGTGACAAAAAATGCAAAAAATCGAAAGAAAAAAATCCTCTCGTAGATACCTGGTTAATTGTGTAAGAAAGTACCATGCCAAATTTCAAAAAGATCGGTCGAGTAGATTTCGATTTACACTGCGAACTCGATAGTTGAAATTTTGATAGTTGAAAGTTCTCCCACCATGCGACGTTTATCGGTCGGTGTAGTGCATAGTGGGGACTCTAATATCAGCACCGTCGCGTAGTAGGCAAAAAGTAGGCGCTTAGATGGGTACTTTTGAGGTTAGCACACGCAATGATGGAGCCGGTGAAACAGAAACGCAAGTTCTCAATTTTGGCAGAACGTGTTGATATGTAATTTTATCTATTGCGACAACACCAATTTTTATCTTTTATGAATCTTTTACGAAAACATAAGTAAAATAGCGAACCCCACTAGGTTACGGCACTGTCACTGATCAACCCAGCTGCGCACAACCCGATTTAACTTATTGTGCGCCGACTCGATTTTTGCAAGTGCGATGCGGAGCTGGTCCCACCGCTATTTCAACTATCGAGTTCGCAGTGTATACTCTTCGCCGACGAGCAACTTGTTTCTGAAGTGCCACTGAAGATTTGCTAGCATCGAGTTAATCATTGATGTTCGGGTTTTCAAAATTCCGGAAATATCGTTCAAATATTGTAATATGATGTCACAATCAATAAAATTAATTTGCTATTACCTGCGGCGTCTAAAATAAGTCTTAAAATTGGGCTTTTTTTTCCACCGAATAGACGCGCTCACCTCGTCATGTAAAAAATATTAAAAACGATAGTTCTGCACAACCGTCAACTGTTTAATGCAAATTGCCACGACAACACATTTTTGCTGGTATTTAAAAAAAAATTATCCGCAACGTTTACCCGATTTTATTGCACCACGTTCATTTAGTTTTTTTAAACTTAATCGTTTCACTCTGTTGCAGCCAATTGATCATTAAGCAAAAAAACTTTATCATTAATAATATCTGAAGGAATGAATTCAAAACGAAATCTGCACTGTGAATTCGTAGAGGAGCAGATGAGGAACGAAATGAAACGTGGTGCAATGAAATTGGTTAGAAATTACTGAAACGTTTCGGTATTCGGGAGGTCGTTAATCTCCCAAATCTTGGAACTTTTGATCCTCTTCTCTCACGTATGAGATACGTCAGTGTGCAGGTTCATGCGCACTGACCAGCGGATTTTGCCTGGAGTGCGGCTTCCGACTCCCCATTTTGCTTTCCGAGGAGCTTTGCTCGAACTCGATCTTCAAGAACTTTACTCCGATATGGGAACGTCCAGTGCTCACTATTGCATCATCGTAACGCGATCGGGCACAGCCTTGCTAAAATGTACTGCGATAAGCAATCTTCTCGCATATCAAGGTCAAGGTAGATAGGCTCATCCATTATTTCTTTGTTTATGTTCAATTTTGGTAAGAATAAAGAAGAGTAGAAAGGAAAGGTTTGGGAGACTTATTGGCGTACGCGAGAGCGCTCCATTCGTAGCCCTCTGACGGACTTCTGTGAGGCCGGAAATCGTGCCAGGGGGTGAGAGGCTGTCCGTTATAAATTCTTAGCTATGAAAATGTGTCATCATGGAAATTTGAATTTATTAGTCGTTGGTTTGACAAAACTATAATTTTTGGTATTTTTTCACGTTAATGAGATGTGCTTTGATGCTGCTAACGTTTAAACGGTACGTTAAACTGGGTCTAAAAGTGTTTTGAAAATTTAGCACTCGCACTTGACTAGCGTGCAGTGCAGTTAGTTACTTTAAAAACTGATGGTAAGAGTTTGTTTTTCGTAGGAAAATTCTAATTTCGCCTTTTTCAACTCATCGCACTGCGAGTTCGATATTCGATTTTCTTGCCATTGTGGCAACTCTTTTGTGGGCACGCAACCGAACATATATTGCCGGAGGAAAAGACGTTTTGATATTTGCGTTAAAAACTCGGTGCCGTTTCACGTTTAATAGATTCATTAAAACAGATGTACGCGGAGATTATAGTCAGAGGGAGTTTTTTAGTGGCGTTTCCAGCATCAAAAGCTGCACGCTCTTTGATCCTGGATCGATCTCTCGAATCATGGGGGACATAGAGATAGTTTGGCGGAGCTTTTTTGCAAGCCTTTCCCCGTCAAAACGTTCGCGTCTCGTGACTGCTAATAATTTTTTATTCGTCATATTTGCGCCGCTTTGCGCCGCTCCATATGTTCGATGATTACTTTTATCTTTGATGAGTGAAACGTGATCCGAAGAGAAGTCGATCGCCGGTGAATGCAGATGCGGAATGCCGAACACGGCAAAAGATATTGAATCGCCGGTGGACTCGGATGTTCGAGGAGGAATCACGGATCTGGGAAAAGGGCCCGAAACATCGCGGAGCGTCGTGCCGAATCGAGTGGAAGGATAGCGAGAGATTTAGATCGGTGTAAAAATGACGGAAAGCATAATCACTCACCGATTAATGGATCGGGAACCCTCCAATGGAATCAGAAACGATCGAGTTGAGAGCCAAAATGAAAGGCTCGCGGTTGCCGCGATAAAAAGCTCGGAGGTAAACGTCGCCGCAATGTTCTACGTTCGCCGCGCGATATTGCACGGAGAAACGAAGCCCTAAAGATCGAACGAAGACCGATGGCTGAAAAAATAGCGAGGGAGTGATATAGATTGTGGGAGACTGTGCAACCGTTGGGAGATCCAACCAAGCGGCAGGAACTGTGGGAGCGTACACGGCAAGAGCAACAGCGCGCGATCAGTCATTAAATCGTCGCCGATTCGCTCTTTGTTCTTGTCCGCGAACCCTCGGATCACCACCCAGTAATGGGGAGTAGTGAACGCGGATCGTGCGACAAAGGGGCCGGAGAAAAACTCGAGCTCTATCGCCGCAATTTACCTCGCGCGCTTAATGTGATAAAGAATGGAAAACCTGACCTCGCTGTGTAAGAGGCAAAAAGAGCATTATTTTTTCGGTTGATATTGAGGACGATCGAAATGTGGCGATAAAAAAACTGTGAAGAAGGTCGGACGTTACTCCGCAGCTCACAACGCTTCGTTCGGATTATCAAGAACGAAAATCACGAGATTTTCGGGGAGGTAAATTGTCTCGAAAATCAACGGAAGAAACCGCGTTTCGAACTTTACATTTTGTCTCTCGTACATAAACTTTCGTTTGTCGACAAAGATGGAGCGAGAATTGCAGTTGAGTTCAACGACCGGATGAACAAAAAAAATGAAGAAATTGATGAATTTGGCGAACCGAAGCTTTGGCAAATTCGTTGTGTTACCGGATTTGTAGTTTAAGTGTTAAAAAAAGTTGTCCCTCGGACAAATTCCTATTCGGTGGGACCGAAGAATGGTGAACATGACGAATGATTGAGATTGTTCGACAAAAAACGTAAGGCACACGTTTGATTTTCTTTCAGTACTAATATTGTTCCGGCCGATTTCGACAAAATTGCATTTCACCGTATAATGCACTTTTGGGTAAACACAAAGCAATCAACTTAAAGTAGCTCTTGCACGAAACGATTTTCTTATAAGAAAGTCTTAAAGTTTACACAGAGTTTGAATGGGAAGTCGACTGACACGCGTATTAAATTTTAAAGGGTTCGTCTTTTTGGTTATTCATGCAGATAAACGTGCTTAAATATGAAGAAAAATACACAGGGTTATAGGGACTGCGTGAAAAATCGTTTATCTCAACGAATGAACGCTTCTTACGAAGTTTATGAAAAACGTACACAATAACAATGAAGTATGTAATGAAAGTTTGGGAAAAAATTGGAGAAGATCGTTTTACTAGTAATAAGGATATATTGAGTTAAAGATTGAACGAAATTGGTAACGAGCACTCGTGCAACCTCATATTTGCTTAATTCGGTAATTCGTTTCTTCTTGGCTCGGCCCATTCCTGTCATAGCTTTCTGTCTTTTTAGTAATCGAGGAAAGCAAGCTAATTTGGAGTACAAAAAAACGTGTACAATGCTATCCTAAATTAGCTGCACTTACTCTACTTTTTTCTTGATCGATTTCCGGTTGTGTTTTCCCTTTGTGCTCTTTAATGCGATTTTTAACATAAAAAGTCAGTGTCATCCAGTGTCATCCAGTGTCAGTGATGGATCCCCGTTCAATTAATGGCTTGTAATTTCATTCGCCAAGAAATAAGTTGAAAAATTGTATTTACAATTTCGAATTAATAACTCTGACATCAAAGTAGAGTATATTTTCAGTTGGGAAGTAAAAATCGATCGAATTTAAACACCTATAAAATGGGATCCTTCGAGCATGATTTTGTCGTTTCAATTGTTGTCCCAAAACTGTTAAAAATAGAAAAATCTTTGACAAAAGTTACTCAAAATCATCTCAGATGGCCATTTCAAGATCGATTTTTTGAACGGATCTATCAAATGTATTAATTTTTTTTCAAAGCATCTCAAAAAACGTTTGGATGTCACTGGAATTTTCACTTCATACTTAAAAACTTCACATTTTCTCAGATGGTTTCTCGCATTTATAAAACCAAGTGCCACAAATCAATAATAACGAGAAGTATAATGTACCAAATGGAGATTCAATTGCGTCGGGAATGTTATGATTGTGTATGGGTATCGGGGGGGTGCGGGTGTGCGAGAGTGAACGAGCGAGCGTCAGGGTTAAACGACATGGAGGAGGAAATTGGAAGTATCTGGAAAGGGGTGTGACACAGGGTGGTGTAAGCCGAAGACAAAAGTGTGGCGATGACGATGACGACGAGGAGGACGAGGGGTTGTAAAAAGCGATCGAGCGAAAGGTTTTTAATTGTTTCGTGCCAAGCTCGCCCTTTGTTTTGGCGTTTATGCCTCATAAACGGTGACTCTACCTCAACATTCTCCTCCCTGCCTCGCACCCGATGTTTTTTCCTCTCCTTATGAAAACGTTCGTTCCTCCTCTCGCATTTCGACTCGTGCAATCTCACTGCCTGTACGTATCGGCTCCAGTTTGTTTTTCTTCCACTTTCCGTATTTCTGCACCAGCCTCTCTCGCCATATATTTTTACCAACAATGTTTATCGATCGGAGCTTATCGCTTATTGGATTTTCGCTCGAAAATACATTTGATCTTGACGTTTGGATGAACGATCTTCGCGATTCACGTTCCGACGGTTCCACCGTATTGATTCGAGGCTCTCGTTGTTCGAACGACACTCGATAAGATTTCTCGCTTTTTTTTCCAACGGCGTTATGTTTTTTAATAAAGGATTTGTCTTGTAACTCGATGCCTGTTCGATACAATGTTAGCACAGCTCCCGGACGTCCAACGGTATATTCCGTTCTAAAAAAATCTTTTATTTGCGGTTAGAAATAAAATTCGAAGGTATAAAAGTAAATGAAAAACACCGAAAGCACCGAGCGGGTAAGGCTTCGGAAGAGCGATGATATAATCGAAGACGCTGAGGGACTTCGAGCTCTTCTCAACTTTTTAATTATACCTTCCCGTCCCTTTTTTTGTCTTCAGCATCGCATCCGCACTATTATTAAATTGTACTTCGAACTGGAAATTTGAGATCGACTTTCCTTAAAGGCGCAGCAGAATTCATAATTCCATAGTTTTTAAATGACTCAATCTCTAGATAGAAAACTGGAAAATATTTTCCACTTTTGTTAAGGAGTAAAACGCGTGAAGGCCTCAAAAAATGCTTTTTCCAAAAAGCAATGGAATCATCATATTCGGAAAAGTTATAAGGCATTAATTCAACTTCACAAAGAAAATTTATGATTGATAAAACGCGTTTGGAGTTTTGACCGACGGGCTCGCGAGAGGAGCTCAAAAATAAAATGAAAACATTTATATTCAGTCGCAAACCTTTGTGCTTCGACTTTCTGGACTTCAAAGTACATTTTGGGCCAGAAAGCTCATTTTTTTAAAATTCTAGTGCCCTTAAAATGAGCGATTTGACGGTGCGTTAAGCTCAAGCAAAATACAGGCAGCATTTCGGTTTCGGGAATTCCCTGGAAGACCGTCTCATATAAGGGATTGGCTCAAATTGAATTCTTAATCACAGAAACACCGCGTCGGCCGTTCTGAAAAGAGAGCAGAAAAATACCTGAAAAAGCGTTTCTTTATTTTATTATTTGATTCACTCGCCATCCACGCATGTGAGAAAACCTTGCGTGAGATGATAGTGCCTATTGAAATGGTGAAAAAAAATCTCCATTGTGCGGATCTCCGAGCACTAGCACGGTGTGCAACTCTTTAGAATTCATTAAAATGGTCTTGAGAGAAAATTTATAGACGAGAATGAGCTCCATGATGTGTGAGAGTTTTAAATGTTCGAGGTTTTTGTGATGCTCAAATTCTTCAACTCCGCAGCATCCGTGGCTATTTGAACTTTTAAAAAACTTTATTTGCCAACGGTTTCGTCGGTACACGTTCCCATGTGTGTTTAGGCACGTTTGTTTTCTCGGGGACTCGATGATCGTTTAAGTTTCGCTTCGGCTCGAATGAGGCTTCTTGTTGGAAGTTCGTAATGTAGCAGTCGGCGTATACCGTCCTTGCCGAATTCGTCAATGTCGTTCTATCAAATGGGGCTCCGCTTGTGACTTGGCCACTCGGTTGTGCCGCCTCGTGTTTGTCACTCTTGCCAGAGGGATCAAGAGTCATCGGTTACTTCGAATCCAAATTTTTGGAATTCAAATAAAAATGCAACTTTGCTGCTTGTACATTTTCGTGGGATTTTCGGTGGACAATGGAAGTTTATGAAAATGGGGACGAGCAAGTGGGACTGCACGTACGAACGATAATTCAAAAAAGTTAGTTCGCAATCCAAATCGATTATTTCTCGGTCCTGCGTTGCACACACTGAGAAAAAGGAATAATTAACTCAACCACAATCGGCTTGGTGAAATCCGTCGAATGTAATATTCATTTGTACCAAATATTTAATTCATTGAGTCAAACGAATCTTGTGTCAAGTCAGCAAAAAACGAGACAACAAAATTCGGTCATGAGATTCAAAAATTATCTCAGGTCCGGGATGATCGATCATGGAGTCAAAAAAGAGCCGAAAATCATTTTACTCGTAGCTGTTCTGATTTACGTTTAGCGTAAAAACTTAAAAAATTGTGTCGTCAACGACTCTATAGTTTTCTTCACATATAAGAATTGTAAACAAAACACACACGGAAATCAAAACTTTATTGAATGATTATTTTGTTAAAAACCTGGTGAGGTACAATTTTTATATTTTTCACGAAATTCTTAATGACCGATTTATTCCAATATACACGGAGAGACTTTTATACGAATATTTCGGATGAATTTGCTAGAAAAATTTGCTGTTTTACAGCAGTGCTGTCCTATATCGCCATTTTATTACATTGCACCAAAGTGCATAGTAATTTTGATGCCGAAAGCAGTTCTCTCAAATTTTACTGTGTACGACAGGCGACAGGTCTGCGACATTCTTACATCGAACGATGTATCGATATCCGAATGTCACTCGTGACAAATTGCTTGAAATTTTACCATGTGCCACTGGTTAATTTTCATGTTTATACGGAGCAACGCTTCATATAATTGGTGGGCGCATGAATTTTGCTATGTTATTGAGCTAAATTCAGTGCGGTAAAAGGGAAAATACGAAACTATGCAATTTTTCGTATAGCACAGAGAAACGACTGCTACGTTATCTCCTAAATTTTCATCAAATCATTTCATTATTCACTATGTTTTTGATCAAAATTCGTTCGCGGTATTCATTTTTGATATATAGTACAGCGCGTTATTTACTATGAACTGTGGTAATGGTTCCCCAAACTTTTGCATTATTTGACACACTCTGAATCGTTTATTATTATAATATCGATGTGGTCCGACGTTACTATAAAAACATAGTAATTTTTGCTACAAAAGTCTCTCCGTGTAGGTTTTTTAACGAATAATCTTGGTTTTTGGGCGAGAAAAACCAGGTTCATGGCACTTCCGGGGTCGATCTTTTTCCATGAGCGACGTGTATTGGGTGCCTCAAAATGCTCGACTTTGCAATTTAATTACAAAATAACTAGATGGCAAATCTAGGCCAAATTTTGCGAATCGTCGCGTAAAATATTCATCTACTCCATATAAAAATTTCAGGTGAGAATCTTGGGTTCGACCCTGGTGATCGATCATCCTCAATGGAATGAAAGGAAATTTGTGAATGAAAAAAAATTCTAATTCAACTAAACCCTCCGTGGATTTCTGCTAACTCGATAGAGCGAATAAAATAGCAGGAAAGTTTGATGACGCTGAATTTTGCAACGTTGGAGTCCATGATCTAAAAAGCCTTCAATAATAATTCCAGTAACTCTCCACTTTCGTGCCCTGCCGCGAATTTGCAATTCGCAGTTTTTCA
Source organism: Venturia canescens (assembly GCF_019457755.1). Classification (NCBI taxonomy): domain Eukaryota; kingdom Metazoa; phylum Arthropoda; class Insecta; order Hymenoptera; family Ichneumonidae; genus Venturia; species Venturia canescens. The sequence goes on along the minus strand of NC_057421.1, from coordinate 8,509,296 downwards.
AGCTGCACCGATACCTCGTGAAATAAAAAAATTGGTGAATCACAGATGTTTTTTTCGTTCGTTTCGTTGAGTTAAGCGTCGTAAAGTTTGATCGTTTGGTATGCCGAGTCGCCACGTATAGCAAAAAATCGATCGATATACTCCCGCAATTTAATTCAAATGTGTCCACAGCACGCGAACGTTTTTCAAGTTTTGATCCAGAGCTTTTGAAGCGAATAGTGCGCCCCGAGTAAAAAGGGAATATAAATTAGGCATCGGTTCGATTCGGCATCATAAGGACGATCAAGGTTTGGGGCGCGACAAATTATAATATACAACGAAAGCAAAGGAATTCCCTTACTCCATTTAAATAATAACCAGTGAAGCGTATATTGCGAGACTAAATTGAATAGTCCCTTTGAAAGTCGAGGTATTTAAACCTCGCTCAGCCAGCCCCACCTTCTCGCTCCTTTCACTCATTGCAGTTCCATGTATGAGATTCAGTGTTCTGTATATAATACATTACAAAGCTATATACGTATTGTGCACCGCCTATAATATAGCACAGACAATATACTATACATTACATCTGAGAATGAAATAATTTCCTGTGGTGTCGTCGACAGAGACGGAAGCTGGGACAAAGTTTCTTAGAAGGGCTTTTCCCAAGACGAAGACGTTGAACAAGCACTCCGTACTGCTTTTGTTTCTTACTTGCTCACTGTTCAGCTCTCTCCATACTCATTTGCTGAATTTTCGAGGACACAAGACGGAAAAAGACGCGAATGTATTAATGCTTTGCGCCCACTCGACGACTCGAGAATTAAACAGTGTTTGAAAAAATATCCAATTAGTACTTTTTCTTTACGCGCGAGCTTTTTATTTGGGCTTTTTTTCAACTGGAACTTGGCTGAGGAAAGTCATTTTTTTTCGGAGTTCGTAACGCTCATGTTTGTTTTTAATGTCACGGATGAAAATTACGAATGGAATGAACCGTCGAATTTGTGTATTCGTGGAGATGGGGTCCTCGGAGTTTTTGAGATCTCGGGAAAAGTTTTGAAAATCGTTCGAAATTCATTGAACTATAAAATTTCGTAGACACTTCTCCTGAAGTCCTGCGTTTCTCGAGCTTGCAGCGAATCCGAGCCAACGATCACTGTTTCGCAATTCTTCGTCGCTTTTGCAATGAAGTGTGGGGATAAAATGTTAGGAGGACTAAAATTTCGAACAGCTAAAATCTCGAGTTTATAAACTTCGAATGATAATATGGAGACAGATGAATTCGACTAGAGCTTTGAATGCCGAAAATAAATAAAGCAGAAACTTCAAAGTTCGAAGCACCTTTACATCGAAAATAGAATGTAACAATCGCCCATAGAACGACGCGATTATCACTCTTTCGATTCATAAATTACTACAATGAAAAATACTACGAATATTCACAATTTCAGAAATATAATAACGAAAGACTAAATCTACTGAGGTTGAAATACTGAAACACCAAAAAAACGACCGATCAAAATAAAGAAACGCAACGGAGCTCAAAATACACGCGTCTCACTTACTCAGACTGGTGATCTCCAACTTAAAACATCGCCATTTTGACTTTCGTTTTTTCGAGTCATCGCTATTCCGTGTAAGTTTTACGGGCTCGAAAAATTCACTTTCGATTTTTTCCTACTCCACATTCTGGACTGTCTGCAATAAAACAACTACTCTCCATTATAAACTCGAAAATATGAACTTTCGACATTCGTATGGTCTGTAAAAATTGCATTCGAAATGAAAACTACCGAAATATATATTTTCGAGTAAATACGAATTAAAAGAAGGAGTATTCGTTTAAAAACGTAATCTGTTAAATAGTCGATTAGAAATAAGAATTTCGAATAACTTATTTTCCTCCAATCCGACATTCCAACTCTGAAAATTTCGAAATATCGACCGTTCTACAATTTGGTTATTTGGCACATCGAATGCCGCCATCTGATTGGAGCCAAGGATCGTATCGAACAAAATAATTCTAATATAGTCGTCTCGAATGATGAATGAGCAAGTTTTACAAATTCAATTGACCCGCGGGTTCGGTTTCGTGACGGAATTTTGTCTGGTGATTGGCGAGTACTCGGAGGATGATCGATTGTCGAAAGAGCGTTCGGCATTGAGAATTGGCAGGAATGAGCAGTTCCGACTGTCCCGAGAATAGAGTCAAGAAGTTTCATTATAATGTGGTTTTCTACTATAATTGAATTTCCACGCTCTCGGGATCGTCCTAATGAAAGTGCGATGACGCCGCGGCACGAGTCTCAATCTAATTGAGATGAAAAGATAAAATTTTTGCGGAGAATCCGATTAGAAAGTAGTAACAATGGTGCCGCGATATAAATAAAAGAGTAGGAATTCCTCGGCGTGACAAAGGTGGCCGAGGCTAGGGCTGGCGATGAAATTCCGCAGGGCGCGATTCAAACGTATATAACAAAAAGAAGGAGGAGTTTGAGGGTGAGGTGACTGGATAATAGTCTGTGTCGTGCGGCGGCATTCGTCGTTGCGGTTACAAAAGGAACGTTGAAGGTAGCGCATGGCCAGCCAAAGAGATCATTCACGAGTATGAAAAGATAAGATCTTCATATTCGGTGTATGGAGCGAGGTATGTTAAGGTTCAAGTGGTGAACCAACATTCTCGTATCGCTTTGCTCAACAGTGACACATGTACTAAAGTTTGAAGTATAAATCGCAGCATGCTCCGCGTCTGTGTACAGCTTTCGGGAGGGAAGAATAAAGAAAAAATTACGGCTGAAGGAGGTACACGGATCTCTTTAATCATACACGATCGAGCAAGCAGAAGTTTTAAGGGGTCGTACGTGAAGGATATTCTTTGCCCAGTTTCGTCATCGACTCACAAAAGACTCACTTTTTTTATGTTCTGCAAAACATCCTGCAGGAATTCAACATTTTTTTCCTCAATGAAATAATATCAGCACGATCGCATTCACAGCTGCACTGTTCGACGTCTAAATAGAAATATCAAGTTATAGCTAACCTTTGAAACGTTCGACACGCGCTCGTAATAGAACGACGAAGCTCGGTTTACCAGCAATCGACCTCGCGACCGTAATTCATGAGCAATAAAGATGCGACCCCAAGCCCAATGACTGCGTGACTCTCCATCAAGTGCTGCTTATTCGCAGCCTCAATATTCTGCTAGTATTCGCCTCCTGTTTCGTGGCAGCAGACAACTTATTTACTTTGCACGTTTTCAATGATTGTTGTGATTGGCTCAAAGAATATATTGACATATATCATTTTAAAAAGACTCATTTCCGCGTGGCCCAAAGCACGCGATTTCATAATAAAAGATCAAATTTCACGAATTTTTTGGTATCGCATTATTTCGTTGAAAATCAACGCTTTAAACTTTAAAGCTCCGCTTGAAAAATTCATCGATATTCTGCACAAATTTTCAGGCCACTCTTAACTCCGTTTTGCCTACAAAACATTCTTAGGTCATGCGAAAGACGTAGAAGCTAAAATTTCGCAGCCCCTTATTTCCTCTCTTTCGTCAGCCCTTTGCGTACTCGCCTGCGCATTCACGCATTCACGAAAACCCACAAAAGCACATCGTCACATTTTTCTACACATTTTTTCTTGCCCTCAAGCTTCACGATGAACGCAATAAAAATAACGTGCAATTAAACGTTGTTCGGGGCTCCTTAAACGAGTTTCCGGAAGCGCGGACATGTACATGGTGTCAAGAAATCGTCATTTTCCTTCGGCAATCAGGATTATGGTTCATTTAGCAATAACCGTAAGAATTTCCACGGCCTCGTCCAAAGCTTCGATGGCCTCATGCAAGCATACACGGATACGTCGTCGGTTCATTCGAAACGTAAAAAACTCCGTTGTAAATGGATGAAATCCAACGAAGCAAAAAGTCTCGAAAATACCGAATAAAAAACCTCACGAACGCAGCGGTTTTGGAACTGCAATTCCACTCGAAATTCACACCCAAAGCTCACAACACTCCACGAGCTCATAATTTAGACAAAACCGAAACAAAATTCTTCGTCTGTCGCGAAAAAATGGAAAAATATTTATCAATAAATGTAAAAACGTCAATTTTCTCCACAACGATTTCTCTGTAAGCATTAAATCGCAATAAAATTGTGCTCCTTCGAATCTGACGCGACACTGAAGTTTGCCTCGTCGAGCCCAACCAAATTAACGAAAAAAGAACATTTGTAATTAACCAATTTTTTATTTCACGAATCATCCACGTGGCTTGAAAAATGATAAACTGCAGATTCAGCAGGGAACAAAATTCGAGATTCACTAGAATCATTCGAGAGTTTTTTGCATAATTTTGTTCAACTCCAACCTTGCAAACTTCAGCGTCATTGAATCCGTCACTTTGACATCGAAGAGGAAACCAGGGCAGAATGAACTTCATCGCTCAGAGAGTGCAACAGTTATTATTTGAATGGTCCTGTACTCGCACACGTGATGTGGCACATACATCAACAGACATCAAGAGACGGCATCTTATAATATCGCGTAGGACAGTACAGAGCGACGGGAGGAGAACTTGTGGGGGAACTTAACTCGAGAAGTTTAGCCGTAATTGAATTTCTCGAGCCAGTGCCTCGTGACTGCACGACCGACCTGGCGAGGGGTTAGACTACGCGATCTCTTTCACCCTCGCTGCTTCTCTGGGTGTAGAATGTGTACTATAGCGCTTCGGCTTATGTACTCGCCTCGATGACTTAGTTTGTTCCGTTCAGTCCTCGTTGCACGAACACGATAGTTATTCGCTACGCTCCTACCAATACTATATTTACACTCGCATTGTCCCCACACGACGCTCCAAAGTATCACAATGTTTTGCACTCTTTTATCTACTTACCGTTTCGTGACTGGTGGCAAGAATTGCAGTATTTTTTTTTTTTCTTTACGGATACGAAACGAATTTTGTTACAGGATTAATTACGTGGATCACCGATGGAAGGATTTTTGTCGTGGATTTGTCATTTTTTTTTAGTTTCTGCTTTTATTCCTTTTTGACTCTTGGCGAACTTGATTCTTTGCGTTGATAAAAAGGCTACAGAGAGAAAAGGGTTGAGTCGGGGAAGGCCTCGTGGAGTAGATCGAAAGAAATATTTCGTTTTTTCAAAAAATTATTTATTTTATTCGATTGAGCTTATGGAATTGAATTAATTAGTTTCATTGTCTTGGATTTTTCCATCCAATGAAGCAAATGATTGGCATGATTGAACGTTACATTGACGTATTTTACGAAGCTACTCGGTTCGTTAAAAAATCATCTTTTCTCAGGGTGGAATTTTCATTGGATAAACTTATTTCGTAAGCCAAATTGAATGCAACATCAAAGACTCTATCAAGATGCTTGGAGACAGTGCTGTTTCTATAAAGCTTCGCGAATAATGTGATCTCTTTATCAGACAAAACTTCGAAACTTAAAAGCAGTCTTGGGGCATCAAACTGTCTGGATTCTACCCTTTTAAATTCGTCTCTATGATATCATCATTCAAATCTTCAACCCAAGTTTGAATCTCGTGGATTAATTTATCGCGCACTATTGTCATTTGCTAAAGTCTGAATGTAAAAGATAAAATTTAGAGACACGCGAGAGAAACTCGGAGGAAAGTGAAATCATTTAACGAGCGATTCAACGCTCAACTTTTGTCTGATTAATAAATTCCTGGATCGTGACTTTTGAGTTTAACGTTTTTCGGTGATCGCATTTCCATGATTCAAAGCAAGTGTTAAAAAAAATGATGAAAAAAATCGTTCGTCGTTCGTTGAAAGACAGAAATTTTTCATCACCCAGGGGAATGCTGGTAATTTTTTTCTCATTTTCAAAGCGACTGAAATTCTTTTCTGAAAGGTTTCGTTCAAAGTGTATACTGAGATTAGTTTCGTTTCGAGAACAATTCGACGTTCGATTCTTCGCTGTAAACAGCATTGACAATGAGAAGCTTTTCCAAAGTTGAATTGTTTTCTTTTTTTTAGAAAAACTCAAGATTCGGAAGAATCGGATTCTTCGATTAAAGAGTCGTGGGATATTTTAAGGGGTTCAATCGCACAACTTTGAATGGTCTCCGATGGGAATTCGAGGGAAATGCCTGAGGGCTCGATACGTCTGAGGGATCCCCCGATGGGGAACTCGAAAGGACTTTTCGAAGAACTCAACGTGTATCGCGAGAACGACGAGCGTTTCTTTTTCGGCGCGGCTCGAAAACCACCCAGGGGCCTCTCCAAGCATTTGATCGAAGCTCCGAGGACACGACGGGAGATCCGCGGAGTAACTTATACGCGGGATTCAAGCTTTGCTGAGCTCGACAAAGCGTTTTTCTATAGCTCCAGTTTTTTACAATTTCAAGAACTCACTCGGAACACTATTATTGAATGCGAGTGCAAAATTCAAAAGAATCGGCAGCTCCGTACCCCGAGATATCAGAAATCAACGATCGCACAGAAAATCTTACAATTTATGCATCCAACATTTTTCTGCAAATTTTTTTCTCATTCGCAGAGTTAAATATGGCGCACCATTGTGGTATTTATTGGTTAAATGTTAAAACCGCAAAAAAAAAAGAAATTTGATTCAAACTGAAACCACGAGTTGTCGGAACTATTTGAATTTTGTCAAGGGTCAAAATATTGAATTAATTTTATGTTATAACATAAAATTAATTTTTAATAACATAAATTAATTATACGTCATGAGAATTGAAAGACCAAAATTAAATGAGCTACATCAAAATTCAAGAAATTAATACTGTGGTACGACATCACACACAATAACGATTCCAATATTTATTGACTTTAAATAAAAATTAAACTCTAGGAGCAAACTCATGGAAGCGACATTGAATTGCAACTCACATTTAAATTTACTGAATAAAACAAAAATTTTAATTCCTCAAAACATCTATTATGTCTAGACCGAATTTTAATTCACAATTTTTATTTAGAGCATAATTTTAATGACCTCAAATTTAAATGCGCAAGCAGATGAAAAAATTAATTTTCGTACAGAATTTAAATTCAATCATTTTGCGAATTGAAATAACGTACATAATTTTAAATCTGGAAAATTACTGAACATCAGGTTGAAAAAAAATTCCATAATTAAAATGATGTCAAGACAAATTATTAAATGCGTATAAAGTTTTTCTAATATAATTTAAAGTTATGTGCGTTAGACGAGAAAATTTGTGGATTTTTGTGATGATCGGGTTACGTTTCGAGTCATATCCAAAGTTTCGAACGTTGACCGCAGAGAATGAACTTTGATCGTAGCAGTATCGAAACTTCCAATCCAAAAAAAAGAAAAATAGCGTTTCAGCCTCATGGTTAAGTGCCTCGTGCGATTGAAAATTAACCAAAAAATGTTCCAACCCAATTTATTTCCATTACAAACGAATCCACGAGAAGCTATCAAGCATTGGAGTGAGTGAAAAAATTGAATTCCAAGTTGACAGTGTTCCTCATGAATTTTATTCCCATTCCGTTTATTCTCGTACTCCGAGACGCTTGTCACAAGGAATTAGAAAACATTTGACCGACATTTGAGGAAGAATCGTCTTGTAAAAGCCTCGCTAGATAGCAAACAAGCCCTGACGCATCGAAATGTCAAAAAAATCGAGCTAAATTCCCCATAAGCGAAACGACGGAGAAAACCGAGCGTGTTCCGCCCCATCTTTTGCTGTGTCCCCTGACGTTTTGCTCACGCGCTCGCCATGCACCGTCACACTTTAGCTCAATACAATAATGACTCGAAGCGAGCCTCTTTAGAGAGCCACTTGCGTTGTGTGTTATTCGGTCTCAAGATTGCATGTAAGTTGGTACGAGTGGACGCAGAGCTTGTGTTACCTGCGAACGATTGAACTTTGAAGGAGGTGAGATTATCGTACAATGCGATAGAGAGTACGAGAAGGTACGCGCACACGTAAGCACCGCGAGCCGGCTCGCGTCATTTGTAGTCCATTACGTGGTTTTAAGCACCAGTGTAAACCACACGCACATAGAAGTCTCACCACGAAAGCCCTCGAGCAGCACAAACGTACGTTCCTTTTTCCTCGCTCGTTTTCTCAGCCAAACTCTCTAAACAGCGGCTTCCCTTTTTCATTTCATATTCCACCATAACACAATGAGCTCCATGGCTCTCTTTATGTTATATTCGGAAGGTATAATATTAGGCACTTCCCATAGTTGTCGTATAATGCCAGCTTTACTTGGCAAGAGCTGCCAAAGGAGTAAGCATCAAGCATCAATGTATTATAAGGACCAGGTGTACAATAACAACGTTCAGGCACGTGTTACCACCAATTGACCACTTACCAACTCATGTACCACTGGCACACAATGAAATACTACCCTCTCGATAACCACTGAGCACGCACATTCGGCAATCTTTACAAAACCTTCGTTCGAGACTCGATCCCCGATTGCGAAAGTTGTCAGACAATCGTTCATCTTTTTTGGGGCATTTCGTTCCTTTTTTATATATTTTTTTATTTATACCGGCTCCGAAATTGCGGTTTGGTTGGAAGGATTTTGGAAAACTAGTTTTTCGGGGTCTTTAAGCAGGTTTTTCAAGGTCAGGTTGTTCTGGGAGTAATGCAATTAGTTTATGGAATTCTGTTCACTTGTTCGTGGATTTTTGAAATGAAAAACTGGGAACGATGCAGCTGAGATTTATTATATAAAAGACGGATTTTTTATCGATATCAGTTTCGTTAACGATCGTCTCAGAAGCGGACAGAAAAGACGGTTTCTTTGGCTCCCAGGGGGAAAGTCGAACTTCGCGTTTTGCGAAGTGGCGTTCGGCTTGGACAACAATTTTTTAATGAGTTTTATCACAACGTCCGTGCTCGATGAGTCTCAAGATTCCATGAAGCGAAAAATGATCCTTAAGAAGTAAGAAAATCGACTTACTTGTAACTCTGCTGCCGCTGTCCTTGTTGTCGCCTTTGCTCAATCGATAATCGTCCTGAGGAATCCTTTGAATTTGTTGAAGGAGGCCGGCGCAATCAGGCTGCTGATGCTGCTGTAACTGATTTTGTATTTGCGCGGCCGCTGCGGCCGCAACTGCGGCTGGGATCCCACCCAATTCCGCAGAATTCCCGATCCCGTGGCTCGGGTGTGAAGGCGACGAACTTTCTGCCAAAGCCGGAGCCGTCGCTCCGGACGACGAGGACGAACTCGTCGCCATCACGGGCGTGGTTGTGCAGCTTCCGTTATTGTACTGCAACTGAAGACCCAACTCACGAGCTTCGCTCTCCTCTTGGGCTTGTTGCCGCCTCAACGCAACCTGCAATCATTTATTCGTGGTTTCGAATCTTCCGTGTTCCAAAAATAATATTCTATCGGGAGAAACTGTATTTTTTCAATCTCATTTTTCGATGCACGAACTTTGATAATTTTTACTATTTTCTCTCGATCGCAGTGATTTTGTCGCCGAATTTTCGAACCACATGGCTCCCACGTATGAAAAGGGGGGGCGGGGAATGTGTGATGAATTTTGATCGCGTCGAGCTGCACGAGGAGCCGGAATTTCGGCAGATAAATTGGACTCATTAACGAAGATTGCGAAGCTCTGCTTCCGTTCGGGTTTTCGGAACGTGCGTAATTTTTGGCAAAAAATACTCCGGGACAAAGCAATTCTCTTGGTCCTGATTTTCATTGCTTTTGGAAAAAATGTTAACTTTTTGTTTCAACGGCGAGAACCGAATTTTCGTCTGGAGGGTCGTTTTCATAATTCCGGTCGGTTTTTTAGACTCGACAGTTGAAACATTCGATTGAAAAGAATTAGCCTGCGGATTGGCAAAATATTTGGGCTCGCAGTTTATAAATCGGGCATTGTGCATTTCGAATCGAGTCGTTTCGAACCTGCGTTTAATTTTGAATCTTGACCACGATTCGCGAGTTTTTCTGCACGCGCAGCGAGGTAGATTCTCTTTAAGTTGAACTTCGTACTGCTGGTTGAAAAAATGCCCAAATTTAGTGGTTTTAAAGGTCACGTATTTCGATGTTCTCAGAAGCGAGAAAAATAGTGGCAACGCAATTTTCAGTACGACGATTATCTTATTAATTATTCACGTTTGTGTCTGTACGATATTTATTTGAAAAATGAATTCACTGGTGTAACAGACTTCTTCGGAAAGGGGGCTCAGTAAAGATTTGTATTCGTCAATATGTTTCTGCGAAATAAGCGCCATTCGAGAAAAATGTTTCGAAATATTTTCTCTACCGAGAGCCTTGTGGGGTCCGTCGTTCGACGACACATTTTTATTTCTAGTGTAAATGTTTGAACGACACACATATATGTGACTCAAAACCGGCATAATAATTACTACTTATATGCAGAATGAGACAAGTAAACACAGAAACTCCTTGATTCTTCGTTGGCTCGCCACTTTTGAGTTTCTCTGATGAACCGTTAAGGTGGATCTTGCTCGAAGGATCGTATTTTACGGGTGTCTAAATTCGACCGATTAAAGATACAATTACTTTAAATTAATGTCAGAGTTATTAATTTGTAATAGTAAATAAATTTTTTCAACTTGTCTCATGGCGAATGAAATTACAAGCCAAATTTCATTGGATCAAGAAAAATCAAGAAATTGATCAAGAAAAATGTATTAATAAAAAGACAGAAGGCTGTGACAAACCAAGACGAAACAAAATGCAGAAATAAACAAATGTGAGGTTACACGTGTGCTCTTTACCAATTTCGTTCAATCTTTAAGGTAATATATCTTTATTACTAGTAAGACAATCGTCTCGAAATTTTTCCTAAACCTGCATTATGTACTTCATTCTCATTGTACGTTTTTTAATAAATTTTGTAAGAAGCGTTCATTCGTTATATGGAAAGATACACGATTTTTTACGCATAGTCCCTAAAACAATGTGTATTTTATTTTTCTTCGCATATTTAAATACGTTTATCGTAATAACCAATGAGGCGAACCCTTTAAAATTTGATACGCGTGTCAGTCGACTTCCGATTTAAACTCTATGTAAATTTCAAGACTTTGAACTACCTTAATTGTGCGAGTTATTGAACGATGAAGCAAAAGAGAATTGAGCATGGAAATTGTAGTGATTAGAAAGCGTTTAATTATAGGATGAAGTTACTGAAACGATGGGAAGTGAACGTTATTTGACACTTTTCTGAACACCAAAATCTGCGGCGACATCGTCAGCTTTTTGGAGTTTTGTCAAAAACTCTGCGAAAAACTCAGCTGAGCCGACGGCATTGGAAATGCGAGTTTCCCCTGAACGACGATCCGATTAACGCGAAAAAAATCATTGGAGCGATCGCGAGTGAGATTCGAACGAGGGAGTTGTTTCGATCGAGAATTAAAGTACCCGGAAGAAGTAATTTCGAAGAATTTAAAACAGCCCCACATAATTGAAGTTGTTGAAAGTTCGGGTGTCGAATTTACCGATTCCAAGAATGAAAAAGCCCGGTGAATGGACTTTGAGTTTAAAAAAAAAATAATGAAAAGTCGCTGTTGCCATTTGGATTGGAGGATTGGCAGATGAATGAAGCGAGGTTTCAGGTTCCACTCCAAATTCGGTAGAGCCCCTTATAAACGTTTTTTCTCCCAAATTATAGACAGCCAACACAAAAAGACTTTCGTTAATGCAAGAATAACGCATTTCAGACCCCAATTACTCGAAGCCCATTGATATTATAGCAGCAAAACGATTCGTAGGTAAAACGTTAGGAAGGAGAACTTCTTCGCTTCGAGCTCTAATCTCTAAAGGATATTACTGCGTGCGATACATTACACCAGTTGAAGAAAAGAAGGGACTAGAATAGGAGAAAAATAGAGGGTCGCTTCACAAGTGGCAAGCAGGTGAACGAAAAAGTATATAAGGTTTCGTGACGAAAAATCTTCTCGATTACACTCTGCTCTCTCATATGGGATCTCCTTCGTGCGTCCTTCGAAGGGATGCTGCGAAGGTATCAAAGACTCGCTTCGAGTATATTATAGAAATGTGAAACGATAGGTTTGCTCTTCACCTTGTACACACTCACGTTTAAGTTTCTCCGCTTCTAACTTATCCCTCTTCGGGACAATATATTTATCGATTTAAAAGAAACTAGAAAATTACACCGGCGTGGATTTTTATTGTTATAGACTGAAAATAGTTAATAGTTGAGACAACTTTTGTGGAATTTGTCAAATTTAACATTCTGTGCTGAATATTTAGTTCATTAAATGCAAAGAATTAGGGGAACTTGGGGTGATTGTGACCACCTGAGGGGAATTTATTAAGGGCTTATATACACTTGCATTCGTGTCTGATGTAGGTCTGTGAAGGCTTGTTAATTTTTTATTTTATGACGTTTCTCAGTCCCGCCAAATTCGCCAAAATTCCTAATTTTTTTCTTCGTATTTCTTAGTTTCGAAATTTCAATATTTTCGATTTTTCAATGAGAGTTTTTAAAAGCAATTTCTGTAAAAATATTTCTTCGATGTCTGCTATGTGAAAGACCATGGTGAGATTTTTTCGTGTCGTTATTTGAGACTGTTTCGATATATTTGAATACTACGAAATTTCGAAAGGTCCAAAACTGTTATTTGGTGGCGAATGCTGAGCAAAAGTCTCACACGCAAAACCTGACGACAATCGGTTCTATTTCGGCCATAAACCTCAACAGGAGTTATGCCGTCGGCTCTTAATCCTTTGATCACGGAAGAGAGACTCAATTTTAAGCACGTACGTCGGTGTTGATCCGTCATCGGTGGTCGTGCTGTGGAATTTTCTTTTCTCATTACTCTACTTGAGCAATGATAAGTCAAAAATTCGAAACAACATTTGCAACAAATGTTCTGAAACGGCATTGAACAAAGCGTGACTTTCGAAACGTTTTCTACCAAATTCAAATGAACTTATGTGTACAATAAAAAGAATCTTTTGTGCATTGATTCCATTGCTCATCTGTAGCATCAATAATCCCTGAATTTAAGGTTTCTGAGGAATGAACAAATTCAAGAAGCAAAATTACACGAAGAAAATTTAATTTGAAAAATTACCGTGAGCAACGAAAGTGCGGTGACGAACTGCAACTCGTGACATTATTGTGTGAAAAAAATTGAATTCTCCTATAAATTAAATAATATTTATTGTTCAAAGTAAGAACTTTTACTAGAGTGTTCGGTCACTTTTGATGTCCTACACGAAGAAAACGCATTCGTTTTTTATAGTGAGGAATATATTATTTTTCAAGAATTTTCAAATTATTTAGCCACCGATTACAAGCAGCATAACATTTTTTCAATTTTGCTATTTTTCGTCCCTTGAATTCTAAACAGCTTTGTGTGCATAGCAAAAAGTGATGCACGTCAGAACTATATTTCGTTTCGTTTTCGAGGGTTTTATTCATCGTGTCAGACTAGCATTTACTAATAAGTGGAAACCTATTGTAAATCACAAATTTTCACTGTCAGCATAGTAAATTCTATGATAAATACACGAATTTACACCGAATACGTGTGACATTTTGCCATACGAATAGTTTTTTTTCAGGCTTGCCCGAGCATGCTTTACAATATAAACATTTGAAGCGACTGAAAACATTTTTTACTATGCTTAAAGAGAAAAAGACTGTTGAGTCTTTCGAATAAAAGGTCTTTTTACTATGGTGGATAAAACAATTGTTACTACTGCTCTTCGAATAAATGCTGCAATCCAGTGCGTATATATTGTCCCCGAGATACTATATTCCTAGTTCTTTCCTTTACAATTTTTAGCCCCGTTTTCTCCGTGTATCTGCAATATTTACTGTAATAAAACTGAAAATTCGGTGAAATTTTTTAAATTTTACAGTGCCTTACAGGAATTAATACTTTTCGTAAACTTGTCCTTGCAGTCAAATATATGACGGTAAATTTTACAGTGAATTTCACGCTAAATATTACCACTTAATTCTCTCCGTGCACCGTGTCCAGGGAAAATTACATTGCCCAGGAAAAAGCGTCCAGAGTGAGAGCAGCGCAAATTCATTTTGACCCGACAAACTCCGGTGACTCAATTTTTTAATACAACAATTATAAAGTGTAACATGAAACTGCATTATTTTTTTATAAGAATTCAAACGTCATATACGATGATTATTCGTTGACGGATTACCGCCACTGAATTATCCCGCGGAAAAATCAATCATTGCCTGGGATCAAAAGTATTACGTTGAGTGTATAAAGTATCGAATTATATCCACTTTATACAGTAAAAGCAGCACTTGTTTTGTTTGTCGACTGGAACGTTTAAGACTTGGCGTTTGTGTACACAGACTTGTCTGTGTGTGTCGGTCGAAAGGTATGTTTTCTAAGCCATTATCGTGTTGCTACAGAGCCGGAGGCGAACAGCCTTAAAGAGCTATGTTAAAAGGGAAGCCCTTCCGTAGGGGCTTAGTAGCGTTGTTTCAATACGTAAAGTGCTTTTTTGTGGCTCCATCTCTTCATGAAAATTAATGAGCGCAACTACAATTTTTTCTTGCTCTATCGATTGCATTTTATTGTTGCAAAAAAACTATTCCGATTTTAATTGTAATTGAATTTGTATAGTTTGATTAATTTCAAAATACATTGATCACGAAACAGTTGAAAAAATTTGAGAAAGAGTTTCTTCCTACTTTTCAAAATAAGTTTGAAAAGCTTCGTTTATTTCTCACTCTAAAAGAAATGTACTTTGATTATTCGCAATTTTAAAATGAAACAATATTTTTCGTAGGCAAAACAGCGTACCCGGTCAAAAACGTTGCGAAATATTTTTATCCAGTGCAATTTCGTTTCAATACATCTTGACGTCTTCTTCCAAGGAGCAGTCAAGGTACATTGGATAAAGCTGCATATACAAAAAAAAAAGAAGAAACGAGAAGGAATTTTGAAGAGACCAAAAGTTGGAAAAAGTTTTGAAAGAACTCCTTTTTTTTAATACTTGAAAAAAATATTAAAAAATAGAAATATTGAAAAAACAAATCCTCAATTTTTTGAAGTACCCCGGTTTGGTCCAGTAGAACCCCGTTTGCTCCGGTCTCGCTTCAATAATTTAGATGACACTGAAGTTTGCAACGTTGGAGCCTATAACGAAATGATCTAAAAACGAGCTCTCAAATAATTCCAGTTAGTCTTCAACATTGTTTCCTGTCGAATTTGAAATTTGTAGTTTTTCAACCTACTCCAATGATTCGTGAAATAAGTAACTGGTCAAAATATTTTTTTCGTTCACTTCGTTGAACTCTAACGTTGCAAACTTCAGCGTCGTTAATCTAGAGAATCGAATGCCTTCGTTTCCCCTCGTTCAGGATTTTGGATAATATTTTTAATCCTGTTTCCATTCGAATGTGCGTTTGGAAACTTGAGATTTGTCCACAGGAGACGGAATGAAAAATAATGTTTTGTAAATACTTTTAAAACGAAATTTCACCGTCGACACGATGATACAATATTGACCTCCGTCTACAACACATTGTTGATGACTTTTTCAGCCTTTTGGAAATTGCATATGGGATTGGTAGTCCCATCAGGGCTCAGATCTGACTCTCGTAATTCCGTCGGTGGGTTATACAGTTTAAAACGCATGCGCCGAGTGTCTGTCTCGCAGCTCATAATAATCCGACCATCAACCGACGCAGTAGTATATAGCAATTTATAGTGCACTATAGAAAGCGTGGAGTTGACATTTGTCACTTTTCAATCACGAATAAAAAAGTGACAGTTGTGTATCGTCGATGGTCGTGGACGTCCACCCTAAATTGTCATTTTTACGACCACGAACGACATAAAAGTCGGCATATTGGTCCTGATTATTGTTTTGTATTGGGCAAATGTATAGTTATCAAAATCGATTTAAAACTGATAGTCTTTCTCAAATTTAAGTTGGTCTTCTTTCAACAATTATTGAAAAACCCCATGCACGATGTCGTAATAACGTTTTTGAGCAAATTTCAAGACTTTTGTTTAAATAAAATGATCATTTTTGTAAATCCACTCTGCTCCCATATTTTCACATTCAACTTGTTCGAATAAGTCTTGAAAAATGTTTATCGAAAGCTGATAACAGGATTGAAGCTATACCCAGGGATTCGAGACTATGGGAAGGTAAGAATTAGATAAAAAACGATTGTCGTGAGTGATTAATAAAAAATGTGCACTGGAAACGTGACTCGAAGAGCGAGGTCAAGCGTAATCTGAATCCCAATCACAGTACATTTTCTACGTATCCTGCACCATGAAATAAAAATGTTTCCACGACGTTGAAGTTTGCAACGTTGGACTCCAACGAAACGATATGTAAAAAAAACTGTCGAATAATTCCAGCAAATCTCCGATTTTCTTGGCTGCCGAATTTGCAATTCGTTATTTTTCAAGCCTCATAAATGATTCGTTTAAATAAAAAAATCAACGAAAAATCTTGAATTCGTCCATTTCGTCGGACTCCACGATGCAAACTTCAGCGTCGTACGTTTCCGCATTTTTCAAGAGCTTTTGGGAAAGGCGAGTGCATGAATCTTGAAGCATCCTTGAACGAGTTCCGTCGGCACGTCATCGATGTTTTCGCGACCGTCTACTTTGACATTTCAAATAAAATTCTAGTGTTAACTCATTCTAAAGACGCGTCCGCAAGCTTGTCCCACGCCAAATTCAGAGTAAACGAAAAGTGCAGGAAAACTGACCTGAGCAGCCATGACTCGTTGTCTTTCGGCTATCAAAGTGCATTTGGCACAAACGCAATCGCGCCACCGGCAATATCGTTTATGTCCTTTAAGGGCCGAAACAACACCGTGATTCCGACACCTCGCACACTTGGGTGTTCTTTGATAACGTTCGGCACTAGCACGGAGGAAGAAAGCTGCGGGTAGCACGTGATGCTGTTGTTGCTGTTGCTGATGTTGTTGCATCAGTTGTCCAACGTCGACACCGATGCCGACACCCCGTGGCAACGACATTCCTCTCGAATCACTCACACAACACGAATCTGATCGGAATGAAATAATTCCAATAAGTTAATTAACGGGAGAATCGCCGGTTCAGCGGTGTCATCGGTTCGCTCTCAGAGCTGCATTTTTTGGAGCTTTTCATATCGAGCCGCTTCAGCTCCTCGTTTCCGCAATTGCTGGTGCCTCATGCCGGATAATTTTTCCACGAGTCGTTCCCTTCTCGAGATTCGAAATTCGAAGGAATTGCGCGTACCACTGGAACACACTCGGGAGAATCGTAAGAGCGGTAGATTCCCGTCACATTGAGGCTCGCGGACAGAATCCGTGCAACCGTTCTTAGTCGATGAAGGAGCTGGCACACGAATCACGATCCCGTAAGCTTGCCATCACTTTCAACACGAATACATCGAGCGTCGAATAGTCTCCTGTGCTTTGAAAACGTCCTCGATGATCTCATGTTGAAGAAAACTATTGATTTTTATCAGAAAAGGTTTGCGCGGGCGAGGAAATTTCTCGACTCACAAAAAGCGATTTCTCGCCACACACGAGCTCCGCTCCAGTTGCACGCTTTCTACCACGCGAAACTCCGTGTTTACATTCCTCATTCGACGAGGGATAGAGCGTGGTTGTAAAGCAAATTCAAGATGGACGAGGAAACTCCGTGTCGTGAAAGGGCCGAAGGTAAAACATGGCGTTCTCAAGAGATTTGAATACAATGTTTCGCGAAGTAACGGGCTGTTGAAACTGTTTTTCTTTGGCGTCCCTCCTTCGCCACGTATTCCTGTACGACGGGATTCGAACGGCAAAGGGCCACGTGCGCGCGCGTCAACGATACAACGGATCATACGGGGCCGATGTGATGTCTCCAGTTTCATTCGTCCTCGTGCTAACCAACCGGCGACGTTGGAGGAGGAGCCACGTTGAAAGGTTTGTTGCAGCTGTCGAACATCAGCACTGTTGCTATTCGAGCTTAGAAACCGCCTGGCCGTATCGACTGACCGTGGATTCTAGAGGCCGCGAGTACGCACGGATCCAAAAGTTTCTCATTCCTAAAAACATTCTCGCGAGCCGCAGGCTGATCACTGATCGTCGCTGCTTGTAACGACCGCATTCGCATTCTCCGGGCTCTCGATTCACTTCGGCAGCAACCGATCGATCACGGCAATGCGGAAGTTACTGAAATGCGAACTCGTCCTCGGAGCACTTTGCGGAGACTCGTTTTTTCTCGAGAGGCATTTCCCAAACGTTTTCCAAACTTTTATGACCATCGAAGCTCACGCTTCGTTAGTTTTAGCACTAATGAGAGCCTCGTTCCTGAGATTATTTCTCCGTTGGCTCGCACGCGACACCGAATCAATATTTCTGCCCTCGACTTTGAGTCGTTGCCCCCGCAACACTTTGCACCGAGTCGAACCAGCACGGGCTCTTGGGACTGTCAATTTATTCGCAGATTTTTGGCAGCAACCCGAAGCACAGGAGCTGATGCTGGCGAGTGGGTTAAAAAATGGAGCAAACTGGACGCGGGACGTTGATCCTGGAGGTGGGAGACGTGAGTGGTCACGGTCTTAATGCTGGCGGAAGTGCGTCGAAATTTTTTGACAGCTTATTGCGACGTCACCGAGCGGTTACGGAAGAGCCTCGAAGAGGATTCGGCCAACAAACTTTTGGCTGGCGAACTGGGTAACGGTCGCGTTTTGTACTCGAGTCGATGGAACTCACATTTTACCGTGGAATATTTGAAACTGCTTAAAAAGATAACGAGCTCGGTTAAATAGCACGAGCCCAACGCGAATTAAAGGATTTAAGCTATCGATCGTGGAGTCGAAAACACTCGAGCGCACTCCCACAACGCACGGAGGTTGTGTGAAACGAGGAAGATTGTAATAGTCATATAATATTGGTACACGTCGATACGTGGGGTACAGTATCAACGGGCGTATATTTCTCGCCGGGAAGTTTCATTCGCTGGGCTTGGAGCCAACCGGGCTCTAGAGCAGCAGCGATTGGTGATCCGCTTGTGTCCGAAGGCGCAGCCACGCGCACGCAGCATTTGTCACTGTTGCCACTCATCGACGAGAACGAGCTTTGAAGAAGTGGGATACGCTCCTCGCGGGGGCGAGGAATGAAGGGGGTGAGATAGGGGAAAACGGAGAGTTCGAGAGCCAATGGGAACGCGCCGTTTCGGACGACATTGCGAAGGACATTGGAATGAAAAATAAGGACAAAGTGCCATCTCGACTTTTCGGGGTGTGGAACGAAGCTCGGAACGTCAGCATGCGAGAATGGAGAAGGAAACGAGCGCGAAAACGGGCGTGGAGAAAAATGTTTCTCTTTTAGGGAAAAATGCTCGAGCGATATCGTGGAAAGCGGAATGCCAAAAATGCGAGTCGCGAGCAGGCCGGTCGTCGCTCCAAAGTCAATTTTATGCAGGCAGTTTCATACTGAATTTAACAGCAAGAAAATCCTTGCTGCGAGCTTTGGTTAACTTTTGAAACTTATGAGAACCTAATGCGAGTCGACCGATCTTCGAAGGACCCCGGAATATAATCGAGCTGCGATCGCTCCTTCAAGGGAACCGGAAGTACGGCAGAGTCCCGCGAATTCATGCTGCAAAACATTTTTGGCTCTCAGAACTTTGCGACGTAACTACTTCGTGCACCGCACTTCTACGAAGCTCCTTCGATTGTAGAATTGTTTTAATTCAAGCAATATAATCGATGGAAAAACTGTGGCAGAGGTCATTGGAATGTGGAGATAAAAGTTACAGGTACTTCTATTTTTAACAGTTTACTCAATTTTTTCCAAGCAAAGTTCGAATGTCAAGTTGAATTTTCACGGTTTGCATGAAAATTACAACTGCACGAAGGGAATTGAACGGTAATATTTAGCGTGAAATTCACTGTAAAATTTTAAATATTTTGCGGAATTTTCATTTTTACAACAGTAATAAATATTGCAGATAGGACGTCAGAATTTAAAATACTCTGGTAAAAGTTTCTACTTTGAACAATAAATATTAGTTCATTTACAGTAAAATTCAATTTTTTTCCCATAACGATACCATGACTATCGTTACTCACGGTAATTTTTCAAATTTAATTCTCTCCGTGTGTACGAGTGTTCAGGCAAGGAAATTAAATGAGAATTGCAACTCGGGAAAACTTGGCGTCTGTACGCGAATAGTCGTTTTCCCAGATTGGTTAAAAAAACCTTTTTTTGAAGGAAAAATCTGAAAAATATTGAGCGACTATATTTTATAAGCCTCCCCTTTATAAGAATTTAAGCGAAAACTCATTTTTCACGAAGTTACAAAGTTGGCTGAGATGCGGATGATCGTAAAAAATATATCACGCAAACGTATTATTGATTCGACAAAATAATGTGCGATTTTAATAATCCTGGCCAAAAGATGCAGCGATGAGAAATTTCTCTCGAGGCTAAAAGTAAATTTGCCTGAAATATACTGCTCACGAATAGAGTAACGATAAATAACGATAGCAATATTGAAATTGGTGGGCATGGACGAAAGGGAGGGAGAGCAGAGACGAGAAAGAAGGCAGCTCTGGCTGTGGACTCCAGAAATGAAAGTTGGGGGTAGCTGCAGTTGATTACGAACGAGAAAGTGCTTATTGTGAGTGGTAGAGGAAGCGGAGAGAACACAATACAATGCCATTGAAAAGTGCGACTGCACACTAGCACAAAATAGAACACAGTGTTCGTAATAGTGAATTTAGTAGTGGGATGCGTTACGAGGGGAGGAAATGAAGGATTCGAGGGGTATACCACGCCCTTCCAACGGGATGACGCTTCCCATTGGAGAACCGAGGAGTTTCATCCTTTACCGGGTTGTTGAGCAATGAGAAATGGTGGACTGGGCACGAAGTTGAATTTGTAGTTAAAAATGGAGAGATTTTTGAGAGAGAGAGAGAGAGCTTGTTAAAAAAAATGGTGAAACGTGACGCAAAGTGGCACATTGATTGGAAACTGATGCTGAATTGCAGCCGCTACTGCCTATCATTTTTTCATTGATACGAAAAAATAAAAAATAAAATAAAATAAAAATCACAACGCAAGTTCACAACGACACGCAACAGCTTTGGTTATTGCTGACACACCGATCCTCACCACTTTAAATTCCAATTGCGGACGACCAAGCGGGATTTCAATTCGCGTGGACCACTTTAAATTCCAATAACAAACGCGATTCGTGTACATAAAATTCGCTGCATTCTTTTATTCCCGAAAAGCTCAACTGGTATTACATCATGTCCAACAAGGCTCGTACACAAAAGCTCTCGTCAGCAAGGACGTGTGAAATATCACTGCCAATCCCCTTTGCATCTTGTATCTCGAGATAATTGAATTTTAGTCATTGTCGTGGAAGTCATGGGAACGGGAATTCAACGAGGAATTTCTAAGATTTTTGTACTTCATCCCATTCAGGTCATGGCCTTATTTATAAACATTTTTCCTTCGCCATTAAAAATGTTGAGGAATTCAATAGCCATTTTTAATCTTAGCTTGGATCTTTTGAATTGCGATCAAGACACAGATTTTTTTTTTACTGAAATCGGCTCAAGGAAGTTCACGCGAATCTAATGGGAATCGAAATTCCAACTTTAATAGTCGAAATTTGGAAATATGCTATAAATATACAGCGTGCATCTATTCTCGAAATTTTTATACGATCTACCGTCCAGTTGTCGAGAAAACAATTAACGAAAATCACATTTTTTAAGGGCTATACACAGGCTCTTGTGGCGGACACACTTCCTGTGCGAATATTTGAATTTCATGAAATAGAATCCTCCCAACTTTAAAGAGCCAAAAACAAGAACCAGAAAATGTAATGTTTTTAGAAATCAATGATGTCTTAAGAAAGCCTTGTTACCGGTGAAAATCACTTGGGAATGGAAAAAGAAAAACACTTATTTGAGGCTGATTTAAAATGTAGATATGCATACGCATATAAGTAGAAAATGGCTGTTGTCACATTTTGTTCGACAATTTTACTACGAAAAAATGTATGAATCTCAACAAATAAGTTAGACCTAATTTTAATAATTGCGAGAATAAATTTTCGTCGTTTCTTTGACCATGAAAAGAGCCAAAAGTTCAGTGGCTTTTTTGAATCACAAGTTCAACTCACTTTTCTCGTATCAGTAGAAATATACTCATTCAAATAATTAAGAAAAACTTGAAGATTTTTTGGCTGTGCTATCATTTTGAAATGTCGGAGGATTCTGTACGAACTTCTCTCCAAAAATTGAGTATAAAAAAAATCATTTTCCGACATTGTTTTCGAAAGAGAAATAGTTCTGAAACGAATGGATTCAACGATTATTCAAAGCTGAATAAATAATTTTCAGACCAAAAAAAGCTCCTTGTCGTTGAGATAAAAAGTTTGATCATTCGACTTATTGGTCCAAAATGGCATGAGATGGAAAAATAGATCAAATGCAAGGTTGATTCGAGACGCGGATCCCTCACATTAATCCTCGTCCACCCCTGCACAGCTCCTGGAAACTCAGACTTGAGACAAATCTCGTGTTTTCAGTAAACTGTCCCGTCCGAGGGTTTCGTTCAAAAAGGGGTTGCGCCAATTTCGTTTCAATTCAATTCACCCAAGCGACCCTTGAGTATGTTAATTTCCGTCGAATATATATATATCCTGGTGGTTTTAGTGAATTGTTCTACGCCAAAAGTCCGATCGGTAAAAGGGCATGTGCGCTGTATATAAATTAGCGGCATGTCCTTCCCAGACTTTTGGAATTCGATGTATGTATCAGTTCGTCCTCTCTCGAGCTTAAAGCTTTTGTCCGTTAGCACCTTAAGTTCGTCCGTTTACGTGGGAAGGCGCATGCCCACGCTCGCGCTATCTCTCTCGCACAGCTCAGTTACGCGGCAGCGGTCGAGTCAGCAGCGTATGGTATATAGCGTGTCATAATTCTCGACAGAGCCGCGTGGAACTGACAGCTGTCACTTTTTCATGAAAATAAAAAAGTTACAAGGCTCCTTCGTCGATATTCGTCTGCGTTATCACCCTCGAATTCCATTATTCCTATCGAGAACGATTAAATCTTGTTAACTCTCTTCGCATGCATAATTCGGTCGCACTTTTGCAAAGGGCTGCCGCAGCTTATACGGTGAGTTTGAGAGGTTTGCTTTCCAAGAGATTTCTGTGGATTAAGAATCCATCGAACCAAACACTTTTCAAAATTTATCGTTGGCATTGGCTTCTCTTTGCATCGATCCGAAGGGCTCCGATGAAACCTGCAACATTAAAAAAGCTGTTTTAGAAGTTTTTTCAACTCTTTCATTTGTTTCGTCCCAATTTCAAGTAAATGAGCGCGTCTTTGAGGATGACGATGAAACAGTTTTTTTGTCCCCAATTTCTGGGGACAAAAAATCTTCACGATTGCATCAACCAAATTCGATTTTAGAAAAAATGTTTTCTTCCCACCTGATTATTGAAGGGAGCGGGTACCGCTTGAAAAAAACCGGTCCTCCCTGCAACCGGATCTGCTCGCTAACATTTGAATCTCGACGCGAAGTCTCATTGAAATTTTTCAACTCGCAGAATCAAGCGATCGACCGCTTGGTCCAAAATCCCACGAAAATTAACCGGAGAAAGAAAGAGCCGCGCGTTGAGAGTGAAACAAAAATATTTTCATCCTAAAACTCTGTTAATTATCGGTATTCGTCGGTAATCGATGCGTAATGTTGTCACGCAGCATCTTTTGATACAAGGCTCATAATCAAAGCGAAGTGTTTTGAGAAACGAAGCCACGAGAGCATAAACTTTACTCGGGGTTTCTTCTTTTCACATTTATACCCTTACCGCGCCGCCCACCCCTTTATATGCTAAGAAAGAAGTACAAGAGGGTTGATGAACACCTACGAGCGCATTATAAAGCATATGAAAAAAGGAAAGGTACTGTCTTCGTTGCTATTGAAATAGGCGTATGTATTTATGAATATCCATGCTTGATATGCTTCGAGACATACCATATGAACAAAAGGTATATGAAAATCTACATGGACGAGAATTATACAGAAATAAAGGTCTGGAGAACGAACACATTATCCTTTTATACTTAAAAAAAGGGAATAAAAAGCGTTTTATATAAACGATCGCACAATACCTGCGGGCGACCAGTCTCAATCCGATGCTCAGACGTTTCTTCTACTGGTGCTGTCGACCCTTTTACCCCTAGTGTTTTGTTTCGTCCCAACTGTTGAAAGCCCCGCGCCCCGCGAGCGCACGCTCTTCTCATCCAATTCCCCGGCTCTCTTTCCCCGTCGTTCCGTCTCTCTCCGTCTTTTGCTTCGACCGCTTTTAGCCCTCGCTCCAAGTGCTCCATTTTTTATTTTCTTTGTTTCACTCTCTCTCTGTCTCTGGGTTTCAGTTCCCCTTGGCTGTTTCACGCTCGCTTTAGCACCAGCAATACTTTTTCACTTTTTCCTTCTTTTTACGGTTTCCTAGCAGAGAACACGAGCCTTCGCTTTTACGCTTTATACTTTTATGTTTTGTGTGTTGTTAAACTGTGGATACCCTGCAATGGTACAAGGGAGCTACCGCCAACGCCATCCCACGGCTTTTCGTCGCCTCAGCGACGAGTAGAATGGACAAGGGCGGCCGTTATTGCGACCACCAACGTCACCCCTGCCCATAAACGTTCATATTACTGTAAATTATAGGCCCTTCCAAAATAACTCGCTCCCTTCCGGCTCCGATCGTCCAGCGTAACGGTCATCGCTGACCAGACAACTGAACAAAAATCCTCCACGTCGTTTGCCCTCTTCCCGCTGTCTTTTCCTGCCGAAAAACTTGACCGACGATCCCGTCATCGCGATGAGCCAATAACAGCCTGGCCAAACCTCCCAGCATCGTGGACCACTCGCGAGTCACAAATTGTCAGAAATTCCAAACAACATTCAATACAAACCCGATCCGAAATGCCCTCCGGTGCAAGCACTCGTAATTACAGATTTTTGTAAGTCCTGTATGTACTAAAGCATCGCCGGGGCCAGGCTTCTTTGAATTGTACAGTTCAGACACAACGAGATTTCAATGGGAGGCCATTGTTCGCCTGCTATTTTATAGAGATCTAATGTACAGATGTTATTTGCTGCCGCGCGCGCGCGCGCGCCCGCGCGACCGCAATGAGAATGGAATAAAGACACGGTATTGTGCATTATTGTAGTATAATGCTACCTATACGGTTTCGAGCTCGTATCTCTTTTGTCTCTCACGCATTTTCGATCGTTATCCGCGCCCGCTATCTCCGTCTCGCTGTGGGAGCACGTACGTATCGATACTTACATACGCACACATATACCTATCAATCTGTAAATCTATTAAGCTCCAGCTTTCGAAATACGTAATGTGAATATCGGCGATGCTTTGGACGGAGGGCACACGCGTGTGGGATCACCGGCTCGTTTGCCTCGGAGGGTTCTAGGCTTGTTTTTGTGTGCTAACCCACAGCCACAACCTTTTCGTTTCTTAATCTGTGCGCATTATTCTTCCGGATCTTTTTCAACCTACAGACTAGCAGTCAATTTAATTGTGTTGGCAAACTACGAGCCTCCTCGTGTGTACTCATTTCGGGGGCTCTGCGCATCGTGATCAATCGACGTGCATCGCTTCTCAAAAGGTCATCGCGGCACGCACTTCAACGTCACTTCCTCCCTACCTCGGACGTTCGAATCTGGCTCATTCGCCAGATGAAAACAGGAGTCAGCTTTCGGCGAGGTGGAGGGACCGTTGCGCTCCGGAAGACAGCAGAAAATTGGGGTTTTAATGAAGCACAGAAGTTGTTCAAATCGCGGAGGATTGAGGGCGAACAACTGAAGGGACTTTCGTGCTGCAGCGTCCAAACGAGTGTGGAACGAGGGCAAGCGAGACTCGAGACGGCTTCGAGCCACTCTCGGATCAGCAATTGCTTCTTGAAACTGTTTCGACGAAATATTCAACCAAATACTTTGTTGGGGTAGGAAATAATGGAATCTGGAATACACGTTAGGTCACTGAGTTCCAAAGAATCACGATCGAAAGGAAAAAATAATAAAAAAACGTGCATCAACTCAAAATATCTTCGAAAAAGTTTCAATTTTACGTATGTCAAACATGGGAATAAATTGGAAGATTCTTTTATCTTGATTGATCAAGAATATTTATGGCTCTTTCATCTTGGATGAAAATTAATACGTGACATTCACCGTGAAATATCCAATTACATTAAAGCCAATGATAAAACATTGCTTTTAAGGTAACTCCTGTACTGCATGCTAGTCAAATGAGTGCTAAATTTTCAAAACTCTTTTAGACCAAGTTTAACGTATCGATTAAATGTATTGTTAGTGGATCTGTATTACAGCATATCTTATTAAGATGTAAAAATATTTGAAACACTAGTTTTGCAAAAGCCTCAACTGATAAATGCAAATTTACACACTGACACATTTTTACTGGTATTTTTCAAAGAATAATCTGCGTTTTTTCATCGATTTTATTGCAACAAGTTTCATTTTGTTCGTCAACCGGTCCTCTATGAATCCACCATGTAGTTGTTTTTTTAACTCGATCGTTTCACTGTTGCAGCCAATTATTGTTCATTAAGTGAAAAACTTTTTCATTCATAATTTCTCTCAGGAATGAGTTTAAAGGAAAATCTACGTGGTGAATTCGTAGAGGATCAGTTGAGGAAGAAAATGAGACTTGGTGCAATAAAATCGGTTAAAAAATAGCTGTGAAAATGTGTCATCATGGAAATTTGCATCTATCAGTTGATAGTTTTGCAAAACCATCATTTTGAATATTTTTTCACGTCAATAAAATACGCTTGAAAACATATCTACTAACAATAAGTTTAATCGGTGCGTTGAACTTGATCTAAAAGCGTTTTGAAAATTTAGCACTCATTTGACTAGCATGCAGTACAGGAGTGACCTCAAAACCAATGGTTGAATCGGCCGCGATGTCGTGGTCTTGATTCGTCAAGATTTCTTCACGGAATAACGATTGAGCAACCAAACACAAGTCGCATCAAACTATTTCTCACTTCTTTCTAGTTTCTGATCTTCTAGTAAATAACGTGAATTTACACACTATAAATGACGCGAAGATTCGAACATTTTTAACAAAATTCCATCGAGACAATTTTGAAAAGTCTTTCGAAACCGCTCCGCTAGCAGGCACCACTAGCATCTCCCCTCCCTCGTCGTCGATCATTCGTGAACACGATTCGCAACCACGATTCTCGATATCGATATAATAATAAAGTCTAAAAAAAAAAACATTTGTGCCTCGAGGCGTTAGGGGTACAGCGAAAAATGTAAATTCTACTGCAGCAGCGATTAGCAGAGTGTGCAAACTCCTAAACGTGTTCGCAGCGGCGGTGGGGAATTTCAGGCGTATCAGTGAAATATATCCGTATGACTTTTTGACGTGGGGTTTTAACAGATTGAATTGGAAATCGGTAGAATTCAGCGTGATGGTGGCACTGGCTCAGACACTCGGAGCATATCTATTCTGCAACGACTGCTGGATGGACGTTGGAAATGGACATAGATATATATACATTGACGAAGGTCGGTAGTATATATCCCTACGCATACGAAATATACATAAATCGACCTTTTTGCTCTCCGCCCCCTTGGCGTGTTGCGCAAAAGGTCCTCTCCAAGTATGGGTAGTATCGTACCGCGTGTGTATTCTTTTTTTATTTTTTTTTATTATTATTTTTTTTATTATTATTATTTTCTCCCATTCCCTCTTTTTATTTTTTATTCGTACGTTCGCTGACGCGGCAGCACATAGCAAGACAATCGACGCCAACGTTCGCGAGATGAATACGTCCGCACGGGATAAAGCCGAATAGAGGAAAAGCAGAAAACGTTAAATTATACGTATACGAATCCTCGAGCTTGTGCACGTCCCTATCAACTGACCAGTCAGCATTGTTCGATTTACAGTGATTACGAAGACGCCTCGATGACGCTGGCTTTGAATCATTCGGAAGTTTGCTTCGAGCTATTCCCATTATGAATATCGCTTCGCGACGTTCAAAAGTTATGTAAACGATGCTACTCCACTGATGGACTCGAATAATAATGGCTTGTGGACGAGAGGAAACCTGGGCAGGGATACACGTTGACGGGGTCTCGCATCGATGCAGTGGGTTTTTATTGATGGAAAAGAATTTCTCTGGTTGCAACCAAATATTCGGTATTTGGAGGATTATTTGTTCGAGGAAATTTTTCTTTTGTGGGAAGACTTTGGCAACGAGTCGAATGGGAATACGATTTTGAATAACTGCAAGCCAGTATTACTTCGTTCGAATTCGTGGATTCTAGTAATTGAAAGATTTTTAGAAAATGTGGGAGGAGAAATTTTTCGTTTTATTTTCACCGATTTGTTTATTCGCTGCGGAAAATTATGAAGAGAGATTCGTTAATTCGCATCTGCGTGTATCTGTCTCCGTGAAATTCGATGCTAAAAAAGCTACTCTTTGCTCTGATCTGAAGAGGATGGATAAAGTGTTGTTCGGGTTTTAACGTTCATTGAGTTAGTTTAATTGATAAAGTTATTCCGATGTGATTCAGCACACCAAGACTATCCTGCGTACAATGCATTGCTGATTGTAGATTTTCAAAAGCAACGCACTTGATGCAGGATTGCCTCGGTATGTGAGAGCATAAACTCCGATTTCCTAAAAATATCAAAAGTTGGAATTATTACAGGAATTAAAGAGCGTAATAATCATTCGAATCCACTGTGAAAGACGTTTTATTAATCGATTAATAATTAAATAAAATTTATACATTTGAACAAGGAATCTGAAAAGGTATAATTAATTTTTATTTATCATTTGAGTGTCGTTGTTCAAAAGATAATTTTTGAAAGATCTTAACTTTCAGTGATGGTTGTGATGATGCTTGCGACCTTCGTCATTGCTCTTAAATTGCTCCGCCCACTCAGCCCATTTACTCCAGTCTTCGTCATTTTTCATTTGGTCCTGCGTCAGATGGAAATAATTATAACCAATTAGTCGTTAGGACAATTATAAATTGCTGAATAAATATGAAACGAAATTAAGCGATTTATTGTATTAAGATGGTTTATGATTATCATCGTTGTTGAAAAGAATGTCTTTAGGTACGATAACACGATTTGAACTAACATTTAAGTAGGCTGGTTCGCGCGCATCCCTAGCGGGTACTTTAATCTGCGAACAGATGCACACGTTTTAATAAGTTACTCAACAGAGCGCTTCCGGCGACGTACTTGCTACCCTTGGTGATTGATTTATTGGGAAATTATTTAAAATTCATTGTCAAATTCCCGTATGAAAATTTGGCATTGGCTCAACTCGTGATTAAATTCATTTTTTATGCTTGTAAGCTTTGAAAAATGCTTGAATAAAAGAGTTGAAAAAATGCAAATGGAAAATTGGATCGTCGATTTACAATCATCGATCGAATTCCCATCACTTTGCTTAATTCAATTTGACGCGAAGTATGGATCGTTGGGAAAAAATGAAAAACATTGAAATTCTTCAGTGACACAAAGAAGGACAACAAAAGGACTCGAAACTCGGTCGTGTCCGAAAAAAATATGTGAAAATCCTGGCATTCTTCTCACGTTATGCATAAAAATTCTCCATTTTTTCCATAAAATTGCAGGTTTTATTGGCTTGCGTTTTTTCGCGTGAAAAAATGTGTGAATTGCACGAAAGAATTCAATTTTCGTTTTTTCCTTACAACGAAGCTTCAACATTTCGAGAAAAACGTTGTACAAATGCGATCTCAAAAACCTCGGTCGTGACGAGTTTTGAGACTCAATCGACCTTTGAACCTGGCGTTCGAGCGCGATCCTTTCAAATTTTCGTTTAAAGTTGCACCTCTCTACCAATCATACAAATGAAAATGTATCAAACGATCAATAATAATTCAAGACTTTTTAGTCTCTTTCTGTGAATAAAGAAAGGAGAAAATTCGTTGTCGAATGAGCGATTTTAATATCAAGAACTTAACGAGCCGCGTGTACTTACGAGCAATTTGATGCCGCCTCCCTGATGTCCTGGAACGACTCCACCTCCAGCTTGAAGAGATTCTATCGTCCCGGGTGGCATGCTCTGATAGCCTTGATGCATGTCCATTTGGACGAGTCGTTTATATTGAGCGCGATTCTCTTGACGTTCGTTTTCGTACGAATCGGCAATCTCTCCGTCCTCATTGTTGACATTTCTCTTAGCGGTTGGCACATCGGGGCGACTGCTCCAAAGAGGTGTAAGATAGTCAGATAGAATCCGAGCGTTTAGAGCAGCTTGGAAATCTGCCGGTGAGATCGGGCTGTTATAACCGGTGACAAAGGGTTTGTCCATTCCCACAAGTCGGCCAGGTTTCGAGGGGTCGGAAAAGTTGTTATTGAGAGGGGCGCTGGCGTCATCGAACGGTTTCGAAGTGTCCGGCGAGATGTAATTCGTCTTGGGGAGCGTCGTTTGAGCGAACTGAGGACCTTGCGAGGAGGGTGTCTCGCCAGAATCTTTGCCAGCATCTTGCACCGCTAGGCTCATATTTTTCTGCAGTTGAGTGAGCATGTCGAAAACTTGGCTCAGCACGGTGATCCGTTGCTTGAATGGAAGCGCCGGATCCACTGTGGGCTTCGCGAAGAAGGCAGCGAACGGGGAAATCGGCTTCAGGGGCTTCTTGGCGCCCGGTGCAATCGCGGCTGTTTTCTGGTACACGATGTAATCGTTGAGCGCGCTGATCATGTCGGTTTTAAGCTCCCCGAGCTCAGCAACTATCGAGTCCGAAATGATCTGCTTCGCGGCCGACAGAGACTTTGCGTCGTCAACGGACCGAGATTCCAGTGGCTTTTCCACGCTGGGCTCGTCGGCCAGTGACCTGGTCAAAAAGCCGTTGTCGACTCCACTCTCGACCGGCGCAAGGGTTTTGTTCAACTTCAAATTGTCGAACAATTTTTGCAAGAAGGTTGACACTTTGTCCGTGTATTCGGTCGGCCCTGGTATTATGGAACTCGGCAACCAAAAGTCGGCCGGCACGATCGTGGTTTTTGGGATTGGCAGATCCGTCACTGCCCCGTACGGCTTGAAAGGCCCGAAGGGACCGAACATCCCCGGAATCATTTCTTTCGGCGTCGAAACCGCGTCGGGCTTCCCTGCTCCAGGGCCAGCGTCGTCGGCGCCAACGATACTGCGACGAGACCTCACGGAGCCAGCGTCCGAAAATCCGGAATCAAACTTCGTCGGGAAATTGGCAGACGAATATGCCGACGATCCAGGGCCAGCGAATGCTGGAACGAACCGAGACATTTTCACCAGTTTGGGAACCGCATCGACCACGTTCGATTGGACCGAGCCGACATCGTCGCGCTTCATTTTGTCCTTTCCACCGCTCGTGAATCCCTGCGCTCCGCTCGAGTAGTCCCCCATTTCTGGCGAATATAAAACCGGTGTCGACGCTCCGAAACGAGATGCGTATGGCAAGAAATCCCCTGCCTGTTGCCCTGTGTAATCCACGGGTCCTAAACCACCGAATAGATTGCCCAGCATCGCTGTTTTCTTCGAAATCATCGCCGCAGGATCAACGAACTTCGGGAAAAACGGCGACGCTTTTGGCATGTACGGCACTCCGATCACTCCCATTCCTGGGCTGCCGAATGGCGGTCCTAAAGATCTCGGAAAAGCTGGGTGTCAATGAAACATCGTTATCGCCATTCTTGTACTGCGCACTCGTTTCTCCCACATTTCTGATTATTTGACACTGCCGCGATTTTTATTCGAATTGCAACAAGTCAGCATTTTTCGGAGAGAACTACATTCGAAAAATGGAATTTTCAGTACGTTAAATAAACGGTAAACGAAATAAATCGATGATTTTCGTACATGTTTTTCAACATCTTATCCCAAAATCATTATCTTTGAAATTGAATTTGAAATTTTCTCTGAATTTCCGAAAACTTTAGAATCCAATGATATTGGAATCCCACAAAATGGAAAAAAAAAGAATTTTTCGATGGAACTGTGAGACTGATCGAGTGATACGAACCGAGAAGGAAATTCAATCTTACCTGCCGACTTGCCGAAACCAGCCCACGGGCTGGTGGGAGGTGGCGGCTTCGCAGCCGTGAGGCTTAAACAAGCCAGAAGAAGAAGACACATTTTGTGTGTTGTGAGTCGAAGCATTGTCTGACTGTGGATGAAAGTAACTCCAGCAGGGTATTTATACCAAATCCGTAAAACGTCTCCCTCTACTGTCGAGGGTGTTTTTTCTTTTTACGATCGATAATTAACAAGACATACGCGTCGATTCTATCGTTGAGGATTACTCGACGGCGATGAACGTTAATAATTCTATTGCTCATTACAATAATCCATGCTTCATCAGCAAACAGTTAAAAACGCCTGCACTTGTGAATTAACGATGTATATCACCATCGGAATTTCTTGAACGGACCCCCCCACGCCTGAAATTCGTTCATCCAACGCATACAGCAATTTTCAAAAGTGCGAAAGCACCGATTAAATTTATGTTCTCATTTTCTTAATTTTTCCGTCGACTTGGCCACTCCAAAATTCTTACGAGCTTTTCTACTAGAAATTTTATTTCCTCGTGATTTTTGTGACGCGTGGATTTTATTGGCCTCTTCCCGGCCAAATTTAGTAGCTCCGCGGAAAATCTTTCCGCACGAATTGATGCGATAGCTGAACAGAAGTCTCATAGAATAGTGACTCCATTTTTTTCACAAGTTGCCTATTTTCGTCATCGTTCTGCGTTGGCTGAAAGAGCTTTTTCGATAACGTTAAAATCGCGTTCAAAATTTTCGATTCTGCAAATTCGGGGTGAGGCTGAGCGACAAATGCTCTTCACTTGAACGAGAATTTTCGATTCAAGAAAAATGTACTAGAAAATACAAATCCACACCGTAATTGTACAGCTTTTGCTTGACAACCCCAAAACTAAATTAAATGAACGAATAAAAACAGATTTCAAACAGGAAATACATAAATGAATTAGAAAAATTATTTATTTTATTTATAAAATCACTTAATTTATAAAAATCCTCTTGCTCATCCAGTCGAATTGATTTCATATCGTCTGAAGAGTATTGTACACAAGTAAGAATTCAGCACATGTCTCGACCAACCGTATTTTCGATCCGCGTTGCCTGGCCCGTTTCAGGTTGCCCAGCCGGTGAAAGAAAATATATTTGAGGGTGAAAAGAAAATGAGAGAAATGAGAATCCATAAAGCTGTGAAATCTTTTGATTTCTGGTATCCTAAATTCGATTGGTGAATCGCCATTGATAAATTTAAAGATTGATCCTGCAATAAGACGACTCCTTAAACTTATTTAATTCCGCTCTCTTCCCCTGGAACACAATTTTGAAGAATTCATTCCATTCGATAAAAATAAACGATTTGATTAGTTGCTCAATTTTTGATACGACCAATATATATGTTAATGTCCCGATTTGGACTGTTCGCATAAAATATTCAAGATCAATAATCAATATAGTTTTCTATTCAAGAGCGTTATCCCTGATTGCGATATATCGTTGGAATCTTCGGTGATAAAAAGACTCGCTGAAAAAGCCAGACAGGTCTATATTTTTACGTATCATCATTGTTGCATTAATTTTATATTTATCGGTTTCATTATCGCAAAAATTTCAATCGGATTATCGAAGCCAATATCTATAAGTGCGAAACGTCGGGAAGGTTCATTAAAAAAACATATGCGAGAGTCATATGAGTCACATTTATTAATCATCGTCAGCCGTTCATTCGTAGAGCTCTACGCATATAATAAGATGCTCGAGCCTCCCCGTTCCTGCCTCTTAAGTTACATCATCAGATTTGAGGGAATAGGAAAGTCCACTGGGGAAACTCACCATTCGAGAAAGTAGCTGAAAAGTGTATTCACCAAGTCTCCAACTCCAGAGAACTAGGCGAAGACAAAAAAATTGAAAACTCGTCCCTGAAAAACAATTAGTTGAGCGTTAAGTTTCCACACTTTCCATGCAAAAGACCCTCTTAGAATAGATGCGATGTCTCGGTCCATTTACTATTATTAAGAGTCTATAATAATATTTCACAAAATTGTGCTGGCACCAGAGTTTTATGACGAGTATGAAAATTTGAATTAAAAAAATTCGGGCCTGAGGATTTTTAGAGATTTTCATTAGTGGTTCGATGTAATAATGGAACATTTTGATACTTTCAAGTGAAAAGAGAAATTATAGATCTCATCCTTACTCATCATTGCTACTGGTGATTCGTCGATTGCATATCTACAACGGAACGCAAAAATCCCTTCTTTTTCTGTGCCACGATGAGCCGAGCTTCTTCTTTGCCTACACTAACTCCCTACTTTACCGGCTACTACACCTGGAAAATCCATGGAGTTGGCCTCTGCGAATTCATTGAATCATTTTTTTGACTTAAGATGATGGATCAGTCGGTAATCACACCTCGAATTTTTGAAATTGAAACTCTTTGACATCGTTCGTTCGATTAAAATAATAAAAATGACATTTTTATTTTTTCGATCAGACGAACGATGTGGAAAAATTTCGTTTTCAAAATTTGCAGCTATCTCTCTCGCACTCACGGTTGTGATTACCGACTGATCCATCATCTTAACGACGTGATCTATCAGTTGTTCAGTCGGTAAAAATCCTGCTGCACGTTTTATTCCGAGTAGGTTGATATTTGAAAGAAAGTTACACGCTATTCTCATTTTATAGAAAACAAGGTGTAACTTTTATTTTTCTCAAAAAATCAAGGATGTCCGAGTAAAACGTGTAACCCTTTTGCAATTATCTCTGTCGCACTCACGCAAGTGATAGATCACCTTAATCATAGAAACTGCATAACGGCAGGGTGTTTATTCTACATCGGACTTCATCTTCAACTGTAACAATTTCACGAGACTCAACGCCGGAGTGCCTGTACGCAGCGCAGGATTTATGCCGTTGAAGAATTTCTCGACGTAGGACCAATATTCTGCTGGCTCGCTAACGAGGCCAATATGAAGAGCATTTTTATAATAAAACCGGCATATTTGCGTATCGTATAGTGCAACAATCATGCATATCCGCATTCGTTATTGTTAATATCGTTGAGTCGTTATGACTCTCCGGTCCAAAAACTGTTTCCAAAAACCTATAAAAAATATACGTCGAACATGAAATGTAATTATATTTGAATATTTCAATCTTTGAGCATCATCCAGAACATTTGTCTTTTCAGATATTCGCAATCATCGTGGTAACGAAATCTCCGTCCATCAATGTGTGCATGCTAATACAACCTTAATCATCAATACCTACGATCACAGATATTTGAGAGTACAAAAAGTTCGTTCTGAAGACGCGTTCGAAAAAGAAGATGTTCCAACGTAAAGTAAAAGTTTATGCTCGACAAGGACGCACGGAGCGGGTGATGTAATGGAAGAGCCAAAACATAAATATTTTCATTAGACAACTGGGAAACGGAGAGTTACCGAGCCTCGTGGGCTGGCACCAAGAGGACGTCGCGCAATGGCCCTCTCGAGAGGGCACGTTCATTTGACCCTGCCTTGTTTTTACAAACAGATCCTTCGAGTACACCTGGGGTCCAGTGGAACCCAACGCCAACTTCCGAACCGAATGTTGAAACAGTTGAGCTCCCCCCACTCTCAATTATAGGCCGAAGGGCTCCCTCCGGGTTTGTAACAAAGGAAAAGCGTTAGTTTGTATTTGGCAGTCGAATACTCGACACCGCGTTTCTGCTGGGAACCCCGCTGGAGTCCTTGTGCGTATTTCGCGTGAGTTTTATTGTGAAAAGTGCGATTTTTTTTATTTTTTATTAGGATTGATTGCAATTGAGATAAGTACAAACGTTAAAATACTTAAATATTTATGTTCGACTTATTTATTACTCGGATTTTTTTACTCCGATTTTTATTTTTCTTTGACTTTACTGCTTCAAAATTTGTGCGCAGATGGCGTATTACCTTTGGCAAAACCAGGTTTCCTCGTACGCTGATCCTTGTGAGGAAACAGAAAACTTTGGTGACGATTCCTCAGAGTCCGAGGAAGATATTCTGTCGGAAGAGTCGCATAACAGTGACTATGAGACATCGACTAACTCAGAAATCGATGACGACGAACAAGAAAATGCGACGCACAACAGACGCATTCTACAGCCACGTGCTCGAGGTCGACCAACGACCATTTTGAAGGGGAGAAATGGGTTCAAGTGGCATACTAGATCGGGATCACGACATTCAGGTAGGAAAAACATCTTTCTACAGTAGTCAGCTAATACAGTAAATTCTCCAGTTTGTCTACCATTTCTCCGAAGAGAGAGAGAGATGATGATGGTAATGTTTATTTGCCTTAGAAACCTGTTAGACAATTTAAGAAGAACCGAGCACAGTTACAATAAATCTGAGCTGGGCTTTTTCGCACTACAATAAGCGTAAAAACTAAAACTAACTTGAAAAAAAGAAATAAAAATTGAGTAAATATAAATTAAATTGATTGCAAAGTCGAAGCAAAATTAAAAAGAAATATAATAAAGAGATAGAGAGAGAGAACGAGATAGAAAGAGACGGAAGTTGTCAGGGACAGGAATATCGAAGCTTATAATTGTCTACATTTTTTCAGATCGAAATTCCGCTGCCGAGTTAATCACACCTGCGCCTCAACATGAAGCTTCCAATGTACAAAAAATTGAAGAGCTCTGGAAACTTCTTTTTAACGATGAAATGTTGAAAATAATCGTAGACTGTACAAATGAAAAAATTGAAGAAGTTTGCCTGACGATGATTCGCGACAATAAACGGCCACGAACATGCTACCGTCACTATACCAACGTAGCTGAAATTTCAGCATTCATCGGACTTCTATATTATTCCGGACGGTGGAAATCCAACAACGTACCCACTGCACATCTGTGGGACAAGATAAACGGCACCACGTTCTATCGCTGCGTTATGTCCAGACCACGATTCACTTTCATTGCACAATGTCTACGTTTCGATGTAAAAGCATCTCGAGAGCCGAACGACAGGTTAGCTCCGATACGCAAACTTTGGGACTTGTTCATTGGCAATTGTAGTCGTTACTACAAGCCAAGCAAATATTGCACTGTGGGCAAACAATTTCTGAGCTTCCAGGGAAAATGTCCGTTCCGTATGTTTATAAAATCCAAGCCTGACAAATGTGGGATAAAAATAATCACGCTAAATGATGCCCGAACCTCGTATCTGGTAAGTTTTTATACTTGCGAATTGTTAAGTCGTAGCGAATTTGTGTATAACTCAATAACAACAATAATAATGATATTTGACAGATCCATGGCGTTCCTTACCTTGGGAAAATTGGAAACAGTCCGACTAAAACAGCGGAAGACTTTTTTGCAGAGGTCACTAAACCAATTCATGGAACGAGACGATCGGTCACATGTGATGATTCGTTTACGTCCATACCACTGCTGATAAATATGTTGAAAGCACCATACAGTATGGAAATCACTGGTACCATTCGGAAAAATAAAAGAGAAATCCCAGCTGAATTTTTGCTCGTCGACAAAAAACCACCCTCCACGAAGTTCGCTTTCACGTCAGATTTGACACTGCTGTCTTTTTCTCCGAAAAAATATAAAGTCGTCGTGCTGGCGTCCTCGCATTTACGAACAACTAATATAACTGGTAGGAAGTCTGATATCGTGCACCATTATAATATCACTAAAGTTGGAACAGATACTTTCGATCAGTTATGTAATTCGTACACGACAGCAAGAGTCACACGGAGATGGCCACTCCGTTTTTTTTTCGGAATGCTGGATCAAGCCATAGTGAATGCACGCATTTTACATAAGTGCAGTGCCATAAACCGTGGGGAGGACCATGAGATTATGTCGCCAAGCAAATGTTTGGATGAAATCATTCAATATCTTGTTCGACCATACCTACAAGAGCGATTAGAAACTCTATCATTGCGTCTTAATATAAAATTTGCAATTGGTGGAATTCTCAGAAGGGAACACCAAATGGCAGCATCAGAAGGAATAAGACACTTGGATAAAAAAATTCGCTGTAGACTATGCCCACGGAGTAGAGACCGGAAAACGAGACAAATGTGCCCCTCTTGTCACAGGCCCATGTGCGATGAGCACAGAATACTATTATGCCTCGAATGCGGGGGTATGAAATGAATGTTGAATTGAAGATAGGAATGCATGTGCATTCGGTGACGTTATGAAAAACATGTTTTTGTATGTGTTTATATGTTTGTAAATAAAAAAAAGATTTTCAACTTCAAAACATCTCATGCTCGTACTTACGAATAAATATCTTTTTTGAAACTCCCAATATTGCTCTATTTTTTATGTAATTACTAATATACGTAATGAGACATTTCTGAAAATTTTATTCAATTGAAAAAACTAACGAAATTATGATTTTTTTTGTAAGAAAGAGCAGTTTTGCGACTTCACACATTTCCGTGCATTTTTGACGAGCGTTCTATATTTTTTATATATTTTATCCTATCGCTTTCTAGAGAGTTTAAGCTGCATTTTTGTTTTTGTTAAACCCAAATGGAATAAACAGTTTTCTGACAGTGAGCGTTGAAAAATCTATGGGGGCCATTGGAGCCCGTGTGTACTTCCCGGAACTGGGCTGAGGTGTGTACTCAAAAGGATAATTATATTTTTGAGTTGACGTTTTTAAAAAAAGTCGAAAGGCCCGAAAAACGTCATATTCGAGTACATAAAAGTGCGGTAGGGCTCGCGCAAGCTACTTTTTTAAGGAGGGTGGATCACGAAATCAAAATAATAAGAATTTTATAAAATTTGGTGATAACATTCTTTGACATCAAGTATAGAAAAAAATACAATTTTTTTCAAAATTTTTTATGGTTATCGAATATTTGAGCGTTAAATCGAAGTTCTTATGCACGAGATATATAACTGTATATATGTTAACTTTATGCTTATGCACGTGAACTTTAGTGTTCAATTACTCGAGAGCTGTGTGGTAGAAAAATCTTAAAAAATTTATATTATCTTATATATTTTTAAAGAATACATTTACCAAATTTTCTAAATTCTTATAATTTTGAAATTCTTAATATTTTTAACATGGTTTAGTATGACAATATTATATCGTCGCGATCCACCCTCCTTAATAGCGTCTCTTGATAGTAGATGAAATTATTGAAAATAGGTTCTTCTAGTCAAACAGTTTTTTCAACACAAGGAAATCGTTGCTTGCAGGTGTTATAATGGAGCTGTCAATCTTAAATTAGTGCATAACGAGATAAGCAGCGTACAAACAGAGATAAGCAAGAGCCGAGGCGATTGCGCATGTCCGAGAAAGAATGAGAATAGTAGACGGAGTTGGAACAGAAAGCGACTGCTTAGAATTGCAAGGAGAGTGAGCCCGCGCTACGAAGTTTGAGTACCGTGATTTTAAGAGCCTTAAAAAAAAGGGGTCGGCTTACCTTAAATTTTCATCGAGTGCTATTACCAACGGGTGCAAAAACAATTCATCTCAGCCAGGGCTCGACGAATATAAAAAACGTAACTAAAGCTAAAGCGATCAACGAAAACAGAAAGAACCGTTAAAAATGTCGAGGCGGTGAAAACTTATTTTCGTATCCACTGAAACGAAATTTTTTTTTCCAATGTAACGAGACCATTTTCTTTAAACTGATGAATACAAAATATTATCGAATCAACAA
Source organism: Venturia canescens (assembly GCF_019457755.1). Taxonomy (NCBI): domain Eukaryota; kingdom Metazoa; phylum Arthropoda; class Insecta; order Hymenoptera; family Ichneumonidae; genus Venturia; species Venturia canescens. Next base: position 8,469,571 of record NC_057421.1, on the reverse strand, counting down.
TACAAATTTTGTTATTTTAAACATTTTTTAAAATTGCCAAAAAACTCGTTATTTCCATATTTTTTTTTTTTTTATTATCGAAAGAGTACACGTCCGATCATTCGAACAGAGTTATTTTATAGCGCGGCGCCTATTTACAACCACTCACATTCTTTCACATTTTTTCGTATAGTTTGAACATTTTTGAGTATTTAATAGCTTTTTGAACTGGTCAATTAATACTTGATCGCGTAATAACAAATTCATTTTTTTCACTGGATGCCAAGATTTATTTTCCGTCTGATATCGTCTCGTATGCGAGTGAGTTTAGATAAAGGTCTTGGTAGCTACTCTTCGCTCTAAAATTTTTTGTAGTGTTACAGATTGATATTCTCGGCTCGTGGTCACCGTGATCGGTAATATTGGTTTGTTCCCTTTATTCCTTGTGGCGTGACTCTTTAAACAGCAGGAAGGATCCAGATCATGAGAATCCCTATAGTTTTGAATCAATATTTCCATTTTTCTTTACGCTTGCTGTACAAAGACCGGGATAAAAACAATATCGAAAACAAAACCTATTTTATTTGGATTCCTCAAACCAAAATAGTTGTCACACCACCAAAAAATGAGCGATCAAGAAGGAGAGCTCAAAATAAAATTGTTTAGGCTCGACATTTATCGATTTTTCATTAAAATACCTTCAAGTCGCCATTGAAATTGAATTATTGATCTCAAGACCAAATTTTTGAAACGTGAATCGTAGAAAATTTGCTGCGCCATCAAAAAACACAACTTAATTTCACAACTAAAACACAACAATTAGTTTCAAGACAAATAAACAGTGACTTTTAAATCTTTTACTTAATAAACCTATTGCCAACTGGTGTTTCAGTATTCAGTTGGAGTTCAACTCAATTATTGGAAATAATCTCCAAAGTTACTCATCCTCGATAACACGCCCTCACCAGACAGTCTTCACAGTCATAATGAATTACTGGGTTGGTACTGCTCTTTCTTGATTTGGGAATTGACATTATTGTAGCAAGCAACCAAACACTGATATCAGCACATGTCCACCTAGCACAAGTGCTCAATCAAAACTACCAACACTATTTTGTTCGCCGTATTCAAAGAAATGACCAACAGATTCGATGAATGCTGTTGAAATTGCTGACCATTTTCCTTCATTTTTATAAAAATCATTATTATAAACATAATTATTATTATTAATTGTCTATTTTTCGTTTGATTGATGCCAGAAACCTGAGCAATTGGCTAAGTTTTCAACGAACGAGTGCGTAGACTCTATAGAAATTGGCGATCAGACCGTGTATGTGAGCCAAGTATTGAATTTTCTACCTTCTAATAATTTTTCATGCTCAACATTAATCCTTGCATACTGATTACAGTATGATCTGTGGTTACGTCAGCAAGATAGACCCAGTGAGAAGCCAATTCCTAGGACTGGAATTCGTAATTACCAATGGACGCGGAAAATTCATTCACTGTATGGCAGTGGAGATTCAAGCTGAAGATTTGTACAGATTCATGAAATTGAATAGCGTAGGTCTAAGTCACTACTCCAAAATATATTTGAAGTGTTTTTGGTCTTTCAACATTGCCATCAGTAATATCTCTACAATTCCGGAGCAGGATGATTCGGCGCGGCCCTTTTGGCGCGAGAACGTTCGGGCGGGAAAAAGATCGAATTAATCGAACTTTTGTTTTTTTACGAAACAACCCTACCCAACGATTTCGCACACACATCGAAAGTCTTCCAAAGAATTTTCCGCAAACTTTTATTTCTTGCATGAAACTTTTTTATTTTGATTTAAAAATGGTATTTACTAAATTCGGAGGAATTTTTTAAACATTTTTCTCAAAAGTATCCATGGGCTAGAACGTCTTCATTTGAAACGTTTTGTAATCCATTTGTTTGAATCTATGACCAATTTATAATATTGACCTCTTCCCGGCCACAAGTTCATATGTATTTGGAACAATATTTAAATTGTTCCAAATATTTCCAATCTTCCAAAATATAAAATTGAAAAAAAACGTTTAAAAAATTCTATTCAACGTAAATGAATAGCAGAAATCTTCTTGATCCGTAATCCCTATGGTTGAAAACTTGTATAATAACAGAAAAAATGAAGCTCTTTATGCAAGCATTTGACTGCTTCGTTTCGTTGTTTCTCAGTTCGATCCTGCGACAAAAGGTAGAGCGACCTCAAGTCAGGAAAGACTGACAATCAAGTAAAACTTCAGCTTCTAGAGTACGAATACTCGTTTTTGTATAAAAAAATGCGAAACAAATCGAGTTACTATTCTATAACATTCTCTTTCAGTTATTGCATGAATCTACTATGTGGAAAAAAATATATTTTCCACGGCACTGCAGAACTGGCCGAGAATAGGTTTAAGAAAATGCTGACTTGTTTTTAATATGGCTCTTTTTGTAGCATTTGCTCACTGGAAAAGCCCCTTTTTCACCACACATGCACCGAAAGTTCAACTTTCCGAAATCTGAAAGTTGAACTTTCGGTGCATGTGTGGTGAAAAATAGTATAAGCTCCACCTACTTATCACCCTCGCCTTCGGCTCGGGTGACAATTTTGCCCGCGGTTTGAAGTAGTCTACTTTCCCTCCCTAGGTATGTATACTATTCTGTAATACAAACATATTTTCATACAGCCAATTACCATAGATGGTGCATCCTGCGTAAAAATCGAAGACCCAAAAAACTCTTTGGGAAATGTTGGGAACTACCAATTAATAATTGATACTTACACAAGAGTCTCCCTGAGCCTAGGTACTTGGAATGATGAGATAGCCAATGCAAAGAAAATTGATTGGTCCGAAATTCGTAGCAATGTCGGAAACTTTGTCAGTAAGTAATTTGATTGTTTAAATTTCCGTTGCTCAACACAATAGCACCTAAATAGGGGAACATGGGGCAAAGTGGCCACCCACTTTTTTGGGGCATTTTTGAATTCTGGGGCAAAGTGGCCACTCACGGAATTCCGATTTCTGAGGCGCAGGATCAGTAAGAATTCTATGTTTTCTGAGAAATTCATTTAAAAAAATTTTTTTTATTTATTTATTTTTTTTTTTATTTGAGGCAGAGGGTGAGAATCATTTTGCGAATTACTGATAAATGTCTATTTTATTTTGATTGACAAAAATCGCACTTATAACGGACTTCATCTTCATCGACACCTGCACACAAGGTGTGCACCGATTTTAGGCATGTTTCGCAGCGAATCCAGTCTTCGGAGGAATGCGAATAAAGTTGATCGCAAAAAATACAAGCAACGTCCGCCGCAGACAAGAATTTTTCTTTTTTGATGATCTCTTTTTTCTTACTCACTAGATTTGCGCGATACGACGGACTCGTGATAATGGCGGTTTTCCCACGATTTGCCCGATAAGAACGGGGTTTTGCCACGGGTAATGGCAAAATTTATCCAAGTAGTCCGACTAATTTTTTTCCATCCCATCGAAGGAGGGTCCCTACTATGCCTCGTTTCTTTTCGGTTTATCGCAGCCTTCAATGTTCCGTGCGGGAACAGTCAATTACAACGTCTTTTTAACGAGAAATGACAATTATCGATTTTCACCACATTTGAGAGGGTGGCCACTTTGCTCCAAATTTTTTTTTTTCAAAATTCGAGAAATAAGGAGGTGGAATCATTTTTGGGACATAAAAATAAGTAAATGACCATGTGCTAACCGACAAAACTCGTTAAATTCCTTAAGTGGGCCACTTTGCCCCATACTCCCCTATTAACTCGTTCAACCCAGCGAATGATTCAATTCGTGAATATTGATGAATTAGAATGCTTAACTTTATTCGAGTGTTTGACGATATTTAAGTATTTTCAATGACGAATCATTCACTGAGTGAATCTATTCGATTTTGAGTGAATCTTGAAATTGTTTTTGTGATATACGCAATTATTTTTTTTCAGCAATATGTGGAACCGTCAGAACGAAGTTTCGATCCTATAAAAAATACACACGTGAAAAAATAATTCAATATGGCCTCGGCTCTATAGCGAACGGTTCTGAAAAAATTGACGTTCGTATAAAAAATTGTTCACTTCCCTCTGAAATAACGGGGTTAGTTTCTGTGTCTGGTACGGTGATGCTTTCTGAAGAATTATTCTACATAGAAGCTCCGAATGATATTCAAATAAAAAAACTTTGTGGTTCGGGTATGACCCGTGCACAATTGATGAATGCATATAAAGCTGTAAAGGTAACTTCCAAACTGAAATTTGGTCTCAAATATCGAGACTTTTGGTACAATAGCGTAATCATTATTCTCTCTTTTTAGAAAATGCGTGGCTGAATGAACGTCATTCACGGTGGAAACAATTCAGATTTTCTTATATTCAATAGAATTAAACCAAGAAATTATCAATATTCAAGAAAAAATCATCATTGCTTTTGCTTTGCGTGTATGATTTTTATGTTCTGCTTCCTGCTTGAGTGTAATATGAAATTAATCTTCCCTGTTTGAATAAATCTTTTCTACATACGATATTTCAAACAATGTTTATCGAGAAAAACTCCCAAACCTACTCGAAGTGATGTGGCACTCGAATAATTAATGTTAAGTGATTGTACAATTCCTCAAGAATAAAAATGTCAATTAACATAAAAATGTTTCAATTAACATTTGAATAATTCATTCAGAAATCACCCGTCACGTCTCAAACAATTAGAGATATTTATTTTTTTGAAATAAAAATGTTATATCATTAATACGATAAAGATACAAGCGCGATAACATACATCACCAAACGACCGCCGAGCGATTTCGAAGAAAAATAATAATAAACATTTCACGATTTAAATTCTTCATCATGCTACATCAAATTGTAGGACTCCAATAGAGTATATAAAAAAAATCAATCGAATCAATTGGGGGGAGCTAATAAAGTTGACAGGGAATGTTGTAATCGATATATTGATCAGCTGTATTAGAACAAAAAACCGTTCGAGAAGAGAGATCTCAATAAAACTAAAATTAAACATTTTTGGCTGTCTTTTAAAGTTCTTTCATTGATTCAAACATTTTGTTTTTGATATTTAATAGAAACAAACCTTCAAACATGAATCTCGAACGATTGGAGTCCAAAAAATCGAATGAAAATGTTGGAAGTCGATGTTGAAGAGCATAGTTATCCCCCTGGCGACGCGTCAATTTTTCTAATCGTCAGCGCCTCTACATTAAAAGTGTGAAACTAAATCACCCCTGCGCGATTCAGTGAACGCAGCTCTTTCCTCTTTCTTGTGTAATCTTTCGAAAATTGGATATTCGGGAGCTTTAGCACGAGACCAACGAGAACTGAATACACGGAGCTCGATAATGAATGCTTTTTTTTTGATTATCTGATTACTAGACAATAATAAAGTAAGTTACAGTGATATTAGGTGATACAGTTACCAAAAATAAACGAATAATAGAACGAAAAACGCAATCCCCGCCCAAGTACTCAGTCGTTCAAGTATGAGTGAAAGAATGTGATTGCTCGTGCCCTAAATCATGAGTGCGAGAAAACCCACGCAAGAGGTGTGCCCTAAGACTCGTTGCATGTGCGCGTGTATGTGTATGTGACACTTTGTTTCACATGCAGTATAAATTTCCTGCACTCGTATAATGGCGACACTTCGAAAAATTTACAATGAGATTCTCTGTGAAAAAAATTATAAACAATGTAACGAACTCTTGTTACTATAGACTCGAGATCAACTGAGGTAAGTTGTTCCAAGAATGAAATATCGTAAATATTCTTTTTTTTTATTATTAGCAAGAGTCACAAATGTAGGGAATTTTGGAACTTCACTTTCTTATGATAGATACTGTAATTTTATTGCCTTTCAAAGACTTGCAAAATTATTATTTATTGAATTGTTCAACAACCTGAGTCAGAAAATTCTGCAAAATACTGAAAAATTAAATTCTCGTTTAATTACGCTTACACGTCGGAATTTTAGTGTAAACCTGAGAAGTACAATTTTTCAGCTGTCAAATTATTGATTTCATACAGATTTCAGTGTTTTTAAAATTTTTATGAAACAAAAGGTTAATAATGAAGTCATATTTGCGACAATTGAGCAAATTGAATGACGGTAAGAAAAAAAATTATTGCTGTAATGTTACGGGAAGATAGAATCCTCATAAAATTCCTGAATGTTGATGAAACAAAATGCCTAATAGTGAAACTAAATAAGATATAAAATATTCATAAAAAATCAAGCATTACCTCTCATTGATAAATTACAAAAATTAGAAAACTATAGACCCCTACAAAAATGTTCCGATTTGAGATTTCTCACAAATTTTGTTCTTACTAAAATGATATAAAGAATGCCTCGACTATTTATACAAATATGTATATTGCAACAATGAAACCATTTTCCTATTGAGAATTCTCTTTGAATTCTAATGTAGGATAAATTTTCCAATTCGATACCTTTTGTTCATTCTATATACAAATGAAAAATTATGAAAGACTTGCTTCAAACTTTGACTCATACAGGGGTGACTGTGGGTTGAGGGCCTTCAAGGTTTACCTCACCGTTCGATTGAAAAAAATCGAAAAAATATGTTATGAAACTATAGAAACTCGTAGGTACTGAATATCATCAATGATAATTGGGTTTGCTTTATATTGATACAGAAACATGTGCCCATTCAGGATCAAAAATGATCACAGGCAGCGACAGAGAATTATACAACCACCAATGGTCAGTTAGAGGATAATAAAAAGCTTCAATGGAAGGTTCAGATATGCTGGGATAATCAACAGGAAAAGAGAACATCGGATACTGACATAATATTGAAACGGGCATAAGGGAGGCAAGACAAGTTCCCTTAAAGTAATGACCGAAACCCGGCATCACCTTCGCTCGGTCTCCGATTTATACGCAGCCGATGAAATAGAGGTGTTATTGTTAGAAGAAATAAGGGACTTGGAACCACCGCCCTCGGCGTATTCCAAACCCGAGGACATTCAGGATTTCGAAATCGGTATGATCGGAGATCACAGACTTGAATTTATTTTATTTTTGATTATGCACCTAATCAAAAACGAAATGATTTTAAGATTCATGCAAAATTTTGTAACAAATAAAATTTTTTGTAATCGTATGATTTTGAAAATAGCAGGTAGCAGGACAGGGGGGCGAATCAGCTCTCAATCTTCGGAGCTGGATTCGCCTGGTGTTCATTCGACTGTCCACTCATGGGACTCACATGCCAATTACCACGGTCACTATGGGCACGGTGATCGAAGGCATGGCTCTTCCGCTAATGTACTGCCATGGCCCGGAGGGACTCACCTCGTCCTTTACTGTGATGTCCAGGGTCACCTCAGAACGACTCCAGGATTCGTGAGACTTTTGCTTCTCGTCAGTATACAAAATTGTTAAAAACTTATTTTTTTTTCAATTGTTGATATATTATTGAGACCATCAATTGGACGTATGAACTAGAAAAATTTTCCTCGTTTGATAACTTTCCATGTTGCCCATCGATGAATCTGATACAACAAAAAATTATAATTCTGGTCCCATCGACTGAACTACTCTAAATTACCTAAAATAATAATTTGATATCCAATAAATAAAATTACCAGCAAAAACGTCTTTGGCAGTGAACGATTAGAAAAAATACTTGACTCCTGGTATGTGACGAACCTGTGAATTTTTTTGCAGATTACATCAGTAGCGTGTTTGGCTACCTTATGCAGTTCTGGCACTGCCAAAGTCAGCTTGTTTATGCTGCCTCTAGTCGGCCGTTTACGGTTCATGATTTTCGTTGCTGTGTTTTGTCTCCTAGTCACAACGCTTCTTCTCTTTCTCGACATTTCACACATTGTGTACATGTTCCCGTTTAACTGGACCAAATTGGTAAGAGTTCCTCGAAAATACAAACACCCTATTTTCGTATCAAAAATCCTGATCGTAATTCAAATAAATTTTAAAAGAACATTTTCCTAATTAACGTTTTTTTTTTTAGAACGTATGGGTGTTCAGTGGCATTGGACTATCTTATGTGACCGGAAGTGTCCTTCTCGTTTTTTCAATATGGGAATATTACGCTAGCGGTTGGGTTCCTCGACGAACTCGTTCTCAACTGACAGCAGCTGCGGGTCTTGGACTTTCGTGTGCCCTGCTGGCATTTCTCCTTACGTGGATCCATGGTCGACATGGTGACGTTTGCAAGGACCCATCCAGCGACGATCACATTCCCAATCAGATTTACAAACCTGTTACCAATTCCTCGTCCTCCGGGGTAAATATTTCATCACGCATTCTTTTTTCTCATTTTCCTTATCTTCGTTTATGGATTGGTCTCTTATAACTGTTGCTCGATACTGAGTTATGAACGAATTCACATAACACAGTGACTTCGATCAAGCAACGAATACACGAATCTCTGAATAATTAGTGAGATCATTTTTCCACGGCCTTTTCGAGATGCCGTGGTATTTAGATCGAACCTAGGAAATGGAGCAATGTTTATGATGCTTTTTTACCGATTTTTCATATTTTTTATATTAGATTTTTTAGTCAACATTTAGTTTTGAATAGTCGGGGAACCGCGAATTAGATGAGTAGTTTAGACCCACGTTTTTTTCAATTAGATCATGTGCGTGCGAAAGGGTACAGATCGTTGAGAAAATGTACCGAAAAAACGTTCCAAACTACGAAGTCGATCTAAAGAATCCAAGCTGCATTGAGCTCGCAAGATTTTTTTTCAATGAAAAGTCTTTAAATCGAGGTCGTAGTTTCATTGATTATGAGCCACTCGTCATCTCCCAACAAAGCTGCTCCCTTGTTGTAGTCGTAAGAGAAATATTGCCGGAGCGCACATTGGAAACCAAGCATAAAAAGTTAAAACCACGTGGCTCGAGGACCATTCGAGAACAACACTTTTCACACACTCGAAAGTTTTAAGAGGTACGATATTATTCCACAATTTCCACAATCAAAAGACAATTGATTATAACATTCTATCATCATCACGAATTAATCGACTCGATTATCTATCAGACATCTAATAATATGCTCGTACCATCGTTTTCCACACCAGCCTCAATTCTCAATTCAACCCAACACTATATCCATACTTTTTCATTCTAATGAAAACAACTTATATACACACATACGCTGGGTGCTGATGAGAAATATCATTCACTGAACGTAGATTGAATAATTCAGAAAATTTATCATTTTCAACTGTGTTTTATGTCACCGGACAGTATAGAATTCGAGATTTTAGCCTGAGTGGATAGAATGTCGCTGGATGTTGACTCTAAACACCTGAGGGAGAAACTACCCTGATTTTCTCAAGTAAAAAACTTATTTTCAACTTTATTTCGTTTAATGGAGTTCGATTCGTTGATCGCTTACCCCTCATAGAGTGGTTTATAATACAATTTCTCCATCAAATTCAAAAAATATTTCATGTAAGGTTTTAATTCAGAAAAAATATTGAAAGGTCGTACGATAAAAAAAAAAATTACGAGGAGAAAAAACTTGAAGCATATTACAGTAAATGTGTCTCAGTGGAAGATTCGTCGAATCCAAATGAGATTATGAGAATAAAAATACACGCAGTTCTAGCCGTGACACGTGTTGCTCTAAGGTTGAAAACTGGCGGCCCACGCTATTATTTATTGTTTAAATCCGAAGTAGGTGTTGACCAACTAAAATGAAAGCAATTTTACAGTTAACGAAAAGCGTTGTATCTTCGTTGTCGGGGATGAAATTCCTTTCGTAATGAAAATTACAAAGTACGAGGCAAAATTTTCAAACACATTCAGTTAGGGTCTCTTAAAAGTCATTTATAAAATCATTTTCGATACGAATTATTGATTTTTCTTTGTTTGTCACTAAAGGCTAATTCATTTATTAACAGAGCGAATAAAATCAGCCATGTTCTGTTACTTCGTTCTTTTTTTTATTCTGCTCGTGTAAAATGATTGAAGAAAAAATAAGAAAACATCGATCACTTCATTCGCAGGGATCTATTAGAGCTGTAAATCGATTGATTTTCAATGAATATTTTTTTCCAATTTCGCAGATTACGTTGAAAGAAAGAAGTCCGAAGCAGTCTTGGGCTGTGCGAAATCAACAAAATACAAAGCGTATCGGAGGTGGAGATACAAGTAGCGTGTCCCATCTGACAACAGGAAATGGAAAAGCGAATCAGCGCAAAAAAGATCATTGGGCGTCGGCCCGACAACATTTTCTGTCCCACGACGACGAAGACGAGGACGAGGATGGAATAGTGAACTCGCCAATGCAGCGGGACGAGAGCAATGATCTCGAGCACAAACGAGGACGAAGACGACGCGACGGTGGAGACAGTTTGAGCGGCGGTAACGGGGTAAATAATTCTAAAGCGCCGGGGAGCACAGCAAGTGGGGATAATAATCAATTACGTCGAGTGCCGCGAAAATTGCCCCTTCGGACAATCGAGAGGCCGCAACAAAATCGGGGCGCCGAGAGTATTTCTTCGGGCAACGATCGAAGAAGCAGTGCCTCTAAAAATGCGACGAAAATTGCGCACTTACAATCAACAGCGAACAACGACTTGCAGATGTACTGGGAAAACGCGGTGAGAAGTGTTACCGCCTCCCAAGCGTTGTCCCGGCGTGAAAATGCTAAAGCAACTGCCAATGGTTTGCCGTGGGAACTCGTTGCTCGAGGCAATAACGAGAGAGACGAATCTGCGGACGTTAAGATTTTACAAGCTGCTGTTTGGTCCGGACAATGGCAAGCACCGGACGATGTACAACCGTGCTCGAGTAAAACTGCCGATCCGTACACCTTCGCGTAATCCAAATATCACTGGAATCACTTGTTTTTAAGCAGTCAAGTAAATTATTGATTGATGTATCTTTTCTTCAGTATCTTTATACCCTTTCATCTACTTCAATCCTCAAAGGATTGCTGACGCATTTTACGTAGCCGAACATTTCATTCGATCACGATTCCCAGATTCGGTGATGAGCCACGAATCCGAACTCAAATGAGCAATCAAGTTCTTCACATGAGCTCAGAGCTACGAATTTTGCAACCACTAATCTTTATTCGTAACAAAATATCCTCTGAACTACTAAACGATTGTTTCCCTTTGCCTTCACTGAAATAAGTCATTATCCTTAATGGATTTCAATTTTTTTTATCACAGTTGCAAAATTCGTGAAACACCGAATGACCGTGCTCTTCAGTCCTCATGGTAGAAAAAAACGAAAACATTCCGAATGAGCAACGAAAAGAATCACGCTCAACGCGAAAAAAATCGTCGACCCTGCCGCCTACAATATCCATAACGTTTCACACATGCTTCAAATTTTTTTTTTCCATTTTTCGCAATCTTTTCCAACTTGAATTTTGAAGAAATAAGATGTTTGGCATAAATTTGTGTGTAAATACTTCTCTAGTCTTTTTCCCACGGCAATGCGCGTGTAATTAAAAAAAAAGAAACAAATGTCGAGAGTAGAAATATGTAGAAGGGTCGCAGCGATCTTCACCCCGCAATATCATCGAAACATGCAGCCCATTCAGCATGGCATTACACAAAATTTACTTTCGAACGATTTACTCCGAAAGCGGAATTTTTTGTTAGGTTTTTACGCGTTAGAATACATCGAACCCGCACGAGTGATATTGTCAGTTATACATTCATTTCACAATTTTTTTTCCTCACATACACGAGAATATGTTAAATTCTAATTCGTTTTTTTGCATCGAGTATGACGGTTGTGTGCATTTTATACAATTTTCAAATTGAATCTCCATCAAAATATCGAAAATTATGTTGCTTCAGCGAAGTTTAAAGTTTAGTGTGTTTCCAAGTAATTTCAAGTTTGTTTTCAGAGTTCTGGAAACATGATTTTTCGTCGCTATCCCTCCCCAAACGATCACTTTTCGTATTCGAATTAGCAACGAAACTTTTGACTAGATAAACGTAACGATAATGTGTGAGCTTGAGGTTTTTTGAAAAGTTTTGTAGCTACGGTGAAAATGTTCTAAACAATATTTCACTGACCCCTAGCAGTTTTTAAAACAACTTTATGAGAAATGGATCAATAGGTCGCGACTCATTTGTTGGGCTTATTCCAGAGTCCTTGAGAGCATCGAGCAAGCAGAAGTTCATAAAAGTATTGACCTCAATTAAATCAGTACAAACGCAGTCGAATTATCAGATATAAAAAGCTGTGAAAAACTGCCCATAAATTTGGCGTTGAGTTGTCGTATCAACATTTTGAACGAATTGTCAAAAAACATGTATTTTTCATCGATTGATCTTTCAAAATATTCTAAATACAAAAGAGATTTTCGACCATCGACGAAAACATTCGACCAATCATTTTCTCACTTATTTTAATGCTACCATAAAAAGAAAAAATATTTTCAAAATTAATCTCACTTCGAAAAGACCCGAAATCATTCGTCACGATTATTTGTGGCTCGTGTGTACAAAGTACTCTTATAATCAACCCACCCCGCGATCTTTTTTCTCTTCTGATCGATGAAAAAAAAACTGTGGCTATTTTTGGGATAAATCTGTGAAAGGTATGAACCGAAAGTACCCTCGGCTAAGATCGTCTTTTTATTCAGCCATAAAAGCAGCAGATGCTAGCGGTGAGACGAAAGCTTATCTTTTACGTATGAAATTGTAAAAGGTTCTCAATCATCGGCATTCCCTAACCGCCTCAACCAAGCGAGGAGGCAAATGTCAGAGGTTTTTTGAGACTCGACGTACAACGCTGAGCAGTCGACGACTGCTGACAGTCCGACGGGGTTCCTATCGACGAGGGCGCATGCGCGCTCCACATCTCACCGGAAGTCCACAATCTACGGTTTCCAATATTTATATTTTCAGCTTTCGTGCGAGAACAATGACGTTATCTCGACATCGGTTGAAAGGATTCAACCGCAACACGCACACCTCGGAATGTTTGTTTTATTGAGAGAGAAAAAAACATTTTCCACGTCATGTAACGCTCTCGCAAGCGCTTTAACCCCGTTCCAACTTTTCGATCCTGTTACACTTTCTAGCCTGCATAACGTGGTCGAAGAAAATTTATATTTTCACTAAACTTGGAAAATTTTATGCAGGAATGATGAACGGTGGATTTGAAAATCAATAAATCTACGAAAATGATCGATTCACCGATCGCGTTTCCTTTTCGAAAGGCATTTCTCATGACGCATGCCAATAATTCAGCTCTACAATTTGATATGTAATTTTTTAAAAATACAACCACAAAGACAAGAGTCGCGAAAACATCGACGGTGCCCAAGCGGCTAAACTTGATCAGGGATAAGTCACTTTCGAGGTTTTCGCCTTCTTTTCACATTTATGGTGGCTCGGTCGGTACGTCACAGCTAGAAAATCCATGACAAAAATCCAAACAATGAAAAACTAGAAAGAAATCTGAATTTTATATTAAAATTGAATAACTCGTGGCACTTGAGAATTTTTGTAATATTTGTATATGAGCAAAACGCAAACGAGAATGACACTCCATTTTTTCAAAATGGAATATCGATCGCAGACAGTATCGTATCACGCAACAACCAGCAGCAGCTCTGATGCGCTAGCAGTGCGTTTACCATAAAAATTGAATAGCCAAAATGGCCGCCAAGTATGAATCTGAAATAAATTGCTCAGGAAAAGAGTTTCAGAGATTTGTACACACAGGAAAGGATTTACGCTCGAAATAACCGAAACGTTCGACAATCCTCAGTACAGATGGGCCGTAAAACTGACAAGCACAACGGAATTCCCATTTATTTTACATTTTCGAACGATTCAATTTTGTCAACAATGAATAAATTTTTCTATTCAAGATCCAAATTGGATAACAGTTTTTTTTACGAGAGACATTTTGTTGCAATAAACGAAGAATTTAATGTCCGATGAAAGTTATTCGAACGCCTCGGAATTCGAATGGTAAATAAATGTCGACAAACAGCTACTGGAATTATAATGGCGGGAAAGTTTTAGCATCCCTGCATCATAAAACAGATGTAGCATGTCGATAACCTCTTCCCTTTTTTATATTCCATTCCCGCACTGTGATTCACGTACTGAGACTCCCCAATCGTCCATTTATCCAAACACCCCATTCGGTAATAGTCCCAAGTGGGATACCTCGACAGGAGAAAAGGTTTTGGCAACTATCGAGCATCCTCGTACGATGTCAGCGTCGTGATAATCGTAGAAAATTTACACTGTACGAGAGTCGAAGCCGAGCGCAACCGAACGGAGGCTTCGGCGAACCTCGGCTGTACCCGGGCAGAGCCATCAGCCCCTCGGTGGGTGGCGAATGTCAGTGTAGCGCCGGCTGTCCATCGCCACGGAGCTCCTATGTGCTATAGAAACGCACTCGTATTATATCGTTCGGGGTAAACACGCTTCTTGATCAGGAGTTCATAAATATAAAAAAAAAAATCAAAATAACAGAAATAAAACAAACGTTCCGATAAATGAAATAAATCTACGGGTTTCCCATGTTTTTTATTATTTATTGACATAACCACGCATCGCTTCGGCAGCTACATCGAATCCTCACGATGTTATTTTTCAAAGAAACGTTTTCGCCTCCTATTGCTCGAAACGCTTTATTCTCTTTTTACCATTGAACCCTCGGATATATACAAGAGGCGTTTTCCCCACAAATATCGGGAATCAGTAGTTTCTAACCTCTGGCTCTCCAAGTTGGCACTGCACCAGCATAACACTTGTCAGAAACGAAACGAAAAAAACCAATAGAACCACCGCTTATTGGAAAAGGGGGTAACATAAGATAAAATCAAGCATACTTGTATCCGTGTACCTATGGAAAAGTGGGAGAAATGTCGAGGTCGCCTTATCGTCCCTTCACCACTAAGGTATTGATAAATAGTCCGATACTATTAAGCCGGTTTGGACATATTTAAAAGCAAAAATTCAGCGCTATATTTATCGTTTGTCGTTGAAATTTCTTCCTGTTATTCTGTACGTTAAGGGGTGCAGATTTTTTGATATTTTCATTCGGCAAACGTTACCGTCCTTATTTTCTTTTCGCCGGTGCTCGTTCCGGAAAATATTCCGAGATCTGGTATGAGCGGAGGAGCTGAGTGCGTGTGTAAATATTCGGAATATCCGAATGAGAGCGAACTCTCGGGGTGCGTGCATATAGCCGACTCGTTTCTACTTGTTTCGGCTTCTGCTACTCTCTGGCTATTTCTATTACAGTCGTGCTCATCCGATAATGTGCAAATGACTTTTCCATCTTGAAAAATCCATAAATTCGTTCGAGTTATTAATCATATTTCGAAGTATTGGAATTTTTTATTACGAAGACTGCTGCTGTACGATTCGTGACAAGAATTTGTGGAAATTCGCTCGTGCTAAAGTGTGGCATTTCGGTAATTCTCTACGTTTATTTTTCCACGAATATATTTGTCAGTAAGCACAAAAGGTCAATTGACGTGCCGATCAACTCGATTTACAATCGCCAAAACACCCGAATTTTACGATAATACAAAACTCTTAAGTTCCTTTTTTACTGCACCGTAAACCAATCGTGCATCAGCAATATTTCAGAAAATCGATCTCCGGCTTTCAGGATGCGTGATCAAAATACATTTTTCGTAGACACTCGCTCCAATACATGTGAAACGTGTAAATATAGACATGCACAAACCGGTGGTTGCGTTCCCTCGATTTCTATGTATTCGATTTCACCTTTTTATTCGTCAATATCTCAATTCATCGTCGATATAAAATTCGGCTCTTGAAAATCGTGTGGCAACGCGAAAGCTCGATACGGAATTTTTTCACCACAATATTCGTGTAACAAACAGTTTTTCCTCGAATCAGAAAGATTTCCAGTGACAATTCAGGCAGTAAGTTCACGTCAAAAACGTCAAATATCGAATATATAATTTATCAAAAAGGCGCATTCGTTAAGGATCTTCGTGAAAAATGTTGCCGAACAAACGAGAAAATGTAAAATTTTTGAAGTAGAGTGAATTCACGATTCAATCACAAATTTTATCACAACGCTTGAAACTATTTTTGTTTCAAGCTGCAAAAGCAGGTAGAGAATCATGGTACGGTTGTGTTTTCATAACTGAAATAATGATTCTTTTGTGTGCTTTTTTTCTTTTTCAGTTTCATGTAAATATTATCTCCCGAGGTTTATGACTTGATACAGACGATTCTGTGATTTCTAGAGTGGAAAATTCTTGGCATTTCTCAGAAATGTTCGAGCCGCGTGCGTGAGGGGTTAAGAATCCGAGAACGTGGAATGCGTGACCACGTATTCTTGGTATTAGTGTTTGCATCAAAACAGTGAGAATCGCATGCGAGAAACCACAATGGTGAATTCGGTAGATAATTCTATTGGGATTTCCAGTTACGTAATTTCTAACCCATCGACGTTGACGTAACTGCCTTTATTACTTTCGAAGACGAATATGCGAGCTTGGGAAAGGCATTTTTGACGCTTCGCGTACACAGTCGCTGCACGCTCGACGACTGCTGGATGGAAAAAAACGGTTTCAACCACCGTGCCTAAACACGTTCGATGCAACGTAAATACGAGCATCAAATTTTTCTAAATAATCGATCAATTTTATTCCTCGTGAAAAAACGAAAGAGGCGACCGTTCTAGGAATCTTAGGCTTCGAATTATTGACGTTTCGGACTTGATTACTCGGAAGGAATCGCGGCAACGACTTTCGCCAAGTACGTTTACCCTTAATCTGCTTTACCGACCGAGTATTGATCGCGGTGACGCGTGAGGAATCTCGATTCTCCAGTGTACACACGAGCCAACTTCCAGCCTTATTTTCGACACTCAATTTCGTTTTATTGACGTTTAATCAATTTTAGGGACACGAAAGTTTCTCCGAGACGCCATAAAATCGTTTATTTATATCTCAGAAACCTTAAACTACTGGCGAGTTTTTCCATCGTGTTTTATCGGATGAGATGCTCCATTTGAGATGCACGACCGATCAGACGTTTCGTCATTTTCAAACAAAACTTTGTTGACCCTTTTTCGAACTTCTTTTTATTCAAGAATATTTGCTCGTATCCGAGGTGCCCGATGAAACCAATAAAACGTTTTTAAACACTATCAACATTCGAAAGCGTCGGGAGATGACTGAGAAATGATGGTCAATGCGATTACCATTGGAATTGACAATCCGAAAAAAAACCTCAGCGCCAAAGCAGAGGCTGAGCCTCGATGATGGGAACTCACGACGGGAGTGTTAATGAAATAAATCGTTGTTCGAAGCAGTGCAATGTCTCACGAGACTACGAAAAAACCGTGTGAACCGCTCATTTTCTCCGAATCACTAATTTGCGGATCGAATCCGCTTGAAGCAATAAAAAATAGATTAATCGTTTAAAATGTAAAATAAATGTCATCGGAGTTTTCGAAAGAGCGTTCGCCACTGGCTCATTCCGCAGCAGGCATGCCCGCCTTCTAGACACGTGAGTAAACTGCCCTTCCTTCACCTCCAACAGAGAATGCTCTCTCGTTACGAGTTTTTCGTATGGAACCAATTCGACCGTATCTCCATAGTTTTAATTGCATTCTAAATTAGACTAGTTTCAATTTCAATTATTATACGCTCCATTAATTAAAACTTGTGAAAAAATTCATTTACTTTCACAACCCCATTAGAGTGGGGGGGGGCGCGACGAACGTTCGAACGAACCCGACCTGATTTCTCGCGAAAAATCGCCATCATTTTTCCGACCAAAGTTTTCCGGAATATTCGCTCATTTGATGAAGTTAAATTGACGACGACGCGGAAGTTTGCAGCGTTGGGGTCCAACGAAATTAACGAAAATTTTTATCCACCAATTTTTTATTTCACGAAGCATCGGCGCCGCTTGAAAAACCTCGAAATTGGAGAATTAGTGGAATTATTGGAGTCCTTTTTAGATCGTTTCGTTGGACTCCGGCGAAATGACGTTGCGAAGTTCAACGTCATTTATGAGAATGACGATCGGGGAGACTTTTTTCATGGGTATGCGAAATAAAGGTCGAACTAACGCCTCGAAATTGCTATTTTCAGAGTTCATCGTTAGGAGAGAATAATTCCAATACTTTTTATCGTTTTAATTCCGAAAATTTCTTCACCTTTTTTCATAGAGAGCAATGATAAATATTTTTGGAGTTTTCTTGAGCGGAAAAGTATTCTCAATCTTTATCAGCGTTGTCAGCAACGCCACAAATATCAGAATGAAACATTTTTTTCCAAGGAATTCCGACACGACTGACCTTCGATTGTGGAGTTTTTAAATGTTTTTTTCGCCTTAGAAAAAGTAAAATTATTTCTCCTTCACTCTGTTGTCATTGGTGAGAAATGATCTGCTGAAAATATAAATTTTTGGTCGGCAATTCGGAAAAGCACATTTCTCGAATGATCTTTCCGAAGATCATGAATTTTGTGGATTTTTGACATCAAATTTTCGATTACTCGTCGAATACGTGAACGAAATTTCGGAAACGAAACTCTAACTTGAATCTTTTAAGCGATCCTTCACGAGAAAATCGAATTAACAATTCATGAAAAAATGTTTGAATAGTGAGAAAAAAAAGTATTTTATACACTCGTCACTTCACCGTTACATTGATTTCTTGATATTTTTGGAAAACTTTGAACATATGGTTATTAAATACTCAGACCCGAATAGCGTAGCAGAGTCGATAGAAATGGGGAGAAATGCGGAGAAGTTGGCTCTTCGAGATTGTAATCATCAAGGATTTCTGTATTAAACCTCCAAATTTGGCTGTCGGACGACAAACTTCTCCGGATTTCTCCGAATGTAATAGTCCTCGATAGCCCAAGATAGGAGTCTCGCCACAGCCACGTTGAATACTCGACTCTTCGGTAAAACTTTGAAAAGTTTCGAATAACTTGCGAAATAACCGAGTAACGGCAATTGGTCTATTGTACGGAAGTCCGAAGACAAAATTGAATGGCGAAAAGGCCACTTTTCCGGACACGAGAGATACAAATGTTAATTTAAATTGTCAAAGGCTATCGACAAAAGGAAATCTTGCGAAAAACTTGAGATTTGCTGCATGAGATTTTTCATTTTTCACACTTTCAAGATCTCAAATGTGGAACGCTCGATGCTTTTCGAATTTCGCAAGTTATCAGATAATAGTGAGCTCAGTTAGTTGCTGGACTTTTTAAAAAATCAGTAGAAAAACGCTTTGGCAAGATCGTTGACTTTTAATTCTTCGAATTATTGATATTAGTATTGTTATAAATTCGGGAGACCGGGGCAAAACGAGGAGCGCCTAAGGAAGTATTGTACTTTACACAAGTTTGAGCAGCTTCCTTTATTTCTCACTCTCCAACATCGAAAAATTCGCTGCAATTTTTCGCAAGTGTCCAAAAAATACAATTTCGGGGCCAAACTGAGTGCCCCTCTAAAGTTTGTGAATTTTCTTTTACGTCATATAAAAGGGACGATGTAAGAAAATAGAAAAAAGAAGAATTTGAAAAAAATGGAAATTAAATTTTCAACTTTTCAACAAGAAATATAAGAAATGGAAAGAATAAATAAAAAAATGTCCACAATTTTTCGAAGAATTTCGTGTCTTTTGGAAAAATATAAAAAACGGAAAAAATTTCGTCACTCTTGAAACACCCCGTTCTAACCCGGTCTCCTCAACACTGAGAAAAAAAAATTGTTGATTCAATGACAATTAATATTACTGTAAGAGTTTTCTTCGTTCAACTGCAACTTTTTCGGACACAGTAAATCTGCAGTTTGATCTAAAACTATTTTATTCGTTTATGAGTGCTAAATTTTCAAAACGCTTTTATACCAAGTTTAACGTACCGATTAAATGTATTATTAGTGGATTTGTATTACAGCATATCTTATCAAGATGTAAAAATATTTGAAACACTAGTTTTGCAAAAGCATCAACTGATAAATGCAAATTTACACACTGACACATTTTCACTGGTGTTTTTCAAAGAATAATCTGCCTTTTTTCATCGATTTTATTGCAACGAGTCTCATTTTGTTCGTCAACCGGTCCTCCATGAATCCACCATGTAGTTGTTTTTTTAACTCGATCGTTTCGCTGTTGCAGCCAATTGTTCATTAAGTGAAAAAACTTTTTCATTCATAATTTCTCTCAGAAATGAGTTTAAAGGAAAATCTACGTGGTGAATTCGTAGAGGATCAGTTGAGGAAGAAAATGAGACTTGGTGCAATAAAATCGGTTAAAAAATACAGATGATTCTTTGAAAAATAGCTGTGAAAATGTGTCATCATGGAAATGTGCATCTATCGGTTGATGGTTTTGCAAAACCATCATTTTGAATATTTTTTCACGTCAATAAAATACGCTTGAAAACATATCTACTAACAATAAGTTTAATCGGTACGATGAACTTGGTTTAAAAGCGTTTTGAAAATTTAGCACTCATTTGACTAGCATGCAATACAGGAGTGACCTTAATCATGTCCAACCTCGTGATGCTCATAAATTTCATTGGCACCCCGTAATGCCACTTTTCGTTGTTCCAGTGACTTTTTTTTCTCAGTGTAGAATGGAATAATTGACACGAAAGTTAAAACTTTAATCGAAAAGTACATATTCTCAGGTAAACAGTCATGTGCGTCGCTTACAACATTGCAAACATAAATTAGAAAATCAACGGCGTACAGGCCAGCTCGATTATTCGTGTTTAGTTCGATGAGTTGTTTCAAGGTGATTATTATTTAGGGGTATTTGAAAGAAAGTCGATTGAATCGTTTGCTGGTGAGCCGATGAGTGCACCGGTCGCGATACCTGTCAACGTAGCGTATCTAACGCTCGATTCGGAAAGCATACAAGCTCGTTGAGTCGATCGAGCGGATGGAGAGCGAGAGAGAGGGACTTCTAATGATTGTAACGAAGAAGAGATTGGCAGGTTCTGAAAATCTACGGAGCGCGAGGCTTGAGGTCGGTAACGCGATTAGTAACAAGTTTGGAACTTGCTCGTTGATTGCAGATCGGGATTGGCCTGCAAAACGGTAGCCGACGACGCCGTATTACGGGGCGAAAGAAGTTTATTGAGAAAATATGAAAATAAATAACACGACAAACAATGAAGCAATAACAGAGGCGTAACAAAAATGTATGATTAATCTTACGAAATGGTTAAGCATTTTGCAATATGACGCAACACACAGATTTGCACCTCGTTGAATAACTCGTCGCGAAACGAAGGAACACACAACGCAAGATGGCACCTGTCGATCGAAATATTGACAAAAACACGAGAACATGGTAACGAGGCTCGTCGAGTAGAAAAAGACGCGAGAAAAAAGGGCACTCGAAGACACCACAAAATGGCCACTCCCCCAGACTCACCCGGCCCCGAAGATGCCCTCTTCGACTTCGAGAGCACCCACACCAGGCACCAAATGACCAGGCCAGTTGCCATCGAAGAACTTTTGCGTCAAACGAAATTTTCGAGACAAGAAATTCGCGTCATGTATCGCGGCTTCAAGCAGGTATGTCTCACCCCTTGCCTCACTTACATTTATTTTGAAAACCGGTCGACCGAGCGCGGTCGGCGATTGGGAGACTCGTCAGAGTCTCGGGACGCGTACATTCAAAGTTGCACATGTCGTGTGTTACTCGGGAAGAATGTAAACGTTTGAAAGAAGTGGCTTATGCCAGTGAGACACATTAGCGAATAGTCTTTAGCACTGTTAGACAAAGCGGTTTGCACTTTTTTGACATGCACTGTTTTTCTGTTGAATTTCCTTGAATAAACGTGAATTTAGAAATTAGAAATTTTTAGCGTCCCAGTCGATGGGCTTTTATAGAAGCTCTTTAGGTCGAGGGGGAGAAAAGAAAAGACGAGATGCCAACGCTTTTAATTAAACGCTCGGAGCAGTTCGTCTTCGTGCTAATCCACCGTCCATAAATACCAATGTTTTACTAATTCAAGCAACTTGTTAGCAGCACAATTGCTAACGACTCAAACTCTGGAATCACAACTCCAATTAAGCCCCGTCGAGGGCGGGGGTTGTGTTCCAAGCATCATTCACGGATTAATGTAACGCTAATAATTATCGAGAGTGTCTCTCATTGTCGCACCAGTCGGCTCTCCGATCATCGTCGTTGCGAGAGCCAATTTCATTCGAAATTTTTTTTTCATCTTCAATGACGAATTTTGTAGTTAAGGTAGACGGGTGAATATTCGCTATCCAAGATTACGCGGTGATTTTTTTTTTAGACAAACACGAGTGTGTACTGGATAAATTTGCAAAATTTGGAGGCTTACCGTGTAGTTTAACAGCAAATTAATCATCGAATATCGTCTTTTCTGACACTTGTCACTACGGCACACGAAAGTTGTACAAACATGAAAATTTACTGAATTGTTGTATTTCGTGGATATATTCGAGAACAGTTTTTTAACCTTACCGTTGAAAATCGGCTGAAATATTCTAAAATATCTGATGAGAAATCGTTCGGACACGTGTGATGTCAGTTCGAACTTTTCTTCATATTTTATAGTTGTCTGTGTCGCCCCGTATTTTCTCAGTTTTTACAAAACGACCATTTTTATCCCAGTAAACTTTTGATCGTTAATTTTTTCGTTTTTCTCCACTGCAATACTACTTTGGACAGTAAACTGACTCGATAATCTATCAATTTGTGGGCAAAACTGAGAGCGTGACATCAATGGCGGCAGGTGTTTGCACCGCGCTAGTCAAAGTGAACTCTTCAAACGTTTTTTAACAATAAAATTGTGTTAAAATGTTGGTTCTCCGCCGACAATATTTCTGGAGTAATAAAATAATTATTTTCAAGTAAGTTTCGTCTTTTGAAATTTGCGATAAACGTAGTCGGTGCAAAAATAAGGTAGCCGTCACCCATCTACCTTAAATGCATGGAAACGTGGTGGAAAGAGTTTAAAGTGATTTTTCGAAGCTCCGTTCAGTTGCTACGAGCGTTCGGTTACGTTGCATCGATATTAAGGCCGGGAGTGAGTCGTTCCGATGAATTTTTGTCAAATAAATTGTTCAATGCTTTCCAGGAGTGTCCGGAGGGTGTCGTGCACGAAGACAGCTTCAAGGATATCTACGCGAAATTCTTCCCACATGGAAGTAAGTGTTTTAAGGGGGTTATTAAGCGCCTCGAGTTTAAGTACGACGTTGCTCCAAGTTTCTCTCCATATTCGCGTTTATCTATGTGACAAATAATTGCAGACTCAAGCTACTACGCCCATCACGTGTTCAAGGCTTTCGATGTTAACTGCAAGGGAGCTATCAGCTTTAGGGTAATTATCGAACACTGTTTTTTCAATCGCACCAATCTCCACGGTGAGCGAGGCTAATCACCTTAAAATTCCGATAATCACTTTTTCGCAACATCTACTCAATTTCTGATGAGCTCTCTTTTCACTTGAAAAAAACAAACGAAAAAAAAAAAAAAGAAAAAACACTCAATATTCATTTGACCGATGTAACGCGCGTGAGATCCGCTTGCTTTTCATGTGCAAACATTTTCACTCCCAATTCCTCGTGCACTCGTTCGACTTCTCGTCGTGTCCTTGCAATCCGACGAAATTTCGTCGTTTTTTTTTTTTTTTTTTTTTTTTCCATTTGCCGCCGTAGAAACGTTACGAGTGGGTTCTTCATGTTCAATATTCCACGAAAGGCCACAGAATTCACTGCAAATAATGTGAAACCTTCGGAGGAGACGAAATTGGATCGAAATTGTTGGGGAGACCGGGGCGAAACGGGGTACTTCCGAAATTACGGAAATTTCCTCTTTCCTTTACCTCATTGTCATATTTTTTCAAGGAGAAACGAAAATGGAATTTTTTCAAAGTTTCTTCTTCTTTCATGGATTTTTTTTACAATTCTAGTTATTTTTAAAATCTCATATTTTCATTGGATTTTGCAATAAACTCATAAATTTTTAAACCCCGAAACGTTCGGCTCCAATTTGTTTTTTAATTACAAAAAATTACGTGACATTTCTTGGTGTTTGGGAGTAAAAAAAGACAAAGTTTCTGAAACTTCTGAAAAGTCAAATATTTGCTCAGGAACCCCGCTTCGTTCTCGTCTCTCCTGTATTTTCGCCTTCGAATAAAGGAAAATTGAAACGTCACTCGTGCTTGTATCAACTACTTCTCCTACTCGAAGCAGCTTCAATTGCGCTCAACTATTCTGTGAACATTCGGCACTTAATTATTTCAGTATTTGATTTGAAAAATTTTAACAAAACTTGTAATATTCGCGACGCTGAATTTTACAACGTTGGAGTCCAACGAAATGAAGGAAAAAAACATTTGACACTGACCAATATTTTTATTTAACGAAGTATCGATGCAGGTTGAAAAACAACGAATTGCAAATTCGACAGGGAAGGAAATTGGAAAATTACTGGAATTATTGGAGGGTTCTTTAAAATCATTTCGTTGGACTCCAACGTTGCAAACTTCAGTGTCATTTGTATTCGGCTCACCAACGTCCGATGACGGCGACACAAGAAAAGCAGTGAACTGGCATTTTTTTGTTGTCATTTTCTTTCATCACGTAATTCAATTTGGCACAACTGCTGTTGCGTGTTTCTTTTATTTCGCTACACTTTGTAGTCCGGGGCTTCCCTCCCCACCACGGATGATCCCGTACACTCGATTTGGTGGCCGAATTCCAAACGGAAAAAGCTGCTAACACCGTTTTTGTCCGAGTCTCTCCTAATTTAATCGACAGACTCGATAGATAGATTCGGGCAGACAGTAAAAACGGTGAAAAATGGGGAGGGGGGGGGGGGGGGGGGAAACGTCGGGGACTTTTTCGTAGAAATTTGGTAGGAAAAAGAGGATGCGAAGAGGTTTTTCTGGCCTCAGTAATTTAGGCCTGAGAACGGTTCGAGAAAGGATGATAAAGCCGCTTGGCTTACGCATGGCTCTCGGAAACCAGGTCACATTTCGAGCCGCTCTCAGGACCTAAATAGTGGGGATAGCAAACAACGTGAGATGACCTTTTTTGCAGTAAATTTGATGCTCTGAAAGATCAGTCCTTACCTTTTCAGCTCTATCTTCAAGCGTTTTGACAGCGCGCACGGTCAAAGTGCGCGCTGTCGAAAATTTCGAGGTTCCAAGACTCGCGGAGTCTTTCAGTAAAAAAAAATCTCAAAATGTTTGACTGGAAATTCAATTTGAAAATGAGGCTCGGCCGGACAACCGTCACAACCGTCGACCGAGTAGCTTTCCGCTGTTGTGCTCCAATCGGATTTAGCGGCTTAATACTCGAGCCTCCGGCTCTCGTAGTCCCATGAATTTTGCAGTCGCTGACATATTGATCTTGACTTTCGTTGTTTTCGGTGTTGCGCTCCGGCGAAAGACTGTAAGCTTATTTTTTTAGGATCTTCTCGTGACCTTGTCGACGTTGCTGAGGGGTAGCATTTACGAAAAGTTACGATGGACCTTTAAACTTTACGACATCAACGGCGACGGGTGCATATCGAGGGGCGAACTCGGCGAAGTCGTCACGGCGGTACACGAACTCATGGGACGCAAACATCTGTTCGAGGAGGAAAGAAAAGCCCGAGAACAACTGGACAGAGTTTTCGAAAAACTCGATCTCAATCACGATGGCGTCATCACCATAGAAGAATTCATTGAAAGTTGCCTTAAAGTGAGTGACTTTTGAGATCTCCGATAATCCAGTCGTTCCATTCACGATCCCACCCGCATGGAATTTTTGTGACACTTTTTCTAGCCCTTTGCCTTAAATTTTTATCATTCGAGTAGAAAAATTCTCGAACGAGGTATAAGAAATGCGGATTCGACTGCTTCATGAAAGTGGAGGTTAAAATAGCTGAGGAAAGATCAATAATAATTAACATGCCCAATTGTACCCTCCCTGTAAATTAAGGACGTACATGTGCGTCGTACTAGTCAGTCGACAGTCTTTCCATATTTTTTTAACCCGTGACACTACACTCCCTTCGAGGTCACATACCGACAACGTTGGTGCAAACTTGCTCTTCGAATTTTCAAAAATTTTTATTTCATCCACGAATGTGTGGAATTAATCTTACAACGAGACTTTTTGGGGGTAACAATTTCTCAGTGATCGATTAGGATCATTTAAAAATTGAAAAATCAAGTTTTATTACGAATGAATGGCCAAATTGAAGAAAGGAATTTTCGTGGGTGCAAATTTGCACGAGTCTGGTGTCTACGGGTTGAAAGAATTTCCCCAGTCATTCAACGACGCTGAAGTTTGCGACGTCTAACGAAATGAACAAAAAAACCATTTATAATTGGCCAATTTTTTATTTCACGAAGTATCGGTGCAGGTTGAAGAGCTACGAATTGCAAATTCGACCCGGAACGAAATTGGAAAATTACTGGGATTATTGGAGGCTTTTTTCCATAATTTCGTTGGACTCCAACGTTGCAAACTTCAGTGTCATGTCATTCATATACAGCACAATATTATTAAAAAAGCGTTATTTCAATTCTTTAATCATAAATAATGTTTAAGTTGAGCTCATTGCAAAACATATTTCACTCCGAGTTTCTCACATGATTCGATAGTACATTGCGAAAAGGCAACGTTTGACAAAGTTGAACGTAGTCAGTTGACAGATGAGATCAGAAAGAGTTGTCACGAAATCTCGAAGTGCGAGTTATTTTTGAAGCTGCTATAGGACGTACTTTGATTGGTTGTCGATGTTGCGCTCCTCGTATTTCAGATCGTAGAAAAAAGGAGGAAACAATTGCAACACATTCGATCGCGATCGTCTCAGATAAATTATTTATTTAGCGACATAAGAGTGAAGTAATGGAGTAAGTGAAGTCCTGAGTAATATTTTTATTTAAAAAGTGTTAAAACAATTAAAGACAAGCGCGTGCGGTGACCCTAGTAGCCCTAAAAAATGCGACCATTTGTCGTTTTCAACTCAATATTTCTAATTCAAATGGCCGTTGACCTCCTTTTTTAACGTATCATTAAACTCCGCACGATTCGATTCATATAAATAATGGTTTCAATCTTTGACATCTAATTTAACCCTACACCTCATGTGCCTTTTTTCATACCCTCAACCTCATGACCGGGGTTTGAACGCACTCCACTCTTTTTCTGCTTATAAATCCGGTCCTACGATGCTAAACTGACTTTATCCTACACCATTTTCTTCGTTTTTTTATAACGAAAAGAATGATGTACGATAAAACTAATTTCAATTGAATTTATATATAAAAAAATCCGTCGATAATCAGTCGATAATGTCGCTTGTTAGGACGGGAGCGTGGTTTGAAGTTCGCGTGGGGTGTGCTCACACCCCAGTCATGCGTTCTAGGGTTAAAAATATGTATGAAATTTTTAGTTGAAGATGGTTGAAGGAGCCAGTAAGTCATTGTGGCCATAAGGGACGCGTTAATTTCTGTACTTTTCGACTGTTAATATTTCAACGAAACAGAGTCGATGAGGGATCTTGAAATTTCGCAGGCTCAGAAAAGAAACCTTGGATTGTAAGACGTAAAAAAAATGAGAGACGTGAAAAAATGATGTTATCTAAAAACAGCCCTCGCGCCTGTACATCCTTGATGACAAACTGTGTGTTCCCAAATCACCTGCACTCGGGAAAAACGAAATTTACGAAGTTGAGACACTTGAAGAAGCCCCAAATTTCTTGTAGATTCGTTGCTAGCAGAATACGCGGTTCGTCAATGTTTTTTTTTGTGCGAATATATTTTTGCACTGTCCTTTAATTCGACGTCGAAGAGATGCGACGATTTTGATGCTCGTTATCTGCCCACATTTCGAGCAAATAGCAGCAGCTCATTCAATAGTGCCAATACCGATTTGAGTTTGTCGAAAGTTGCGGCGCAAAGAGATAAACAAAAATTGAGTATCCGCGCGTGTGCAGAGTGTGTAACATTTGAATTCGCAAAGCGATATTCGATCGCACCGATTCCACAGCGAGGAGACTACGAACAATGAATCGTACAGCGAGTAATTGCGGAATCGATTTCTGCCACGTACTTCGTGAATCGTCGTCGTCAGCGTAAAAGCTTTTTCGTCGTTTCTAACGCGTGTCGTCGCATATCGATTTTAAAAACTTTCTTATCCGAAGGATGAACTATTATTTTGACCTACTTAACGTCGTTACGAGGAAACTGAACTTGTTACAATCGCCAAGTTTTGCACCACATCGCAAAGTCAAATATAATCGGAATTCAATGCTGCAACGAAACTTCGATAAGTTTTACAGCGCTGAATTTCAATGAAATCTGAATTATTTCACTCCGCGGTCGATACGACGCTGCCAATTTTTAACTGTCCGTGGCACAATGATACTCGCTCCAAAGTACTGCACTGAGAGAACGAGAATTTTTGGAAAAATTTTCTACTAATATTTTCACTTGTTGGCACGAAAATTTCGCATTCCGAGGACAGTGCCCAATTGCAGTATTAATCTGGACCTGTACCACGAATTTTACTAGCCAAGGGAGCAAAAATATTGATAGCGTTGGCCTTCGTTCACGCAGCAGCACTCGCAAACGTCGTTTCAACTAATCTTGTCGTAGAACCTCGCACTTCGATGTACATTAATGCACTTAATATAATATTTACGAAGCTGAAATGACAGTTTGCCATTTTCGAGTTATTTCTCGTCACAGAGCTCTCGTACGACATGGTGAATATTAGATGAAAGTCAAACGGGGTTTTCGTGAGCTCCATTATTTCCTGTGTGCGTAGAAATGCACTGAATTCGGTGGGAGATTCCAAATATTTTATGCTTTGAAACGAGAGTCTCAAATCTTCGGCCTCGTATCGTTCGAATAGGACATTCTTTCACGACATTTCATACGTTGTCGAACGAAAGGAATTCCTTTTTGTTCACATGCCCGAATCGTCTTGTACGTGTTTTTTTTTTCATCTCGACGCATTTTTTCTCATTTCATTCGTTCTCGTCGTTTCATTCTGCTATTTTTTTAAACTCGGAATGCATAAAAATCGAAAAACAAGAATGCGTTGAAGGAATTCGATAGTTTCATCAATTATGACATATCGCTGCGTTGTTTTTTTTTTAACTCGAAGATTGAAAAAAAGTGATTGAGAGGAAAAGATTTGGGAAGTATTTGCCGGGCGTTCCGGACACCGAAAACTTCCAAAGCGTCGATTCCATGGCAAAAAAACATTTTTGTTTCAGAAAAAATAGACACTCCGCCATAAAATTAGTTGTCACAACATTCGGCGGTTATAAAAGCACTTGGAATAGGAATATTTCAACGCGTTGACAAGGGACGTTATGATTGTTAATATTTAACGAAGATCCTTGCGACGTCGAAGAGCGTCGAGGTTTCCCTCAGGACAGTTTGACGGTAAACTCATTTTGACAGACCTCACAAACACTCGGTTGACACATGAAGAGAATTTTTTCACTTTATCTATTTCATAATTCAAACATCGACGATTTAAGTAGAGTGGATCACGAAATAAAAATCAGAATTTTATCAAATTTGGTGATAACGTTCTTTGGCATCAAGTATACAAATACAATTTTTTTACCACGTGGTTATTGAACAATTGAGCGTTAAGAATGTAAAAGCGGTTCGCACTAGTCCATGGACAGTCTTTGACCTTTTTTTCAAAGAAATTACCACGGGCAATAATATTATAGCACAATATTATTAAGAAATCTTGTAATGATTTTTTAATCCTAAATAATATTTAAGTCCATTTCATTACGAAAAGGATTTTATGCAGAGTTATTAACACGACTCGCGGTAGTGCACTGTGAAAAGTTTACGTCCGACAACATCGGACGTAGCCAGTTGACAGCTGAGGTTAGAGCTTACCATAACGACAAAAAAAGTTCCATAGAGCATTGTGCAAGTGTTTACATTTATAGGTTGCGCAACGTTGCCACAACTTCACAGGGTTACGAAATCCTGATGAGGTTCCCTGAACATTTGTCGTCTTTAACTTTATATTTCTAATTCAGATGTCCGTTGACTCCCTTTTTTTAACGAACCGTTAAAATTCTCAGGGTTCAATGCGTATAATAGAAGTTTTTGTGATTAACATCTGATATAAAAATACATTAAATTTTGAGTTATACAAGCTTCGAAGTCATTGTGGCTATATATGACACGTAAAACTGTGTTCTTTTGACTAAAAATATTTCGATTAAAGAGTCGTTAAGAGACCTTGAAATTTCACAGAGATTAAGTTCTAAGCTTGTACTATAGCATACAAAAAAATTAGAGTGCTTATACATCCTTAAATCGAAGTTTTTATGCACGAGATGTATAACTGCATATGTGTAAACTCTATACTTGTACACGTGTACTTTAGTGTTCGATTACTCGAGAGCTATGTGGTAGAAAAATCTAAAAGAATGTATACTGTCTTAGATATTTTTAAAGAATACATTTACCAAATTTTATTAAATTCTTATAATTTTGAAATTCTTAATATTTTTAACATGGGTTAGCATCGCAACATTGTGTCGTCGCGATCCACCCTCCTTAACAGTTCTCTCGTTACAAAGATTGGAAGGGAGGATATGCGAATGCCTCGTTTCCACGTGTTCACGAATACAAAAAATCTCGCAGCGTTGATTGATCTAATTCGAAATGAAAAATTGCCCCTTTGGTGACTGTCACTCGTCGAGCAATTTATTTCATTTCGTGAGCGAAAAATCTGACGGTTTCGAAAGTTAACAGTTGCCGGAACTCGATAAATATGGCCAAATGGTTAGAAACAGTATAAGACACGTAATCGAGCCACATGAAAACGATATGAAAAATAAATCCACTGAGCTGGATCATTAATTGAGAAAAGAAACCTTTCGATCATTTTTTCCCCAAGAGCCATTTTCACCTCCATTTGCCCCTACATGGTTCGCAGTATTTGACGAGAACGACAGTTACGCGATGACGTACGGCGCACAGCAAACATGAGCGTTTTGTTTCCCTACAGTATTTATTCTCCTTTGACCGTGAAATATTGGTACTTGGGTGAGATTTACGTGCAAAGTGTAAGAAATTGATAGGATTCACGACACTGTAAATAAAGTCGGTGGAGAGACGACAGCCAAATTTAGCCGAGGTAGCCACAAAAAGGTCAAAGTTAGGACAAGTGAATTGGTTGCTTTTGTGGTGGTGGGAATAGGCGAAATCGTTCATGGTTTCGTGCGGCGTTAAAATTTTTCGGGTTGCATTACTTCGACTGCTTCAAATTCGCACTCTTTTCCATTGAAAATTTCAAAAACTGTTGAAATCGAGATTAATTAAATTCAATAGGTTGAAGTAAAAAATTTATATTTGAAAAAGGAATGGATTTCAGTGGGTTTCCATAAAATTATATGCCACTAGACGCGCTGTTGGAAAAACGAAAGTTTCGTTTCTAGTGGTTCTAAGAAAAAAAAATATGAATTTATCGCGTGATGCGTTTAGTCCTCAGAGGATCACGTGCTTATCGAACAATTCAAAGGGGGGTAGGACACACGGCTATCGGTTAGTTTAATCCTCGTGTCAGAAGCTCGTTCGCTCGGGTTCGAAGGGTGAAGAATGAAGGCTGATCGACCGAGGTACGTCTCTGTTTATATTATTCTCAGTATCGATTGCTGAATTATCATTCAGCAGGGAAGTTACTAATAAGTAAATCACACAAGTTCTTGACGAGTCTCAATTGACTTGTGGCAAATAGTCCCGATGATTATTTATTCACAATTACCGCGACAGTGGTGCATCAGACAGAAAGCTTTTCGGTTTTATCGAAACTCTAAACGGTCCGGATAAAATGAAATTTTATGAACCGAGGAAAATTGCTGCATTCCGCATGCTATGAAATGTTTATTTCGTTCCATAAAACATCACCCATTTTGTAGCTCCCGAATGCGCAGTTCGTCCGGAAAGTAAATAATTCAAAACGCTCGTTGACCTTGAGTTTGTTCGCCGGACAACGAAAAAAGGATGTTCGTGGCCGAATCGAATTTCCCCTTCTCTCCATGCCTCTTTGTGCTACGATCGACGAGGAACGTCACTGTATTTAAATTTGGTTGGCATGCGGTATTTCAACAATTTTAAAAATCCACGTTTAGAATGCTTTTCTTTAGATTATCACGTATTTTATTATCCCACTTTTGTTGATTGTTCTTTATCTCTTTTGCTTCAATTATAACTACTGTCTCAACTACGTAGCTTCAACTGCACTGCACAAAAGAAATTAGCTAAAGTGTGCTTCATCCTGCATCTTGAAAATAGCCGGAAGCGCTTCGGAAGTGAGAGACTGGCGGGACTTGAGATAGAAACGAGGCTCTCAAACAGAAGTCGCTTGCTCGTTCGCTTACGCGAAGACCCTCAACAGCGCTACCCTCTCCCGGTATAATTCTAAACTTGCGCTCCTCTGCCACCAGAGACGCGACGGGCTTGTTGCGCTTACAAATAGCATTGACGGGTTGCTAGGTCCCAGGCGCTGCAAAGCGCGCCTGGTGGTCGTGTTTTTTCTACTTCGTGAGAATCGTGACAGTTTGGGACGGAGATCTCGAGCGATAACAACACTCACGAACCCCAATTTTTCAATTTGTTAACAAATTCATGCGAGCACGTGTAAGCAAAGGTTAAATTTCAACTCTGTTATTTTCATTTCATGGAAAGTATGGGGCGGAGGAATTCGCAGGATTTGGCGGGAAACATCCTGTAATGGCTGCCTCGAGATCATCCAGAGGTCACCTTCGTCGTTTTAACGGAAACTTCATATTTTCTGTTATAAATTTGTCATAAAATATTATAACTTGCGTGTCGAAAAAGTTTTTCCAAACATTTAAAATTTTAATCGAAGATTGATATTTTTTATTTCGGTAAAAAGTATCACTCATTCGCTTGACTAAGGCAGTTCCGCATTTATCGGTTATTGTTTAGTTTTTACTTTTCATCGTCGGCGTCAGCATCGCCCAGTGGAGATTGCTGATCGGATCTGTGAAGTTGTGATTTTGTGAATAAAAATTTCAGACAAAAGCTTTTTTTTTATCGATCAAGAAATACGACTCTGCGACAAAAACATATGTGTATAGTTCCTCAGAATAACAAAGATGACCTCTGCTTGACCTAGAATCAGCATCAGCCACCGTTGGATATTACTCTCGAAACTACGCCAGTTATATTCGAAAAAATGTCTTCGAAAACCTTGCAGTTTTCAAGATATTTAAATAACAGAGTTATTGATGTGGATAACCGTATATCGGACGGAAACGAGACAAACACGACAAAAGCGCGAGATTAAACAGACCTATACGAACAGTCTCACAATTCACATTACCCAAGAGCATTTCGTATTGACATAAATAGCGACAATTATTCGTTTTACAAGATTTTTTTCAGCTCCTTGAGAAAACAATAGAATTCCACTGCTCACCGTCGAAATGACAGGAGCCGGCGCAACAGTACATGGAGACAATCTTTTACTGCATTGAAATTCACAAGAGAAAGCCCCAAAAAGTTATTTCTATATTTTCAGTAGTTCAGCCTCAAAAGTGAATTTTGAACTTTTATCGTCAGAAAAAGCTTTCGAGCCTTTCTCGAGGTCAACAAGTGCATAGAAAAGTATAGCTGGCGATCGAGGGGAAATGAACAAAAACGACGTGAGTTTTTTACTTGGAATTTCCTTCCGACGCCAATGTTACCGACCATTCGTGGTGGGACACCCCGTATAATTGCAGCTTTTGTGAAATCGTAAATAAAGACCCGTCTCTACTACTACGTTACTTCGTCGCGTTTCATCGTATTCCACGAGCGATAACAGGTTTTTATAGAATTTTTTTCTCCCGAGGTTCTGCACGCGATGCCACAACGAATTATAGTTTTTCGGGCTTGTTTTGAGGATTATAACATCAGTTCCCTTACAACGGGAACTTATTTATCTCCGGCCGTACGAAAACTGGAATCGTGACTGTAGGTGTGCATAAAAGGTGACCGAATTTTCCCATCAGTGATGAATAAATACACAAAATATTTTTATAAACAATTTTCCAAGATTCTCGGAAACTCTTTTTCTTTTACATTTACCGGTGGACCATAAACGACAAAAAATGGTGTGATACAAAAAAATGGTCGTCCAGTTCATAATTTAGTGAATTTATAAACGCGTTTGTGACTCTGAATATAAAAAAACTTTGAATTTAGCTGAACTTTCAATTTTTTTTTTTAATTTCCAACGGCTGCTCTCACATTTATTCCATTGTGCTTGGCCTTTGGAACGTTTTTTAGCTCTTGATCTTCACTGTTTGATTCACGGATTGTACGAGAGTATGCACAAGCGAACGACGAGCAAGTACAGCAAAAAAATATTATTTTCAAACTTCGTCAGTTTAGATTATTGTCAATTCATCGAGTGTATGCAGAAATTGATTTTTTTTTCACTTGACATATTTCGTCGACGGATCTGTGACCGCGTTCGAAGCTGATAACGGAATAAACGAAAGTGATTTATTCGAGCGTCGAATCGAGTCGCTTTTACAGCGTTTCAATATTCACTTTACAGTAGTTTGCTCCTCGCTGAATAGTCGTTCGCCTGTAATGATTAGTGCTTCAATGGATATCGTAGAAATTCTTTAGCGGATAATGTCAGTTCAAAGTGCTTCGGAGTGTTGAAAAGTTGCTCGTTCGTGCTCCAGTACATTCAAACGGAGTGTGTTCCATTCAGCAAAATGAAAGGAATATTTCGATGGAAGACCACATCCCCGTGCACAATCGATCCGAATAGGTTTTTCCTCATTCCTGCTCATTATTCCGAGTCGCAATTTTCAGAAAAGTGTTCGCCCTTTTCAAAAAGAAAAACGAAAATCTGAGGGAGTCGCGTGTGTCATAATTTTCTTGTTTTTTCATCATGCTTTTAAATAATTTTCAGGTTCTTTTCTAATTACGCCATTTCGAGATTGGAAAATTTTTTCAACCATTTTTATTTCACACGGTCACACAAGAAAGTGCCGAAGCCCCGAAAAAACTCGGGGGATTGATGCCGCGGGCCCGTGCGCGGCTGAACGGTCACCCATCCGAGTATCGTCCTCGCCAGTAGCCGCTTCACTCGGAAGATCGACGAAGCTATCCACGTACCGTTCACGCGCGCGACTATCGGTCGCTCAAAAGAATGTCAACCGACCGCCACGTTCGATTTGAGTTTTCAACTGTCATTTTTTTTTTTCGAATTGTGTGCTAAAATAAATTTGGGTCGCGTGTTTCGTAGATAACTAGCGAAGCTGTCAAAAATGTTTTCACGAATAAAATGAAAAAAAAAAAACTGAAAAATTGATGTCCGAATAATAATAAAAATTTGCATTTTCAGGATGAAGTTATCACACGATCGTTAATGATGTTCGACTGCGAGCTCTGATCTCTGACAAATGGAATGGCATCGTGGATCGTTCGGAGGAGGATACCGGAAAGCATCGATGACGGACACATTCGTCGCGGTGCTCCGGACCGGGCACTACTTTATCGCATTCACTTGAAAAATCATCACCACCAAAGCGACACCCTGTAACTTGCTTCTGCCTGTCTAATCCGGACCACCTCAGCCTTCTCAAAATCGGGATATATTTTTATTCTTCGGTATTTATTGGTGGGACCAGTCGATAAATTTGCTTTTGGTGAAGTTCGTGTAGGATCGTTGAAAAGTAAAAAAGGAACCTGCCACTGTGTTTTCTCGGTTGTTGCTGAACTAGTAATCAATGAATCTTTGAGTAGGAAGAAAATTACTCGTAAAGCGGTATATCGCGATATCGAAGATGATGGAAAGCAAAGGAACGAAGATATTAATACTAGGAAGAAATGAAATGCCGCTGTTGTTTCCGTTATCGATACTTACTGCCTTCTCGAGAGAAGTTTACCACTTGCCATGAATCCCTGAGAAAAATTCTATGAATTGAAGGAACAAAAGCAACAGAAAAACGTAACGATACGTCGACGGCAAAAGCACACGGACGTTCGTCTCAAATTCGATAATCATCTGCCATTAGTTACGTAGGAACTTGACAACTTCGATCATGAAAAAGTCTATTGGATAAACGAATTGAGTCTCGAACAAAAGCATGTACGAGACATTGAAGAAGGAGACAAAATTATATGGAGGCTCAGGATTAACCCGTAGACACGACGCTGCTGCGAATTCGCAGCCACGAAAATTTCCAAGGACTTCAAAATTCCTTTATTCGATTTGGCCATTTTTCTATAACAAAACTTGATTTTTCAATTTTTTTAACGATTGCAATCGATTACTAATGAATCGTTGCCCCCAAAAAGTCTCGTTGCGAGATTGGTTCCATAGGTTCATGCATGAAACAGAAAGTTTTGAAAATTTCAAGTGCAAATGTGCACCAGTGCGGTGAGCTTGTGATCTCAAAGGCAGTGTGGCGTCTACGGGTTAAAAATTTTAGCGCCAACTCGCGAGACAGTTGGAGAAAACAGCTGCGGTAGCGTCGTAAAAACAGAGCGAGATAACCACATAGATTTTAGAACGAAGGTGATTCAAGTTAAATGTGTGTGAATATATTGTTAGAGAAATCGCGTTGTTTTCGATGAACATAACGATTAAATCAATTATAAATAGTTTTATTGATAACGAGTTATGAAGCGAGAGGGGGGGGGGGGGGGGGGCGGGAGTAGTTATTCTCTGTCGAGAGCGAAACAGAGAAGTGCAGTCGAGCCGCGGCCGAGTGGAGGCGACAAAAAACCGAAAACTCGATCCCATTCTGTATGGATGAAGGAAAAATTGGGCAAGCGAAGCGCCAAGAACGAGGAGAAAATACTGTCCGAGTTATGAGCTGACCTCGTATGTCGCGAATGGCTCTCAAAGACGGTATTTTTTCACGCAAAATGTCAACATTTAGCGCGTAGGAAAAAAACGAAGTGTTTACAAGTTCATAGATTTATGAAATAATTTAGAAAGAAATATCAATTAAATTCGCCATCTATTCGTTGAGTAAAGTGTTTATCGAAGAGCAGTTCATTGCAAGAAATCGTGTCGAGGATACAAACAGTGTACATTGAAATAGAAAATAATTTACGTGTCGTGCGAGTCCCCGGGTTGTTTTTTTTTACACGGGACCGCAGCTTGACGACGAACGATAAACTGAAAACTGCGAAATATTCGTTGGAAAAAGAAAGAAAATTCTACAACATTTTTTCCATCCTATTCTCATTCCAATCGAGTTGAGAATTGAACGACAACAAGATAAATAAAACGAACAAAATATAACAATAATTCGGTTGCGCTTGTTCGGCGATTATAGCAAAACAACCTCATTGAAAATGAAACAAGCGCATCCCGGTGATTGAAGTTACTTCGTGAGCGTTCTCTACGACGAATCCATTGTTATTTATATTCATAATGATATCGATTAGTAATTATTTACACGGTCTTCGAATAAATCCTCAGAGATGTATCTATCAAAAGAAATTTAGACTCCGGAATATTAGTAAGTACTGATAATTACCGAATATAGAAACATTTATAGCGTGGAAATGAAAGGAGACCTTGATTAACGGCATTTGTATTTTTATTTTGATGTATTATATTATACCAACGGTACATGAGAGTTTGAAGAAATACAATGCTCACCGATTCAAAGTGACGTGGATAAACCAGCTGGTGGAATTCTGTGATTTATTTCAAAATCGATGAAGATGATATTGATTTGATAAATGAAAAACTCTGTTAATTTGCTTGTGAGCTTTGATGTATGCATATATAATTGTGTTTTAAATCATTTTTCTCCATAATGATCGCTCTTGTAATTATTAATAATGGCTGACATTTGGCTTTTTCGTTGAAACCTCATCTCTCGCACTCCGTGTGCAGCTCCGCAATATGAAAATAGTGCTCTGGCGTATCTGCTTAAGAAAAAAAGTCGTTAAAAATGATGTATCGGTGTACAGATTTGTGGTTCTTTTCTTTTCATTCGTTTTCTCGTTTTTTAATTCTCCGGTTTATTTTTCTTTCGAATAAATAACGTGTGTGGCTTGTGGCTCTTCCTTTGAAGCATGCGTAATTATCGCTCGTGTCGCAGGAGCATGCGCCAAATGTTTTATTCAATGCTGACACATATCGCATACAAAAGACTTATGGGGTAGAAGTTTTCTCGATTCGCTCGAGGAAATACAGCGAGGCAGCTTTTGTGGATGCGGCAGTCAATATACAGGGGAGCGAAAACGCGTCGCGCAGGCGTTGGAAGTTGGAAACTGTGTTTGTGTGTGTGGTGTGTGCGGTGCCGAATGCGACGACTCCCCTTTCACGACGCCATGTTTCTCCACTCGTGCCCTCCTCATCGACTACGTATTCGTTCATTCACCAAACCAAAAATAAATTCAAGCTCTCTTCGTCATTCAGTCGCTGGAGTCTTTTAACGAGAGCCTATTTTAAGTGCATTCATTATTTTATTTTCTCCTTAAAGAATAAATTCAAGAATCAACCGCGCTCGGCGCTCGTCACGGTTTTTTACAAATATTATTGTTACGCTGGATTTAATGACAATTTTTCTTCTATTTCGCTTCTTACGCGACTCAAACGAAGGTTCGTTGAAGTTTTTCTTATACACAAATCGTTCACAAACACCTGGAATTTTATCACGACTCAATTACGTTTGTACATCGAATATTACAGTGAATTGTATTTATTTTCGTTCTGTTGCTCGTCGACGTTATTTCGGGGTTAGCGAACGAACCTATTCGTTCATATCATTGAAGTCAGCTGCGATTTATACCGAAAGGAGGAAAACTGACCTCTCCAAATTCTGTCGTCCAATCACCCAGAAAATAATCTTTTTTCATCGAAGTCTCCAAGACTCCGATGCCTCCATTCTGTTTTGTTGTCTTTTGAGGTTAAATCTCAGTTTCGGCACAGAAAGCAAACAACAAAAAATCGTACAGTAGAAACATTTCATCTTTTACTATTTTCTTTTTTTTGTACTTCTCTTATACTCAATTTTTCACTGTGAAACAAAAAATAAGAACTTTTAGCTGTCACCGAATTTCAAAGATCTTGACCTCGAAATAACTGCCATTTATTACGCCATCAGACTTTGTCCATTTTCAGTCATATTACTCTAACTTTGCTCCCGCATGATCGCGCAAACAAGAATCGAAAATTTGATTTTCCAAGCATTCATCAACAGTATCGACACATTTCCACATTATTGAAAAATATATAGCTTTGCGAATTACGAACCGGTCACGGCAGAACTGATAAAATGCGATCGGAAGCTCGTGTTCGAAGTCACACATTAAGTCAGTCATAATCGAGAGGAAAGTATGGGAAAAAAAGAGCGAAGCGAATCGACTCATATTTCCCTACTCCTGCGTTCGACCGAAGCAGAATTGCCGCGACGAGGCCAGCACGGGAATTGTAGACCCACGTGGTGGTTACTTCGTTGTGTTGTAAATAAGCCGTGCGGTTAGCTATAGTCCGTGCTTATGCAATCGCAACAGTGAGTTTAGCGCGAGCTCGCTTGCCTGACGGCTTATTATACTTCGTATTGAGACTTTCAGTGTCTAACGCGACTGTCGGGGCAGTCACACGCGCGCTCCTCGTCGCTTTCATTTTCGTATACAAAACTTTCACACGTTTAGTTTCCTCAATCCTACTGTAAAGATATTGTACCGATTGACGGGATGAAATTTGTAATATATTGACAATAAAAATAAACCTCGAACTCGGGCGTGCGTCGATATAATAATCGATCTATTTAAATATGCGATTGAATAACAGAGTTACAGCGTTTTTCAACGTTTAGATATCTGACGTCAACGAGTGTGTGCGAGTAAGAAAGAAAAAACCCGTTTAATCCTAATTCGTTGATGATCAATACATCATGACCGGGGGTCACAACCGAGGGCACATACTGACTTATGAGACCCTCGTGCACGCGATATCCGGTGCTGCGGTAAGTTTTTACATTTTCGTAACCGTAATTCGAGTCTCGGCCATCCATTTTCTCCATTGTAACTGCAAAAATAGAGATGAAATTTATTTGAGGTTGAGGCTTTGACGATTGCAGGGCAGCGTCGTCGCTATGGCAACCTTCTTTCCTCTTGACACTGTCCGGAGCCGATTGCAGTGTGAGTTCCTATTTTATTCACGCTATTCTACAAATTCTCTCCGCTACTGCGGGCTCAAAGGTGTACGTACTAATCGCAGTCCACGCATTTCTTTACCGAACGAGTGAAACATGAACTCGGAACAGTCCCTTTTGTGCTCATTTTTTGACACCTTCATTTTTTATTCAAAACCGCGATGTAACGGCTGATTCCGTCAACATTTTTTTTTAAGATTCTTCAATTGTGTCATTCGGACAGAAAGTTCGTACGTTTTCAAACGACGGAACGGAAATAATGCTATTTTCTTCAGTCTTTTTATTCTGAGTGAAAAAATATTTCGAACGCGCGTCTCGACGTATTCGACTCGCATGTTATTTACCGAATATTAAACGTGCATATGTGTATTCATGAGCTGATTATTTTACTAAGAACCCAGTAAACACAACTCTGATAATTTTCGTAACAATTACGTCAAAGTTACGAGCTCGTGTATGGTTTAAACAAATGTTGCGCAAATAATCCAAGTGCCGAGGGTCCAATTCACCATTTTTTTCATTCGCATCGAATGTTTTGTACAAGTGCTCTCGAAATTCACGTTAACGTGCTGTATTCTTTAGAATTTCTAGGAAAAAAAGGCAAATAAAGTTGAAGCAAAATTAAATCGTGTCGTCACATCGTAAACATAAGAAACCGTGGATTATGTCACTGCGAATGCAAGTCACGTTTTCCGAATGTTTATCTTCGATATTAATATTTGCAGTGGAAGACGGTCGTCAATCGAAAAACACTTTGACGACCATTCAGGAACTCATTTCCAAGGAAGGCTCGTAAGTCTGCTCTTTGATAAAAATATCAATAAACTTATTTGTCCGGGTGATCCCGTTTGAGAAAAAATCACTTTTATAGCTCGATATTGAATGACAAAAAATTGCATTGGTCTAAAAACATTTTATTTTATGTCAGTTTCGAGCAGAGCTTCATTTTTTTATTTTAAAAATCCGATGCACTAGAATCGCTATTAAAAATGAGTTTTTCGAAATTTAATATCTCGTTTCGAGAAATTGAACGGTCTCAACAATTAACAGTGCATTTATTGATTTTTTTCAGATACACTTTGTACAGAGGCATGGTTCCTGTATTGCAGAGTCTCTGTGCCAGCAATTTCGTGTACTTCTATACATTTCACGGTCTCAAACTGTTGAGGAGTTCGAGAAAACAGACGGCCGGAAACGATTTGTTAGTGGCGTCAATAGCCGGTAATTTCAATTAAGGAGGAGCCCGAACGTCGTGAAATTTGAATAAATCGAGAGTGGCTTTTTTCACGAGTGGTTGTAAAACTGTTCTTTCACGTTTGTTTCGTTTTTTGATTTTTCAGGTATTATTAATGTCCTCAGTACGACTCCTCTTTGGGTGGTCAATACGAGGCTGAAAATGAAAGGCATCGGTGGAGCTGCTGAGAGAAACAACAACGAGTACGATAACCTCGTTGGTAGGCAGTTTCCAGCAATTATATTTCTTCAAAATTCAGACAAAAATTGGGAAAAATAATAACCCGAAAAACGGAGAAATTAAAATTAAAAAATTCAGACTTTAAACGTGCGTTTTCGTCGATGATCGTTTTCCAAGCGTGAAGCGAGCAGTGGAGTTTTCCTGAATCTGTAATAATACGATGAACAACGAAATTCTCTTTGAAAATCTCAATGGAAATGTTGATATTCGTTAATGATGTAAGCCACGGACGATCAATATTGGCTGGTGAAAAAAGTAGTCGGCGCGACTGAAATAACGTTTAATTAAGAAATCGTGATTCGATTGACGCATTGGCTGGTAGGATA
This sequence comes from Venturia canescens, assembly GCF_019457755.1. Classification (NCBI taxonomy): domain Eukaryota; kingdom Metazoa; phylum Arthropoda; class Insecta; order Hymenoptera; family Ichneumonidae; genus Venturia; species Venturia canescens. The sequence continues at coordinate 8,427,620 of NC_057421.1, read as the reverse complement.
AAAAAATGATTCTCGAAATCTTCATTGTGAGTTCATCTTCAGTGGACTCTGCACGAGCACGTTCGAGTGGAAAGGCACTAAAGTTGTTTTCTCAAGTGCTATTGATCTGTGACCAGAGTGTTCTGCAACATTTCTTTCTGTCGTGAACTCTAAAGAATTTTGGAATAATTTGAAATCTCTCAATTCTCAGCCGAATATTCGTCATTAATTTTGAGTTTACGAAATTCGTTTCCCAGATGGACTGCTTCACATATGGAAATACGAGGGCTTGAAAAATTTGTGGGCTGGCACACTTCCAAGCTTAATGCTCGTGGCCAACCCGGCCATTCAATTCATGACGTACGAGGCTCTGAAAAGGAGGCTCACTAATTCGTCGTCAGGAGCCCAACCACCTGCTTGGTTGTTTTTCGCTATTGGTGCCATTGCCAAAACTATAGCCACAACAATCACGTATCCTTTGCAACTGATTCAGACGAAACTGAGGGTAACCACTTTTTCATTTTATTTCTGAATCTATTGAACTTTGACGATGTGGAAGCAATTAAGGAGGGTGGATCACGAAATAAAAATAATCAGAATTTTATAAAATTTGGTGATAACATTCGCTGGCATCAAGTATACAAATACAATTTTTTTCAAATTTTTTTACCACGTGGTTATCGAATAATGGAGCGTTAAATCGAAGTTCTTATGCATACGGGATGTATAACTTTATATCTGTAAACTTTATGCTTATACATGTGAACTTTAGTGTTCAATTACTCGAGAGCTATGTGGTAGAAAAATCTAAAAAAATTTATATTGTCCTATATATTTTTAAATAATACGTTTACTAAATTTTGTTAAATTCTTATCATTTTGAAATTCTTCATATTTTCAACATGGTTTAGCATGGCAACATTGTATCGTCGCGATCCACCCTCCTTAATGAACGGTGTAAACGTTTGAACTTTGGGTGTTCTTTGTTTATTTTATAAATCAAAAATAGTTTTGACGCATCCACATAAAACCTTGTACACATTTTTTATATACTCAGAATTACTGGAAAATTAGGAAAAAGGAAAAATCGACGTTGACAGCAAAATGGAAAGAGTTTTTATCCCAGTGACTTGATTGAAACTACATTTTGTATGAGAAACGTATGTTTTTAGCATATTTCTTGACTTTTTTTTATAATCAATTTTTTACTGAGAAATCCACAAAAATTGTGATTTTTTTCTTCAATTGGTCGCCATTTTTTTTTTAAACAATATTTTGAGAATTTCCTACGCCGTGCAATAGCCAATGGCATATATTTTAAGAATATTTTCGGTTTTTTGTCCTGAGATGTTCCATTTTTGAGAATCGGTGTCAACGCCGATTCAAGGGGTGCCATTTCCAACACACGACTGTACAGAAAAATACCATGACAAAAAAAAATTTCCAGTACTTCTGAGTATGCAAAAGATGTGAACAAGGCTTTATGTAAATTCATCCAACCAATTTTTATTCATAAAATGAACAAAAAACACCTAAATTTCCAACGTTTACACTGTTCATAGCTCTTGAATACCTAATTAAAAAACGACCATTTCGATTACACTTTGAATTTGAAAACTATCCTATATTTTTGACACTCGAAGACTTATTTTGGAGTTCACGTCAACACCACGGTGAAAATATTCGTTCACGTTGCCAAATTTATTCTGGATTTTTAATGCTTTTGTTAATAAATGTCAAATGTCAAAAAGATCGAATGGAAAGATTTTCTGCACGAATTTATGTTCATCGTTGTATACTTGAGAGATTATGGTCAGAGGTATTACAAAATCCATTCATAATTGCAGAATTTTTTGATCTTTATCAATTTTAAAGAAGCTTATGAATTTTTGATTAATTCCCATGAGAATATGGTTTAGTAATTGAAGGAAAATCAGAATCGGATCGGTAGAACTTTAACATTTTTCAACGAACGCAACCACTGAATACTTTTTTCCCAAACTGTTTACAGCATGGACACAAACATCCCAATCTTCCTCCGAACGCAGGGACAATACAGATCCTGATGTACATATTGAAGTAAGAATTTTCTACATTTTTCAACGAAACAGAAAACTCTTCGCAAATTCTTTTTATTCTTTGATTTCTATTCACAACACGTTCCTTGGAAAGTGCTTCCTCAAATTTTTTTATCTTCCGACTAAGCAAATAAATAACAAATATCACTGCAGCATCGCCAAGTTGAAATCTAAAAAACATTGTTTCTGTTGACAGGAAGCAAGGACCAGCCGGTTTATACAAAGGGATGGAGGCGAAACTTCTTCAGACTGTTCTGACAGCGGCTCTGATGTTTTTAGCCTACGAAAAGATATCGCGTTTCGTATTACGATTGTTACTTCGCAGGCCACTTTCACGATGAGATAAAGAAATCAACAATGTCGAAGATAGAAGCTCATTCCTCGGACGAGTTGCATTCCGTTTGTGAAAAAGAAACCATTCGAGTGGACTTTACTACTCTTCTCGTCGAAATGAGCGATTATTTGAAAAAACGAAAAAAAATTAAGGAATAAACTTAGCGAATAAAAGATTCGAGCGGAAACATCTTCGAAATCGAAACAAAAGAGTTGAGAAAATAAAAAGAATGTTTAAAAATTCCAATCGCGTGAACGTATCGTCGATGCAAAAAGAAAAATGTCTGGTATCGTAGTATTTTTAATCCCCTGTTGAACGGTATAAAAGTTGCGCTATCTCATTCTCGTTGTGAAAGATAAAAAAAAAAAGCGTCACAATTGCTCGCGTGCAGTACTACGAACTCGCGACGAATAAAAAAAATCGTGTCACGGCCACGTTGCCGTTCACGCGCAAACGCAAAGTCGATCGGAGATGCCGGACTGAAGCGAGACTCTCGGCGAGACACGATCCCCGAGAGGATCGCGTCGTTGTTGCGAAAAATTATCGAAAAACTTCGAGATCGATACTGAGTTTTTGGAGAAAGTTCAAAACACGGGATAGCAAGTCAACGCTCGGTGGTAAAATAGAGAAATATCGTGTGCAAGAAAATCGCCGTGATGAGGACAACAAGATGAGCACGAGGCTGTCGAACTCGTCCGCCAGAACACCGAGAAACTCTGGCAAAAGTGCCAAATTCGATAGCGATCGTTCGAAGAACAAGGATGAAAAAAATTCTTGTCACTACGACGTGGATCTCGGGCAACCGGATCTCACGACGTTTTTCAAAAAAGAAAACAGCACTTGCTCCAAGGCAGACTGCCGGGACGACGTTCCCAAGGAAAAAAAAACTCCGAGGAATCTCGAGCCGGGAAAAAAAACCTCTGAAAAGCTCGTTCCCCCGAAAATCGAAAAAATCGTCGAGACCAGCGCTCCAGCCGTTTGTCCCAAGAGCGAACCCGTCTCTGTCAAAAAATTCGAAAAATCTTCGACCGTGAAAACTTTGAAAACCAGCAGAATACCCAGAGCCAGATTCGTCGGATTCTCGAGACTACCCCTAAAAAATAGAACGAAAAAATTGTCGGCCTCGAAAATCTGTACGACAAAATCGAAATCTGCGGTGTTAGTTTTCCTCAAAATTTGAGCACATCTTTCATCATTTATTGAAACTCCCACTTGGAAATTCCAATCACAGTTTCCTCGTGGACGAAGATATCGATTCTCGAAATTCGACGAACGAAAATTCTCGCAGAAACTCTTCAAGTCAAAAAATGTTTCTCGATCCACAGAAAAACTCGTGGCGATTTTCATCCATTTTTCTCCTCTTGAAATTTTTTAGTCTAAAACTGCCGAGAAATGTTCGAAAGAACCTTAAATAATAAAAGTAGAAAGAAATCTTAGAATAAAAGCGTTTTAGTCGCGTGTCATCGACAAGAAATTTAGTGTCACAATATCCAAGTTTGTCGATCAAACGAGCTAGCAAATAACTTAGATTTATAACGCTGAAGTTTGCAACGTTGGAGTCCCCCGAAATGAGTGAAAAAAACATTTGTCATTAATCATTTATTTATTTCACGAATCATTGATGAGGCTTGAAAAGCTGCGAATAGCAAATTCGGCAGGGAACGAAATTGGAGAATAACTGGAATTATTGGAGGCTTTTTTTAGATCATTTCGTTGGACTCCAAAGTTGCAAACTTCAGCGTCATTGAATTTTGCTTCAGACCCCCTGAGCCTCAGCAAGTACGAAAGCCGGTGGAGACGAAGCACGAGCCAGAAAAGAAACTAGAACGTCGCCAATTATCGGATGAGAAAATAACGCTCGTCGTTTCGGACTCGAAGTGAGAATTATCCTTTCTCAGTGCCAGCCAGAACCATTGAAATACGTAACAAGCAATTTCATTCCCGGCAGGAGTATTTTTTCCGAAGAAAAATGTTCGGGCATCGAGGCCGACGCGGAGCTCGATCCCGATCACGAATTTACGAGTTCAACGGACAATTCTCCCGGCAGGATAAGGCGCACGGGGAACCCCTCGGGTTCATCGATCCTGCGAGCTTCGAAAAAGTTGAGTTGCACTTGCCGCTCCTGCAACGAGGAGGTCTCGGAGCTTCCGAAAAATCGTGCGATCCCGGAAATTTGGACGGACTCGAGGAGCTCTCCGGATGTTGGAAGATACACCGCTTCCGGTCGAAATGGACTTTCAAAGTATTTCAAATCCCCTTCGATATTTACAAGCCATTAATCTCAAAAAACAATGTCGATAAAAAATGTTCATTCAAACTCAACAGCATGCGAAGACTTTCCGGAGCGTCCAAATTTCGTGGGCATCTCAACGAAACAACCGGAGAATCTGACATCCAGTCAACAACGGATTACAGTAGCTACGAGACGGAAACTTTGAAGAGACTCAAAAGGAGGGAGAGACGCTCCGCGACTGTGCCCAATCCCGCTGGCATTGTAGCTAAATCAAACAGCGCTGCGAAACAGCGTGCAAGAATGAGAAGCGGATCACGAATGACGTTCTCCTTTTTCGATACTCTCTTCGACATCGTATTCTGGCCGTTCATTTTCCTTCGAAACGATCGTTGAGAACGAATTTCGTTGTTTCCGGATCTTTGAATATCCAAATCCAAGATTATCAACTCCAAACATCAAAGTCGATGGTTTTACTCGTTCTTTTGGTATTTCGATGCTAAATTTTTGTCCCGGAATGTACGAGCTTTTGCTCTCGAAAATACAATCGTGCTGATACCGATTTTTCTTCAGTCGTCATCGTCGTGTGCTGAATCAATATTTTAAATAACATTTGCCTCGAAAAAAATTCGTAAGACGATTCGATGAGTGGAATTCCTGAGAAAAAGGAAGCTGTAAATGGAGCAAAATAAGGAGGTTTTTCCTTCGTAAAAATAAATAGTTTGTGTATTTTGTATTGCTTGCGAATAACGGTACAAAGTAACGAGGTATTGTCACGTTTCGTATTTACTTAGTGCGATAATATTTGACGCTCTTATTTTATCGAAATTGCGATGGAAGATGACGGAACTTGTGGCTGGATGGAAAGTCTTCGTATTGGAGGACGGTGAGAGCACTCCGAGGTCCTGCACAGGAGGGAATAAAAGTTGAAATAATAACGCTGAATTGGGAATTGAACCGGTTGGAGAAACAGAGTTTTTTGGACGGAGGAAAAATTGTGCAGAAATGGCGAAGCGTACCAGTTTCAGTGGGTGCTTATCGACGGCGTGGTTCAAATACGAATGGCCAAGCAGGAGAGCGAGATGGAATCGTGGAGTTTTTCGATGTCCGTAACCGTGTTTCGAACGATCTCATCGAGGAGGGCCTGACTTGGTACGAGCGCGGTGTCAGCGGAAATTGAAAAGTGAGCTTTTCCTCCGTACGTTAAAAAAGAGCATCCCAGTCCGGTTCTCCCTCGATGGGGGATCCAAAAAGCAACGTTTTTTAATCTGTGACCGACTATCGAGACTTCTTGTGGTCCGGGCAAATTGCTGAATACCAAAGTGCTGTGGCTCTCGAGAACCGGCCTGAGCAAACGCTCCGGAAGCAACGCCGCCAGCCACCTCATCACCCAAAAATTGATCGCGTAATCCGAGTCTTTCCTCAATTTCTCCGACGACCTTGATACGTCGATGAGCCGCTCGAACAGAGCTTCCTCCCTCGTTTCGTTCCGGCTCCCTGATTCCCCGTTTATTTCGTCACAACACAGCGTCAAGAGTCCAACCGAAAAATCGTTCTGGAGACTCAGCCTTTTGCTGGGCACTGTCATTCGCGCTGGTATCACAACCGTCAGCGCTTTTGGAGGCGGTTCGTTCATCTTTGGGGAACAGAAATGTGGAGCAATCAGTTTATTTTAGAAGCAACATTCTGAGCTCTTGAAATTTTAATGCTCAGTACGTAATTTAATTAAATTCAATTAATTAATTAATTATTAATCAATTTTATTAATTATTAATTATTAATGGATTAATTAATGAATTATTGAGTAAATAAATTGAATTAATGAAAAAAATAAATAAGGGGACAGTGGATTCGTAGTTTTACAACGTTTCGTTCAAAACGCCTGATTTTTTTTACTTTATAATCAATCAATACAGCGAAAATTCCACCTCATTGACCCAAGTATTAAGTCTTCAAGCGCCTTCAAGTATTAAGGAAGTTGAGACATTAGGAAGAAAATGATGTCATCGCTTTTAAACCGATTGCATCTTGTAAAGTGCAAAAAAAAATCATTCAAATTCTCAGACAGTTTAGGGGCGTCGTTGCTGAGAAAAATCAATAACAATTTGGACCAAATAACATGTAACCTTATGGAAGTCAGGACACATTCAGTGTCTCCGTTAAAAATGATGCTAAAAATATGAAATTTTTTGAGCAACATGAGCAAGGCTTACTGAATAATGACAATTTTTTTCAGATTTATCAGGAGATTTGCTGAGATTATATTAATAATAATCTGTTTCCCGTGCAGTTTTTTGAGACTAGGATCGTCACAGTCATTGTTTTCGACTGAGCTTTTACCAGTTTTTCGTCTTTTTATTCCCAACTCTTCTTTAAGGAGGGTGGATCGCGACGATACAATGTTGCCATGCAAAATCATGTTAAAAATATGAAGAATTTCAAATTGATAAAAATTTAATAAAATTTGGTAAATGTATTCTTTAAAAATATATAAGACAATATAATTTTTTTTAGATTTTTCTACCACATAGCTCTCGAGAAATTGAACACTAAAGTTCACGCGTATAAGCATAGAGCTTACAGATATAAAGTTATACACCCCGTATGCATAAGAACTTCGATTTAACGCTCCATTATTCGATAACCACGTGGTAAAAAAATTTGAAAAAAATTGTATTTGTATACTTGATGACAGCGAATGTTATCACCAAATTTTATAAAATTCTGATTATTTTGATTTCGCGATCCACCCTCCTTAAAGTGTATGCAACATTGCCAAACTGTAAACTGGCCCAACTTTTGAAAGGTACAGGTCATAATTAACCCTTAGTGTGCACGCCTTCACAGCGAGACATTTCGTGCACATGCGGGGTCACTTTGAGCCCAGGTCATTTTTGACACCGAATGCCTCGGTAACTATGCGCTTTTCGGAATAAAAGGTTTAGTCACTTTTTGCAGTGAATTGATCCAACTTTAAGGCTGCAAAGTCGGATTTTCAAAAAAATCTTTTTTCATTATTCAAAAACGTGCTCAAAGTTGATAGGGCGCGTAAAAAGCACTTTTTCGGTTAAATCTCTCGTAAAGAATTAAATTTTGAGTTTTGAAAAAAATCTTTACAGAGTTTTACAGACAAGGGTCCATGTTTTAAGGGAAAAATAGTCGACTTTGCAACCGTTCCAAAAAGTGTATTTATTTTGGAGTATGAAGTTGGCTATGCTCCCTACTTTTAGAGAGGGGACAACGATTTCTTAAGAGGGTTTTACTTATGAGATGCTCATCTGTAAATGCTGTTCATGTGAGAAAAAAATCTTGGGGTCAACCTGACCCCAGATGCACACTAAGGGTTAAGCGTCAAATTTTTTTACAGTCAAGCATTGAGTACATTCGAGAAAATAAACTGTCGAGCATCACTGTTCGTTGAACTTAAAAATGTACAAATGTCAAATAACGAAGGGAAAATTGTCATGAACACGTGCAAATATTGTTTACTCTCCATTGATGAAATCATCGTAAAAAAATGGCATGTGCCAGATGTTGATGAAACTCACGATACCTTGGTAAAGTACCGATGAAGATTGTGGGACAAAGCAGCGAGAACGACGTCACCAAACCTGCAGCCAGTCGCCTCTTTGATGTCCCGAATTTTCGTCATGAGATTTGGACCGTGAGGACGATCCTCGTGATTTTCCATCCACAGGGAGAGCAATTTTTCCCCCCTGAGATCGGCTCCGTGGAGCACACTTTTGTCGAGACTCCGTAAAGCTTGTTGGAGCAAGCAATTAGGCCCGGAAATAATGGTGTAAAGAATCCTGGAAGCGTTCTCCACGGTTTTTTTGGCCCTCTCGAAGGATTCATTTTGAAAAATAGCCCAGCAATACTGCAGAATATTTCTGATCTCCACGAGCGGGTCTTCGACGATGCGATCGTTCAGAATTTTCGATCCAGCGTTAACGTACTTGGCCAGGCTTACGGCGATCTTACGAAACGGAACTTTGGTCGTGAACGGCATCGAGGCTGCCAACAAATGCTTTCCATTGTACAGAATCTCCTGCTCCCTCGTCACGATTCCCAAGACCGTGGAGTTCTCGCGGAGACGAGGAATGCTCATTTTCTTTTCGCCCTCCTCCGAGAGCCCTTTTCCATCGATCTTTCCATCCCTCCCATCAGCTATGGATTCGAGCAAAAGTCTCAAGAGCGCGACACCGTCCCCCACGCAATGGTGGATCCTGAACAAGACTGGAATCGTCCCTTCGGAGCGAAGACTTTTACCCTCTTCCAGGCCTTCCCTCAACGATCCTTTCGCACAATTTCTACCCACGAGAATTTCCCAACAAGCTTTGTGCCCTCGAGGGAGCTGCTTGTTCGTCGATTCTGCCAAAAGCTTTTCGAAGTACGGAGAATCCAACCTGGTGCACGAGCCGTCGCAGTCTTCGTGTTCTCCAGCCCCGTCCATCCACCTCACGAGCTCCTCGATCCTCGCCTTTTCTCCCTTCTCCCAATAATAGTAACCGTACTTTTGAGCCCGCAGCCAGTGGAGTTTTTCGAAGTTTGACGACCGCAAACGCTCCGCCAAAGTCTTTCGAAGCCCCCTTAAAAAATCTTCCTCCGTCGTCGAGTCGTTTCTCTCGAAAACACCGAGTACGTTGATCACCGACAGGGCAGTGGATTCCTCCAGTGCCCAGACGCAATCGGTCCCCTCCAGGAGCCCAGCGAATCCGGATTTTAAGCATCTTCGCAGAAGCGATTCAACGACTTTTCGGTAGACGAAAAAAATGCTGAGTATCGGAGTTATTATGGGAAGGAGTAGGAGAAAAATTGCGAGGTGAAGGAGCGTCGTCAGTGTGCTTTTCCATTTCGAGTCCGGGCTCACGTCCAGCTGAAACTGAATCGAGAATTTTCCTTCGAGCGACCACGTTCGGGGGCCTTTTTTCAAAACTTTGTTTTTGCTCGATTTTCGGATCCTAACCTTGGAAGTCGCGATGCGAAAATCGGCCAGGCAAGCTATCAGTAATCCTGTGAGAACTCCCAATTTGGCTGGATTCTCGAAAAGAAAATTTGACCCTTCGCTGCTTTCCTTGGTGACGTTTTGGGACGATACGAGATCGTAAGTGAGCGAGAGGTTGGCGAAAGTGTGCCAAACCGTCTCCCACATCTCCCTCGACTCACCAATCTCCGAGCTTTCCATCCTGGAACACCCAAGACAATAATATTTCACAAACCTTCTTTCTCGATCCGAAGCCTCGTTCAATGGTCAATTATAACTTTACACGGAGAGACTTTTATACGAATATTTACGATGAATTTGCTAGAAAAATTTTCTATGTTTCGTAGCAGCGCTCTTCTATATCGCCATTCTATTACATTTCACCAAAGTGCATATTCATTTTTATGCCGAAAGGCAGTTCTCTCGAATTTTACTATGTACGACAGGCAAAATTTAAGTCTGCGACATTCTTACATCGAACGATCCATTGATATCCGAACGTCACTCGTGTCTTTGGCGAAATGTTAAAAATTGGTGAATCGGACTGGACATATTGCTTGAAATTTTACCATGTGCCACTGGTTAATTTTCATGTTTATACGGAGAGCAACGCCTCGTATAATTGGTGGGGGCACGAATTTTGCTATGTTATTGAGCTAAATTCAGTGCGGTAAAAGGGAAAATACGAAACTATGCAATTTTTCGTATAGTGCAGAGAAACGACGTCTACGTTATCTCCTAAATTTTCATCAAATCATTTCATTATTTACTATGTTTTTGATGAAAATTCGCTCGGTGTTAATTTTTGATACAGTACAGCGCGTTATTTACTATGAACTGTGGTAATGGTTCCCCAAACTTTTGCATTATTTGACACACTCTGTGGCGATTATTATTATAACGTCGATGTGGTCCGACGTTACTATAAAAACAGTAATTTTTGCTATAAAAGTCTCTCCGTGTACGAACGTCGCGTACTGGAATATTTTTTTCCTAGATTAAGTCGAAAATAACTGTTCGTATTAGTGCCGAGCACCGACTGAAATATTTCCATTGAGTTACTTCGCTTTTATACGAGGAAGAGCGAACGCTGTTACGCTCATGCAAATCCTTTTATGAAGAGCCCCTTATCGTATTACGCTTCGCTGACACCATTTTTGCGTTTCGATTTCGTCAGCATCATCGACGAAAAGAAGCGAGGATTTGAGGCTCGACACAAATTTCAACAAGTTTCCTCCTCAAATTCGCATTTTCTCCATTTTCTCTTTCATTATATTTCTCGCGTTTAAGGTGGATCATGCCCGAAGGATAGTATTTCATGGGTGCTTGAATTCGATCGATTTTTACTTCCTAATTCAAGGTATAATCACTTTGAATTGATGTCGGAGTTATTTATTCGAAATTGTAAATACATTTTTTCAACTTATCTCATGCCGAATGAAATTACAAGCCACTGATTACTCGGGGATCCAATCACGCACTGAGCCCCAGATTTCATTCGTCCCTGACGAAAGTACTACAGTTTTTTTATGTAAAATCGCATTAGAGAGGGCAAAGGAAAAACACAAAGGGAAATGGATCGAGAAAAAAGTATTAATAAGAAGGCAGTGGCAGGAACGGGCCGAGCCGAGAAGAAACAAAATGCTGAAATAAGCAAATGCGAGATTTCGTTCAATCTTTAAGGTGATATATCTTTATTATAAGTGAGACAATCGTCTCGAGTTTTTCCCCAAACTTTCGTTACATGCTTCATCGTTATTGGGTACTTTTTCATAAGCTTCGTGAGAAAACGACCCTGAAGTTTGCAACGTTAGAGTCCGACGAAATGAACAAAAAAAACATTTACCATTCACCAATTTTTTATTTCAGACGAAATATTGGTGCAGACTGAAAAACTAGGAATTGCAAATTCGAGAGAGAACAGAATTGGAGAACTGCTGAAATAATTGGAGAGTTTTTTTTAGACTCTCCAATTATTTCAGTTGGACTCCAACGTTGCAAACTTCAGCGTCATGTGAGAAGCGTTCATTCGTTATATGGAAAGATGACCGATTTTTTACGCACAGTCCCCGCGTGACCCTGTGTATTTATCTTCATATTTAAACACGTTTATCTCGATAACGAATGAGCCTTTAAAATTTGACACGCGTGTAAGTCGCCTACCGATTAAAACTCTGCGTTATAATTTCAAGACTTTCTTAAGAAAATCGTTTCGCGGGCATGAACTATTTTGAAAGCCTTGAAGAAAAATGATGAGTTCGTCAAAAATGGAGTCGAAAGTGCATTTTTCTGTTTCCTTTCATCACGAATGTGTCTTCTTCATATTTTCCTTTTCCACAAATGTTTTCCTTCGTCACAAATTTGTTTTTTCATAATATTCCACACGCAGTGCTTGCTGTAATTTTCTCCTCGGAAGTGTCGACGGAGCCAACAAAATTGGCGGCGAGAAATGAAGAAACGAAGTGAGATTGCGAGCTGGCCAGTAAAAGTAATCGTACCTTCGTCTATTTTCGTATTTTGACGAATCAAAAAAATGGAAAATTCTCAAACTCGTGGCTCTTCACGAAAGATTCGACGATCGAGGCCCCCGAATCCGCTAATTGAGGGAAGTCGAGCTGCGGCTCTCTTGACCGTGGATGGAGCAAGTGCAGGAGTTTCTCCTTTCCTGGAGGAGTCCTCGAAGCAGCATATTTTCTCGGGCCAAGCGATCGCTGCGCCTGCTTTCCCGAGCCAGAAGTGCCTCTTTGCTTGGCATTAGAGCCATGCACGATTTCATTGGATTAACATTGGAAGTTGCCTTTTGTAGGGCGTCCTGAAAGGGGAATCGGAGCAGCGACAGTGAACTCGCGGAGGAGCCCTGGCTTTGAATTTCTACTTATTCTCGGTTCGTACTTGAAGCGTTTCGATCGAGCCTCTCAGGAGAAATTCCTGTTCGTCTTTTCGCTTCTTTAACTTCAGGTATTTCGTGCAAACGTTCGTCAAAGCTTCTTCCCTTTGGACGAGGCTATCAGCGACGTTCAGGAGACGTTGCTCCAGGGCTTCGATCTGAGTTTGAAGAAAATTAATGAACCCTTTCTCGCCAGTCCCGACGACCGACTTCGCTCAGTACCTGCTCGTCCTTCTCCCTCAACTTTGCCTCTTTAACTGACATTTCACTTTTCAATTTCTCGCTCAACTCCAACATCGAGTCGTACCTTCGATCGAATAGCATTTTTAAATCTTACGATGCCTCATTTCGTAACGCGTTCGTTGAAGGTTTCGGTGATTTTACTTGCGGTGCCAAGACCGTTGGATTTCGACTCTCAAGCTCCAGGGCAGCTCCGCTGCGCTCTCGAGACCCAAATCAGGGACGGTGCTTCTGAACAAATCTGCGATCGGGGCGACGATCGTTTTGAGAAAGCCCTTTTTTTATAATTCGAACAAAAGTTTTGAGAATTTCTCACTTTTATGCCTTTACAGAGTCATTTTTAAGTCATTTTTTATCGTTTTTCGAACAACGTACTCAGCATGGTTTTGTTACGTTTGTCGGCCTCTCTGAGCTCGTCGGAGAGACTCCAGTTTCGAATTTTCAGCATCGAGTAACGCGACAATTGTTCCGTTTCCAGGGCTCTTGATAGCCTCAAGCTCTGCTCGAGATTGTCGATAGTTTTTCGTATCGCATTGAGCTTCACGAGCTTCCGGTCTTGGAATGGAAGATTATTTTTTTTTAAAGGTTATTAATAAGGACATTTTCTAATCGCTGTTTCCGGGGACGTTATTTCGACGAAACGATTGAGATTGCTGTTCTTTTACGATTACTTAGACTTTTCAGGTTGGTCAATGACTTCGTCGAGCTTTCGCTACCGTCAGCTTCGCCGTTTACGTTTCTCGGCAAATCTTCTTCCGCCTTAAAATCGATATTTTCCCTCTTTGCCGTTGTTTTCTCTTCGAGCATATTTTTATTTATTTTCCTTCGTACGATCGCGAGTCAACTAATAACGAAATAATCGAGTTCTTCGCGGATCGTTCGACGATTTGTCATCGCTAATGTAGTCATAGTAACGGAGACGTCAGGACGGAATACGTGCGATTTTATTGACGAATCATTATTTTTGACAAAACGCTAGAAAAATCTTTTCCTGTCTGAGAGCACCGGAACTGCAAATTTTTTTCAATAACCTTCGAATTTTTCTCGATCGATGTTTCATTTTGTTATTTTTCTAATAGCGATTCGTAAATCAAATTTCATTCGAAATATAGCGTCAAGTTTTTCATTTTTTCAAAAAAATGAGAAAAGCAGGTTCAAAATCGTTGTCCAAATATATATTTGAGGTGGGTGAATCCTTAATTGTTAGATTCAACGTGAAACGACTTGGCGTCAAACGCTCCCAGCATACGAAAGGCCACGTAATGTTTCAGGAAAAAATTAACCTTAAAACACTGATTTTTCGTAAAAAAAAATATTAAGATGAAAAAGGGGAAAAGGTTTTTTTTAAATACTAAATAAATAATACGTTGGACTCTTCGAAGGTGATAATTAAGGCGAACGCTTTGTCACGGTGTGCATGATATCGAGTGGAAAGATTTTTCGTTAATGATTTTGTTAACGAATATTTGTCCTATCGTATGTCGCGTAAAAATCGCAATAAATTTTATAAAAGTAGTGATTTGACTAATGTTTCAAGACAGTCGGTTAGTTGACTAATTTTTTTTCCCTAGTGCCAACCTTCGCATGTGGAACATTGAGCGTCAAATGTTCTCGATAATGAAATTTTGAAAAAAATGTTTATTGACAGGCGTGCAATGATGCCTGACGCGAAAAACTGAACGAACTGGAGGATCGTGTTGAAAAAGTGTGATGAAAAACGTACGATGAGATTTCCCTATGACGCTCGGTCGATACTAAAAATTGCGTACTTGCCGCACACCGCAAAAGCGGCTCCGAAAGGGATAGGCGGTGTTGTGACGTTTGAATTTTCCCGGTACGAATTGTGTAGAGTGGGGTAGATTCGTGCTACGCGCCGTCTGGCATCTCTCTTCAATCTAGGGATATTCGAGTCGCGCTTTTTTCCCAGTGTTTTTTCAAACGATTTGTTGTCAGCAGTGACAAATACATGATGGCCGTTGCCAGCTAGTAGTGAAACGCGTATCTGTCCGCGAACTTTGCGTAAAAGTAAAATTTGACAAGTTTTGCAACAGTCTCGGTAGGCTCGAGGCTTGTTCGGAGGTTACACAAATCGCGTAAAGTTCAAGTGCAAAGTGCGAATTCGAGTAACAGTGAACAAAGTGTCAAAAACACTGGATGCTGAGAGCGAGATAAACGGTGGAGCAAACACGGTTGAGAGTGAGAGAGTGAGAGCGAGAGAGAGAGAGGATAGATGAAAAACACGGGTGGCTAAATAGCGCGTTCAACGGAGAGAGGTAATATTGACGAATTTTTCATTGAGACGCTATCCTCGTTAAGAGCTTCCAAACGTATTTGACGCTTGTAATGTGAACTCCCGAACCCGATGATTTTTTTAAATCGACCTGGAAATCAATGAGATACCGAATTTTCTTTTGTTTACGCCTTGTCACTTGGGGGCTTTTGTTGTGTGTAACCGCGCGCCGCTCAGAGGGCTGGATACGTGAGCATTTTCGTGTATGTGCGTGTGCGTGTCTTGATAAGTGAGCGTGTGTCTGTGTACGCGTTGTGCGTCCTCTTCGCGCGTGTGTGAATTTTCGTGCGCGTGTGTCTGTCATATAGTGAAGGCGACTCTCGCTGATCTCGCACGTACGCTAATTTCTATACATGTAAATATATGTATATATATATTCGTGCATCTCTATATACATACATATGTGCTCATATACATATACACACGTTCGAATGTGTAGAAGCGTATATAAAAATCAAACGAATGTATGTGCGCGCGTGTGTGCGTGTGATTTTTGCAGTTGTATGTATATATCGTTACTCCGAAACACAGGCCTACCGGAGACGAAGCTTCCCTGTGCATAACCTTAAACATTTTCTCGTATTCCAGATGTCGATTTTTCTTTCGTAAATCAAAAAATATCAGTCAGTTTGTTCCATAGTCTCGTCAAAGCCAATATGAATTTCAATCCTTGTTGTTCCGAACCGTTTCCAGAAAAATTCTACAACCAATGGTTTTGCATAGCTAGTTACTTGAGCGAGTCGTGATCTACGCGCTACGCGTGTCTCGACCTTGTGTTTTGCGAGTTGAAAGCGTTCTTGTGTTTTTTCGTTTTCCTCCGATTTTCCTGAGTTATGACGGAGAGTAGTACGGTTTTTCGCGCCAACTCTTTGGCCAGCCCTCACCAACTTCTGTCTTACTGTCGTACTTGTTGCTTGAAAATACTGCAGTGAATTGCTCATTTTTTGTTTGTGAAAACACGATTTTGTTGGACAAGAAAGACATTGCGATGACAGAAAATTATATTGCACTCAAATTATTGTGATTACGTTTTGTTTGTTTATACTCATCGATGACAAGAGTGATCAGGAACTCATGATTTTTGAGGTAGCAATAGTAACTCAAATCTTAAGGACTTTGGCTTCATTCTAATCTCCAAAAATAATCTGTCTTAATGTTTATGGTTGAGGTATAAGAGATTACAATGATTTTGTACTGTATTGAACTCTGAGTTTGATTTCCAGTGAATTAAGAATAAATAATACAGAAAACATCACTCCCTTCTGGATTGCTGTTGAATTGTTCTCGGAGCAGTGTGCGTTTATTCGGTTCTAATTCGAACAATGCATCAATCGCATATTTTCTTACCTTATGTATTTCAACTCTTCTAAAAATTTTATGTCATTGCTTGTAATTCTAACAATGCTTTACCGCTACTTGCCATGGTAATATTCTGGAATTGGGAAAATGGTATTTTTTGGCTTGAAACTAGGTACCTTTAAAATTCAGGACCTCGACTAATAATATTTTCCAATCAGTTGAGATGAGAAACGAATATTATTGAGATCTGAGAGGAATTGATATTGCGGCAAACACACATTTCCCAAATCCTCAAACGTACCTAAAGAATGGAGATGATTGTTGAAGTTTAGTCTGGTAGAAACAATTTGATTTTACTAAGGGAAACAATTTTTCTTATTGCAGATCGAAAATGAAGAAGGAGTCTCCACAATAAAAGAATTTTGGCGAGACAACCATAATTTTTGAGAGACGTCGAATCGATTTGAAGCAAGAACGAGCTTAAATGCTAATCGAGATGTACAAAGTGTCAGCGGTCATCTGAAAAATCAAACAATGTCAGCGAATTACTTCTCGCTCTTAGATTTAGGATAGGTTCTCCGATGCCAGTGTAAAACTAATCGGAAAACCAATAGCCAGATATCAAAAGATAAAACGCAAGAGTTTTGAGTTTGGAAGAGGTTTATAGATCGCAATCGAAAAGTGGATCAAAAGGAAGACAACTTGAAAGTGAAATTCAGTTTGAGGCATTGTTTAGCGAACCGAAGAGTTGTGCTTAATGGCGGAGGATGTTCAAAAAGTTGACATTTGCGTCAGACAAATGTTGTTTTATCTCAGCGTGACGGAAGAAAAGATCAAACAGTCAACGACACGATTGTTAAGTCAAGCTATTAGAAAAAAATCGAAATCTTTGAAGGGATGTAAAGAAACTTTTGAAGAAATAAGGATGTTATTTGTGACGAGGAGCGGTTAAAACGAGACGCTACATGAATGTCAGGAACAGGCGACGTTGGTCGCAGACGCGTTGAGTGGCGCCGTAGCGCGAAAATCTATTCATTCTTGCAATAGATCTCTCTCGTCTGTTTCTTTTCCCTACTTTTTTTTCCACAAAGGTAAGACTGTCACTTAAGTGTTCAAAAAAACTCCATATATGGATCATTTTGCTAGACATCAATTCTAATAACATTCCAAATTTTCCTAGGTAAAAAAACGGTGATCGAAAAACGAAAACGAAAAAAGACGAGGCTGAAAAGGTGGCTGTACGCTGCCTAGGATTACGAGGTGCTGCGTGGGCATGCAGCAGCCTCAGACACGCCCGCTCCTCGGGGACTCTGTATCCTCTACAACTTCCCCGAACGCAAGACGTACTAATTCCGTTGCTGTACTGACTCACCAACAGGTAAAATACTCGATAATCTGCTTTTCCTCGAGAACTTTTATTTTTCACATAAATTCAACTGGTTCAAATAAAATTGCGCAGCAGTAGTTCAACCTACTGAATGACTCGTACATCACCCTGAACTTCGAGTATTTGCTCTTTCAAAGTACAAATTGTTATATCAATTCTAATTCCATTACTTTTTCCATGTCCACACACAGTTGCAACAACTTCAACAACTCCAAAATTCGACAGGCCAGCAACTTACATTCGCTCTGCAACAGCCGTCGAATAATGTGAGTATTTCGAAATGTGAAAACGACGCTTATTCTGAGCATAGAGCTTCCCTGTATTTCGAAATCAATTAATGAGAATCTATTTTTCCAATGAATTTATAAAGAAATTCTACCAAAAAACTAGTGATCGTATTGTTCGAACGTTTTCAACGAATACTCACGCGCATTAATCCATCGAATCGAGATATTTGAAGAATGATAAAAAAATGAATAAATGAATTTGTTTTGTTTGTACAGCCGCAAGACCAGAACAATGGAACGGCGACCGGTAATCACATAGTATATCTGAACCAGTTGAGCCAACTGAATCAGAGTACAATAAATCCGTCGGGGACTGGTATGGGCCTACCCCCGGCCACCCCCACTTTCGGGGTGGGCCTGAATATGGGACTACCTCTATCATTATTGAACACGAGTCTCACATCATTAACGTCGAATGTAATAACAACGTCGAATCCGTTGCTCAATCTTGGTCTGAATCCAGCTGGTCTTACAGCAGTAAATCCAGGTCTAAATACCCTGAACGCGCTTAACTCGAATCTGCCAAACAACAGTATTAGCAACGGTCTTACCGGTCTTGGACAGGATGTGAACGGCATTAACACGGGCATAAGTCGTTTAAATGCTCTCAATTCAACGAGTATAAATTCCGGTCTCGGTGGCCTTAATTCGGGTATAAACAGTGTTAATCCGAATTTAACGAGTTTGAGCTCGTCGATAAATCAAAATTTTGCCACATTGAACGCAAACATAAGTGATACGAGCTCGGGTGTAACCTCATTGAATACCCTCAACTCGAATTTAACACCGTCCACCATCAATTCCGCGATTAATCAGAATTTCAATAGATCCCTCAACGTTTTAGCTACCGGATTGACACCCTCGAGTAGCTTGAACTCTTGCAGCACTAGTTTTCCCTTTCAAACGATACAAAGTATACAGAGTATAGCACCACATATCGTAAGCTCGAACATCGCCCACGTACCTAATTCGGCGATATCGCAACATCCAATATCAAGCTCGAGCTCCATATCGCACAGTACGAATCTGGCGCTCAGCTCGAGTGTATTTACGAGTACAGCGAATACACCGATATTGTCGACGAGTGCGGGAACGAATAATCCAACAAATGTGAGCCACAATCACAACGTCCACATGGCTGCGATGCACACGAATTTACCGAACGCTTCGTCGGCCAATATGCCACACATGTCCGCCGCCAATGACCCCACATCGACCCTCAGTCACGTTACGACTTTGAGCGCCGGGCACACAGCGAGTTTTCAAACTCAACGACAATTCGTTCAGTCAACGAATCAAGGACAAATCGGACTCAACACCTCGTTAAGCCATTCGACTAATCAGACGAGTACAACTGTCAAAAACGTTCAGAACATACAAAGCCAGAACGTTTCATCACCCGGAAGTCCTTTCTCGATACCGCTCAAAAGTCCAGCCTCCAATATCGCACCACCTACACCAAGCCCAAGCCCCAACAGGCTTCTACTCAGAAGTCCAGCCTCCAATTCCATACAATCGAGCAGAAATAGTCCGAGCCCGGTCGCTAATACCACAGGCAACTTTGGCATGCAACTTCAGAGTCCTATGCAGAGTCCTTTGAGCGTTGGCCAGATACAGAGTCCGGCACCGAGCCCATATCCACCTGCCAAAAGTCCTCACCATTTAGGGGGTGGAAATAATCTCAATAATCGGAGTCCAGCACCAGGTGGAAGTCCCGGACCTCCTGTTGTGAGTATCGTGAAAATTTTATAAACGCTCTTTTAGCAGCTACCAGTTGTATCAGCGCTAAACAAGATCGCTGGAGAGCAGCTTTTCAATTCACTCGAAAATTCTCGTTATACGAAGAAAAGAGCATTGAATGATCTCGTTTGTGACTGAAAAAAACGTAAGAAGTCGCATAATGAATGACAATTCTCGAGCCAATGAATATTTCAGCTCATTAAATAGTCGTGAAATCACGAAACTTGCTCTCCTGTTTCTGAGATGAGCATACGATCGTCAATCTTGACATTCTTGTCAGCGGATGCTCTCTTGAATCGAATGAAGTTTCATGCAATATCGATCAAAAGGAAAGTAACTTGATAATGGTCTCAATTAAATTTTCAGGTTCGGCCGAACACTCCCATATTGCAACAGGGTATGCAAGTACTACAGATAATTCACGGTGGACCGCAGAGCTATCAACAAGCATCCTCGCAGCTTGTGACCCGAGCGCATTTATTTGGGAACCAGCAGATACAAATTGCAACCGCGAAACCACCGAAACAACCACCACAAATATTGCCGAAACCACCGAATCAACAGGGTGTTAGTACACAGCAGAAGCAACGAGTAACGACAACGATAACGAGTCAGGTTACTCAACAAACGCAACCTCAACTTGTCCTAGCTGGACCACAGCAAAATCCTACTACCGCGACAGTGATCCCTACTGCACAGGGTCTGCTGCTCAATCAGGTATTTTAACGATTTTATCGTTGATGAAAAATCGACGTAGGAAAATCGGAAAAATAAGATAGTCAAGATATTAATCGTCACAAATCGTCACATCCGCATCTAAATTTCATCGCCATTGTCATTATTTTATTTATTTATCCATTATCGATTTCACGCTGTACAAATGCTATTCATTCCCAAAGTCCCTTATCGTTCCATGTTTTTAATACAGTCCTCGGTTAATAATTGACATTTTTTTTATCGACATTAGCTAATATGCGCATGTTTGTCAATCTAATACGGCTTAACAGCTTTTTTGCGTTGCGGTTTCTTATTCAAATTTTAATACTAGTTCGTACTAGGAATCGAGTCAACAGAATACGATAGAAATTTGAGGCATTGTCTTTTTGTGCTTTTCGGTTCGGAGCGACGCCTCTAATAGTGTTGATCTACGGAATTGTCATTCAATGCTCTAGATTGAACTGTCACAAATGTTTTTTGCTAAGTTCTTGTTCCATTGTGAATATAAACAAGCATCGCTTTGTAACATTTTTCAGTTTGTTTCCGGTATAAATTTGCACTTCTGTGAAGGCTCTTTTCAATTTTTTTTTTTTTTAATGCTTTTCCTGGAGTATTGTTTTCGCTTGTCCGTATTGTTAGGAATTTCAAACAAATTTGACGGAATCAGAAAGACTATTTTTCCGGACAGTAGTGGTATCATGACTCTTACAATTCTGTCTTCAACAGAGACAAATTAATTGAGTAAATCATTGTTTAAAGTCTTGAGATATTTTGGAAAACTTACAGAGAAAATTGCCGAAGAAAACGAATGTTTATTCTTCATGACCAGTATTCGTAGACGTTTTAATTGAATCACAAAGCAAAAAATGTCAATGCATTAAATTTCTGTTACGTATTTTCCGAATTTTGGGAATCCCAGTAGGCGATTTTTATTGTTTTCTCGATAAACGGTTACACACCGAGGTCAGGGGCGTGCTGTTAACGGTGTTGTATGAAAATTGGGTTTCGGTACGTAGGTCCTGCCGTCATCCGGACCCGTTATCGTGCAGCAACAACCTGGTGGCGTTCAGCTTATACTAAGGACACCGACGAACGCGCAGCAACAAACGCATACCGCACAGGTGACGGTTTCATTCATTTCATCATCTCATCATCGCTTTTGTTATTTTAAATATGTATTTATACATACACATTTCGAATTGCGTTTATCGTTAATACAATTTACTTTAGGTTATTTATTATGTAATTGTACGTTTGATTTTCAAGTTGTAAAAATTCTCACGAGAGCCCCAACTCGAGATCTGTATAATTTGCACGAACACACAGAATGAAAACATTGATCATATGGTTTTCTTACAGAATTGGAGAAAAGTTGCGATCTAGGAGGAGCAACTTTTTTAATAGAGCAATTCGTCGTTCACGATCGATCGATCGTCTCCACGTCTATTTTCCCTCGTTCTTTTCTTTTCTTATTTTGCGAATTTTTCAATTTTTCTTTTACAGTTGACCCAGCAACAATTGGTCAGGGTAGTCACGGCCCAAGGTATGCAACTTCAAGGTATAACGCCAACGTTTTTCGCCGTACCGAACGGTTTCCCTTCGGCCGCTCAACCTGTGATAAGGCACACGCCCACGAGTCCTGCTCCCCGTAAGTAACTTGTAAAATGAGCTTTAAAATAAACTGAAAAATTACTTTCATCCAGTTTAAATTGTATGAAAGATTTGAATTTACGAAATCAATCTGAAAATTAACTATAAAAATATAAAACATAAGATTTTTACAATTATTGTTTTTTTTTCATGGTCCTAACAGCAAATAGCGGCAACAATAATCCCATAGTGATACAAAACGCGATGGTACAGAGTCCACAATCTCAGATAGCCCAGGTTAGTTCGTCGACAACGTCGACGACAGGTGTGAATATAGCAACGAATCAGCCGGTAATTGACCAGAGTCTTCTACCACCGCCAAAAAAGAAAGCGAAGAAAAAGAAGAGAGCGAAGAAAAAAGATGAGGATTCGCCGAAACTCGATCTTGCTAGTATAATGAAGATTTCTGGGATCGGCGATGACGATGACATGTTTGACAATGAACTGGTGCCGGAATGCGAAACAACTCATCAACAACAGCAACAGCAGCAGCAGCAGCAACAACAACAGCAGCAGCAGCAGCAACAACAACAGCAGCAGCAACAACAACAACAGCAGCAGCAGCAGCAACAACAACAACAGCAGCAGCAACAGCATCAAATGCAGCTTCATGTTGAGCAACAGAATCAAGTGCATATGAATCAAATGACTGGTCATATATCAGTGGCGTGTAGTCAGGCTCAGAATGTGACTCAAGTAAACGCTATAAATACAACGAATATTCAGCAACGGCAGCAACAACAAAAACAACAGCAACAACAACAGCATCAACAGCAACAGCAACAGCAAAACGTCGGGAATTCCGATAATTTTGGTAGTCCACTCGTTTCACAATTGCAAGTGCCAGTTCAAAACGCGATATCCGGTCAATTGAGGCTAGCGGTCGGCGAAGACGGAAGAGTAGTTTTACACCATACACCGGAACCAAATCAACCTGAAATCGATCAAGTCACCGCTCAGGCTCTCATACGATCACTTACACAAGGCGGTGGGCACAACTCGCAAATAATATCCCAGCTTCTTGGCCACGCGCAAACGCTGTCACAGAATGCTCAGAACAACGCTAATAATCGAGGGAAAACGATGAAACAGCAGCAACACCAGCAGCAGCAACAACAACAACAACAACAACAACAACAGAACACTAATCAGACACTTGGTCATATTTCTAGCGGTACCACAACACAAACCAACACAACACCTAGTCCCCAGCAAGTACAGATTTGCGCGAAATTGAACTACTCGCAAAACAATGCAAACCAAACGCAAAATGTTACGTTACAGCGAAACATTATGCAACAACAAACGACAAATTCGCAGCAAACTATGCAGGTGAGTACAATTTGTAAAACCCTTCGTTAAAATATATCAAAACGTAATTTTTATCACGACAGTATACAAGTTTTAATACTCTTGTTATCAGGTGAACACACAACAATTGAAAAACCCTCAAGCGTCGAACGCTACGATGCAAATCAGCAATACCGGTATTCAACTCGAACCTCAATCGAGCCCCAAGACAACTGCCCCAAAATTCAACGAGATCCATAATCCAAAAGTAGCGAATAACGCTGCCAACGTTGGACAACAAACGAAAAAGGGACGTTTGACGAAGGCTCAACAAGCTGCACAAGCGCAAAAGAACCTCCATTGCGGTGCCGCTCGGAATGTTTCTGTAGTCAAAAACGTTGTTCATAGCGTAGGGCAAAAAATTCATGCCGAACAGCAACAACAACAGCAGCAGCAACAACAACAACAACAACAACAACAACAACAACAACAACACTTACAGAACGAGCAATTCAATCAACACAACCAAAATCTTCATCAAATTTCTACGCAAACGTTGCAGTCGTTAAATTCACAACAAAATATGCAAAAAATTACAGTTTCCGGGGTGCAGGCAAATTCCTTGAACATGCTACAACAACAAAATTCGGCCAATGGTAATCAACATACAACGATGCAGATCGTTCAGACGAGTGATGGTTTACATCATCAAATTATTCATCAAAATACGGGAATGAACGTAGATCAAAACTCGCAACAGTTGTCGAACGATCAGCATCGAGTTCAGCATCAAGATACGAGCGGATCGATTTCACATCAGACCGCTCAGGCTTTGCAACAAAATTTGAACGTTCAGCAGGCTTTGCAGCAACAGCATCAACAACAGCACAAAGGAACCACAACAAATGTTTGTAGCTCCACAATGCAACAGCAATGCGATAATCAAAAGATTGTCATGAATTCTCATCAACTTAACCATCCGCAACAAACGATGCAGCAACACAATATAATTTTTTCCGGTGCTCCTGCTTGTCAAAACAATGAGCCACAACAACAACAACAACAACAACAACCGAAACAGGAACATCAAAATTCGGATATGCTCAATTCCGCAGCGACGAATATTCTCAATAACGCGCCAAAAATAACCCCGGAAATACTCAACGCGCTCAGTAACTTAAATCCCAACGATCAGTTGCTCATTGCAAATGCGAACGGACAGATGCAAGTTATAAGTCAACAATTGTTACAACAATTATTGACGGGTCAGTTGAATGCCACGAGGCCGGCTGTGAATCAAAATCAAACGCAAAAAATCGTAATCGGTGATAGCGATGGAAATTCGCAAAATCTTCAGGGCGTTCAAATAAATACACCGACGAGTCAAATAATCGTCAATAGTTCCGGTGGTGCACCCACGATACAGAACAACATTCAAAACATCGTTGTTCAAGCATCCCCCTCGCAAATGCCACATCAGATACAAATACAAAATTCCAATTTTCCAAGTCAATTCATCGACAATTTGAATCAACAGCAAATTAGAAATTTGTCAAATAGTCAGCAGCAAAACACCACAGCGACTAGTCAACCTACCACCGCGAAAAAAGCGAAGATCGTCAAGAGAACGAAAAACAATTCAAACAATAATCAAAATATCGTTAACGCTCAAAGCGTTAAAAATATTGTGTCGCGTCCACCAGCTGTGACTACGAGCTCAACGACAATCGTTAAAACCGAGAGCAAAGTTTCCACCAGCTTCCTTTCGCAGAGCACAGCAACGACGACGACTATGACGACCACCACTACCCCAACAGCTGCGACAACAACGACCACCATCAAAGTTGAACCTGGAACCGTTGGAAATGGAAGACTCGCGACTACAACACCCAATGCTCAAACAACTGTTGCACCCAACGGTCAAATGACACAGAGGACTACTCGATTCATACAATTACCGGTGCAAAAACAACAAATGCTTAAAAATATACAGGCCCAGATTCAATCGATTGTTACGCGCAAAACCAACACACAAACGGAACAAGCGGTACTGAAAAAATTGTACACAGAACATGCGAGAATCGTTTCGAGCGGGAAAGTTGTTAGTGGTGCTAATCCTCCATCTGCAAGTGTAAGTGCACGATGGATCAACAAAAATTTCAACTTGAATTTGTTCAGAGTTCAGTTTTTTCTTTATTTCACACGAGAAAGTAACTGTTGAAAAAATTAACAAAAGACATACTATTTGGAGGAACCAATCGTCTCATTAGCCCAATAATTTCGCAATTAAATATTTCGTTTGTGGCTGCATGTCTTCATCGTCATCGACAATCGGTTTTAATAAAATTCTAAACTTATGTTCGGGTATAATGAACTCTAGAAAAGTCCGGAACGTTCCAGATCAGTTTTCAAGTATACAAAAAACCTTTTAGTGTCTCTGGAACGTTTTCATCATATCGAATTAGTTGGCCAAAATAAATCGGGGACGATTTCCCAACGTTTCAAACGTTTGACAAAATACTCAAATTTCAATTAAATAGATTTTTAAACATCTGCCCACCGTCTTCATTCAGTAGATTTTTCTTTAATTCTAACTTTGGATTTACAGTGCTCGGAAAGCGCTGTTACCGTGCCTGCTGCAGCCATGCCGCCGAGTCCTCAGACTCCGGGTACATGTAAAAATCAAACCTCCACGGTGCAGACGCAAACGCAAATACCGGCCGCCGCTCTAACAAGAGTTAACCAATATTCGAACCCGAGTGTTCAAGACATAGCCTGTAGTGCTACTCCTCCTGTGATATCCAATATTGCGGTAAGACTCTTTTACTATTTAATCCTATTTTTGAATTGCGAAATTAGTAGAACATAGAAAATATATTGGATAATATATATTTTTTTTTTAATTCTTTTAAAAAATTAAGTAATTAAAGCAGCTAACTTCATCTTGACACATATTTTTCCTAAAATATTTAAGTAAGCTTTATTCATTGATAAAATGCTACAAGAAAACTTGCACTCCGGACCACACATTGAGTACAATAAGACATTTGACATTATTCGAGAGACGAAGGTTACAGATAACCAATAACTTGCGTATGATTTAACAGGTTCCGCAGAGTATGCCAAATATTTCTGCGCCGAGTCTCCACCCTATACCAACGAAGCAACAGCAGTCGCAGCAACCTCAGCAACTATCGCAACAGCAGCCACAGCAACTGCAACAACAACAACAACAACCGCAACAGCAACAACAACAAAAGTTTTATCAGCCTCTGGGCAATCAAATTCTTAGTCCGTCCTCGACGAGTTCACAGAGCAATTTTTCACCAGTGAGTGGCACATCGCCGCCTCTGCAAAGTACGACAGGTCAGCAGACACTCGTTCATCAACCACCGACGCAACCGCCCCCTCCAACGCTACCGCCTCCAACGCCGTCGATACAACTGACAATCGGAACACAACAATCAACTCAATGTCAGACGGATCCTCCGGACATAAAGCCAAATATCCAGCTCTTAAGTCCGATAAAGCAAGAATTGCAAACGCCCTTGCAGATTCAAGCTCAATCTGGCTCACCCGCAGGTCAGGTAGCCTCGCCGAGAGTTGTTGGCAAATGTGGGAGAATCCAAAGTCCCGTTAACGTTGCCGCGAGTCCTAGCAATAAGCAGATGGTTAGCCCTGGTAACGTAACCGGTCCAATGGTCAGTCCACGACAGGGCGTCAAAAGGCCAGCTACGTCCCCGATCTGTCGGCAAATCAATCGCAGTGATCTGTAAGTATGAAATATCTTGAGAAAATATCACGAATTCAAACTTCAACTCTACTTCAATCATTTTAATGAAATTAATATGAAATTCAAGAATCGTATCAACTTTTTACGAAACATTTGTTCCCTCGTGTTTTTATAGGTTGGAACAACAGCTGAAAATAGATCAGAATGGTGCAACGAATCCCGATGTAAATACGCCCTTCGCGGGGAAACGCGATGCGTGCAAGAGGCTCGTGAGATATCATTGCTTCAACGAGCAAGTCCTCAGTGCCAAAGATCTCGCTAAAGCCGACGAGATATTCGAGGAAACGGCAAAACATTTATTAGGCAAATTTAACTCTATGATGAACAAGTACACGTATCTTTTACTGATGGAAAGCATGGTAAGGGAATCCTCCATTTTCTTTATGTGCTACGAAAGAAACTTTGTTATTAATCATTCTCAAACTCATTGCAGCGCGAGGTTAGAACGTCAGAACTAATGATGATAGACCGAACTTTTGTCGCCGAGGAAGAAAGTATGCTCAATAGACTACGCGAGCAGGAAGCCAAAGTCAGCGGTACGTTTCGAGCCACCAATTTTTCATCCTCTACGTATCATTTCCATCGGCAATATTTTGTGAGAGTTGGAGAAAGGATCCGAAGTAGTTTCAGCAGCATTATGAATAAAATTCAAAATTCATCATCGAAAATCTTGTGCTATCGGAGACAAAGAGCCAACGACGAAAGTCTACGTCGAAAAACTTTTTTTCCAACATTCGAAGACACATGAAATTTTATAAAATCTCAGTAAAATGTAGTGCTGAAATAAATAATTCAATTTTATGTTAACAGAGGAATTCGAGAAGGAGGAAAAGCCATTGATCAAGATAAAGGCTGATTTGACGGAAGACGAGGACGTGTACGATGAGGAGAGGTTACCATCGACGTTAGAGAACGTATCGGTAAAACGGGAGCTCGAGGATGACTTTTTGGGTATCGAGACGGACTCTAAAGCGTTGATAAAGCCTTCAAGTTGTACGAGCGGTGATTATGATGAGTGGCTGGAAATCCAAAAGGAGCTCGGTGTATATCCGTGCGTGGGGGGTGATACATCGAAGAGTCGTAACAACGCGGGTATCGCGGCAGTGAGTGGTAACGTCAGTAGTGGTGGTATATCGGGTACGTCAGTGCCCAAATCAGTATCCTCGAAAATGGAAAGAACGCGTGCTAACGGGGAGTGTCGTTTGAGTGGGACAACGGCAGTTTTAGCGGCGGCGGTCGTTTCGGCGGCGGCAGCGAATAGTGTAACGAGTGGTGTCGGTGCTACGAACGTTGTTAATAAAAATACGTACGAGCAGGACTCGTCGTGTCTTGAGCCTGAGAGACGGTGGAGTAGTGCCACGGATCTCGAGCGAGATTTGCTCGAGGATACCGATAGCCTCGATGGTCTCGCGTTGCAGACACAATGCCCGAGTAATTTGAATCTTGGTTCGAACGAGTCCGGTAGTGCTAACGATCACGACGACATTACGGCGCAGGTACAATCGGCGATCGATAGCATTCTTAATCTTAAGAAAAGACCGTCGACTGCGAGCTCGGTGAGCAGCGTTGGCAGTAACGCCCCGAGTCAGCAGCAGCAGCAGCAGCAGCAACAACAACAACAACCACAACAAACTAGTGAGGCCAAGGACACGGTGCTAGATCAGGCGGTCCGTAGCATTTTGGGTTCGTGACCCTCCTTCAACAAAGTTTGTTAAAATCTCAAATGAGCCTGGACTCTTTTTTTAAGCTCATTATAATCAACGAAAATGACTCTTATTTCCTTTTTTCCCCCTCTTCTTCGTTATTCCCTGCAAATGCCCGGTGCAACTAACACCGTTTAAGCTGCTCCCCTGACAAAACAAAAATGTGTATAATTGCAGTGTTGACGAGATTGCAGTCCGATTATACGAATCAACGAAAAAATTTAACGACCTACGGATCGGACCGATCACGAGATAGGCTTGAGCTCACCCTTTATTATTATCATTGTCGTTATTTTTTCGGTTTTCCCGTTTTACCTATGGGAAACCGAATTTGTTGTATTCACAATCGGCGCGTGGCACATCTTCAATCCAACGGGCTTTTCGAACAATTCGTTTCTCGATAAAACGTGGTTATTTATTCCCCTTGAATATCTTTCTTTATTCTCCTTATCCGTTTCACAATGGCAATAATTATTTATACACGAAAATGTACACTTTCCAATAGAACTAGAAAAACTTATAAAGAAGAAACAAATAACGTAAATAAGTGAGCCATCGTGTAATTAATTTTTAGGTGATGTAAATGTGATTAGATAAAATGCCGTGAGCTCGACATTGCGGATGCTCTCGCAAATATATATACACACACACACACATACACAACACGCGTACACATAAACACACATGAAACACCCATACACATACACACGCTCAGATCGTTTGTGAAATCTGACAGTTTGTAATGTAATTTTGTAAAAAGGAATCTATTTATAGATGATGGAGATGCGAGAATTAAACAAACAAACGATTACTCATTAAATGGATTACTCGCCGTTTTAATTGTAAAACTATCTTAACGAATGATGAAAGAAAAAAGCTAATAATTAATTAGACTGGAAGGTAACGTTACGGGAGGAAGAAAAATGGAAAGAAACATCGTAAAATTGGATGTTTACTCCCAAAGTAAATGGGTGAAAAATTGTACATATAATTTTAAGATGTATTATTATTATTATTATTATTATTATTATTATTATTATTATTATTATTATTATTTGAATTGTCATTGAAATATTTCCTCGGATTTATTATTAAAAGTAGACAGTTACTCTCTATTGTCGAACGACGTTTCCATACAATGTTCAACCGGTTATTGCTCGAAGGCACCTAAGTAACGTGACCGACCGAGACGTTTGTAATTGAACGTCGAAAAAAAAGGAAAAAGGATGTCAATGAGAACGCTACATTATTAATGAGGTACTAAAATGCGAATATTCATGGTTTATGGGTTTATTGATTTATTTTTTTAAAAACCCATGACAGTGACGAGAAGGCCCTCGGTCATTTATCAGTGACGGAGATCGCCACACCCACACATACATATACATGTACACATACACACACAAACACACATGCACACACAGTCTGAACAGTCTGAATTCAAACCGAAAATCAAAGGAAGAAAAAAACCTAGATTTTTTAACTAGACATAACAATTTTACAGACCATTTAAAAGCGTCCGATGACATAACGAGCACACATGTTGAAAACATATAAAAAGGGGAAATGAAACAACTGAGATGACGGTTTATAAATAATAGATGTGTGTAGATAGGTAGTGCGTATACGGTCTGTCAGAGTAAAACCAGCGGTGAAAGGATAATCCGCGAATATATATTTTTCTGAGCACAAGATGATCATTTGTTTTGACTTGTTGCATTTGCACTTTGAAATGTTGAAAGTGAAAAAAAGAAGAAAATGAAAAGGTAATAACACCAAACTGTAATTGTATACCTTTTAATACTTGGCGTCGAGCCGCTACCGCGTCTCTTGATTCAAAGGGAAATTTAAACGATCGATTTAACTGAACAGAAGTGAATGATTTAACACGATAAATATTTTTTCAATCTTTGATCCCATTGAATTCACGGATAATGTACTTTCGCCGCATTCATTCCTTCACCAATTCGATTAAATAAACGAAATCAGTGTTTGTTGGAAGAAAAAAAAAACAAAAACGAATATATTATATACATTATGAAATGAGAGAGAATGTATACTACGTACGCACTCAATGCACCGTCTATTTTACAAAACGATAGAGCTCGAGAATCAATGACCACGCGAACAGATAAAAAAAAGAAAAGAAAAGAAAAATGTCGTCGTGAAGAAAATCTTTTTGGAATACTGTCGGAGATTGTAATTCGAGGGAACCCTTTATCGCGATTTGACATTCGGAATATGAAACAATCAATGACAGAGAAAAATTTTACAATCTATGACAAATCTATCCATATCAATTTGTTTTACTCTATAAGATGATGATGATGATGATAATGATGCATTTTAAAAATAAAGCCATATAATTACGGAGAAATATATCTTAACGATTTTACAAGTAATGAGATACGAAAGAGAATAGTATTTTATTATTTATTCGTGGGGTTCCCTTTGGCTACGATCGATGCTGATTTTTTGTCCGTTTTATATTCGTCGTTTGTTTATCTCATCGACACAGTTGACGTTTGTAATAAAATGATAGTCCGAGGAGTTTAAAACTATGAAAAAAAAAAGAAGAAGAAAAGAAAACACCAACTTGCTCAGCATTTCCATATCCTTTCGCCGTACGATCTCTCGAAAATTAACGAAAGAAAAATAAGAAAAAAAAAAAACGAGGAACAACAAAAACAAAACAAAGAAAGGAGGAACGTCAACCCTATACGTTGTATCCGTCGTGAACGATGAGAGGGTAATTATAAGAAGAAAAACAACTACATTTCTTTTTTTTTGTTTGGCAAAAGAGCAATTCAAGACTGACAAATATACAGACAAAAAACGAGCAGAACTATTAATGTAATACGATTTAACGAGTAATTAACCAGTTTGTACATAATATTTAAAGAAAAAATGAAACAAAAAATGCACATCACAAAGTGGAGAAAATGAGTGAAAAAAAGAAGAAAATCGAAAGAAACATACGAATAAATCGACGGCAAACGCGACTTAATTATTAATGGCTCTCGAAAGGTTTTGAAAGATGAATATATTAAAGTTCTGTCGTTCCTAAATAAATTGCCGACATTTTGCCAATAACGAAAAATCTTTCCGTATCCTATGTTTAAGTTATACCCGAGATGAAATATATTTCCCTGTTCACCTTCCGCTTGTATTTTGCAAAATATTTTAGGTGCTTTCCTCATTATTATTTGTTGATTCATTTTGCTCAAAATGTTCAAACTTTTTTCTCCCATAATTACACATACACAATTTTCAAATTTTGTATAAAGCAAGTATTGAAGTACAAAAAAAGCGAATTAGAAAAGATAAATATATCATTATAAAATTGACTTATTTTTTGTTTTACCTTGGATCGAATTCATGATAATTACAGTTTAAAAAGTTTATTCAAAGGGGCACAACTGTGAGTTTGAAGCAAAAGTGAAATTTGGAAACTTGTACACTCTATAGAGCGGCTAAGTTTTTTTAATGGAAATTAATTTATTCAGCATTTTTGTCATCTTTGTCAAAAACATCAATATTCGACCCAATGCACCGGGACAAAAAGCATTTTTTCAAAATGTCAAATTAAACAAAAATACTCTGATAAAAATTCATGCAATTAACACTAAGCATACCGATAGGTGCAGTCATCGTGCGATTACTGTACCCTAAACTGTGATATATATAAAAATATCTGTAAACAATCAGCATCGTGTCCAACGCTCTTCTCAGAATTTTCAATTGACACTTTATAAAATTTTCCACTTCATGGAGTAAAACACTGACAATTATTTTCTATTTTTTTTTTCTCTTTCACAATATGCAGCAATCAGTCGTGCCTTCATTACATTATTCTTAACATCCAGGTCAGAAGAAATACAATGCTGTAGATATGAAATTTGGAATGTTGATCAACATTCAGTTATTGTCATTCAACCACTTTGAATTCACATTCGTCGCAACTCGATTTTGCTTTACACTTTATGACATTAAAAAATAGTTATCATCCATATTCATAGTTTTGTTTGAATCCTCATTGTTGTCGACATCTTTTGTTTTTCAGAATTAATAATGTAGTCATATTTTTTTTCCCACTTCATCAATGTTCTATGAAATTCATACCATTTTCACTGTTGTATAAACTCGTTGGCAACACATCGCGTGAAAGTCCAAGTAAGTATTCAAATATACACTGGATGCGGTATTTAAAAAAATTTCGAATATATTATTTAAACCAATAATTTAAAGTAATGTATATGTGAAAAAAATTCAAGTGATTAATGTTCATATTATTATATTTTCACCAATCTATCTACAGCTTTCAAGATTCAAAATTCGAAAAAAAAATGTGTCGAAGATCGGAACGTTATATCAAAAGTGAGATTAGTCGTTTTATTTTAGGGAATTTTTTAAAAAGAAAAAAAACATAGATAATGTTGATTTTTTCTTATGTTTTTCCTTTTATTTGAAAGTATATGAACGAAAACGAAAAAAATCGATGATCTAGAGGCTATGTAGATTATTTATTATTTCCAGAAAGAAACAAAAAATGGTCCTTGATTTTCCGCTCATTGCATAAATTTTTTTATAAAAAAATTTCCAGAATTTTGAAATAAGGCTGAACGAACGAATAAATAGCGTGGAAGAAATATACTAGCCCGGTAATGCTGTTCGCTTTCAACGCTATATTCGGAACGCTGTCGATATAATTTTCATGAGTTACGGATAACTTCATCCGTTTCAATCGCGGTTGCGCGAATGTCAAAAAATAGCGGCTAGCTTGTTACCTCATGTTTGATTAATTGTTGACATAACAATAAACAAACTGAATTACGAATTGCATTTAATGATCTGATCTGCAATGGGAGAAGTCGACAACGCTCAAATTATCGTAAGTATCGTATTAGTGGTCGAAATACAATCATTTTTGAAACCTAACCATCATTCCGGTATTTATCCAAATTGACTTTTTATTGATCGGGGTATTACAGAACTATTTTTGATTCTCGTTTAGTTCCATAAGTCATTTATCTCATTTTTCATATAAAATATTACTTTAATAACTCTGTGAATGCAACACATTTCTCTAAAGATCATTGTAATTTTGAGGTTAAGATAATCATGGTTTTTTTCACGAAAGATTGAACATATTATGGTTTACTATTTTATGCACTGCTAGTCTTTGGATAATTCTTTAATCTTATTCCCGAGTTTCTGATAAAACACCATTTTTTTTCTGTTAATATTTTTATTTTTCGAAAATTAAACATGAAAAGATGACTAAGTCCATTGTGATAATAATTTGCACAAAAATTTTTGATACTAGGCCATTCCAGATGATGTTTGTAGTAGAAGAGGTATTGCCGCTACTTGGAGTGGCAGTAACAAAATTGGTATCCATGCTTACAAACATGTTAATGCCTATTCAGAAGGTAAAGTTTTAACAAATATTCATTCTAGAATTATATCTAAAAACATGAATAAATAAAATAATACTAAATTCGGAAACGTTGTATTTCCATTTTCCAGATGCACCGAGCAATATGGCTCCATGCGCAGCCAAAATACATTTACTCCGACCAGAAGTGATACTTTTTTCTCCGATGCTTCGAAAACTGGTGAATGAAAGTAACGGTGTATTTCTATCAATAAAAAAAATCAAATCAACTTCAACAGGAGAAATAAGACCGGAGCTTGTGAAACACAGCAAACAGTATCGATCTATATTGCGTGCTTGCGTAGAAAATTTGCAAGATGTAGCAGAAAAGTCACAATCTGAAAACAAAACAGTATTGGAAAATTTCCTTACAATATTTTACAACGTCGAGTGTGTTTGGCATCTCACTGAAATTCTTTACATCGATGCTATTCCAGGTAAGGTTTTTTTTATTAATAAGCAGAATCAAAGAAAAATAATTTCAAATGATGGAGAAAAAGTAATTAGTCATCGAATGAGATGGTGAAATAAAATAAACTATTATTACGTTTTCAGGCGATGTTGTACTTCCACAGCTGTTGGAATGGATACGGTTTCATTTTCCATCCCGAGAACTGACGGCCATGAAAATATTAGCAAAAAAGGCAATAGGCGCAGAGCTTGAAAACATGAATTATTGGGAAGCTGTCATTGGCTGTGCATTGCATGGGAAACTTGATCTAGTCAGAGCCCTTTTGTCGCTTCATAGCAAAGCTGATCATCCAGCGTTCATAACTGCTGACAATACTCTCAAAACAATGCCAGTTTACAACGTTTATGGCGGCTATTCCGTTAATGAATTCACTATGCGATGGAAACATTGGCAACTCGATCTATCGTCGAACGTCAGTTGTAAAACCTTTGCGGCTGATGAAAATTTGGAAAGCTTGATGAAGGTATTGGTTGATTCTATTTATAGTTGCATAGTTTTTCGTTTTTTAGTCAGTGAGGTTGTCCTGTGATTTTTCTAATTTTTTATCAACTTCACTTTTGTTTTCTTTTTGATAGCTCGTACTTGGCGAAGAGTCAGTTCTATGGGAGTTCTCAAAATATACCGAAGCTTGGTACGAATTATTGGCTGCCAAGTTATTCTACTCAACCCCCTGCTGCAAACAACCAGAATTAGCACGTCACGCCAATAGTATAGCAGAGAAATGGCGGGCCAGTCGTAATCTCGATCATGTAATACTTGCTCTTATGGAAAGCGATTTGCATCAAGTTATCAAAGAAATTCAATATATGAGTGACAACGGATGGTTCGCTGCTCACCTAACTGATTTACTCTACAATTGTGAGAAACTCAATATCATCGACAAAAATCAGACAAAGTGAGTCACTACTGGCCTGAGAAGCTCTTAGCATTGATTTTTTGTATAAAACATTTCTCCAATTATATTCGATATTTGGGTGATCGTCATCATATTTTACTGGGATACGTTATGAATTTTCAGTTTCGAGCCCTTCACGCTCAGTAATTTCTGTAATATATTATTAAAATTGAAATACTTTGGTCTTAACTGTTGTTCGGTGAGAAATTATGTGAAAATATTCAAAAAATCTTCTCATACAAAACTATGCACTTTAACCTTTGAGTTGGTCATTGAATGATTCAATTAGTGGTCTGAATTTGCCTACATTTTATATTAAAGTAAACTTCTCGAACTGAAAAAGTTAATGTTGAATTGTACAAAAAAAATAACAGTTTTGTTTGTTTCTAATGCAGCGTAACAGCCCAACTTCACGAATCGTTAATTCTCGACTACGGTAGCACTCTAATGAGTCATCCATCGCTCTGGCAATGTGGGGCAAGTTATTTGGAGCATTGTCCAATGCAAGGTGCAGCTCGATTAGAGACACTATTACAATCAATGCCCATGGGTACTGAAGCAAAAATAAACAAAATAATCAGTGTAGCACGAAGAAATAATATGAGCAACGTTGGTAAGTATCTTCAATCGTCTGTTCGTATCTTGTCCACGTGAAAATTGTGAAAAGTGGATATTTAAGATGCTTTTTTTTTATTTTCATTAGTTACGAGCATCTGCAAAATTCAAGGGATGCGATGTATTCGTCGCAGAAGATTGGGCAATGCTCTTGCTTGGGCTTTAAAAGCTCAAGATGGTGATTTCGCGACATACATTGCTGATCAATTTCTCAAACGTTATGCTGACGAGGGTGAATTGGAATGTCGTGACTTGCTCGAAAACCTCGGCCCTTGTATGCTCACCAGTGACAGGCTAACTTTTCTCGGCAAATACTGCGAGTTCCATCAAATGTATGGGATCGGAGAGTTCAAAGAAGCTGCCAGTTTACTCGTTTCCCTCCTCGTTTCGAATTTAACCCCGAAATAGTGAGTATCTATTTTCTCTCGCATTTCAGAGCTTAAAATAAAGAAATTTTGTCAAAGATTTTAATTTTTTTTCTCATAAATGTGATATCAATTATTACACAATTTCTCGTTCTTAACGCAGCTTCTGGTCCATCCTCTTAACCGATGCCATACCGTTGCTCGAAGCTGAGGACATAATACTATCATCCGAGGACAGTTTCGAGCTGATGCGTTGCGTAGAAAATCACGGGGATGATCTGAAATTTCAGGAAAAAATCGAGATATTCAGACTCGCTGTAGCTCGGAATTTGGCTCGAGCATTGAATATCGAGGGTTGCGGAGCAGATCATTAAATAAAATTCTATAACCCACGACCCAACGTTCCGAAAACCCTTTCTCAAAGTAGCCGGATCTCTTTCACGGTATGTTCCGGTACCCTATTTTCTATAATTTCTTAACTATTCCAATGAGAGAAGGAATTTAAGGGGAGGAGAAATAAAAATTTCAGTATTTTCACGATGTTTTATTTTTTCTTATTCATGTACACCTAAATCACCTTAAAATTATTTCCAGCATTTATCATCGCATTCGTTATATTTTTCAATGAGCTGGATAAACTGAGAATTTTATTCACGTATTTTACCTACGACTATTTTCAAAATATATTAAAAAACGATAAATTCATTTGTAAATCATTGATTTTGTTTTATTGTATTTTGTTTATTTTTTTCGAAACCCTGTTTCATTTTTTTTAATTTCGATCGTGTTATGTCAAACAAATACGACTTTGTGCCATGCACTCAGTGATTGGAACTAAAAAAATTGTGCATACTTAAACTTCAAATTTCATACAAGGAACATTTCCATCCTAAAGAGAAAATAGCGATTGTTTCCAGGTCCGTTGTCAGATTTTGTTCGGAATAGTTTATAGGATTCTAAGGTTGCATGAAAAAAAATATATAATCCACGTTCTCTGTTGGATTTAGAACTTATGGAATCGATTTCTTTGAAAATAATTGAAAAAAAGGTGTTCGCAGTTTATTTACGTTGAAACATCGTTCTCATCTGACAAAGCGTAATTTGATACGAAGAGGCGATCGTGTCGTAACGACGCGACCGATTAAATGGACACGCTTCCGCGGTTTTGCCCACACAACTTGACAATATATATAACGATATCTGACAATTCGATATCCGGCCTCAAGGCCTAAACGCCGCATCATCCCCGCATATCTAGATTAGTTACCTTCGGATCGTTTCGTGTTGATTTTTTTTTCCAAACCCAAACAAAACCACACCGCGCGATATAAACGTCAATGGGGCTGCCTTTGAAATCGTCCATCAACCTCCGAGTTGTTGTATCATTATTGTTAATCGAATTACGTAATTCAATTGCTTTTGTATTGTTGAATGGAACTGAATCGATGCATTCTTGCGCGTAATACATTTTCTCATTCGTTCTATAACTATATAATCTAATAAATTAGTATAGATATACATATACGGAGCACCACGCGCGTCCATGCAACGCGTGCGCGCCACACTCCAGCTGGCGAATGTTCCGATAATTCAGTGAATTTCTCGCACTCTCAAAATGGAGTCTACAGAGTTTCGTGCGCGTTCTCGCGCTATTAAAATACACTTTTTTTTCGCTCGTATCAATTGTTCTAATGGTTGAACGACTCTCTCCGCGAGATTATTAGACCGTAAAAAAAAAGATTCAAGCATTTTTTTCACATGTACTCAAAGAGTCATTCAGTCAGAAGTTTCGAAGTCTTTTTATATTTGACAGTTCGTATACGCGCGTGTCTTATTCGATCTATCTATTTATTCCGGTCAGCATTTTCAATCACTATTTTTGCAGCTATTGAAGCCGCACGGCTATCATAATCAAACTGACAGCTCGTTACGTTTAATTACTTTAATAACGCTTGATTAACCCGAGAAATCAAGTCATGGTAATGTTTCGTAGCAGATAAAAAAATGGATTGCAGTGATCAAGTTCAAGATTACGAGTGCTATTCGTCAACTGGAAGCGAGCGAATAAGAAATGCATGGGTCAAGGATCGAAAATTTTTTAAATTCTCGTCAATCCCTGAAGTGCACGAAAATTTGATAAAATGTCATTTCACTGTGGTTCTCGGGAGAGCGGAATTTTGACAATGATTCAGTGAATTCGACTGTTCGAATAAAGAGGCCTCGTGTTTTTTGTTCCAACTGACAAGGGTGAGTTTTCCATTTATGCTTATTAATAATTGTTATTAAAATTATACAAGTCATCATTCGTACTCATTATGATGATTCCAAATGAGATTTCTAACTTTTACTTTAATCAAATTAATCCTCGAAGAAAACTTCATATAATTCTAAATACACAGAATTATTCTAAGTCTAAATCATAATGATTAAGGCAGTTGGTATGATCCTGATAGTTTTATTAATACATCGGAAATTTCGTTTACATAGTTAAAACAGTCAAATGTGGAAAAAAAGGTTTGATATTTTTTATGCTATGAAATATTGACGAATCTTTGGTTTTTGCTTTCTAATGACCATTTTTTCTTCTGCTATTTGTGCATTAATTCTAGAACTTCACCATCTTCAATTATTATTATTGCTGAAGCACAACAAGCTGACAATTCGATATTACACTGT
The DNA here is from genome assembly GCF_019457755.1 of Venturia canescens. Taxonomy (NCBI): domain Eukaryota; kingdom Metazoa; phylum Arthropoda; class Insecta; order Hymenoptera; family Ichneumonidae; genus Venturia; species Venturia canescens. The sequence goes on along the minus strand of NC_057421.1, from coordinate 8,388,272 downwards.
TTACAATAGTCAACTATTCCATTAAGAATGCCAAACGTAACTGTATTTGATTTTTTGCACAATAATCAAATATGCTTCCATGCGATACAACATAAGTAAATTATGTGTTTGCTCGTGCATCGTCGCAATGTGATTATCCAATGGATAAACAGAAGAAATTAAAATACTTTTTCATTCGACAGTTCCTATTTCGACGCAATGGAAGATTACACTCCAGTGGACGAGGACTTCCCGGGTCGTCTCTTGCACCAGGCGGCTCTGTGGGACAACGCGGAATTGCTGGAAGATTTGCTGCGCGGAGAACATTCGCAATATACAAATAGTCAGGATTCCTGGGGGCGTACGCCGCTCCATGCAGCAGCGATAACAGAAAATTCTCGTTGTCTGGGAGTCTTATTGGGGTGTGGAGCGAATCCTAACATTGCGTGCGGTCCTCGTGGTCAATACAGAACTCCGCTGCACGTTTGCGTGGAGCACGGTAACTGTTGGAACATTGAAAAGTTGTTGGAGTACAAAGCCGATCTGACAATTCGTGATGGGAACGGTTTAACACCGTCGGATGTAGCGGCGAAGAGCGAAGATGTTAAATGCCTGGAAATGTTGAAGAAAGCGGAGGAAACTTACGAATTGGCCAGACAAGCTACACACTCGCGTCTTAGAGCGGCCTGTCTTCAAGGTGATATAGTAGCAGCTAGAAACATCATCCAAAGCTGCTCCGACGATCTGGAAAGTATAGTAAACATGTCTTTGAACGGTGCGAATACTCTGCTATTTGTCGCATGTGAAATGGGCCATCGGGACATCGTTAGATTATTGTTGGATCACGGGGCTGATTGTCGAGCTCATCAAGTAACGAAATATTGTCCTCTTTACATAGCTTGTTACAACGGTAAACTGGAGATCGTCGAGCTGCTGCTTCGTCACTTTCCCAAACAAATACAATCGACGACTGTGGAAAAATGGTTACCGATACACGCCGCAACTATCAACGGACATCACGCGGTCGTCGATTATCTCTTGAAGTTTGATTATCCAGCCCACGTCTGTCAGAGGTACAAAGATCAGAGTGGCGATTACGAGTACGAAATGCCCTACGACGTAAACGCTCAAGATGTCACGGGACAGAGCGTGCTTTACATCGCCAGCGTGCTTGGCAATATTAAAATAGTCGAAACTCTTCTTAACCACCGTGTGAAATCACGCAAAATCAAAGACGACGAGAGCACTGGAAACGGAAGTTCACAGCCTATGCCAACGTCCAAAAGACGAATTTCCAGTGGCATTCAAAGGCTCATGTCCAGTTTAAATTTTCGTAGCAAATCGAACGATAGAAAAGACGATAATACGATAAGCCCACTGAATCTCGATCTTTTTTGCAATAACAACACGGAAACGGCTCTACACGCTGCCGTCAAAGCCGGACATACCGAGGTCGTCGCTGCGCTTCTTCAAGCCGGTGCCAATCCGAATTTGCCGATACGCCTCGTGAACGAGCTCGATCCCGAATCCATCGACCTTACCGTGCTAACGATAGCCTGTCACAACCGCGACGTTAAAATCGCCGATTTATTACTCAAGCACGGAGCAGTCGACAACGAATGCAAAGCACTGAAAATCGCAGCGCAAAATCGCGACGAGACTCTGACCGCTAAGTTACTCTCGACGAAAGCACACCCGGACTCCGAGTACAAAATCAACAAGAAAGCAATGACGGAATCGACTCAAACTTCGCACTTTTCCGCACTCTCGAGCTTCGGTAACGTGACTTATCCATCCTTGTTCCCGAACACACCGACGATGATCAACTGGCACGACCAACAGTGCAGACTGTCGCAAATCCGTTCGCAGTGGTTGATCGACGCGGTTTTACACGTTAATAAAAAGCTGAGCTCGAAGAACAACGATCTCGCGTTGTACGCGATAACGCGAATCGACATTTCTCAAAATTCCATAACTTCTGTGCCATCCATCATTTTTTATCTTCAAAGTTTGCGCTACTTGAACATGGCACAGAACAAAATCGATGGGCTGAGCTGCGAGACGAAAAATCCACGGGACAAGTTGGCCCCGGTGCTCGAGGAAATGTATTTGCAGGATAATCGTCTGGAGCAATTGCCCGAATTTCTGATGAGCTTGCCGGCTCTGGAGATAATGGACGTGTCGAACAACAAACTCCAGTGTTTGCCGAACAGTCTTTGGCGCGCACCGAAGCTCAAGGAGCTCAACGCCTCGTTCAATCTTCTTCGGGATTTGCCGAGCCAGGTTTCTCAGAATATAACGCGCAAGTCCCAACGCGAAGATTCGTTGAGCAACAGCCCGAGCTCGAGAAGCTTAGCCTCCCAGATGACGCTACCGCGGGACGATTCCGCGGAGTTCGATTCGTTCACGAAACTGGCGAACGCTCAAGTCATCGAAATGGAACGTCCCCACGTGTGGACGAGCTCCGTTCGAGTTTCGGAGAAACACTCCGACGACGGCGAGCAGCCCGGTGCACGTTCAGTCTTGGCCTCTTTAAATCTCGCTCACAATCTTTTTACAGCTGTTCCAGTCGCTCTCCCGTGCCTCGCCGTGAGCCTCGTCAGACTCAACATGGCTTACAACTCCCTCCGATCGATGAGTCACATCACGTCTTATCCGGCGAGTTTGAAGCAACTGGACCTTTCGAACAATCAAATATCGTGCTGGCCGAGCCTGCCCCAAGTCGACGGATCCGCGGACTCGATGGAACAAGCGTCGACGGCTTGTTACTGCCCGGCGACCAACGTTCAGTCTCCGATCGTGCCGAACAATCGACAAACAACGACCTCCTTCCGCGACGTCGTTCTCATGAGCGTTTGCACGCACAGACGACATCTGAGGCTCGAAAATCTGCGCACTCTCATCCTCGCCAACAACATGCTCACCCGGATCCAGCTGACTTCGGTCGACGACGGTGAGTCGCCGAACCTGGAGGAGGAGAGCATCGACCGGGACACCAAGATCACCTGCACCGGCTCGAAGTTGTATCTCCTCTTCCCCAACGTCAGTATGCTCGACGTGAGCAACAACCAGCTGCGCGAGATACCATCGAACATTTACGAGCTTTCGAATCTCTCGGTACTCAATACGAGCGGCAACAGCGAGATCACCGAATTGCCACCGCAAATGGGTCTGCTCTCCCGTCTCTGGAACCTCAACACTCAGGGCTGCAGACTCCAGGAACCCTTGAAATCTATGATCGAATCGAAAAAGTACAAAACCATGGACGTCGTCGGTTACTTGAAATCGATACTCGAAGATGCCAAACCGTACGCTCGCATGAAACTCATGATCGTCGGTATCGCCGGAATCGGTAAAACTAGTCTGTTGGAACAGTTGCGTCAGGAAGGCGAAGTTCCCAACAAAAAAAGATCCTCCGAGCACTGGGCCAAGCGGATGGGAAACAAGAACATCAACTCTAAAACCGCTCGTGGGACGACCATATCCACCGTTGGAGTGGACATCGGCGATTGGGTTTACGAGAAAAAAGTACGCGGCCAATCCTCCCACGGTCCTGTTTACTTCAGAACTTGGGACTTTGGCGGTCAGAAAGAATATTACGCGACTCATCAATATTTCCTCTCGAAGCGAAGTCTCTATCTCGTCGTGTGGAGAATAACCGACGGTTTTAAAGGCGTCAACGAGATATTTCAGTGGCTCGTCAACATACAGAGCCGGGCGCCAAATTCGCCGGTAATAATCGTCGGCACCCATTACGACGTGACGAACGAGCAGAGCGAGATATTCCAGCAGTACATTCGTGACAAATTCATCAACGTAGTCGATGCCGAAAAATGCGGTTTGCCAAAAGTCATGGAAACCATTGAGATCAGTTGTAAAACTCGTCACAATATGAAAATGTTATGCAATTTAATTTACGACGTTGTTTTCAGTTTGAGATCCCCCGGGAGCAAAGAACTCTTGCTGGAGCAGCGCGTCCCCGCGAGTTATTTGGCCCTGGAAGATGTCGTCGTCCAATTGGCACAAGATCGGAAATTGACGGGCTGCGATCCGGTGTTGAAGGCCGATCAGTACTACGCTGCGGTGAACAACGAGCTGGCCAAACTGCACCGCTCGTTTCGGGATCCCGCTGAATTGCATCAGGCGACTCTGTTCCTCCACGAGAACGGAATAATCCTCCATTACGACGATGCGACCTTGAAGGATCTTTACTTTCTGGATCCTCAGTGGCTCTGCGACATGTTGGCTCACGTTGTTACGATAAGGGAAATAAATCCATTCGCGAGGTCCGGTATAATGAAGCTCGACGACATACAGCACGTGTTCAAATCGTCGACGATCTCGACGATCGATACCCAAGGCTACATCGTAAGTTTGCTGAACAAATTCGAGGTCGCCCTCACGTGGGACTACCGCACGCTTCTTATACCGTCTTTGCTCCCGACCGAGGATGACGTATCGCGAAACAATCAGCTGATCAAGGTTCCCGTTAAAACGCGTGGCTGGCACGTCAGATCGAAGAAAATAACGTCGCCGATGTTCTCCTATCCGTCAGCGACCGGTGATCGGGTCAAGACCGAGTGTGTACTGACCTCGAGATCACAACCGGATTGTTCCGTCACGAGATTGCTCCTGATGTCTTACTTCCCAAGCGGCTTTTGGTCGCGTCTAATAACTCGCATACTCGCGGATGACGCGATCGTCGAGATAGTCATGTCCTTTCTCGCTCCCTTCAAGGATTTCGTCGACGACAATATATTCGCGAGCCTTTTGGATACTCACGCCGAGTGGATCCTCTGGCAGACGGGCATAGAGCTCCGTTACGCCGGCATAACGTTGCTCAGACTCAAGGAAGTAAATTGCGCTAATAAAAATTCTCCGTATGATTACAGGCAGTACAAATTCAAGCTGAAACAGGACGGGATTTGGTGCACGGTCGATCTCAAAAATTCAGCGATTTTGGAAATTTGGTTTCCCGTTGATACTCTCGTCATAAAGCAGCCGATACTGTCCGACTCGCCGGACGACGAGCCGATGGGTTACCAGGCGATCGTCGTCGAGCCTAAGACCGAGAGCATGCCACAATTGCTCGCCCTCATAGTCGACCACATCGACATACTCCTCGAGGATTGGTATCCGACCCTGGGCACCCGCTTCGTCCACACATCCGAGGGCAAGTTATTGGTGACGCGACTGATCCCCTGTCCCCGGTGTTTGCTCAACAACGTCGAGGCTGAGACGTTCGCGAGTGACCAGGAGTCACACGCGAGCGAGGAGATGAACCGGTGCTTCGTGAACCACGAGAGGCAGAGCCAGGACAGTTACAAATCCGATGGCGACAGCGGCGTCGGTTACGACAGCTCGCAGTCCAGTAGGATGCCCTCCCTCGAGGGACACCCGGATTTCACCAAGCAATACTCGCACTCCGAAGAAATACTCGCGTATTCCTGGATGGTGGAGGAATGCATTTTATCGGCTTACAGCAACAAGACTATAGCGTGTCCGAGGCACTCGGAGATCCCTCTGTCACACGTCGCACCGGACATAATATTCATGGATCTCGGTGCCAAGCATCTCATCAAGTCGGAGGACATAAAACGTGGCAAAATGCTGGGCCGCGGTGCCTTCGGTTTTGTTTTCAAGGGCACTTGCCGCCTGGCCGGATCCTACGCGAGGGTCGACGTCGCCATGAAGATGTTGCAGCCCGTCCCACCAGGGCCGAACTCCAAACAATCTGCGATTCTCGCGTACAAAGCTGCTCAGAGCAAATGGGATCGTGACCCGCTCCAATACGCGTGCAAGGCTTACTGCACGGCGAGACAGGAGCTCAACATACTGCTCACCCTGAGACACGCGAACATCGTTCCCCTCGTCGGCATCGTCATCAGTCCACTCGCCCTCGTCCTGGATCTCGCACCCGAAGGGGCTCTCGACGTCGTGCTCAAAAACTATCGACGCTCCGGTGCGAAACTCGACTCCTACACACTCCAGGCTATCGTCCTCCAGGTCGCCAAGGCCGTTGAATATTTACACCAGCAACACGTTATCTATCGGGACCTCAAATCGGAGAACGTTCTCGTCTGGCAGATGCCGTTGCCCTTTCAAGACAATCCGGAACATCCGTGTCACGTCAAGGTCGCAGATTATGGAATATCCCGGCAAACTTTGCCCTCCGGTGCCAAGGGGTTCGGTGGCACCGAGGGCTTCATGGCCCCTGAAATCATCAAGTACAACGGGGAAGAAGAGTACACGGAAAAAGTTGATTCCTTTTCTTTCGGTATGTTCGTATACGAACTCGTCACACTGAGACAACCCTTCGAAGGCCACGAGGCCGTCAAGGAGTGCATCCTCGAGGGCGGCCGACCCTCGCTCACTTATCGCGAAACTCTTTATCCCTCTTACGTTCTAGATTTGATGGTCATCTGCTGGGCACAAAATCCAAAGGATCGTCCAACCGCCAGTCAAATAGTCTCGATCGCCTCGGCCCCGGAATTCACGCATCTCGTTGACGTGACTTTACTGACCGAGAGGACCCACGTCACCGCTATAACGACCACGTCGAGGCCCCTCGACGACGGGGCGACCGGCGACGAAATCTGGCTCGGACACAACAACGGCGAAGTCGACATGCTCCTCGGCACTCAAAAGGGTTGGCTCCAGCACGTCAGAATCGAAACTCCCGTCATACCCTACGCTATGTGCGGCTTGGACGGTTACGTCTGGATCGGCGACAACGTTGGCCAGATTCACGTTTATCTTGGCAGCAATTTCGGATGCGTTGCCAGCTACAATCTCGAGCCTGATCACAGCAAGGAGTCCAAGGTCGTCGGGCTCGTCCACCTCGAACAACTCAAGCAATTCGCCGTCGCTCTTCACAGCGGCAAAATCTATCTTCTTTCCAACACTTTCACGCAAATGAAAAAGAGCGAAATCGAAACCAGCGCTGACGACAACGTCAAAACTTACTCCCTCGCGGCCGTCCACAGGAGACGGAGAATCGTCGAACTCTGGACCGGACAGAGCTTCGGTAAAATTTCCATTCACACACTCAAAGACGGTAATCTCGTCGATTCCATCGAACTGTCTCATACCACCGGAGAAACGGCGAGCAAAAATTTATTCGCTACTTACATATTGAGCGCTGAAAATACCGTCCTCAGCTACACTTACCCCGGATGCATAGTCTACCAATGGGACGTCGAAACGAGACAACTCATCAATAAACTCGACATGTCGAAACTCGTGCCCTGCTCAGAGAGCCTCAAATCCATTTCTATCGAGGAAAATTTGACCACCGAAAGGTGTCAAGTCACCGCCCTCGAGGCCTGCTTCAATCACATCTACATCGGCACCACCTGGGGATGCGTCGCCGTCGCCGAATGCAATTCCCTCAGACCCATCACCGTTTTTCGACCCTTCGAAGGCAAGGTCAGCCAAATTATCGCCTTCAAATCCACCGACAAAAAGAAACTCGCACTCGCCACCGTTGGACAAGGCTACCGCAGCTTGATCTCCAGATACACCGATTACCCCGTCGATTCCTTGCTCGCCGAAGACCTCAGGCACAACATGTACACCCTCCTATGGAGGTCCGAACACTGGTCGGCTGCCTAAAGTTTCAATTTCAATCACATTTTCACTCGTATTTTTCCAAAAATCATTTTTATTCAGTCAGAATTTGAGCACTTTCTCCTTTACTTTCGCCTCTTTTTACAAACGCCTCAGGAATTTTTATTTTATCTAAAAACATTGTAAGTACTTTATTGAGAAAGTTTTTTTTACTACGCACGCGATCGATGATTAGCGAATTTTGTTTTTTTCAATCGTCACCAATTTTATTGTTCAATTCTCCTGCTCGCCTAATCTCGACGTTCCATCGCTTCTCTTTATTCTGTAAATAGACCACGAACTCGAGAATTTCTTATTAACCGTATTTATAAAAAATTCTTATACAACAACAAGTATTTAGAATCGATGGGAAAAATTGTTGATTGTTCAGCATCGTCATCGAAAGTTCAAGTTCGTAAATACTCGAAGGTCTGTGATATATCTTCGATTTTTTTAGGAATACCCAATTGCTCAAATTCTTGATAAATTTATTAACGAACTCTGGGAATGTACGAGTGACAGGTTCTCAAGACGAAAGTCGAGTTTTATCATGACAATTCAGTTCTTTGCAAGGCTCAGGATTTTTAAGGATGTACGTGCGTGTCGTATTAGTCAGGTGACAGTTTTTCTATATTTTTTTAAAGGCGAATTACCTCGGTCATTAACATTAGCAGGATATCAGTAAAAAAACGTTATCTTAATTTTTTAATCGTTAATCATTTTTAACTTGAACTCATTGCAGAACATATTTCATTCCGAGTCTCTCACATGATTCGATAAGTACATTGAGAAAAGGCAACGTTTGACAACGTTGAACGTAGTCAGTTGACGGATCAGAGATCACCATGTATAACCTTAAAAAGTGCAGCTGTCACTTCCATCGACAATATCATATAGGTTGCTTTATATTTGACAAGTGACGTATGGGCCTGCCAAATTTCAAGATTCTGTGACCATTTGTCGTCTTCAACTCAATATTTCTAATTCAGATGGCCGTTGACCCCCCCCCCCCCCTTTTTTTTAACGTACCATTAAATTCTGCACGATTCGATTCATATAAATAATGGTTTTAATCTTTGACATCTAATTTAAAAATGTGTATGAAATTTTGAGTTGAAGATGGTTGAAGGAGCCAGTGAGTCATTGTGGCCATAAGCGACGCGTTAATTTCTGTACTTTTCGACCGTTGATAGTTCAACGAAACGGTCGATAAGGGGTCTTGAAATTTCACAGGCATATAGAAAAGGAATCTTGGATTGTAAGGCATAAAAAAATGAGAGTGTGCTATTTAAAAACAGCCCTCGCGCCTGTACATCCTTAAATCAATATTTTCGAGTTTTTCTTTCCTTCAAAAAGACTTTCCATTAGAACGTGAGGTCGTTCGATTAATCGAACGAGGAGAAGCGAAAATACTCGTAAAGTAGATTTTATAGAATTTTTGTTCACGTCACGATGAGACCGGAGCGAAAAAATGGCGAGATTTTCTAGCCGATTGACGAAAGTGCAAAAAGACTTTGCCGAAATCTCAGTGAGCAATATCTCGAGAAGTCGTGTCCCTTAGCGTAAGGATAAATAATTATAACTTGGCTTCCAGAAGATGATAATATTAATAAGGCTTCGCAAACGAATTCACACAGAGCTGGTGAATTCATTATTTTATATCATTCATTGTCACAAAGATTAAATGTACCAAGAGTGCTTTATGGTGCAAAAAGTACACTCGTAGGTACAAAATTGTATAGTAAACGTGAACTTTACGACGAGGATTACAGAAATGCAATTTAAATGATATGAAATACGAAAAAAACGAACAAAATAATGTACGAAATACGTCCAGATCACACCACGGTCCATACGATTATCGCATTGAGGGATTAGGGGATTTTTATATTTTTTTCAAGTTAATGATTATGGTCGAAAGAAATTTCGATGAAAGCTTCAAATCGTAAATTACTGATATCTTTCAATATTCCAAAGTTTATGAATATTATTTTCAAACTATACAGAAATCGAGATAAAAAAACATTCGCGAACGGGAATTGAGTGAAACGTTGGAAAGACGAGATTTTTTTGAGGTTATGGCTCGTAATCCCTCAAACTTATTTTTCTTGCCTGCTATTGGTTATTAGTTCGCATTGTAAAGAACGCTAGCGCAGGAACGTCAAATGTTTTTGTTCGATATTTTGTTTAAGCGATAAACGTTACTCACGGTGCTTTGATCAAGTTTTTAAAGTAATTGTCCACGAAAGAGACAAAATATTAAATAGTTACGCGACAGGATACGAATTTTAGTTCTTCTATAGTGCTACGAGATTTTATTTATTAACGATTGTGAGCTCCACCGAGAAGCGTTGCCTCGGTTCTTTAGCTCGTATGATCTCTTATAATTCTAGTTACGAAACAAGTTCAACATTTTTTATACTTCAAATGAGAGCACGCTGAATCGTGAAAAAGTAGGAAATGAAAAATAGTTTTGCTATAGTCGTAAACGAAACTCAAATACGGGTCAAATGAAAAATGTTATAAAAGTTAATAAAAAAAAAAAAAGGAAAAACGAAGGATCGTTGACTACGAATGATGAGTGGGTGAGTATCCCGATACGTTAATTGCCCGGATAAAAATTCGTAAATAAAAAATAAAGAAAATTGATTAAAGTAGATTTAAGAAAGCGTCACTTTGCGTCCCAAGGAAAAGCTACATTAATAATGTGATATGTAATTCTATAAATATGAAATAATTTAACTAAAATCCAGTTCCAATGACATCCTTCGAAAATCGGTGAAATCTAAATTTCCCCTTGCAACTGCGAGGGACCGAAATTGTAAATTTTTCGAAGCAACTGTAACCTCACTTTGGCGGTCAACAAAGTTTTTCAATTTTTCGTATATTTTTTTGGCAGGGAATTGCGAATCGCAGTTCATTTTAATCGACCCAAAGTTTTGACGTCCAATATTTTTCGACTCACTATCATTTTATGGCACATTTACCTTGGATAACCTTGGAGCAGCAATTTTTCATGTGTCACTTTGCAAAATCCGATTTTTCAACCGTTTCGAGTGCCCCGAAACATGAGAAAAAGAAATATTACTTGAGAGCTGATTATGGCGTTGATTTTTTTTTTCATATCCACTCAACACGATATTCAAGTGCACTCACACTCCTATCAATTGTTACTCGAAGTCCGCATTGTCTCTGATGCACTAATCAATCGCAGAAGAAATTACGTATTTTTTAGAATAAAATGTAGGAGAGTTTTGAGATTTCGTGTGTGCTGATCAATCGGCACATGATTCTGCTTGTAGTCGCGTGGATTCATTTCTATTTCGATCGAATATAATATGTGAATATTTTTTACTCTCATCCTTTTTCTAATAGACTTTTCAGGTGATTTTTTCCAATTTATAAAAAATCAAGCGCGTATATTTGTGTACGAGAACCCACTATTTGTTGTATCGTTTGAAATATTGTTATTACTATCCATTCGTACCTGTATATATACATAGACATAAATATTAAATTCACCCGCAAAACACGAATAATTATTACCGAAATCCCTATTCGAAAGTGGTTGTTAAATGTATCGATATATTGTCAAATATAACAAAATCGTTGACAGAAAAACAAAAATTTGCTGTGATAACCCTTTTTCTTTCGCAAATTACCTCGATGATTTCCTGCTTTTCACAATGTAGATAGAAAAAAAATCATTTTTATGTATTTGTAATTGACGAGAAGTGTTGGAATAGATTTAGCATGTAGGAGCAGTGAAATGTTTAGAAATTATTCTCGACCATGTTTATTTATTTTTTTTAGATAAATTTCCCCATTTCATGAACACGTTGAATATTAAACTTTTTGGTTACGGGGCCTTAAAACTCCACATCACTCAATACTTGCTGTTTTCACGAGCGAATTCAGGTTATGACTGTTCGTTGTCATGTTACTGATGTTTCTTCGACAGCTGTCGAAGTTTCGATTAGTTCGCTTTCTTACCACGAGACACCGCACTTGTCCGTTAATGAGCACAAAGAACGAGCGAAAGACTCGAATGTTCGATAAAATTTCAAAAAAGAAACAAAAAAAAACAATTGAAAAAATCTAGGTCAAAAAAGTTTTATTCGGCAATTTGACAGTGATGGATACAGAAGCTGCAGAGTACGTGGCTCCGTCACAACCACCAGAAAGTTATAATGGCGCGAAAAACGTTGATTATACATGGTCACAAAGCATAAGTGACGTTGATGTTATCGTAAATATTCCAGAAAATATAAAGACTTCAAATGACCTCAGGGTTCGCGTCTCCTCCACAAGGATTAAGGTCGAAATTCGGAAAAAAGTATTACCAATAAATCAACGCCAGGATCGAAGCAGCGACGATTCGGTGGCGCGTGAAAGTCCTGACGAGTGGACAGCCATTTTTCAAGGTCAACTCAGCTTTCCGATAAAAAAGAACGAGTCTATTTGGTGTCTGACGAGCGGAAAGCGTGTCGATGTAAATTTTAACCCAAAATTCAACGTCAACTTGAACCAATAAAGAATTCCAGATTTTTCGTATGTCCGAAAAACAAAAACGTTATTATGCCCAGATTCACTTGGAAAAATGCAAAGAAATATGGTGGCAAGCGCTGATAGACGGCGAAAAAAAAATTGATCTCGCCAAGATCGATTGCTCGAGGGATTTTGACGACTTGAGTGAACAAGAGCAAATGAAGCTTAGCGAACTAATGTGGAAAGAAAGAATGAAAATCCTAACGAAAAATAATCCAAGAAACTAACGTTTATCAGGCCCAACGTGGTATAATTTTCCATTTCTGTAATTACGATCCAAAATAAACAAATTGGAATAGACTCTGACAATTTTCATAGACAAAACACCCTGAACCACATTCCAATCTGTTCACGTTATAAAGGAAAATTTCAAGTGAACTCGATAACAGATTAAGATTCGTAAACAGCGTAAACTGGTATGTAAATTTGAGGTTATTCGAAAAAAATTTGTTTTTAATCAGTTCCTTTATACGTTCGTCGATTTCATATTTAACCGGTAAAGCAAGTGTCGCGATCGTTATCAAAACTTCATTGGCAATACGGATTATTAATGTAGTAACTCTATTAGAACGATCAAGCATTTCTATGCAGTGAAAAGTACGTTTCTCATTCGTTGCACAGCCTGTACTTTTGCCAAGTGCGTCGAGCGTCTGGAATGGAAAGCGAACGTAGGAGGTCAGACATGGTGCATGCCGGATATTAATACAGGGTGTCTCACAGGCGATGTTCATTCCTAAATTTTTGTCTCGGTAAAAAGTTTCAAGTCAAATTTTCGATTGCAGCCCCGTTAAAACGAACGAAAGTGAAATGAAACGCAATAGTTTCATAGAAAATTCGATGCTCCTCAAGTTGTTGATCCTGCGCTTTTTCGTTGTCGAACGTTTTGACGGAGAGTGTGCGATGAGTGCCGAACTCTCGAACTTTCAACACTGAATATATAACTTTTCTGAAGATATTGGAATCAAAAACGTTATTACATTTCGTACTTGGAATTCGACTGTGACTTATTTGCATGTTTATACGGCAATATGGACATCAGTTCCGGATACCTTGTGTGTATTTATTCAGAATAAATATACAAGAATCTGCTGGCAAGCCTCTTCAGTCGCGCGCACCGTTAATTTTCTCCACGACTTATTTCCAAACGTTCTAATTTTCACTATAACACACGTCGTGGTATTTTTTCAAGTTTACATTTTTTGTGCACTCGGGTTCGGCCCCCGTGACGCGACCGTTAGACGAGGATATAGGTTAGGTTCGTCACATGTACGAATTCAGTTAAGACACAACGATTATTTTTCGTTAATTCATAACTTTATTTATCGTTACAAGTGACTAAAAATAAGATAAAATAAGATCCGAGTTACACAAAATGCGAATTTCACAGTCCTAGATCAAATAATCCCGCGATCAAATTTATTATCGTGAATTTTTTATTCGGCTTAAAATCTTCAAGTTTTTGTAGACGGACGAAAATATACGAGGAAATGTGTTTGAGGATCGATGGAGGCGTGATGCAGGAAAATATGCGGAAGGAATATCACAATCGCTATTTATATAATTACGTGTATTCAACTTTTTACACATGTGTTAAAGTTTTAAACGCACATGTATTTAATCACAACTCTCTATACTGGTGTATACGCATTTAGAAAGGAAAGAAAGCTTTGTCGATCGACAACTCGTCATAAAAATCATAGCTACACAATTACGAAATTTCCCTCGTACAGCTGCGTGTCTCGGATGGGTGAATTTTCACCCAACAAATCGAGCGCAGTGGAAATTCGTTGTTTAATTTTGTGCGGATGGAAAAAATTCACGAGTCTTAACCCGGTACGACCGGCAAAAAATGTTTGTTTTTCGAACGTAATTTTCAGGATTCCGCTTGACGTTCGAATTATCTCAAGCTGTCGAAAAATCCCAAATTTTATATTATTTCGATCGCATTCTCAGGAACGATTCTTTTTTGATTTCGCAATAGAACGGAAGTGGACTGTATAGGAATGAATCATTAGTCTGAATTCAAAACAGGATACGCATTTTTGTATCCGGGAATTACAACAATGACATTGCGTGAGAAATATTCGTATTCTCAGATTTCGGTAGCAGTATTCTTGTCGGGCCCTTAGCAAAATGCCTTGTTTTCTCGTTGAGAAAGGCACGAGCAGAGAATGCCAAGGGAGTGAAAAGAACCTGCTGTCTGTTCTCTGACACAATAACACAATAATGCACCGAAAAGTCGCAGGTGTTGTTGCCGCGTAGCCGGGAATTTCGTGACAGCAGCAGCACGAGATGCGGAAAGAAAGGTCCGAGATTCCACGCGACAGGAGTGATGGGGACGAGGCCCAAATAGAGTGACCAAAAATTCTCAGGCAAGCCAAGTCTGCTGGTCTATTTTTTGCTTACTTTCTCAATTTCGGAAATTCGCTATAACCAGTTTAATGCGGTTTGGATAAACTGGATCGTCTACGACTGCCATCTATGGGGGTGGGGCGCACTTGTATGTTGCATGAGGTTATGTACGTGCGTTTCGTATCCATATCTCGCGGTGTAAACGAGTCACAAGGGGGGTATTCAGAATGCGAGGAATTCTTGGCTTTTCTCGCGAGCGACACACACCACTCCGGAGGAAGGAGAGAAAGAAGGTGAACCGAGGAAAGGAGAGGCCCCGTGAGGGGAACTCGAAGAAAACTTACACGAGTTTATCACGACGTGGAGGAACTCTCGACGACGAGCGACGACACGACGATCCGAGAGAAGAAACAAGTAGTAAAGCGGCAGTGAGAGCGTCCCAGGTTCCCTCTATCGATGAAACGAGGTAAGAAGAATAAGAAGGCAAAAGGGGAGGAGCAAATAGGGACCGAGGGATCGAGAAACGCGAGAGGCGTGCGTAATACACGCGCTGCGCGCTGATACATAACTGTTTTCAATCACTGAATATCACATAAGCCGATCGACGAATATCTCTAAATTTCTCATGACTCTGATTACGAAATGTAACTTATGAAGAAACCTATAAACTTTTCAATAAAGTATAACCTCACCTTAGGTCTTCGTAAAGTAGTTCCGTGTTGAAAAAATTTGAGTTTTGAACTTGGAACAATGCCTCGCTTTGGAAAGCTGGAGGATCGAATGAAAGCGTTCCGATTTTATTGAAATTTTAAAAATACGATCGATACTGTTGAGATTTTGATTCGCATTCTCACTGGTTTCCGGCATACGCAACAATCTTGTATAATAACATGGAATAATAACGAAACTTGTGCCGTTGAGCATTGAATGAAAAAACTGCAAGAATTGTAACCTGAGAAATCATGCTGGGCTATTGGGAACACTGTGTCAAAAAATCAAGTGATTTCTCCATTTCGTTTATTGAGCATAGTCGATTTATAAGTTACGGTAAGAAATGTTATAACCTTGATTGGAGGTTTCGACGATTCCAAAGCGCCACCGCAAAACATGGCGATCGGTTTTTGTAACATTTTAGTATGTAAAATGACATCAATAAATACCTCAAATGCCATCACGAAAAACGAGATGATCACATAACCAAACATCTTCGACATCATTCAACAGAATATTATTTCTATGAATTCGCGCCTTGTTAACTTTCTAAAAATATTTTCCTTATTTTAACGGTCATTGTGGCTATTTTGAATCACACAAATACTTGGATGAAACGCATTATAAAAATTAGACCTGACCCAAAAGGGCAGAGTTCTTGATGTATTTTGTTGCGATCAGTCGATTTCAGGTGCAGCGTTGTGTTGAGAAAGAGATAGAGCGAGAGAGAGACAGAGCAAAGGAAGAAGGAGCAGGAGAGGAAGGAGTGCGCTGGAAGACAGGTTGAGAACCTGCTGGGCGAGGTAAAACACCAGGTAATATACCTGCCCGAGGGGGTTATCCATCCCGCACATACATAGGTATACATGGCCCCGCGAGAGGCTGTATGAATACACATATAAACGTTCATATACAAATATAGAAATATGCATGTATATATACGGGGTGTCTCAGGCGTAGATGTCCGTCATCGTAAGCTTTTGCATCAGATCGCACACTTTTCGGAAATATTATTAAAGATGAGACGCGTATATATTTTATTATTAAAGATAGAACAAGAAAATCTGTACACGAAATTTTTGATTGTATTTTTTTATATCCACTAAACAGATTCCGAGAATAATGCACGACGAAAAATCCGATTTTGGTGGGTCGCGTGAAAGTGCGATTTGCTCTATTCCAATACGCTTTCGGAGATCTAATCACATGAGATAAAAGCGTTTCAACTTTGATAATTATGAAGACTTTCCCCACTCACATTCTAATATACAATGCCCATTCGTCGTAACAAGACACCCCGTGTGTAAATTATTCGCTGTCTCTTTCGCCCGTTTCTCTCTCTCCGAACGCGAAAAGCGACCCAAGACGTTCACGCGGTATGTCCACCATTTTATATATAAACTGAGTGCACGCGTGGGAGCGAGAGAGACGCGGTGCAGTGGGCATTGGCTGGTGGGGCCCTCTCAAGTCCATCGGGTTTCTGCTTTTCTCCTGTAGAGCCTTTTACCTCTAGCCTATAGAAGAAGGGAGGAGAGAACAGCTCGATTCTCGATCGCGCCGCAGGCAGGCCGCGCAGTGTTTAGTCTTCGCTCAGTTGCGTCCTCGATCGTTCGCGAGTGTGTTCTCGTCGTTCAATAACGGATTTTCGTACCCTCGGCGCTAATTTCGACAGATTTAAATCCCGTGGGTGCGTGTGCGCGCGGATGTGTCAATGTGTGTGAGTGTGTGTCCCGCGGGTGATAAGTGCTGAGCTCTTGGAGAACGAACCAGATCGAAATCTATAAAAAAAATTATAAAAAAAAGACCAATGTACGCGGTGTAATGAGTTCGTTTCCAATTAATTACATCGCAACGTGTGACCGACCACGGGTAGATCGAGCGCCAACGTCTTAACCGGACACAGAGAACACACGTGACCTCATTGTTTTTGTAGTTATTCCCATTCGAATTTGTCACATGCACGATTGAGCACAGTTTATCGAACGGCTGATTTATTTTGAAGAAAATATAGCGATTTAGAGTGTTACGACAATCGATCGTAGCGGAACCGTCGAAAATACGATAACACAGGGTCATTCGTAATAATCGAAGATTCACTTGTGCACGATACGGATGCTGCAATCGTCCTACCTTAACTTCCTCGTCTCTGTGAGGTTCGTCGGAACTCGTGAAATTTCAAGTTCCCCGAAAGGCTGAAAATAATAATAAACAAAAACAAACGTAGTTCGTTTTTTTTCTATTAACGAAATCCTGTCGAGGAACTAAATCCAGAATGCCTTGTTCCGCGGTCACGCTGTCCCTAGCGACCATAACCGGCATTATCGCCACGGCGTTATTGTCGATCGCCTTCGGGACGGACAATTGGCTCTACACGGAGGTGAAACGTGCCCAAATACAGGTTTGTCTTTATTTATCTTTTCAAAATTGCTTACTTTTAAAAACTCATTATCTCTAGTGGAATTATTGCCGCGATTAAAATACTCGAGCTCTCCGATCTCGGAGCCCCTTTTCCGCGTCTTTCGAACGACGAATTCGATTCGAAGAAAATTCAGACAGAATCGATTCGAATCTTCTCCCAGAAACAGAGCATCCTTAGAGCTCTGAACGAAATTAAAAAAACCACTGATATCCGTCTTGCTGAAGAAAATTGCTCGCTTCCTGCGCAAAGTTGTGTATATAAACGCGCTGAGTACTTCGCGAGCTTGTGTACATAGATACAAGTATTTAAACCCGTATATAAATGCTCGGTGTACTCCTCACTCTACCTGCCTTAAATATATACGTATATACATTATTAACACGCGATAAAGTGTACAGGAAACTTGCCCGGTGTTGAGATCCCCTCGAGAGGGTTCGGTCGCGTCCTTGCCCCTACCGTGTGGGTGAACGCCCTCTGGTGCGGAGGTGGCGCACTATTTAATATCTAAAAAAAAACTAATGAAAACCGTGTTATGTGTGGTGATCGGTGGGAACAAAGGAATGAAAGAGCGTCACTTTGAGAGCCGGAACTTTTCTTTCACACCGAAAATGACAGTTTCAAGAAATTTCGCCATCTTCGCCAAAACATTTCTCGGCCAGACTGCAGCCCGGAATTCCTGAGGCAGCCGATGAAGGTCACGACACCAATAACCTCACTTTTAATTCATTTAGAAAAAAAACGGATAAACTCAGTCGATCGTTCGTTTTATGATTTTATTTTCAAACAAATTCGTTTTCTTCCGTTTTCGACGGTCCGGATTCTTTCGAAGGACCGATCGCGAATCCTCGCCGCATGACACGCTTGTGCTATATACACAGGTGTAACGCAACGAGCGATTCGAACGATCGGCATTCTTCGCCGCGCCCATTTTAGCGCGTTGACTCAACGAGTTTCGAGTTTAAAGTGTGTCCCAGTCTTGCCGATCGGTAGCGCTGCACGCAGCCCGGACGGAGCCCAGAGATGGCGCTTTCGTCGACACACACGTATCGCTGTTTTCGATGAACGTATACGTATATTATATTATACGCAAGCACGTATATAGATATAGATTAGTATGAAATATCACTAACAGCGAACACGATCGCACGGTCTCGGCTCGGCCACTCCAACGGTACAAAACCGACGAGACGGTGCGTTTATGGGAATCGAAGCGAAGTGGAAAGAGAACAAACCGAGAAAACACTTGCAAGATTTCTCAACGAACTCATGCGCGCGCACGGACTCATAATTCACAGAAAATCAAACATCGAGGCTTGGCGTACACAGTTTTTTTCTTTTAATTCAATTTTTTTTTTTTTTTTTTTTTTTTTTCAAATATGTCATTTTTCGAAGAGCTCTCTGCGATCGTTGGTTCACATTTTAGTGTCGGAGAGAAAAACCGGGAATCGTCGATTGCGAGCGATCTCGCGCAGGCAGGATCTTTCGAAACTTATTCTCTCTCGGAGCGGCAGCGCAAAAATTCAAACGCAGATGTTTCACCGTATGAAAAAAAGAGAGAGAAATAAATTAAATCGGCTGATTACCCAAGACGCAATTGTCGTAAGACTTTCCTTCTTATTTATATACGACGCGTGTGGGGGGGCTTACTGAAAAATGGAAATGAGCAATCCTCGTGAACACAATTCATCCCGAGTCGCGTGCGTGAGCCGTCTGAAGCAAACATCTAATTGCTTCTCTGTGTTGTTTTGTTTTATTTTTTTTTGTTTTCGTCCTGAATTTGTGGATAATGCTGATCTCGCGAGTCCGAATAATGCTCGGATAACATCTGCTCAAAATAGAGCTGATTCTCTCACGTAATTGTACGGGGTCACTGGAGCAAAACGGGAACTTGAAAAATTGCGGAACTTTTTTTTTCTCGTTTTTTTTTTATTTTATTTTTCAGAAATGAAAAAATGCAATTCTAGCAAAACTTTTTCTTGCTTTTCCGCATTTAATTATTTTTCGAAAATTCCTTTTTCTATGTATTTTCCACTTTTGATTCTTTTCCCAGAATTTCTTTGTCTTCCTTCCTTTTTTTGTACTTTTGTACAACGCGCTCTAACTACTTCTTGAAAAAAGTGGTTCGATTGAAATTGCAGTAAAAAAGTGTCCAAATTCTCGTGAAGCATCCCGTTTTCTGCAGAATATTTTTTTTTTCGTTTTTTTTTTTGCGTCTTCCCTCGTTTTTATCCGAAAATCGATGTTTTCGGGAACGAAGAATGAAAAATTCGTAAAAGTCGATCAAGATGGGAGAGTCGGGAGGTGCCACGAAAGAGCGCCTTTCCGCCAGAACGTCGTACAGTTATGTTACGTGTGTATATCGCAACCGATACATTCTACATTCCCAGCAAGGATCCCACGAGATGGTGTTGGCGATTATCTTGCCCCGCAAAACTCGAGACCCCCTACTTAATTCGTGTTGTATGCTGGGCGTGCTAAAAGCTCACACGTAAAGGGGAAACTCTCGAGGAAGCTCGTTTACGTCGCTCAGTGTTCACGAACTCGGGGTTCGCGTGCACGAGGAAATGACGTAGATGGGTGAATATTCGCTATCCAAGATTACGCGATGATATTTTTGGTAGGCAAAAATGAGCGCGTACTGGATAGATTTGTAAAATTTCGACGCTAGTTACCGTGTAGTTTAGCAGCAAATTAATTATTGAATATCGACTTTTCTCTGACACTTGTCACTCCGGCATATGAAAGCCGTACACACATGAAAAGTTATTGAATTTTTTCGTTAGTTATATCCAAGATTTCGCAAAAAAAATCGATCGTTGTATTTCGTGGATATTCAAGAATACACGAGTATTTTGGTTTTTAAAGCTTACCATTGAAAATCGGCTGAAATATGAAAAAATATTTGATGAGAAATCATTCGGATTACACGACAAATGGATCAGTGACGTTTGACAACGCTGCATTCAATATACGTTCGCACGTGACGTCAGTTCGACCTTTTGGTCATATTTTGTCGTTCGTTAGCTTCGCCACGTTTTTTTGTAAATTTTTACAAAACGACGATTTTTATCCCGGTAAACTTTTTGATCGTTCATTTTTTCATTTTCCTCCACGGCAATACTACTTTGGACAGTAAACTCACTTCATAACCTATAAAATTTGTAAACAAAAGTGACAGCGTGACATCAACAGCAGCGGCAGCTGCTGCACCACGCTAGTCAAAATGAACTCTTGAAACGTTATTTTAATAATGAAATTGTATAAAAATGTTGGTTCTTTACCAATTATATTTATAGAATAATAAAATTATTGTTTTCAAGCAAGTTTCGTCTTATGAAATTTTCGGAAAATATAGTTGCTGCAAATATCACGTAGCCGTCATCCATCAACCTTTTAACCGCGCGCAAGGAATACCGAGGGATTTTGCCTCGGAAAAAATGAGGAGCGCGAACACGAGCGCGCAGGGGTTTTGGGGAATCGCGCAGCTCGCCAGGGCGCCTGCGTAGAAACAAAACTCTTTCGGTGCTTCTCTGCGCCGCGTTGCGCTCGGCCGCCGTAAGATGTCTTTAAAAACTGTTTTTACTTTTTTCGTTTCTTCTCACACTCCAACACCCCCCTTCGAGAGCAGGCTGATCTGAGCGTGGAAATATGGAACTTCCGTTAGAACATTTTCAGGAGGCATCAAACTCTTCGTTATTCGAGGAATTCGATGGGTTTTTCTTACTGAAAATCCCGACGATTCGGAACACTGGGACGACGAGACTCTCGCCAAGGATTTAAAATTTCAGCGGATTTCACAACCGCTTTTTGACAGACTCTCAAGATTCGCTTGTCATCGCTTCGTCGTCCCTTAGTCCGGGACGCGATGGCGGATGCGGCAGAAATCAGTCGTGGGCCTCGTGACACGTGTCGCTTGTAACAAAACGACTTTAATGCGTGGGACCAAATTGTATTGTGACGAACTTGTGTCCCGTCGTCCGAAAATGGTGACGCGATTGTTGGATCGAATTCTCGAATGAATTTCGTTGTGAAATTAATGTCAAAATAGTGGAAGTAGTCGAAGGGATTTTGAGGAAAATAATTATCGAGCTTTTCAAAAAATTTGATGCAAACGAAAACAATGAAAATTATAAAAATATTCAGTTTATGTTAAAACGTTAAAACTGCGTTGCTCAATGCTTCGAATGTGCAGCTGCGGCCAGTTTGGGAATGAAGTTTCACCGGTTTCGAGCCAAAGAAGTCAGGACAAGTGCGCTCGAGGAGTGTTCAAACGTCGGGAGAAGAAAACCCGCAATCGTGCCGCCGTACATTTCGAGTGATTCTCATTAATCAGAATTTTTGAATTTATTCTCGCTCCATTCACCGGAAATAGCTTACAAAAAATCTCAGTTTACGGCTCTCAGAATTGAATGTTACGATAAAACTCGATTGAAACGAACTCGATGATTCGAGACGGAAAATTCAACGGTATGCACACTCTTTATGGAAAAGTCGAAGAACGCGCGATCAGCATTCGCCGTGACAAGTTTTAGTTCTAAACCCGGTTACAGGAGAGAGTGGGCTTGATGCATGGCGTCGTTCTCCTTGTGACTGCTTTGTGATAAATCATGCACGCTATCGTCGTAGAATATTTTTCCTCGGAGCCGCGTTCCTCTCGGTGAACGTGCTACTTGCCATGACAGCGGGGCAAGCGGGGTAGTGGAAATTTTTTTCAGTTTTTTTCGTACTTAAAATTTTGAATATTATTCGAAAGATGACAGAAAACATAAATTCTTTTATAATTTCTTCCTCTTTTTAATATGTCCAACGAAATGATCGAAAAAAACTCTCCAATAATTTCAGTAATTCTCCTATTTTGTTCCCTGTCAAATTTGCGATTCGTAGTTTT
Source organism: Venturia canescens (assembly GCF_019457755.1). Lineage (NCBI taxonomy): Eukaryota > Metazoa > Arthropoda > Insecta > Hymenoptera > Ichneumonidae > Venturia > Venturia canescens. The sequence goes on along the minus strand of NC_057421.1, from coordinate 8,365,767 downwards.
TCAAGCTGCACCAACGATTCGTGAAATAAAAAATTGGTGAATTACAAACGTCTTTTTCGTTCATTTCGTTGGACTCCAACGTTGGAAACTTCAGTGTCGTTTTTTAATTTGCTTTTCCAATATTCATTTTTTTCAAATATTTTTTTCTCTTATATTCTTTTGTGCGATGCACCTTGACTGATTCTTGAAAGAAGCAGAGCTCTGGGATTGTAATTGAAGCAGAGGGAAGAAAATTCCCAAATTTTCGAGGATTTGGCCCAGTTTTGATGTGTTTTTATTTGAAAATTGATAAAAGTTGTAATTTTCATGGTGTTGAAGAGCTAATCAGCGCTTTGTTTAGCCCCGGTTTCGCCTATTTTCCATACGCGCGTTAAGGTAACTCCTGTACTGCATGCCAGTCAAATGAGTGCTAAATTTTCAAAACGCTTTTAGACCAAGTTTAACGTACCGACTAAATGTATTGTTAGTGGATTTCTATTACAGCATATCTCATTAAGATGTAAAAATATTAAAAACGCTAGTTTTGCAAAAGCATCAACTGATAAATGCAAATTTCCACGCTGACACATTTTCACTGGTATTTTTCAAAGAATAATCTGCGTTTTTTCATCGATTTTATTGCAACAAGTCTCATTTTGTTCGTCAACCGGTCCTCTATGAATCCACCATGTAGTTGTTTTTTCAACTCGATCGTTTCACTGTTACAGCCAATTGTTCATTAAGGGAAAGAACTTTTTCATTCATAATTTCTCTCAGGAATGAGTTCAAAGGAAAATCTACGTGGTGAATTCGTAGAGGATCAGTTGAGAAACAAAATGAGACTTGGTGCAATAAAATTGGTTAAAAAATAGAGATGATTCTTTGAAAAATAGCTGTGAAAATGTGTCATCATGGAAATTTGCATCTATCAGTTGACAGTTTTGTAAAATTATCATTTTAAATATTTTTTTACGTTAATAAAATATGCTTGAATACATATCTACTAACAATAAGTTTAATCGGTACGTTGAACTTGGTCTAAAAGCGTTTTGAAAATTTAGCACTAATTTGACTAGCATGCAGTACAGGAGTTACCTTAAGAGTATGGATCAGTCGACTAACCTCACTTGGAATTTTTGAAATTGAAATTCTCTGACACGGATTGACCGATTAAAAAAAGGCTCTGTCAGCCTACGCAGAACGATGGCAAAAATCGACTGACAGAGCCTTTTATTAATCAGTCAAACTGTGTCAAAGAGTTTTGATTTCGAAATTTGCAGCTATCTCTCTCGCACTCACGATTGCGATATACCGACTGATCCATCCTCTTAAGAACGTTTTAGACTTTAGACGAATGCGCGCGTTATCTGCGAGTGTGCGTGCTGGCTGAGCGGATGGAGCTGAAAGTGCCAAAAGTGGCCACCGAGAGCAGCGACGTCACACGAGTTAGTGCATGAAACGAATATAATGGATGGTAATCGTGGCATTGTTTCTATGCAAGAGCGCACTCGTGTGGGATTGTAAAAGTATGAACAATGCTGTCAGAATCCGAAGGAAGGAGTCGCAACGTGTGTGGAGAAGAGAGAAAAATCTTTGACTGTGCCGAGGTTAATGGAATCGTTGAAATCCGGGGAGCGACGATTCCTCCTCGATCGTTCTTCGTCCTCGATCGAATTCCTACCTCGACTTCCATCGCAGGGCCCACACTCGTGCCAAAATGGTGATCTGAAAAAGAAACTTTGCCCGACTTGCGCATGACCCTCGAAAAACAGGTCGGCTCGCCGGAACTGCTTCAACCTCGACGATCTCCTAATGACAGAAAAGTACTGTCAAAATCTCCTTTCGTTGAATATTTCATGCTCTGAAAGCTTAATCTTATGCACTTATGCTCTACCTGTGGCGTCTCAATGACAGTTCAACGACTCCTTCTGTACCGCGATCTACTTTATTGGAATGTGAGCAAAAATAATCCATCAGCATAGTAATAAAACTTGATATTGAACAATACACATGAGAGCGTGCTCGCAGTCCTATAAGTTTGTTTATAAAACGAATATGCGGATCAAGAACAGAGGTCGTCACACAAGACCATTTGTCATTGGAGTTGGAGTCACTTTTTTGACCACTGCAACGTTCAGTTAACGATGTATGGTACAAAGGTCTAAATAATCAGAAATTCATCAAATTTGGTGATAATGTTCTTCAACATCAAGTGCGAAAACACAATTTTTTTCAAAATTTTTTTCTGCTCAGTTATCGAGTAATTACGCATTAAAGCAATTTCTTATGGCCGGAATGTATACCTATATATATGGAAAGGCTATGCTTATACACGTGAACTTTAGTGATCAATTACTCGATAACTGTACAGAAGAAAAATCTGAAAAAATTTGTATTGTCAAATTTGGCACTAAAAAGAATATGTTCACCAAATTTTATAAAATTCTGATCATTTTGAAATTTTTTATGTTTTTAGTATGGTTTAGCTCGATAGATTTCTTAGAGTAAAGTTCATTGAATAAAATATATGATAATTGCTGCGCTTAAACTTTGTGCCATTTGTTTCGAAACCTGCTTCCACATAATCCAATATACTTTACGCTAACTAAAACAATTACAGACAAACAAAAATGTATTGACCAAAAAATTGTAACAAAAAAAAAACTGTCGTTGTACTTGGCGTTTTATTCAACTTTTGAATTCGTACAGGTAAATCAGATAATGTGAGCTAGAAATGAAAATTCGACGTGTACAACGGCGAAATGTTTTTTGTTTCAATTTTTTGGTTAATAAATCTCTTTTGTTTGTCATTTTTTTTCTTCATATTTTTGTGATTTTAGGTTTTTTGGTCGCACTTTGTTTTCGTAATGTTTTGTGTTTGTATTTTCTGTGATGGTAATTTTTTGCGTCCAATTTTTCCTCTCTTGTTATTATTTTTGTTCGTAACACGATGTGCCCTCTGCAAATTCTGTATTTTTTTGACAACATTTCGTTTCTTGAATTCTAAGTATTACAACCATTGATTTCCATGATTTTACAGATCATTGTCCAAAGGGCATAAATGTACTTGTTTCTAGTTTTTTTTTATACCATTCATGCTCTTTTTTTTAACTTAAGTATCGGTGCAGGTTGAAGAGCGATGAATTGCAAATTCGACCCGGAACGAAATTGGAAAATTACTGGAATTATTGGAGGCTTTTTTCCATAATTTCATTGGACTCCAACGTTGCAAACTTTAGTGTCATAAAAAATCCGTAACTTTCGTAGTACCCCGATGTGCTTCGATCTCCCCTGCTTAGCCGGAGACTTGTTTTAGTGTTAAGTTCACGGGAATTTAATGAAAATCGAAAATTCCAACCTTAAGAGTTGAAATGTTAAAATATGCAAGAAATATACAGCGTGCATCTATTCCTGGAATTATTATAGAATCTACCGTCCAGTTGTCGAGAAAATAATTAACGAAAATCACATTTTTCGGCTCTCGTGGCAGGCACACTTCCTTTGCGACGATTTGGATTTCATGAAATAGGATCCTCCCAACTTTGAAGAGCCAAAATCGAGAATAAGAAAATAGAGTGTTTTTACATATCAATGATGGCTCGAGAAAGCCTCGTTACCGGTGAAAATCACTTGGGAATGGAAAAAGAAAAACACTTATTTGAGGTGAACGAGTAACAATGACACAACAGTGGAAGGTTTGACAACACGACGAGCCAGCTGGTTTAAAATATAGATATGCATACTCGTATAAATAGAAAATGGCTGTTGTCATATTTTGCTTGACGATTTTACTACGAAAGTATTTAAACCGCTATCATTGTATTAAAAATTGATGAATCTCAGCAAATAAGTTGGACATAATTTTAATGATTGAGAGAATAAATTTTCATCGTTTCTTTGATCATGGAAAGAGCAAAAAAGTTCAGTTGCTTTTTTGAATCACAAGTAGCGCACGATCTTTCTTAAGCAGCAAGCAACAAACAGGGCGACGATTATGTTGGGGCCACCTTGTACATGTAGCGAGCAGCTAGTGGCGAAAGAACGACGTGAAAGCAGTTGAAACGGTCTTTGAGCGGGGGGGGGGGGGGGGGGGGGGAAGAGCAAAACGATGAGCACGAACTCTCTTTTTTTCGATCCGTTTTCCCGGGTGGTCTAATATTCGATTTATTCATTCTTCGGTATAACCGTGCGATAATCTTCCTACGTATGAATAGTCTTTACTTCCAGAAAACGCGCAGCCTCAACGCGCTTTAATCGCGATATCTTACAACGTAAATGAATGAATAATGTAACCAATTCAGGGATTAAATCGACTCAGTACTCGGCTCGAAGGGTCTCGCATTCCGGTGCCCTTTCTCTCGTCTCTTAATTTCGAGTTTCAATATTAATATCCCCTATTTTTACTATTTTGACGAGAACTTTTGGACGATCTGTGCCAGCAATATGGATTCGCATCGCATTCGTCAAAAACAATGTACAATGTACGATTGTCAGGGTGACGCTGAAGGTTGCAACGTTCGAATCCAACAAAATGATCTGAAAAAAGCCTCCAATAGTTCTTCGTGAAATAAAAAATTGGTGAATTACAAATGTTTTTTTCGTTCAATTCGTTGGACTCGAACGTTGGAAATTTCAACGTCGTTGTCAGGAATTGACGTCCAGTGGGATCGTGTTTTGCACGAAAACGAGTTTTTCGAGTGGAAAACTGTTGTCGAGTCAACTCTGGCAAGAAAGAAGGTGTTTGGAGATCTTTTCTAGAAATTCCTTTGCAAGGAATTCGTCGTATCGATAAAACAATTTTTTTGTGAGTTTGTAGCTTAACGTTGTTGCTTGAAATTTTCGAGTCGAATAGATGTTTATAAAAATGTTTCTATTTGTCGATGAATACACTGAGAGAAAAAATTATTGAATTTGAGAGCATGCATTTACTTATTAAATCAAAGTATTGTTTCGATTATTTATTTGTTGAACCAAGCGAATCACTGTTGATTTAAAAACATATTTTCATGGATCTACTACTTCATTATATTAAACTCTTATTTAATAATATCAAATTAGATGCATGATAGATTTGATTAAATTTTTTTTTGTTTCGATTAATTACATTTATCGCATCAAAAACATTAGATTATTTGAATCTACAAAACGACTTCAATACGAAATTGCTTTTTTCGAAAAAATTATTTTCTTCCAATGAATTCATCATTATTTTGTTTCTAAAAATATTTTTATTAAAATAATTAATCTAATTGCTACTATTAAATAAGAGTTCAATATAACGAAGTGATAGATCCGTGAAAATATGCTTTCAAATTAACAGTGATTGACATTGTTCAACAAATAAATAATCGAAATAATACTTTTCGCAACTTGTATAATTCCTTTTTCAGTTTATATCTAACAATGTCGCGGTAGTCTAGTGGATAGCGTGCGTACTTGGAAAGATGTAGGTAGGTAGATCGGTATCGAATCCCCATGCAGGTAGGAATTTTTCTTCGATTAAAATGGTTTCAGAGATGTACCATAAACTGTGATGACGATTACGGGGAGTGAAAAATAATTTTGCAATTGATAACATAATATAGTTAAAATACATAAACAATGGTTCATAAAAAGAATAAGTGCTTCCTTCGGAAACATGCATGTTTTGAATCATAAAATGTGTTATCGATTCAAACTGCATATTACATATAATAGATAAAAAAATTGTTAGATTAAAGCAACTACTGTTATTGAAACAGAAATTTATGAAATTGACTGAAATGAATGAACCAAGTAAATATATGAGGGAACCAATCTAATATGTTTTGGCGAATAATGAAATAAATGATTTTTTCGCTTCAAAACTACCTTTTATTGGTTCTAGTTATTTTTTCTCTCAGTGTATTTCCTGAATGTACTGTTTCAAGGAAAACTGACCTTACCAAACTCATTTTGGAGAAATTAAATGTCGAAGTTGAGTTAAATATTATTCATTGCATCGCTCGAATGGGACGAAGTCCTTGACTTCACACGTTTTTGCCCATATCACTCTCATTAATGAAGAAATTCATTTGAAAAACGACACTTCGCGGATCGGGGGACGATATATAGAATAATTTGACTGAAACGAACAGACAGCTTACCCACTCAAAAGACAAGAAATCACCGAAAATATGTGACAATGCTGAAGTTTGCAACGTTGGAGTCCAACGAAATGAGGGAAAAAACATTTTTAATTAACCAATTTTTTATTTCAAAAAGTATCAGTGCAGGTTGAAAAACTACGAATTGGAAATTCGACAGGAAACGAAATTGGAAAATTACTGAAATTTTTGGAGAATTTTTTTAGATCGTTTCGTTGAACTCCAACGTTGCAAACTTCAGCCTCATAATATGTGTGACTGTTTAACGATCGCGGCAACAAGTAACGCACGTACACAGAGGCGCAGGGCTCACTGCATCCAAGCCAACAGTTGAGTGAGTGCGAAGAAATTACGCAACGTTGCCAAACTTTGTCCTTATTTCAACGCAATTTTAAATAGCCAAGAATAAATGTTCTATCAAAACCTTAAGTGATTAAAATAAACGTATTTATGAATAAGAATTAATATTATTATTGACAGACTTGAAAATTTTCGCATTGTTCATCCGAATGAATAGTAATCATTCAGTATCTATAAACTGGCATTGCTGACGTCACTCATCAATGTATATTAGCATAGGAGCTTCGTCTCTCGCTCCCACCTTCTAAAAAGATTTAGCAACAACCTTAAGGTCGTCTGCTTTCGATTGAGATTCGCTGAGGATCGTTGGGCAGGTAATTGGAGCCTGAAATTTCGAGTGGGATCTGCAAGATGAGGACTGCGTTATTCCCTTTTTCTCTCTCGATGCACGCATTATCCACGATTCACGATTGATTGATCTTTCGTTGTACGAAGCGAGCAGGGGGGGATCGTGTGGGTATATAATTATGTAGACTGTGGACGAGGAGAGATTCGAGTAGTGTATAAGATTGTCTCCCTGGAATAACCTTGAAGGACACACCGAGCAGCTCCGCAAGCGTTGAAATTCCTTGGACTCGACGCGCTTGGTTCGATCGATCGACGTGCTCGTGTGCTCACACAAGCAATGCTCGCCACGTACCTAACGATCAGATTCGTAATCTCTTCGCGCTCGTTCGATCTTAAATATCCTCGTACGATTATCTTACAATCCGATGTAATCGAGGGAGGCATACGTATTTACTAATAATAGAAGTGACACTCTACGAGAGATTGGTCGAAAGCTATTTTTTTCCTATCACCGTATCGATTAGATTCTCCGAATTTATTCTTTTTATCCAAACGTGCAGATTTTCAATATTCTTTTTTTCGACAATCACAATATTTTTTAAGGCTATGGATCAGTCGACTAACCTCACTTGGAATTTTCGAAATCTAAATTCTTTGACGCAGTTTGACCGATTAAAAAAGGCTCTGTCAGCCTCCGCAGGACGATGGCAAAAATCGGCTGACGGAGTCTTTTTTAATCTGTCAAACTGTGTCAAAGGATTTCGATTTCGAAGATTCCAAGTGAGTTTAGTCGATTAATGCGGACTCGAGGATTATGAAAACTGTAAATTTTCGAAATATTGTACAGAAAAAAAATGGCGACGATTTGAAGAAGAGAATCACAATTTTTGTGGATTTCTCGCGAGAAAATTTTTTATAAAAGAAAAACAAAAAAAAAAAAGTTATCAAAAAACTGCTACGTCAAGGTGAAAATGTACGTTTTCCCTACAAAATGCAATTTGAATCGAGTTGCTGGGATAAAAATTTAGCTGTCAACGCCGATTCAAGGAGTGTTATTTTCAACGCTCCGCTCCATTGTACAAAAATATAGCATTTAAAAAATATAAAAAAAAAAACTTTTTCCAATGCTTCTGAGAATCGGAAGTAAAAACATAAATTCCTGATTTTTCAATCGAAAGACTCGGGTAATCGCACGTTCTGCGTTCGCATGTAACGGATGAGTAACGAACTCCGATGTATAACGAAAGGAAAGTTTAAACATATTCGTTATTCGTCGAGAGTTACATCACAAAGCTTTCTTTGAGGCAACGATTGTTACCGCCGCTTCTTAATTGCGAGGAGAGTCCTCAGACCGTTTTTCTTCGCGTGCTTTCAACTTATTTTCCAATGCAATCGTCTTTCTTCACTACGAATAATTCGACAGCTACAATACGGTTCGATGCGCACTCAGCTACGTCACGGTTCAATAAACACATTCGTCGGATGAATATTTCTTCGAGAGTAGAAACAGTCAAATAGTATAATTCATAAATTCACTAGAATTTCAACGTTTTTTCCTTACGACAAAGGCACTTGGATACAAATTTTGAGATATTTATATTTTAGGCAAAAAGAAAAACAATTGTGGAAACACGTTTTTCGGTGGGAAACAATTGCATTTATTCAACGCAAAGTTACGTTGAGACACGCTTTGAAAAAAAACGAGCCGAAATGCGTGAAAACATGAAGACGAACTAAAATCATGAACTGCAGCTTGAGAAACGAAATGAGAACGAAATTGGAGAATCACTGGAATTGTTGGAGACATTTTATACATAATTTCGTTGGACTCCAAAGCTTCAACTTCATTTCAGAAATCATATTTTGTGGCAAAGTGGCAACGTTGTGGAGCTCGAGCACCCAAATACTTTCAAAGCGAGCCCTCATTTTCATTCAACCATTAAAAAGTAAAAGTCGATAAAAAAAAGTGCGATCACGAACAACCTTAACATGTTTCATCATCTTTTTGACTTTTGAAAATCCACAACGAGATTCTGAACATAAGGAGTTTAGGATTGGCCCATTTTTTCAGACCTCCAAACCCTAAAAATAGCTTTTAGCTAACTATATTGCTTGACATCTCGTCCAGTGCAACGTAAACGTGTACGGTATTGTATCCATGCACCGTTAGCACGTACAAAATGATTAGCCACATGCTACGAAATCGTGGCGTGGCCAGGCTTCTTTCAGACGTATTATTCTCCATTCTCTTTTCATTTAATGCATTTCCTCTCTATATTTTGTTGCAGCAATATGCGGCGAAGCATCCGGAGCAGAGTCATTTGGTGGAGCAAATGAATGCCAAGTATTATTATTACACGAGAACTCAAGGATTGTTCAGGATATGTTACCCGAAGGAGCGACCGCCGACCGGTAATACAACTTTTTTCAAATTCTTTATTCCCAGTATTTTATAATATCGTTACGAGCAAAGTTTCTGGCTGAATTTAAGCGATTGAAACTGGCTCTGATTTCGTTGATGTCGATTGTGTTTTGCACGATATCGAATTATCGTTTAATCTTCGTAACATCAGTGGGTTATTACAAAACACGTGAAACGTCGATCTTCAAGCTATTTTACGAAGCCTCAACATCCTCGAACGTCAAAGTCACTAACTTTAACTGGAATTAAATTTTTTTATTTTTTTTTTATTTTTTTATTTTCGCATTTCCCATCATTGTAAACCAAAAGCCAAGAATTTCCCAGCTTCTACAAATTCCTCTTTCGAGTGATTCTCTGTATTCGTCACGAAAACGTCATTGCCGAGGAATGTGGTTGCCGGTCCCGCTCGCATTTTCGCATTTACAAGCGAACAGAGTTTCTCCGTATTCGATGGCGTTAAAGTAATTCAACCGTTCGATAAAGTACGGTGAAGGTCTTACGGGGCAAAATTTTGAATTAGTTCACTTACAATTTTGAGTTTTTAACATAGAATCCTATGGGAGAACTCACAATAATATTTAAAAAAAAAAAAAAGAAAAAAAAACAAATAAACATCAAAAATGTGTGCGAAAATCCGACCCATTTTTTGATGCAATTAAAAAATGAATAATTAATATCTCTTCAACGCGTTGAGCTACGGAGTTCGAAGAGATCGCAATCGAAAGAAAAGAAAAAACTAAAAAATACGTCAACTTACAATATTCTCTGAAATACTATAATTAATTAATTATTAAAGAAACAAATTTTGAAATTTTTCGAAAACAATTGGAAACGCAATCGCTCCGGTAAAGGGAAGAAAATTTATCACAGATTCCGCCCCTTTAAAAAAAAAGCATTTTGCGGGGCTTTTAAGAAAGAAAACATGTGAAAAAACTTTAGTTTTTGACGCGTCGAAAACGGATTTCAGTCTTTACGTTGAACTGCTGGCAACAGCTGATTGAACTTCGGGCAAATTCGGGAATCGCGGGAATTTCATCAAATTTATTTTCGAGACTGATTCACGTGCTTCGCTTTTTTTCAATACGCACCGATATAAACTTTCTTTCAGGTTCTGTGTATTTTAAGTGTCGCCGGTACCGACTCAATCATTAGCTAATCAAGCCGAAGTATAAATTTGACCTTTTATGATATTTTTAAAGCATTTTATTACATTCTTATGATAAAAATATTCTCAATCTAAGTTTTTATTTATTTTATTAATAATTTAGACTTGAATTTTTTTGTTTTTTATTCTCAATATTATAAATGACAATCTGTTCCGTGGGGACCATTCAATAATTGTGCTGTACGATTGAATTTGTTGATTTTTCCTTTATAATTTAGACTGGATAGCCCACTGGTTATCCATCTAGCGATGATTGCACTTGCGTTCGATGATCGATTATTATTATTATTATTATTATTATTATTATTATTATTATTATTATTTCACGTTATTCGTTTGCTTAATTTATCAGATCGAGAGACTTTGTACGTTTCAGTCTTCTTATTTCATTGGTTCGATCGAGAAGTTTGCGAGCCAGTGCGTTTGGATGTTTTTGGAATTTTTGTGTGTATCTTCTGCTGTGCTCCTGGATGGTTGATTTGACATATGGTGTTTTGAGGTCATTGCGTAGAGTTTTATTGCTCACATGGTACGGCGCATTTGCGATTATTCTTAGAGCTTTTGATTGGAAGACTTGAAATTATCAACATACAGTAGTTGCAAACTCGACTAGTCATAGAACGGCCGAACTATACTTTAATAAAACTGGACACAGTAAGAAATTTACGGGAAGGCCATCTCCTGAGAAAATTCAAATGAAAATTTGGCTTTACCAACGAATGACGCGCGAAGGATTATTCTGAAATGAGAGGAGAGGATGCGAGCGAAGTTTGCCTGACGTCATATCTGTAATGCTCAATGGGAGTGTTGAAATGACATTGAAGTATCACGTCACGGGAACCCGCAACCGGGATGGAAAGTATCCCATGCGTTGGTCCAGCAGATGGACCATCGGCGTCTCCAATTTCATCCAAATCCGTTGAACGGTTGACGCGTCATTGAGTAACAAAGTCAAAGCGCCCCAACAGACTTTCGAATTTCGAAATTCGGATTTTATCTCGGAGCCTCTTCGCTCAAAGCTCCAGGAAAATCTTCGAAATTCCTCATCGCGGATGGAAACCCATCATCAGCAGAACGAAAGCCCTTTCTCCGTTGACAAAAGAAAAATTAATGAAAAATTCAACAACTGACATCCGCGACTGTGCGAATTCGACCGAAGCCTTTGTACCTGGCGATCTTCGAGGTCAGTGACCCTTCGGATTTCATTTGAGAAATAATAACACGCCGGAGGTCAATGGTGCGTCGGATACTCACGCCGAGCGAATAACTGTAAAAATCATTATCCACGATCCTCACCGCGCCGGGTAACCCCTCGATTCGTATGCGCTCGATATCAGTCGAGGTTGAGGAGCGACTGAGAGTTCGATAAATCGAGGTTACCAGGCGCTTAGATAAAACCAATCAAAATCCACGAGTCGTGGACTAACGATTGATCGCGCGCACGCGCAACTTGCCCGAGACTTTCTACCCGGGGAATCTGTAATGTCGCTGGGGTTATTCGAGGAGAGCGAGCACGTAATAGGTTGAGAGTTTAACCGGCCGCTGGGACCTCTGCATACACCGTTTACTCGTTTTCTAACGAAATAAATAACCCTGCATCCTACGGGGTGTCCCGAGTCTGACCCTCGGCACAAATTTTCTCAAATTTTGTGTAGTTTTCGATTTTTCAAATCCGAGAAGCCCCACGCTCAAACGGCGTTGCTTTCAATTCGACAAATTCAGCTCTTTGTTCGTCACAAAAAACCAAATTCTGCACAGCTTTTCTAGCGACGTTCAGGACCAAGTGATGAGGGACACGAATCCCTAAGAATTAAGGTAACTCCTTTACTGCATGCTAGTCAAATGAGTGCTAAATTTTCAAAACGCTTTTAGACCAAGTTTAACGTACCGATTAAATGTATTGTTAGTGGATTTGTATTACAGCATATCTTATTAACATGTAAAAATATTAAAAACGCTAGTTTTGCAAAAGCATCAACTGATAAATGCAAATTTCCACGCTGACACCATTTCACTGGTATTTTTCAAAGAATTATCTGCGTTTTTTCATCGATTTTATTGCAACGAGTCTCATTTTGTTCGTCAACCGGTCCTCTATGAATCCACCATGTAGTTGTTTTTTCAACTCGATCGTTTCACTGTTGCAGCCAATTGTTCATTAAGGGAAAGAACTTTTTCATTCATAATTTCTCTCAGGAATGAGTTTAAAGGAAAATCTACGTGGTGAGTTCGTAGAGGATCAGTTGAGGAACAAAATGAGACTTGGTGGAATAAAATTGTTTAAAAAATAGAGATGATTCTTTGAAAAATAGCTGTGAAAATGTGTCATCATGGAAATTTGCATCTATCAGTTGACAGTTTTGTAAAACTATCATTTTAAATATTTTTTCACGTTTATAAAATATGCTTGAATACACATCTACTAACAATAAGTTTAATCGGTACGTTGAACTTGGTATAAAAGCGTTTTGAAAATTTAGCACTCATTTGACTAGCATGCAGTACAGGAGTTACCTTAACGACGCTGAAGTTTGCAACGTTCGAGTCAAACGAAATGATCTGAAAAAGCCTCCAATGATTCCAGTAATTCTCCAATTTCGTCCCCGCCAAATTAGCAATTCGCAGTTCTCCACCTGCACCTCCGTGAAATAAAAAATTCCTGAACTTCAAATGTTTTTACCGTTCGAGTTCAAGTTCTGGAACGTTCCCGTGCATTATTTTCACGATCCCCCTTGAAGTTTGATCCAAATTTCCAAAATTAGCTTCGCCCCCGGAGTTCCGGTGGGAAAATAACTTTTTCGCAAAAGTTATTCGACCGCTCGTCGTATCGTCGACCGACATCGAGCCTGCCCCATACTGTCAGGAGCATCTACAAAAAAAATGATAAAATCCATGAAGTTTCGTTCCCCATAATTTCTCAATCATCGACGAATCGTCACGCGGAAGCAAACACAGAAATTCCGTGATTTTCCAGTCCAAACGAATGACTCAAAGATGCGAGTTCGTACCTGGCGATGACCGAGGGACTCGCGACACCCTGTAGGCGGCGAAAGAGAGAGATTGTAACACAGTAGAAAGAAAGAACAACGAAGATGGAAGTGGAACAGAGAGAGACAGGAAAAAGGACTAGACGGGGGGGGGGGGGGCGGTCTGGAAACGTATAAAGAAAGAAGGAAGAGGAGGATGAGATAGAAAAAGAAAGAGAAAAGCATACCGGTCTGCGATGATCGTGTATCGTAGAGAAACGAGCCAGCGATGCGTCGACGAGGAAAAGTAGGCAAAGTCGATAAACGTTCACACACTGAGGATAAACTCTGACAGCGCTCCTTCTACAGCATCAAAGTGCTTGTTTCAACGATTTTAAAGACAAAGTGTGCGCGGCCCGCGCACGACAAACTCTCAACGAGCGTTTACCTTGTTCATTTAATCATTCCTCATTGTGGTGTACGCGACACAATGTATAATTACGAGAATTTCACAAGAATCTCTATTCGGCTCATTTGGTCTAATGTCATTTGCACGTTTTCAGTAACGACCGCGTTGGCCGGAGTCTCTGCCCTCGGCGATATTATTTTGTTGCAGGAATCGATTATTTTTGGTTAAAAATTTTTTTTCGAGTGCTTAAAAAATTTGTTTTTCAGCATAGCTAAATTTCGTAGTGAGCACATTTTTTATGGAGAAAACTTCGAGTGGATTTCCAGGGGGCAGCCAAAATATTGGTATTTCGAGAGTGTTCTTCGATTTTCTTCTTTTTTATTCGATTAGAATTTCCTGTTTTCTGGAGTTGCGATTTACGTCGTAAGGGGATTGCTCTTTATGGCAATTCCGGGGATCTCATTATTCATGCGAATCGTGAAGGAAAACATTGAGTAAGATCGGAATATGAATAACAGCACTCGTATCATCATTTTATTTTTACGATTAATGTGCGAACTTCTTATTTTAATTGGGGGAAGAAAAAACTTTGTATTTCAGGATGGAATGTTCAACGAGCACTACCGTTGTTCAATTTACAGCGCATATATGTGCGGACGGACATGTAGACGCATAGGGGAGACCGGGGCAGAACGAGCTACTTGAAAAATTCATAAAAATGTTTATACGTTCCTTAAATTTTTTATACTTTTCCCAAAACGACGAAAGAAATGTGATTTCTACGAAATTCCTGATTTTTCGATTTATTTTCCCAAAAATAAAACAAAAGAATATAATTATTTTAAAGTTCCTTATTTTTTTCTATATTTTTCGAAAAATGAATTTCTTGAAATGGTTCCTCCATTTAAGGGGTCTACCCTAATTAGACGAGCGGAAAGAAAACTATTTTCATAATTGACGGGAATGTTCGTATATCTTGAATAGTCCTTAACAGTCCTTAAATAGTGCACGTTCTGTATTCATTGCCAGTGTCTTATTCCTCCTGGCAAAGTTTTTCAAATTGCCACGCGAGCGAAAGCTCGTAAATTATAAACATGGATATAAAAAAAGTGGTCTCTAAGAAATGCACACTTAAAATACACAAGAAAATGTTTTTATATTTATTTTACTCAGTTTTCGTACAGAAAAATCTTTATAAAATTTTAGTATAATTACTTTGAAATATACTTTCAAAAAATGTAATTAAAAAAAATCAACTTTTTGAAAATTCTAATTAAGGTAGACCCCTTAAAACATTTTTCGGATATTTATTTATTTTTTTTTCTAAATCTCTTTTCACTCACTCCGTTTCCCATATATTTATAAAAATGCACCTTGTTGACTGCTTTTTGGAAAGTAGTCGGGGTGCATGGAACTGAAATGGCAGTAAAAAAAACTCCATAAATTTGCAAGAGGATTTTTATTCAAAAATAGTAAAAAAATTCTCTCAAACTTTTGCACTGAGAAGAAAAAAGTTGATTCAACAGCAATTGACGTTACTGGAAGAGTTTTCTTCACCTTCCTGCCCTGTTTTCCGACAGAATGAATCTGCAGTTTGATCAAAAACTATTTTGTTCGTTTAATCATGTTTAACCTCGTGGTGTGATCATGTGCTTCATTGGGCACTCCGTAACGTCACATTTCGTTGTTTCCATGACTTTTTTTCATACTGTGAAAAGTGCGCTATTTCGTTGGGTACTCCGTCTTGCCCCGAGCCCCCTTCTCTCTCGTTATACATAAATGAAATGTCTCTACCGTTATCACGAATGGAAATGACTTAATTGATGTAGCGGATTTTCTACACGCTCAGCGAACCAGTTGAGGAACGCCCTTTTGTCGCAAACTCGTAGCATCTAAATAATAATAACGTTTCTTTAAAATGCTTTGCAATTATTACGTTTCGCTTGATAAATATACAGTTGGCTTAAATGTTGATAATTATGAAAAAATAAAAATAAATATAAAGAAAAATCGTCTCGAGACAATGCGATATTATAAGAGAAACAGAAAGAAGAATCGAGTTTGCTTTCCCATGCTTTCCACCGTCGAGGGATCCTTCGCCGCGTCAATAAATAATCGACATTCGATCCGGTGTGAGAACGAAAGAGGAGCGTCGTTGGCATGCCTGAAACTCTGCCATCGTGAACTCGATCGGGGTGTATATACGCAACAGAAAAACGGCCAGCAGGAAGTTTCGAATTCCATCGCCTTCCTCGTAGGCGTCTTCTGTTTATGCACATTTAAGCCTCGAATCGGCGAGCGCTTTTCTCTTCTTTTACCTTGCGGGCTCGTACAATTTTGCAAATTGCTATGAATCGATTTTTTTCGTGGGACTAAACCGCTGATTTTGGAATTGATTTCGTAGATTCTAAACTCTGGAGAAATAAAGTTATGGAAATTTGTTGGGTCGTTTGTCAAGGTTTCATTCGAAATTCATAACTTCTTTTTGACTTCTTCTTTTTGTTGAAGCTACTTGCACTTTTTACAATGTTCCCGTATATCAAGGTTTATTGTCCGTGCAACGAAACGGTAGGACTTACTTTCCGAACCTGATTTTAACATCAATGTACCAAAGTGGACGAATAATGAACAAAAAGTTCCATACTTTATTAATTATTCTTGCAAACTGATTTCTGTCTTCCAGATAATAAATGAAAAAGTATTTGATAAAAAAATGGAAAATAAATTTACGAATAAAAATGAAATAAATAGTGATTTGTTACGAGAATTAACAAAGGATAACGAAAAGCGAGATCAATGGAAAATCCACGTGAAAGTGGCAGAGTTCACTCTTTCAACATCTTTTTCGTAATAAATGGGAATAAAAATGATTGCTGGTAGCATAAATTTCTCGTCAGTTTCGTCTCAGCAGACGATTAATTCCCTCACTCGATCTGTGCTTATCCACAAACTGTATTTTCAACGATAATTGGAGCCTGATTATCAGTAATTGAGCTGATTGATGAACATTTCATCTCCATTTATATATTTTCTTTATTAATTGAGACGAAGGAACGCGTGTCATTGAATAAAATCGACTTGATATCCAGTTTTCTAATTCAGCTCTCCTTTTCATGGACTTTCTCAAATTTGACGTGAATCATTGGGCACAGGAAGGAACTCGTGTTGCTGCTAGCGAACTAAAAGTCTGCTCGGTTAAATAAAATGTGGCTTTTTCTCAATCGAAAATAGCAAGTTGCGACAATCTCGACGAACCAGTCAGGGACGTTGAGAATCTCCATTATTTAAATATTTCGTCGAAATAAAAACTCGCAACGATTTTCAGCTTCTCATTAGACTGGCCAATGTTGGCAGGAGCAGAAGCGACATCAGGAACGAAGAAACTCAGCAACCTTTGAATATCCAGCCAGAAAACTCAGTATACCGTTCCGTGACCGAGACTTCCTTATCTGTTTCGGCATAGCGGCATAGCTTCCGCGTCAAAACGTGTTCACTTCCGGCCAGGAGAGTCTCGCAACTAAAATCTTATGAATAATGATCGTTTTTCATTCGTCAAACGTAATACAGAACCGTTACTCAAACTATCTTTTGAGCTTGTGTCAGAGCTGGAGCTCCGAGTCGAATTTGAGCAACAAAATAAGTGTGGCGTCCCCAGCGATGGCCACTTCGGCCGAGCTCGTGCTTGCAAAACGAAAATGTCAAAGGTCGAGTCAGCCTGACGATTTTCACGGGAATAACGAACTTGAGAAACGGGAGCGCCGATTCGACACCGTCCGACAGAGAATTTTCGATACGACGACGGATAAATTCGGTCCAGTCGACGTCGAGCCAACCGTTGGAGCACGTTTCGCAAGATCTTCGTCTCCAATCCAGTTTCCACGAAACCAGTAAACTCGAAAAAATCTTCAAAAATTCAAAGCAATGCAAATTCGTCGTAGCTTGTTTACAGGGTGTGCGAAAACCTGCGACCAAAATCCTTCTACTTCGAGGAAGAAAGTTTTCAATCTTTCCTATTCGCGTGCACCATTTTAGGCTCGGTAAATGACCATCTCGTCGAGGGTGCATTCCGGGTAGAAGTTAATAGAAAGTTTGAAGGGTGGGGTTCAATATGTCGAATAACTAAATAGTAGAACGGTCGATATTTCGAAATTTTAAAAGTTGCGATATCAGCTTGGAGAAAAATAAATAATTCGAAATTCTTATTCCCGATCGACTATTCAGCAGATTGCGTGTTTAATCAAAAATTCCTTTGAATTCGTATTTACCCGAAAATATATATTTCAATAGTTTTCATTTCGAATGCAATTTTAACAGACCATCCGAATGTCAAAAGTTCATATTTTCGAATACAAAATGCGGAGAGTAATTGTCAAAATGGCGATGTTTAAAATTGAAGATCACCGGTCTGAGTAAGTGAGTGAGTGAGACGCGTGTATTTGGAGCTCTCCACTGAATTTCTTTATTTTGATCGATCGACTTTCTAACGTTTCTCTATTTTGACTCTTCGACTTTTTGGTGGTTCAGTATTTCAACCTCATTAATATTTGGTCTTTCGTTATTATATTTTCAAAATTGTGAATTTTCACAGTATCGCTGACTGTAGTAATTTATGAATCGAAGGAGTGATAGTCGAATTTTCGAAAAATCAATATTTTAGTCATCGTCCTATGGGCGATTGTTACATTCTATTTTCTATGTAAACGTGCTTCGAACCTTGCAGTTTCTGCTTCATTTATTTTCGGCATTCAAAGCTCTAGTCGAATCTACCTGTCTCCATATTATCATTCGAAGTTTATAAACTCGAGATTTTAGCTGTTCGAAATTTCAGTCATTCCAACATTTGATCCCCACCCAGTTTGAAGAATTCCACGATCATTTTAGCCACAGATCACATTGGTCGAGAGTTTTGGGACACCGTGTACGTAGGCCGTCGTTGCTTGTGAGCCGGAGCCCAAGATCATTGACTTTCTTCATGTAACTGTATATTCTGGCACACGAGAGCGAGCACGAAGACGAAGAGAGCGAATACACGATTGTGCTTTGTCTCATAAATTCATATTTTTATAACGCATGAGTATGTACACGAGCGTCCGAGTAGATACGACATCCGGAAGAGGAATTGCAGGACCTCGCGACTCGTTCGTTCGTGACGTGACTCGGACATGAGCCTGAAAAATGAAAGACCTTGCGAGATTAAATGGGCGAAAAGACGAAGACGAAATGAGAAGATTCTGATTAGGCGATCGAGTCACACCTACGATGCTCAAGTTTGCAGCGTTCGAGTCCAACGAAACGGAGGGAAAAAACATTTGTGATTCGCCAATTTTTTATTTCGCGAAGCAGCGGTGCAGGTTGAAAAACTTTGCAAATTCGGCAGGGAACGAAATTGGAGGTGAAATAATTCAAGTTTTTTTCCATCATCTCGTTGGACTCCAACGTTGAAAACTTCAGAGTCGTGTCACACCTCTGGATTGTGAGGTAATAGTCATCGGGGCTGTAAAACCCACCCCACACACTTTGGTGGACGATAAATAGTTAAAAAACTGTAAAGAATAAAATAAAAATATTACAGTGTATTTTCAAGAAACGACCATGACGATATTATTTTATTCGTACAATTTTAAATACACAAAAAAATGTTGAGAAAAGAATGGAGAAAAAATGACTTTTTTTTACAAAACATGACGTGGAAATCGTATTTTTCAATTTAAAAAAATCAAAACGTTTTGTAAACCTGAAATATATCATGCTTCCAAGTGGAAATCGTTGAATTTGCGACCGTTACAAAAAATATAATTATTTTAACTTTATTTTCAAATTAAATCTGAATTGTGGGTTTCTTCAGAAAAAATGAAACGCACATTTTTTCATATTTTATCATATTATTACATAAATATCGTGTTAAAAATGTTGATTATGTTTGAGGAAACTTGCGGACATTCGAAAGTATTCCTAGCATCTAATTCGAGTCAAAAAATCTTCAATTTGACTCACTAAAAAGCGTCAAACTGTTATTAGTGTTAAATCGACCTTAATTATTTGAAATTCGTCTTGAATCGCCAGCGAAATTTCCGTGGGAAATAGTCTCCGGACCATTATAATTAGGAGCCCCAAAATTCCCGGTGTATTCGAGGCTATCAATTATTTTCATGATTAAGAAAATTGGTCGCTCATCAGAGGCTTGAAAATCGATCGAGTTCGTTGAAGCTTCACCCATTACCGGTGCATATTATCAGTGCTGAGTACATTATAAACGAGGCTCTGTAACGAATCATGCGGTACAATAGCGCAGGACGCATTCTGGGTCACGTTCCTCTCGAGCTGTTGATGCATAAATACATATCCATTCGCATACCTTAAAACTCTTGGATACTCGTCTCTATCGGACTCCTGGAGACTGCTTTACACGTACCGACGTCTCCACACCTTGGTATGCAGGGGAGACGGGGGCAAAACGGGATGCCTGAGGAAATATTATACTTTGCAGAAGCTTGAGAAGCTTCGTTCGTCGATTTGTACGCTGAAAGGGCGAGAAACGCTGTTTGGGAAATGAAAAATTTTTCTATTGTTTTTTTTTCCACTGCTGTTTCAATCCAATGCACTTTGACCAATTTATTGAGAAGCAGTTGAGTCAGCATTGGATAAAAGTGGGAAAAAAGAGATGTGAAAAAAAATGAAAATTTTGAAATGATGAAAAAAACGTAAAAATTACTTTTTTTTTAATATTTTGAAAAACACAAAAAAATTGAAAGAATGAGAACAAAAATTTCGTAATTTTTGAAGTTTTGCGTCTTACCAAGTTTCCTGAGAAGCGGTTGGGGGTCGGCATTGGATAAAAGTGAGAAAAAAGGAATTTGCAATAAAATGGAAATTGTCAAATGATAAAAAGAAAGTAAAAATGACTTTTTTAAAATTTTTTGAAAAACACAAAAAAATTGAAAGAATGAGAACAAAAATTTCGTAATTTTTGAAGTTTTGAGAAGATTTGCGTTTGACCGTTTTGCCCCGGTATTCCCTGTATGTTTACACTCACACGCGCATCGATCGAGATAATTGTTCATCAGCATGCTTCAGAAATGAAACGAATTACGACGGAATAGCGTCTTTTGCTATTAAGACACGAATTGCGAGTTTTCGTAATCCCTGTTGCATTATTTTCTGTTCGTGTATGTTCATTGAATAATTGTTAGATTGTTTGAACTCTAAACGGTTGCAGTTATTAAAAGCTTTCTCAATCGTCGCCTGGGGAATATCTTCCGGCATGTGTGATCAAAAAAGAAGACGAACGAAGAAAAAACATTCGTGAATCCTCCAATTTTTTACGTCACGATTCATTCGTGTATGTTGAAACACTGCAAATTGAAAATTATGGAGGAAAACGAATAGGAAAATAAAACATTTATTTTTCGTTCTCATTTTTATGAGTTTTTATAATACTTGAAAAATGCTGCTCTTTGTACCATCCACGAAGAATTGTATTTTGTTCGATGAAGCGTAAAAAAGCGAATGTCTGGGATTATTTGTGTTTATTGATCATGTTTGACGACGAAAACATTCAATTATTTTTTGCCTGCTTTCTTCAATATTTCAATAGTGCAAATATTGTTGGTTGTCGACTCTGGTTCTGAGAGCCTGACACATTCGCATGCTCAATTCATATTTCAACATAATTCGCGTTTCTGTTACTGGTCCCATCCAAGAAAGTCGACTCGTACCGTTCATTATCGGCGAGATCTTTCTTTCTCCTTTTTCTTTCGTCGTGTCAGGATGAACTTAGAATGTTTAATGACGCAGAGAACGGGGGACGCGTGTATCAGCGTAGTATGGGTGCCTCGGAATATTCTTTTTTCTTTCTCGTCACACTTGACATCCTTTTCTCCTTAACGCGATGTTCCCTCTCCTTGTTCCCTGAAAATACACATTTTAAAAGGCGTGTCTCGTTCAATTGGCGAGCACAATGAACAAGGTCGTTCAACGACATTCGTTTCGTCGGTATCGCCCAAATTATGATTTTTTAACTATTTTTCATTCGTGTTTGCCTTCATTCTCTTGACTTTTCACTTCTCTTCCTGGAAATAAACATTTCACTGTGTCTGCTGTGGCGATGTCTAATTTTTTGAACTTTATATTTTGCTTACAGTTGAAACGTATCTCAGTCCGGTCGAAACTCACTGCATGAACATCGATTACTTCATACCGGATGAGGATAACGAAACGAGGGGCTTTTCCGAAGATGCGACAGCGAGACTTCGTAAGATGTTTTTATTCGTGAATAAATCATTTTATTTTGAGACGCAATTTGGTGCAAGGGCTTCCACCACTCCCTTCGACGATACAGATTTTCACATGATTTCGATCTCAATGTATCGAAAATACCCAAAGAATAAGGACTTTGAAAAAATTTTTTGTAAAACTGTAGAATTATTGGAAATTCGTTGAAAAACTATGCAGAAACGAATGTTAGAGATATCAAAGATTCGATGGAAAATAATGCTACGGAACTCAACTGCAATCGACCTTTTTTTCAGACATGGGAAGATCGGCAATCGCTCTCTTCATGGTCAGTTTTCTGGCCATTTTCTCAGCGTTCTGGACCGGTGTTGTTGGATGCTGGAGAAGATCACCTGGGAATATCACCGCGACTGCGATACTCATGCTGTTTGCTTGTAAATATATTTTTCGATTGAAAGATATCAAGTGTGAGAAGTCGATTAGAAACGGTTGAATGCAGGAGCTGAAGTTCTCAGCGTTCGATCAGCTCGAGCGCTGCTGCACGTTTGCCTAAGTTTTTCAGTCTACGACTGTTTTTTATTTTTTTATTATCCCATGAGATGATTTTTCCATTTCAAATGTAATTTCGCATTATTATTTATCGAGTAAGTGACAAACTGTGAATGGAAGGTTGGCAGATTGAGGATTAAAGAAATTTTGTCGTTTTGTAGGTTTGCTGAGTGCAGGTGGAATGGGACTTTGGCACGGAGTCGAGTACTACGAGAAGGAAAAGATAGTTGGCGAAGAATATTATCAACAATGGAGTAACGTGAGTTTCCGTGGAATATTCTCAAGCCAATTGCATTTCGTCCTTTTTCCAATAACGAAGCTATCAAATATCGCTTTCTCCGGTCGGTTGCTGAAAGACAAAAACAACGAAAGGAGAGAAAATATGTGTGGGGATGTTTCCTCGTGAGATTTAGATAGTAGATGAACTGGTGGGTAGAATAGAATAAAAAGAAGAGTCGATAGAAATTTTCCCATGGTAAAATATATAGGAGGGCATCGGTGAAGCGGGACGAAACGCATTCAGCACAACTGTAAACATCGGAAATCTCTGTTGGGCCTTCGTTCTTCGTGCATTGTGAATTCTCACGTTTCATTGCTTTACACTGCTCTCTCAAGAAATTGCATATTTTCTCTGATTTCGTTGTGATAGCCCAGAAAAAACAACTTTCCATTTGTAAACGGCATTGTGTACTTGATTATTCAAATATTCACCGAAACGGTCAATTGATTACGTATCCCCTTCCGGCAAACTTCCACCTTTCGATTTATTTCCAGAGGTATCCGTCAAGAAAAGTCTTGAGGAGTGAAAGAAAGTATTCGTGGAAATTGGAGCAACGATGGATCCGTTTGTTTTTTATTATTTCGTTGTTAAAACTTTCATTCTTTTTAGGACAATCTATCCAGTCGATTAATGCTTAGAAAGGACTCTTTAAATCTAATGTTCGAGACTCTTCGCCATTGCTGGAACGGATTTTTATCTAATTTTATTATTTCTTCAGGTTTCCCAACGAGATTTACTAGAGTTAGTCCACCAGGGGAGCGAGGACAATCGAGCTGGACTTGGAGGCGATTAATACTACTTTTAATTGACGCAGGAACATTTTGCTTTCCTCAATATTTGTGCTAAAAAAACTCATTTCACTAACGAATGAAATTCTTTACTTTTTTGTCCGTTCGGCTCGCTGTCAAAATTTCCATAGTCAAAAATTTTACAATGATTTTGGTCTCAATTATTTTTTTTTATTTTCCGATCCGCGTTCAATGACTAGGGTTGGGATCCCAGTGAGGTAAAATCCATTGGAATTCAATAACGGGACGGTAATTTTTTCCAAATTTCCAAACAATCGAGAGGTTCAGCCTCGAAGTTCATTTTCGACAGCATTGTCAAGAACGAATTTTTTAAATTCATAACTGTAACCCGGAAAAATCGATGAAAGAGGTGAAATTTTTGGGAAGGAAAAAACGATATTTTGTTTGAACGGTGCGACGTTGAGCTCCATTACGTTGAGTAACGAGCCAGAAATAACTGAATTTTTCGACAGGTTTTGAGGGACAACGCTGCGCAGTGGTACGACTGGTCATTCTATTTAGCGTGGTTGGGAGTCGCAACTTGTTTGGCGACAATGACACTGTTCCTGATAGCAGCGACTTGTCTGAGACGCGAGCGAGCCCGTGAACAGGCGCAAAATGTTCAATACATAATGCCAGGTGAAGAAAAACAATGGAGAACAATTGAATTTAACTAATCTTCGCTTTTCGTTTCTTTTTCTTTTTTTTTATATGGGCAACGATCATGGGCAACGTTACAAAAAAATGGCGACTCGGTGACGACGAACAAACAAATGAAAAAAATGAAAAAAAAAAAACAAACAAACAAACAATTTGCTTTGGGGACACACCTACGCGGGCACATTCGCAATACCGGGGCCTCGCTACCTTCGTAAACACACGAAAATCGGCGCTTCTTATCTTCCTGTACGGGGACCATCCTCTTCTCATCTTCGCTCATAAAGGTCCTCAAGGATAACGCGCTAATCTCGTACGACTGGTCGTACGTGGTTGCTTGGGTCGGCGTCGGTTGGTCGCTCGTCAGCGCAATATTGTTTAGCGCTGCTGCGATTTGCTTGAGGGGCGAGAGAATGCGCGACGAGGCCATGAACATGCAGTACCTCATGCCTGGTACATACAGTAACCACATACTTGCTTCTACTAACTTTTTTTATAGATTTTTTAACAGCCCATTTTATTTTTACGTTGTATAATTCAGCATTTTTTATTCGGTTATGAATAATTCCTCCGTATCGTCACAGGTCAGATGATGATTTACTCGATACAGCGAATGTTCGAACGCACGTCATCCAAAGTTCCAAATTTTTATCTCCAATACCGCTGCAAATAGGTTGAATGAAAACAGAGATTTTGCCAAAGGAACTCAGCTCGTTGGCGCAATGATACAAAGTTTTTCTAGCTCTCACTGTTTGACCTGTGACCATAGAACAAATTTATCTTCATTGTTTATTGTCGAGCCTTTTAACGGAGGTCGTTAAATGTTCAACAGAGCTAAGAGACGAGTACGCGAAGATAATCCATTTAAACTAAAACACTTTATGATTATTTTCCAATCAAGTGGTGCAGTCTAGAAATAATGAATGACGTCAAATATTGCACTACGAGAATAATGTTGAGCTACTAAAGTCAAGATTTGCAATCTTTGTTCGTGACTGTATTTCACACTCATTTTGCAACTTTCTAATCGTTCACGGGTACTGATAAATTCTCAGGAATATATCGTAAAAGAATTTGAAAAAATGGATAAATGATTTAATCATCAATGTAAATTGTGCAGACGAGGATTCGCCATAAAATTAGATAACGAAACGTTGCGTCACTAACAGTATCAACGATTTAAGGAATAAAATACAACTGCGATGTACTCACTGTGGCACAAGTTCACTTAGTTTATCATAAATATGTTTTTTCACTAGAAAACCTATATTTTATGGAAATAATATGAAATAATATGGCAAAGGAAAACAGAATACGAGTGACTTTGTTAATGAGCGATCCGCGATAATCCGGAAGTGAAATAATAATACTTTTGAATATTTCATGATCCACATGAGAATGAAAGTACTAACGGGTGTATTGCGTTATTTAATTTCCGTGTCTCGACACTTCCGGCGTTGTGGACTCGCGATTTGCCACACTCGCTCGTTTTCCATTCGTTCCTTTTTCTCTGTATTATAATAATCTTGAGGAAACGGTCGCGCAAAAAATATTCACAGAAAATGAAAAACCGGTCAGTGACGAATTAACAGCTTGCTTAACGAGGGAATCGACCAATTATTTATTTTTCGACAAGTACCGATCGAGCCGAGGGTCGTTGTGAGCCCACTTTTAACCGTGTACATATTTATCGCGTAATCTGTTGGGAATTTGACAAGAGTATTTTTCACATTTTGGTACGAATTAACCATTAAATACGAAACTTGGTGTTTGGTTGAATTTTGCATCGTTGGAAACGAGCCTCGTTGAGGCAAAATAGCAATAAACTTGATGTAACGTTTCCAATGTAAGAGATGAAAATCCAAATTGCAAAACAGATAAAAATTTACGTTTGAGACAATCGTGTGACAAAGATTCGCATTCATTATCCAACGGCTCGGTCACAGCAGCAATGAATGATAAAACGAACCATGAAATTTGGAGTTTCCGTCAAAACCATAAAATTTTAAAGGGATAATGGTCCCCCTAACTCCGAATGCATCCCGCTTGCATTCGACGCGAATCACCGTAATGACCGAGTGCATAAAATTCAGTGAAAGGTGTACAGAAAAGAAATTTAATGCTCGAAACAATAACTTAAAAGAAGGATTGTAAAAACGTGACTGGACTCAACGCCCAAAGGCTTGCGTGAATCTTTATGCGAAGAATCCGTTCAAAATAATAAATTCGAAAGGAGACGAGTTTCACACTGCCACTGAAAAATAGCCTCGTTCGATATTCATTTTTCATAGCGCTATAGTACTTTTACTTTTTCCCTGGATTTTTTATTCCCTTGCTAAAGAGCCATCGTAGACTCACGCTCTGTTTGACTCGCTCTGCTCGCGGATTAGTATAATTTTGTCACGCTCTGACTGTGTGTTCTTCGTACATGCTGCAAATTCAATAGATTTTTGCGATACTCTAAACTCGTACTTTCTACAGAGCTCGTTCTCAGCTCTCCGCGATTCATTGATCTTCCAATCTAATATGATTTCCCTCGGTCAAGAAAAAATGATAAAAATTTACTCCGAGTTCGTGTGATCGATGGAGAGAGAAAGAGAGAGGAAAAGATAGAGAGAAACTTCGTGATAGTACGACTGCCAAGTCCGGCTCAGTCGAACGGGACGTTCGCGGTAAATTATCCACCGTCATTTCAGCTAAGTACCAGTCAGTGGGAAAGTGACATACTTGCCTGAATACCCGCACTCAAAGTCTCTTTTTCTCTTTATCCTTCTATCATCGACTTTGTATCTGACTTTTGTAGAAATGCGTATTCGCACGACCCTCATGCGAGACTAGCCAATCTTTTTTTCACCTCACTTCCGGTTACTTGGTTTTTTTTTGTACAGTTTAGATAAAAGAACATTGAGAAGGATTTTTTCTAATTGCATCGTTTGATCTAATTGAAAGGTCATGTACTTCGAGGCAACTATCGTACAGCATCCAAGTCAAATGGGAGTTAAATCTTTCCAATAGATTTATGTCAAGTCTAATGTGGATCAATATTGAAAGGGTCAAGCAAATTTCTACAAAGACACGTTTTTATTTATATTTTTTAAAACGAATGCGCACGTTTCAACTGATTGTAATAATTGTAACTTTTATTTCGTTCTTCAAGACTCGTCCTAATCTAATGGGAATCGAAAGTTCCAACTTTAAGAGTTGAAATTTTGAAATATGCTAGAAATAAACAGCGTGCATCTATTCTTGGAATTATTGTAGAATACACCGACCAGTTGTTGAGAAAATAATTAACGATAATCACATTTTTCGGCTCTCGTGGCAGGCACACTTCCTGTGCGACGATTTGGATTTCATGAAATAGGATCCTCCCAACTTTGAAGAGTCAAAATCGAGAATAAGAAAATAGAGTGTTTTTAGATATCAATGATGTCTTGAGAAAGCCTTGTTACCGGTGAAAATCACTTGGGAATGGAAAAAGAAAAACACTTATTTGAGGTTAACGAGTAATAAAGACAAACGGTGGAGCCAGCTGGTTTAAAATGTAGATATGCATACTCATATAAATAGAAAATGGCTGTTGTCACATTTCGTTTGACGATTTCACTACGAAAGTATTTAAACCGCTATAATTTTATTAAAAATTGATGAATCTCAGCAAATAAGTTAGACATAATTTTAATGATTGAGAGAATAAATTTTCATCGTTTCTTTCACTGTGTTGCGACTAATTGTTTGATCGAGGGGAAAAACTCTAGGATGAAATAAAGTTGTTATAATTTCCGAAGATACAAATTGAAGGAATTTGTGAATGGGATTCGTATCGTATGACTTGAGAGACAAGATAAGACTGGATTCATTAAAATCGGTAAACAAATGGATAATGTTCTTTTTTGAGGAATTTGTATCTATGAGTTGATGATGCTTTCGGAAAGCTATCGTCATTGATATTTTTTTAGGCCAAAAAGGCATTTTATTCCACAAATCACGTTTAACGTCTTCAATTAGTGCATTAAACTGAGCTTATGAATATCGTAAAATTTGAGCACTCGTTTGGCTAGCATGCAGTACAGTAGTTACCTTCACGCGCCGTAGCTGCTCACCGTTATTTTTAATATTCCTTGGAATGAAATGGAAAAAAAAGTTGAACATGCAAGATTCAAATTAATTATTTACTCACTCAAGTTTTAATTTCACGAGAATGATTTTGCTCCTTCTTGTTAAAATTGTCGTTAAAACACAACGCTGATCAATTTTTTATTTCGAGTGTCGAGAAATTATTCAAATTTTTTCGTTTTTTATTCACTTCGTATTTGCCCCGCGAAACTCGTGAAATCCAATAATCGCGTATGCCCACGCTCGACTTTCCTCCCTTTATCAATTTTTTTCCCTCGTTAATCCAGCCTCGCCAGAGTCTAAGAGCTTTTCTCCCCTCGGTTAGGTGATGAAATTTGCCAATGACGTAAACTCCGACCCATGTCTGCTCAGGAACAGCGAGAATGTGTTTTACGAAGAGGCTCCTGTCCGCCTTAACGCCTTAAAGAATCGTCATTTCTTTTTACTCTCGTTTCTATTTTTCGAGGATTAAAAATTTAAGAATTCAAGAAGAACAAACTTCAGCACTTTTTACAGAGAAAACTCGTTGCCAAATAATTTAATGAAAAATCCTTTTAAAAATTTTCATCCTCGCATAAGCTCGTTTAAAAAACTTTTCACGCGTACTTATCTCAACTATTGTTTTTCTTTTCCACAGTTTATCCGCAAAAGCAACAATACGCGTACGCGGGTTATCCAGCACCAGCTGCTTATCCAGGACCATATTATCACGGCTCGCAATACGGGCCTTATAATTACTGAAGCGAGAACTGGAAGATTGTACACGGCTGACCAACGTCTGTGGGAAGAGCGAAATAAACGAAGATAAAAATACGATTGAATAAACGTGACGGAGGGATAAAAAGTAGCGAAAAATCTTGATCTTCAAAACGAATATCATCGAGACTAAAAGAGATGAAGAATAATCAAACAAGAGCACGTGCACAAACACCATTTGCGTTCGTATGAATTCCGCTATGCGGAATTGGCACGGTAACGTTGTGAGCAGAGACTCACAAATGAGTGCATTATTAAAGCTTCTTTTTCCGGAGTCTAAAGCTCAAACGACGAAGGAAGTTCATTCGACATGCAGAAACACGAAAATTAAATGAATTCCACATGACTAAGGATCTGATTGAAAAATTCAGCTATATATATTTATAAATATATAGAAATTTGTGTAACTTATCAAATAATAATAATAATAAATAGTTATATAATTTTGTAACTTATAGAACTTATAATAAGATCTTCATTTTCTATGCGCATTCGAGCTAACTGGCTCCTCGGGTATTTAAAAGAAAAACACGAATTTTCAACATTTATGTTCGTCTTCGATTTCGAAAGAAACATACAAACTGCGTGTAGGAAATACGAGGAAGAGATCGATGATGGAAAATTGTATCATTTTATTGTTTGTTTTATAATATTTTTTTTTTTGAAAATCCGCAAGGCGGTGCTGCTCAAAATCCAACCATCTAATATACACGCCAATGCGTACGTATGCAAAACTACCAAACCGCGTGTTATGCATTTAATTTTATATTATATTTGAATATATATTTCTTTGCTAAAGACGAATAAAATAGTAACACAGCGTGCTGGTTCGTCATTGTCATTTCGTTTCATCTATTGTTCGTTTTGCGAGAAAAAATCAAGGAAAAAATCAATAAAATCCATAAACACATCTCAGACGAATCGTCATAACAATATTTAAGATTTACTTTGTACGAATCTAAGAAATATGCGACGCTCAAGTTTGCAACGTTAGAGTTCAACGAAGTGAACGAAAAAAAGATTTGTAATTCACCAATTATTTATTTCACGGTCATTGGTGTAGGTTGAAAAACTAGAAATTTCAAATTCGACAGGAAACAATATTGAAGATTTACTGAAATTATTTGAGAGATTTTTTTTAGATCATTTCGTTGGACTTCAACGTTGCAAACTTCAGTGTCATAGAAATATTAGATTGTTCGAATTTCTACTTGTTTTTCAGTCAATATACTGAAAGCGAATAAAAACCTTCCCTTTCCTTCATTTGTTTTTTTCTTCATCATTATTGCTTTTCCATTTTCTGTACTTCGGAGTTTTTTCTTTTTCTATCAATTACTCAAATGCGGGCATGCAGCGTAGCTACGTATTATACTATTTAATTTTTCACTTTAGCATTCGTATGCAACTACACTTGGCTCACACACTGAACTGACAAGGACTTTGGAGAAAGTTATCCGTTCGGATCTCCAAATAATTTTTTTACGAGCTCATCTCTTGTGACGAAGATTTTTCAAACTACATTGGTCCAGTCTATTGTTGGATGGTCTAGAAAAATATTTTTTATCTCAAGCTAAGTTCAAATACTCGAAATATTGGTTCACAAATGAGGCAGAGCTTATTCCAGAGATTTGTGATTTATCTTTTAAAAAGATTTTCCGGCTAACCGAAATGAGGGTAATGCGAAGTAAATATCAAATCTGTTTCGAGTAGTCACGATCGAAGAAAAATTCCGTGAACCCTGAACATTGAACGCTGTCCATCGAAATATCGCGGAAACATTTTTTCAATAAAGTTGCAAACGCGGCTTTCGTTGTAAAAAGTCTTGAAGCAAACTCGTTCGTGAATGCACTTGTTTTCCAGTCGCAACTGCGACTCTAGAAAATAGATGGAAAACAAAAATAATTTAACAGTCGGTGATCACGTATTTCTAATTATTAAATTGGCGACACTTCCGTTGCAACCCACCTGACGTTGTTTATATTGTATTGTGAAAAAAATTCCAGCCGCACTCTCATTAATTAATTACACACTCAATAGTTTCATGATTCGTCATAGTCACAAGTTTACAAGGTCACTGAAAATTTCTGCTTTTCGTAATTATGCAGGAACGTAATGGAATAATATTTTTTGACATTTATTTTCACCAAGAGCCGTCACTTCATATTAACAATTGTTGCGAGAATGTGGGATCACGTGGTGTCTTCTCCTTTCATTTATATTTGTTTCTATTTAAATATATTTTTATATATAGTTTCACTGAGGCATAGTCAGTACAGCGAGCTGCTCTACAGTTTTGCAGCAGGTCAGTATGGAACGGCGCAACGGTATTGAGTGTCATGCTGCCCCTCTCGTCAGTTCAGTATCTCCGCGACTCTCGTTCGAGTAACATCATGGTCTCGTCAATGATGAGGCTCTGCCTCACCATTTTAGTTCCTTGTATTACTGCTCAGGAAACATATGTAACTAACTCTCCACTCAGAACCGAAAGAGTGAGTATGCTAATAAATTTTTAATCTGAATATTTATTATTTTTCCGGTACTTTTTACGTGCGAGCATTAAACGTTTTGCTGGACAACACTGACAAACATCAGTTTACTTATTCTCGTGGACCGATTACGAAATACTACATTTTTCGCTATAAGAAATGTTCACTTTTTTTAAAGTTACAATAACATTGAGATAACCTACGAGTTTTTATTAATTTTTTTCGTGTGTTCAGATTTTGCATTCGGCAAGCGATCTTAATGAAAATCAGCTGGCCAGAATCGCTGGAATGACAAATATACGACACATGAACGAGGTTCTCGATAAAATATGTATTCCACGAGTTGTTGGTAGTTCTGGACATAAGAAAGTGAAAAAAGTAAGTACGTATTATTACTCTATTTCTACAACTGTCAAAGTATTTGAAATATTTCTGTTTTTATATTATTTCCAATGAAAATTCATTTTTTAACAAGAGTGACAAAATTCTAAAAATCTTTGTTTTTTTTTACAAAAATAATGTTGCAGTATAAAGTTTAAAAAAATATTTTATTCTAAAACCAATACAAAAGGTGTAAGAATTTTTGTTTGTTATATGCTTTCATTCCAGCCTCTTCAATAAAATTTCTTTTCAGATGAATGTGCAATCTTTAAAAATGCACTTTTTCTCCTTACAGTATTTGAAAGATTCCATGAAAAGTCTTGGATGGACTGTGGAAACTGACACTTTTACAGAGGAAACACCGAATTTAGGTATCTTGGAATTTGAGAATATCATTGCCAAACTGGATCCTGAAGCTAAACGCTATCTTGTTTTGGCCTGCCATTATGACTCTTTGTACACCAGAGAGGGCAACTTTGTTGGTGCTATTGACAGCGCTGTTCCATGCGCACAACTTCTTAACCTTGCAACTGTCATGCAAGAATCTTTGGGTTCTTTGAAAAATGTTAGTTTTTTATAACCATATTTATATAGTTTAAATTCCTGAATGGTATCTATGCTTTGTCGTTTCTAAAATTATCAAATTAGTTTGAAACTTAAGTTAACTATTAGTCGTATTGATTTCCAGGAAAAAAAATTTCTCAAAAAAATTCCTTCTCATTGTCATTGTTATACCGTTTTCCTTTCAAACAGAGTAACGTGAGTTTGATGTTCATTTTCTTTGACGGAGAGGAAGCATTCAAAAAATGGGGACCTTCGGATTCGATATATGGAGCCAGACATTTAGTCTCAAAATGGAAGGACATATCATCATACCGCTTGGATCCAAAAATGAGTGATCTGGATAGAATAGTGCGTTGATATAGAGTCCACTGTTGAATAAAAACACAAATTGAAATTATTTCATTTATCAAATTGCGAATAATTGCACAGTTTAAATTTCAAAATTTTTCATTTTATCTTGCAGGATATATTGGTATTGCTTGATCTCCTTGGATCATCCAACCCAATGTTTTACAACTATTTCAAAAATACAACACGTTGGTACTTCCAGCTTGTGAAAGCTGAGCGAGCTTTAGCCAGGATGCACAAGTTCCAGAACTATACATATGGATTACCAGAGCCTGAATATTTTAAAGCTTACCCTGAGCACGTCAGCTATGCTGTAGAGGACGATCATATACCATTTTTACGAAAAAGTATAACATATTAGAAATTTATCTATTATTTTTTCCGTTAGACTCGCATGAAATTTCTATGAGAAATTTTATGTGGAAATTTTATTGTTCGTTAATAATTCTTGATGAACCTCTAATAGTCATTTTATTTGAAGACTGGCATTACTTTTCTAGTAGAAATATATTTTTTAGTTCTACCAGTAAGGTGTTGTAATGAAAAATGAATTTTGTTAAAATTTCGTTTTAACAAAAATTCTGTATTTTTCAGACGTCCCAATCATTCATTTGATACCATATGGATTTCCATCTTTCTGGCATACGCCTGATGACAATCGAAGTATCGTTGACATGCAGACAACAGAAAATCTTAACAAAATATTGCGAGTTTTTGTCGCGTCTTATTTGCATTTGAACATCTGAACTCTTCAGTCGAAACAGCCTGATATTTTGAGCAAATAAAAACGAATAAAAACTGCCTATGATCTTTTGTTATTGGCATAGCAAAAATGTTTTCCAATTATGAATTATTTATATTTTCAACATAATTATGCACAAATTTTAAACTAAATGGGCCTGTGTGGAGAACTGTAAAATATGAGTCATCACTCCGTTCGATACTACATGAATCAATTGTGAATATATACATATGAATGAAATACATTGTAAATAAATAAATTATATTTTACTTGCCTTCATTTCGGCACTAATTTTAAGGTAATTCTTTCTATCGCCAGGCTTAGTTCATAAGATTTAAAAAAAAAAAATTTATGCTGTACTTAAACCTTTAATAAAGGGCTGTGTCAAATTTCAGGGTCGGTTATCGACCTAATTTCAGAGAAATATTAATTATTAAAATTGGTGGTTTTCGTGAAGGAATTTCAAAACGGCATACAAAAACCTAACTTCCGGTTGCTACAAAAGGGTATATTTGCCTAGAAATCCATAAAATTCCGGAAAAAACTGTAATTCATATACTTAACACTTGTAGTAATCTAATACTCCCAAAAAAAGTTGCCCTTATCGGCCTATTTTTTACGGAATATTAAGTTTAATTTAAACTTCCGGCATTGGATTTCCTACGACTCGCTATGATAAAGAGACATGACAGTAAGGCATCAGCTGAGTGTAGTCCTAACCTCAATTTGACAGATCAGCAGAAAAGAGGTTAAACCGGTTAAACACTCACGAGTGGTCGAGTAGAAAAAGACGGAGAGAACCGGTGTTGCCAAACGTAAGGGGATACTACGTGAATCGTTGGACTAACTTTTTTTTAATTTTTATAATTCAATACGAACATTCATTTGGGCGGGTTGTTCGAACTTCTAGGTAGCTTATCTGGCGGGTAAAAGCATTGACTTGTAGACCTTTAACTGTCAGATAGGCTTACCTAGAAGTTGGAACAACCCGCCCTAAATGAAAACTTTTGTATTATTATTTCTGTCACTTCCGATAATTATCTGATGAATTTTCGGCTACTTGACGATATAAAAGCCAAGTTTTCTTCTTTCGATATTATTTCCACCACACCCAAGGTTGGTGGATTGGTAGCATTGCATAGGTAAAAAAGTCATCTGATAGTGGTAACCGTGAAAATTCAGGTTTTTAAGGAACTAGCGGCATTAGCCGCAAACCCCGCTCAAAAATGTTCAACGGTTGTGTATCTTCGAATTCAAAGTCTTGTTAAAAACATAAAATATCGAAGAGATTTGTGTTTTTAAATATACATGTGAATAATAAAATGTTAGAATTTTCATTGGGATATCGTGAAGTGGTACCCGATCAGACATTGCCAGAGAAATGGAAGGAAATAACTCTAAATACCGGTAAGCGTCAAACAACATAACCTTGTTTCTGTGAACTGTGGATTTAATTACAAAAAATATAAAAAACAATGTATAAAATAATAAGTGTGCATACGTATATTCACAAGAGGAAACACTCTTCAAGATCCTTCTTTCACTGGTATTTTGGTATCCGGGGATCGTTCTTGTGTATCACTAAGCGTGCTTCCTTAACCCCAAAATCTTTAATCCTTTTTTCGCGCCACGATCGTCTTTCTTCCGATTTTTCATCAGTTTTTTGTACTTAGTGGGCGCACGCAAAACATCTTGCTATATGATTATTTTTATTATTTTATAAGAATCTATTTTCTCGATTAAAATTTTTTTTATCAAAGATATGTGTGTCTCGCATGCATTTTTCATAACGAACGTTTCGAAATTTATCATTATCGCTGTGATTCCGGTATTATTCTTTCGATTTTTTTCTCCCAAAATTTCGGCAGTATGAGTACATGATAAAGTTACTTGAAAACGTGGAATTTAACAAATGAATTAAGACTAAAGTAAAAGAATGTTCCAAAAGATTAAACTTACATACTTTTTAAGTCTAAACTTTGACATACCAGTTGATTTTCTTTCAATATTGTACAGTATATAAAAAATAGTTGGATATAAAAATTTAGGCAAATATACGACACACTTTAGGAAATTGAATGATATTTTTATTTGTTCAACAATGAATAATTTTGTATGCAATATTTTTATAAGAGAATTGTGTAAATTCTATTTTTTTTTTCTAGGTGGAAGTCAAAGTACTCTACAAGATATAAAAGTACCGGAAAGAGCCGGTGGCTATTCTTACAAGGATAATTCCAAACACTTCACTCGAAATCGTTTCATTTACTGGCGCATATGTCACGACGTCCTCGAATTAGTAGAACACAGTCTCGACATTAATCTTGCAAACTGCAAAGTTCGATACAAATTCACGGACACCCCTATTCTTGATGGAATATCCATTCATGAAACTGTCAATTCTGTGGTCATACTAGTTGTTACTGTTTCAAGTGTCCACAAGCTCACTTTCCCTCATCCCGACAAAGTTCATAAATCAGAACATCTGTTGGGTTCTCATCCTGAACTTAGCGTACAGTCAATTCTTGGTGAGGCATCTGTTCACACGGCTCGAGATCCTCATACTTTTCATGTTATTGCCAGTGCAGGAACTACTAGTAAGTCAAGATGATTTTCATCAAATTCTTGTAATTAACATGTGCATAGGTTTTGTGAAAAAAAAACTGTTCTGTACTTGATCGAATTCTTTCGTTGCAATCGACTTTGAAAATGAAATTTTTTTCAATTCCAGTTTTCTCAGATGAATCATTGTTTCGTTCAGTAGAGAAGTGTCACAAATCATCAATCATTGCACAAATTCGTGTCGAACATTTTTTATCTATAAAGTTTCAATTTTTTTTTTGTAATATGTTTTTTTAACATGATAATTTTTTATGATTATTTCGTTTGTCACAGATTCTCCAGTTCCACACGTAGCAGCGTCATGGCTAACTTTGCCTCACGAAGAAGCGCTTTTCGCGTTAGCTTACAATTCCGGGACGATTCTGGTTCTGCGTTTGGATACAGTAACGGGACTAGTGCACACGAGCGAACTCAAACAAGATTCTATAATGCCAAGATTTTTGAGCGGTATCGCGACAGCTTTTCGAGGGCGAAGCTCAGAGGGCCAAGTGGCAATGTCTCTCGTCATACACACTTGCGGCAATGACACTTATCTCTTCGCTCTATGCCGCGAGGGTAACGTCCGCATGTGGTCCTGTAACAAATCCCAATGCGTCGCAGTCGCTGACGTTGCAATCGACAATCGTGTCGCTTCCCAGGGTGCTCATGGTCACATACTACGAAAAGTACTTGGTTCTGATAACGAGCTTTATTTAGGCGCGTATCTGAAATTCGGGACTGGCTGCGAATTTAGTATTCTCAAGCCTGTACAAGATGCTGGACTATTCAAATTCGTTAGGACTTGTACTCTTTTTGCACCGGACGTAAGTATAAGTTCGAGAAATCACTTAAAAACTGATACTTTCTTATTTTTCCATACCAATTTTTGTTTTCTTACACCAAATCAATAATAATACTAAAGTAAAGGACAATCTTCAGAAAAGTGTATGTCTGTGTTTCTGAAAATTTCAGCAACACCTCGTTGATTTTGCTTTCACTCCAACTCGTCTCTGGGCTGTGTGGAGAACAACGGATATGGACACCGTTGCAGTGACTCATGCGCAGCTTCCTCTAAGCGGGGCACAAGTTAATTCCGAATGGGAAACCGCGATTCTCGAGCAACCTCCTGACCGTGATTACATCGTTAGTGATCCTGGCACCGATCCCCGTCAAGCTTACATCAATTACATCTTTCATCCTGGACAATTTTCACTAGCTGATATCACACGAGCTCTCAGTATTTATAGAAGATCGAACCTTATCGCTGACATGACTCTTTCACCCGCGATACTCAAAGAACGCGTCTGCATGGCCGTCGAAGCCGAGATACAAGCGGAAGTGATGGATTACGAATTGATGGACGAGGATTATCTCGAAATAGCAAATCGCTGTTGGTCCAAATTTTACTCTTGCGTTATACAGTATCACGTCAACGGGACGAGACCTGTTGGGCTACTTTTACTTCCGAGTGTTTACGGAATTGCTTTACTGAAAAAATCGTCCTTCTCTCTGCTTCGACCTATGGAAGCCTTGGAACATCTCATGCTTTCCAACGAAAAGTCCTACGCTTCAAGATTCAAATCTACACCTGTACTCTCCCAAGACGAAGACACTTGCCAGGATCTTATCACTTTAATGTCAGCTTTGGTTATGCTCGAAGAACAATTATCCGAAGAAGTGAAAACTGGCATGGAACGAGAATTATATCACCTACAGAGCCCCGATATTGTTGTCGAGGATTTGTTCTCGAGACTCGCCATAGAACCTGACGATCCTGTAAGCTTCACTTATTTTTCTTATTTAAAGTACTCTGGGATATCGATTTCTGTTGGTGAATTAGCGCGGAACTTATTTTTTATGTCTTTGCTTAGCTTTCAGATTTCGACTTCCAAATGGATTTGCATCACAAATTGGAAAACGTGAAGGACCCCTCGAGTGCCATGGGAATGTTGCTAGAAGCTTTGACCTACGATCTTGGTCAACCAAACAAAATGAAACTTGACATGGAACAAGAAGTCCCAAGCAGAATGCTTCTCAGTGTGAGCCACCTTTTCAGCAGCCAATTGGGAATATCGACCGTTGCGGAGAGCGTAGCGCAGATAACGCTTCTGCGATTCTCGATTTGTCGAGACCTACTGATCCTCCAACAAATCGTCCTTTCCCGACCTGAAGTTTTTGACTCTCAAGTTCTCCACGCGATTAAATCGTTTCTGGCTCCTCGAACCGTTGTACTTACTCAGGCTTACTATGTCGTCATGTGGATTTGCGAATCAACCGCGACTTGCACACCTCCTCAAGCCTTGCTGTAAGACTCCGTTCATTTGCTCCGTTCAAAATCTTTTACTTCGAGTACCTAGCGGTAACGTTTTCAGTTTAATCATTGTTCCAGTGAAACTAGCGTTCAGAGATTATCATCGCTGAAATTGACGGATTCTCGAGCAACGCTTGGAAACAGACAACAGAGATCGTTGTCGCTTTTAGAATTGTTTGTCCAAAGCGGTGGTGCGAAACACGCTCATACTTTGATGGCCCACGCGACGGATGTCGATCCGAGTGCTCTCACACCATGGCATTATGGGATGCTGACTCACGTGACGCTTATCGCTCAGCTAGTGTATCCTTTTTAGGTGACAACAGGCAAATGAATTATTATAAATCAAAAAGCTGAATGAAAAAATTCTTTAACTAAATTTTCGCAGTTGGCCAATTTCGGGTAATTTCATATTTCCTGAATGGTTACTCTCGAGTTGTCAATTTCTCCTGGTACAGGAATACGTAAGATTGCTCCGAACGTGGTGCGAATGGAACAGCGCATCAAGAAAATTCATACTCGCAGTTGCGTTGTTAGAAATGGGTGAAACCCGAAAGGCCTGCGACCACTTTTTACGCGCTTCCAACGGAGTTTTAACGGATTCTTTCCTAGCTGACGTGCTGCTCGAATCGAATGTGACGTCGGACAGTAACGCTCTCGTACAATATTACTTGAAAGTAATTGAATTATTCGAGCAACATAACGCCTCCGATTGTATAATCGAACTCGCAGAAACAGCGATCACGATTGCTTCGAAGGACGATCCGAATCTGCCAACACTTCATTCCATAGTATTTACTCAGCACCTTACTCTGGGCCACCACACAGAAGCATATCACTGCTTAAACGCTAATCCCGATGCTGCCAGACGCGCCGACTGTCTGCGTCAACTCGTTGTCACTCTCTTCGAGCGAAAAAAACTTATGGACCTCGTCTCGTTTCCTTACGTCGACATGTACGAGGATCTCGAGAGAATCGTCGAGGGCAGAGCTCGCAGCGTTGATCTTATGGAAAATAATTATTACAACTTTCTATACAGCTTTCACATTAATAAGGGAAATATGAGAAAAGGTAAAGTCGAATTTCGTGCATGTATTGAAAAGTGGATGAGGAAATAGAATAATATTCCTTCGAATACATTTTTTTTCTAAAATCTTTATTTTTTGAAATTTCAGCTGCTTCGGTGATGTACGAACAAGCAATGCGACTCAGCCAAGAGTCTCATTCGGCATCGATCATAGCACGACAATCTCAGTGCCTTTTGGCATGTATAAATTCGCTAAATCTCGTGAACGAGAAATACAAATGGATAGTAAGACCAGTCGTAGACAGTAATTATCCAGACGAATCGAATCCTAAGAAAAAACGGAGCATAGACGGTCGGGAAGTTTTACACTACAAAGTTAGAAAACAGGTGGAAGTTCTTGAACTTGCGGACATAAGGAAAGAATATTATTTGGTCGACGCGAGGCTCAAATTGTCGAAACTCAATTCGGAAATGCATACAGTCGCTCAGGCCTGCCCGTCGGAACTCATAGCGATCCTTTCGAGCGTTGGACTTTACACGACTGCCCTTCACTTGTGCGATCAATTCAACGTACCGAAGAGCTCCGTACTCGAAAATCTCGCGTCGCACTGTTTGAGATTGAGTGAACAAGAAGATCCTAATGCCTGGGATTGGCTCATACAAAATGATGTTTTCGGTAAGAAATTCTCCAATAAAAAATTGCACAATTGAAGGAATTGCACAGCTTTTCTTACGGATCATAATCTTTCAGAAATAATTGTTACTTCTTTCGCTCATACGAATAATTAAATTGCTGAATTTATATCAAATATGGAGTTCGCAGACCACGTAGGACGGTGTTTTTTTAGGTGTTTTCAAAATTTCAAAACGATCGAATGAATAGAAAATTTGTCTTGACAAGAATTCAAGATTTAAGATCACGCGAGCTCGATGCTTGGATTCAAGATTTGTGATATTTTGCCAACGCTCAGAATTTCCCTACTCATTCAAACGATTCAATCATTTTGACTGATTAAAACAGAATTTTCTTTAAAATGAATAGATGTTGGAATTGATTGGTAATTTTGACTGATTATGAGAAAATGATTTTTCAAAAAGTTTCTACTTTGCTCCCGTATTTTTTTACAGACATAAGTGGTTGCAGTTCGAACGTAGCTAACATCAGCTGGAGACTTTTGGAAAGGTTGACCTTGCTCCACGAGAAAAAAGACAGTAGCGAGCTCCACAAAGGCGTTGCCAGAAAATTACTTCACCGCGGAGCTTTTCTACCACAATGGCTCATGTCTTCTTACAAAGTAAGGAAATAATTTCCACCAAAACGTAGTAAAATCCGCAATTTTCATGAAAAGTACTCAACTGTATTTCATTCATCGATTTAATACCATTTGGTCGCAAAACATTATCCGATAAACTTAATGTACACAAATGTTAATTTTATGCATAACGAATATGAGATTGAGCATACTGATTTTCATCGCAGAAACGCAATCCCGCCGAGCTTCTTCGACTCCTGTTAAACACTGGTCGATTATTAGAAGCAACTGACTTAGCATTGGATTACGTGAACGCTGTTCTGGGCGAGGGCAAAGAGCATTTCGGGTTAGAAACTCCTCTGGTTTCTACCGCACCGGCGGTCTGGTTGCCGTACAACACACTAGAATTATTGTTGCTCGAGTTGGAACACGCGAGCAAAGAGGATCCCGTTTATATCGAGGTATAAAGGAAACGTTGACATCGTCAGAAAATTCATTCGGTGCTGTCTTCGTGCAAAATTTGGAACTTCATTAAAAAAAAAACCAATTCAATTTATCATTGAATTGGTTTTTCAGCTAAATTGATTTTTCATGATTTTCCATTACTATTGAAATTATTGAAATACAGAAATAATTTCTGTAAACATAAAAATTTCAAATACACCGACTTAATTCGTTGATCTACATTCATTAGTCCAAATTTAAGCGATGCCACTGAAAAATGAAAACCTTTTTTCAATTGTTCTTTTACAGAGTCACGATCGATTAAAGAAAACTTTGGATCACTATATCGATACTGTCGTTCGCGTTTCCACTGACATGATTCGTTACAAGGTCCAAAACGCTTATACAATTGAGAGTAAGTATTATCACAAAGTTTTTAAAACCTAACCACTAATGGGTATCAGCCGTTATTAATCATACGTGCTCTATTAATTCCTCCGTTCTATGGATCACGCGTAAATTGGCTTGTGATCAAGTGACATTAATATTATGAAGACTATTATTGTGCCGAGTATTCCCGTTACTACCGCTGCAACCATTTGAGGACATCTGTTGAACATCACCTAAAAACAAACACATTTACCAACCATTTGTACTCAATTATTTCATCTTTTTCTAATGTCTTTTCCTTTACCATTAACAGAACAACGAGCGCTGTTATGAAAATCGAACCAACTGGCAGCAACAACCACATTGCAGAATAGTGTCGTTGTAGTTCCGCCTCTATAAATCAATTCGAAGTATATAACGCACACAAATTCATTCGTCATTTCAATGAAATTAAGAAGGAAAAAATTCATTCTCATTTTAAAAAATATCTTTCACGACGTGACAATTATTAGTGATTGTTCATTTTAACAATCTTGAGTCTGATTTTTATTCATTTTTCTTTATCGGTCTACTTTTTTCTCATACATCAAATAGCAGCACTCGATACGAGAAATATTTCAGATTCCTTATGATGATTATAATACTATCATGGAATGAGTTTTATTTATTAATGTTTGAATTTGGTCAATTCTGTTATCACTGTTGAGTTACAAAACATTGGTCCAATTTTTCAACGAGGCGAAGGATCCAAAGATGAATCCAAGAAAAAATCTAAAAATTTGAGTAAAATAAAAATCTATCGTTTCTCTAATCTCTTATTACAAGTTTTGGGATTGCTTGGTGATTTATTTATTGTTTTAGGCATTGGAGGAATTTTTATTTGAAAAACCGAACCATTATTCGTTCTAGAAACTCGAATGAAAAACTGGCGCGATATTATTTTTAAAAAA
Organism: Venturia canescens; assembly: GCF_019457755.1. NCBI lineage: Eukaryota > Metazoa > Arthropoda > Insecta > Hymenoptera > Ichneumonidae > Venturia > Venturia canescens. The sequence continues at coordinate 8,323,178 of NC_057421.1, read as the reverse complement.
TCGTCAATTCGAATGATAAAAAATGCAAAATCACGCGATAAATCGGTGTGACATTTAAAGATACTGTAAATTGTTTTTATTCGTTTCAATATACTCATGAAATGTTAATAACCACTGCGAATCCACTGAACCAGACGTACTCCGTGCCCAGGAAAATGATAACTCGTTACATTTTGGCTATTTATGATTACAGAGGATAGAGATGTGTGACCATAATCGGTCTGAGTCTGCGGATCCAATCTGCCGCCTGAAATCAAATCGGAGCAAGATTGGGTATTATCATTACGAAATGTGCAGCAATGCCGTGCGAAAGTTCAATTGCTTCAATAGCAAATAAATCATGGAATACGTCGAGCTGCAGCTTCCCGGATGAAGAAACGAGAAAGGAAGAGAGTAACCTGGAAGGAAAGAATGAAAGGCGGGAAACTTCAATTGTGCCAATAGAATGAGTTGCTTAATTACCATTTTCTAATCCAAAAATCCCTATCAAGATTGTAACCCAATCAATCGCGAATTACTCCAGATCTTCCCGAAAAGAAATGAAGAGAAAAACGACTAAGAAACAACAAAACATGCACCAATCGTCCCGCCAGGTTTTTGTATAATTGTAAAGAAATATGACGTCAGTGACAACGTTAGTGAAATGTTATAATAAAAAAAGAGCCAAGAATTTGATAAAAATACTCCAGTTTTAACGATATTTCTTATTCGTCAGCGCAACGCGATTTTTGTATTTCGTCATACTGTTTTGTGCCACGATCGTAACTCACCCCAAATTATGTACATGATGAGAATTACTCGTGTCAGAAAGACAAATCCAATTTATCGTCCTGCATCGTAACATCCATAAATCACATGAACCCGAATTATTATAGTTCACAAAAATGAAGTGAATTTCAAAAATTTCTTTTTGGTTTTTATGCTTTATTCAATTTTGGAAGATGAACGCCCTGTTATAAAATTACGCACGGTCCGCCACACTATTTTCGTACCGCGAGTCGCTCGAACCCACGACGACGACTGCACACGATTCTTCATTATACCACAGAGAAAAAAAAACACAAGCAGAAGATAAATCCCAATGTCAAAGGTTGATCGCACTCGGTTCTTCCTTTATACACATCTTTATTTACAGTAAGTCATCTGTTCAGTCTTTATACATATTTAGTCTCGAGATTACAAGATTAAGGTGTCTACAGCGTCGTTTAGATAATCGGATTTTCGCTCAATTATCCATTAATTTGACTACGTCGCGAAAAATTTGCAATATTTTATATATATGTGCATACATTATCAAGACGTCCATATAGATACATACGTGAGATCAAATATTATGTCGTTCAATGAATCAGTACAACAACTTATTCAGTTGCAAAGTTATACAACATAGTTGAAAAACCTGGGAATTAAGATGGGGAAAAATTCACTGTAATGTGTTTTCCTATAAACCGCGATCTTTATAAATCAGCAAGTCGACTTAACGCGATGGTAAATTGAAAATTTTTATTCCGTACTAAATAGTTAACAAGTCTGCAAAAGTAAATAAATGAGTCAACTGACGGAAATTACGTGTAGATAACTCCGAACATTGTTTGAAAACAACTTTTTGTCTATTGTTATAAGAATTGATGATCGCAGTCATCGCAGTGTTCTACGCGTGGTTCTACGAATGTAAAATAATCTAGATATTCCGAGAAGAATTAAATCTAGATAATTTACCGGAAAATGGCGTCAAAGTAGCGGCGGCAAACAGCTGTTTCTATTCTGTTTTGAGTGGTTTTTGTGTATATTGTCGAAAATGGAATATATTTTGTATACGAAATGAAAAAGCCGCGGGATCGATGAAATATTTAGTTTAAAAATGATGAAAATATCGGCTCTGAACGAGGCACCTCAGCCCCGGCCTGAGAACGATGATGAAGATGCTCAAACTATCACGAAAGAAGCCCAGGTACGTTTTTTTGACAATGCAACAACTTTCCCCACGCGATCTACATAACCTCAGATTCGGTCTCTATTGTAGTGACCCATCTGTTCCAAGCCCTCACATGAGAATTAAATTATAGATTATTGCACTCCTTATGTTTCTCAAAACCTTTCAACATTATCTTTCCTTTAATAAACAAAAAAATTATTCGTAGATAATTGCGAATAAAGGGGCGTGTATTTTCGTATATATGTTTGTTATTTTTTTTTTGTAAATAGATGTCCCTAAATTCTAAAGAAATTCTCAATCCGTAATGCATAATGTCTGAGACAAAGTTACATTTAAAAAATGTGTCTCATTTGGGTAAAAACAAACTTGAGACAAAAATCTGAATTGCCTGATAATTGATGTCCGGATTATTGATCAATTGATCAATATATGGAAAATTTAATGAATGAAGGGGAAATAAAATTCAGCACAAAGAAACTGGGTTACGATTTTTTTCTGAATGCTGACGCAACAAATTTTCTTAACTATTTTACTTCCATTGCAAATTGAACTGATCTTGTTGAGTAGATTATAAAATGACAATTATGAAAAAGGAGCATATTCAAAAATCTTCTTTCAATGATTTCCTTAAACAAAATGACATGTAAGTACAATAGGTTCAAAATAACAAATGTTTCTTTACTAAATACCAATGGACATGTGCCATCGTAGAAAGTTGCATAAATTTATCGGTTGATCATCGAGCAAACCTATTGCTTTAATATTTTTTTATAAGAATGAGATGTGCCAAGATATAAAGTTATCGGTTACTAGAAAAATCTGGACTTTTAACAAAAATATTTCCAGATATTCGGATCAACCCGATACCTATTTATAAGAATAAGATTTCTTATTTTGTCTTCTAATTCAAGCGTGAATCAGTTACAACTTCAAAGAAACTCTAATTCAGTTGCAATTCTCTGATGAAAATTTTGAGAACTAAATTGTACGTTTTTTATAGCGAAACTCAGACCTATTGTAAAACCTTCTAAAAATGTTACCAATCTTGCAAAAAATAAGAAGACTTTCAGGATAAATAATTTTGTAATTTAATCAAGATAACGTTTCAGATAAAATCAAACTTATTTGCTTATTGTACTCCAAAAATTTATTTGCATTTCTGGAAAATGAACGACCCTAAATTTTCCAAAAAGATCTTTTCTTTGCGTCAAAAGCAAAATCATTAGAATCCCACTTTTTCAAGCCCATCGGAATCGTTTCCCTTTGATGAACGCAATGATTATCGTTTTTAGGAACAAATTGCTCTCACGGAGTATAACAGAGCACTGGAACTGATGAAAGCGAATAAAGTGCAGGATGCTTTGTTGATTTTCAAAGATCTTTTGGATACAGAATTGTTGGATCAGGTGGAAAAATCGGAGATACCAGATGGAAAATCTCGTCCTATGTTATCACTGAAATACTCATGTTTCAAGAATATCGGAGCGATAGAGGCGTCTTTGGAAAATTATGAAGAAGCGATAGAGAATTATTGGGAAGCGGCAAATCTTGATGACACCGATGTGAGCCTGTGGTACAGAATCGGATGTTTAGCTATGACGATTTCTAATCTCGAATTAGCTTGTTCAGCGTTCAAGCAGGGTTTGAAATGTAATCCAAATCATTGGCCTTGCTTAGACAACATAATATCCGTTCTTTACGCTGTGCCTGACTACATGAACTGTTTGCTCTTTATATCGATGGCTTTGGAACGAGATCCCTCATACGTCAAGGGTTTAGCTTTCAGAGAAAAAATATTCAAGGACATTCCGTACTTTGAAGAAAGTTATAAAATGTACAATGTCGAATGGGCTCTGGATCCTCCGATGGACAGCGAATACGATAAAATATTAGGTGAAAAATTGATCCACGAGGCAAAAGAGATTGCTGATAAATGGGCTGAGTCTTGTAAATCCGAATTCATTCATAAGCCTCTGCCTGTTTTACATTTGAACAAACCTCTTGTCAAATCGACATGGCTCGATTTGGGTGATAGTTTAATTACGATGCACAAATGGATGAGCGATAATTGCTGCAATTTCGTAAGTCGAGTTGTCCTCGAGTTTCAAAAACCGATCGAGGACGAATCTCGTGTTTCCTCGACAGAAGACAACAACGTTGAAGAGTCTGAAGATTATGCAGAGGCAGAGATTTCCGAATCTGGCAGCGTCAACCGAAAGCTCGACATCGATCATTTAGAAAATGATGTCAAAATGGAAACTGATATCGAAGAAATGGATGTGACGGAAAATTCGGATGATCAGCGTGTACCGAACGCTGATTTCGATACAGAAATACGATTGGAGCTTGAAGAAGACGTCAAATCAAGCTCGAGCGATATCCAGATAATCGAAGACGAGGATCCTTTCAAAATTCCGAACATCGAGATTCCGCGATCTGAAAAAAATATCGATGACCAGCGTGAAAAGAGCCACGAAGATCCTCTCGATTATCCGGAAGCCATGATCGTGGCCGAAGACGAGGAAGCTGTCAAATCCCCGATCGAAAAAATCTCCAACGAGATAAGCAACTGCGAAAAATCGAATGAGGAAAATGCCGATAAATCGAATCAAGGCAGTACAGACAAGAGTATAGAAAAGTTGAACGAAAAATCCAACGAACGTACTGAAGCCAAGGAAGAGGGTCAAAAGGTGAAGAAACGCCGGAGGAGCTCGTTGTGTTTTTTACAACAATGGGCATGGAGCAGCAGCAGTATGAGAAGATCAGCGAGAGTCCGTGGCTCGAGTAGGCGAGAAGCCGAGAGGGACGATGTCCAATTGGAGGAAACTCTGAGACGGATGTTTCCCAGCACTTTGTTACCGGACGGTATTAAATTAACGAAAGAAGATCCTTTCAAGAACATCGACGATTCGATGGACACGATGGACGTTTATCAGTTGTTTGCGAATCGTGAGAAAAACGGAGCTTTGAGAGAAGGAAGTAAAAGTACAGAGAGTTCGAAACCCTCGAGTCCGGAGGTAGCAGACTTGCCACAGTATTTCGGGACCGAGGCAGAAAACGCGGACGTTGAAGAATTCATTAACGAGCACAGTGGTAAGAGTAACTTGATGATAATCATTGCTAAATATACTGAATTTTTAAGCATAAAATGGAACCACGATTGGCCGAAGGAGATGGGAACGATTTATCTACAGGCTTACTCGTACACGCGAGAACACATCCCGCATCATTCGCCTTTTGGTTTCGACGAGGACAACGGTATACTCAAATACGATGCCGAAATGACTCTTCTCTTCGGCGAGCTCCATACCGATCGTTGGATGGACGCGAAACCCGATACAGTGCCCACGTCGAGGCTCGACAAAGTCGGAACGGGCATGCCATCCGAAGAGCTCGGTCACATAATATTCGCGAGTGTTCGCGACGATTTATTCAGCGAGGAAAACATGACGTATCTCTTGAGAGTCCTTTGGCTAAAGGCCAATATATTTCATTGTCAGGGAGATACGGACATCGTGATCGAGACGCTGGAATCGTTGCTGTGTCACATGGACGAGTTTAAGAAACACCAGACTTTTTTGCCTTCTGTAAGGTTACCGAACTGCAAATATAATTCTCGCATAAATATACCAATTATCGAGAAAATGTTGACTGCCATACGTCGGGGACAGAGGCTCGCGGAAGTGCAACGTTTGTACGACGAGAAAAAGTACGCTGAGCTCGCAGCGACGCTCCAGGACACATTCAAATTTGCCAAACAGCAACAAAAGCTTGTGCCGCATATAAAAGTAACGACCGAACGTATCGATCAGCTGTCAATGCTGCTCGACAGCCTGTGGAGGCTCGAGCAGTACGAGGAATGTTACGTATGGTCGGAAGCTTGTCTCAACGAATCCTGGCAGAATTATCTCAACGTGAACGACGATGGGGAACAAAAAAAGTGGGCAACGAGCGTGCTCAAGTGTCTCGAGAAACTCGAGTCTTGTGTCAACGAAGTCAGCACTTTTGTCGTCAGATATTTACCCGAGAATCGTCTCGCTCGTCTCGTACAAAATCTCGTACAAATGGTTTGTCATCAATTGGACGTTACGGAAAACGCTGTTGAGATGCCACTAGAAACTGTGCTGCCCTGGATCTTGTTACACTACGTATTGCAATACGAAGAAGACAAAGGTCGAGCCAAATCACCGTCCCAAAAGACTAAGGAACAAAATTCCGACGAGGAGTACGAGGACGAGGACATACCCACGTCGATCATGATTCTTCTGACAGCTCACGAGTTTCTCGGTCGCCATTCATGGTGTTGCATCGACGGGGCTAAACTATTGATATTTACGATGAAACTCGTTATTCCAAGACTTCGTACGCCACAGTTTGCCTCCGTTCGTGACAAACTCAGTAAACACATCGAACAAATATTTTACTGTCTCTACGGACACCCGAACAAAGACAAGAGAACTAAACCCAAATATCTCGAGGATCATCGAGTACCGCAAATCGAACTCACCTGGGAAGGTGCTCAATTACTTTTCGATTTTTATAGACCCGATCAATTGCCCGAATTCGACACACCCCGCGCAGCTTCCATCAACGCCGAAACCCATAGTCTCTTCAAAAAAGTTATTTCTCTCGTACCCGAGGAACATGATCCCAGTCAAAAGATCGATGAAGTCACCGCTTATATCGTCGGTGAAAGAGACCTTATGCCGACCGTCAAAAAACCCTTGCCCTATCAAGTCTCCTCGATTTATGCACTTCTCGGAGATTATCTATTCAAATATAACCAGTACGCCAATTCTGTTTCCTACTTTCTCATGGACCTCTGTCTCCATCCCGAAGCCTTCAACTCTTGGGCTACTCTTGCCATGGTAATGGGAACTGAATTTGGGACTGCTCTGACCAGCTGCAAACCGTTACCGTTAGTTACTTATTTTTATCTTCAAATTATTATTTGAAAAAAAAAAGTTTTACATCATTGAGACTCTCCAAGTTTTTTTATAGTAATTCAAGTACCAATTATTGATAAGTTGCGAAAATGATCTTTTTGTATGAAATTTGAAAAAAATGGCATGAAACTCGACTTTTGTTCACGTAGAGACTCAAGTTTTGGAAAAGGTAAACAATTTTTGGTAAAACAATTAGGAAGACAATCGTGAGATCTGGTTATCTGGAAATCTTATTACCTCTCGTTTCGGTTGTTGAATCATCGTATAATTTTTTATTTCTCAATTCCAGTGACACGAAGAAACTACTTTTCGATGCGAAAATGGTTCAGTTCTGTTACCAGCGTGCGGTAGAATTGGTACCAGCTCAGAGTGTGATCTGGATCGAGTACGGAACATTCGCATACACGGTGCACTCTTTTTGTTCGCGTTTGTTGAAACAAGAAACGGATACTCTTAGTATGGAGAGATTTGCTGAATTGGAATCACGAAAAGAAACGACTCTCGATATTGCTGTGAACTGTTTCATTTCGGCGAATCGCGTTTTTTTATCGAACATCGATGACAATACTCACGTTCACGATGAACGGTGGTTGTATCACTATATGCTCGCGAAAATAGCTGAAAAGAAGAACGAAGATCCCCCGGTTTTTCTCGACCATTATGCAAAGGTAAAATTATTTTTGTATTTTTTAGATTCTCATAAAGGTTTTAACATTAATTGAACTTTTGAATGATTCACAGGCTAGCAATTGGCTTCGGAAGAACAACGCCCAATATCCTCCTCGTATACCGCACAAAAATCCGAGTTATTTCTCGGTGGAGGCCCTCGAAGTGCATTACAGAATACACGCTTGCATTTTGAAGTATTTGGAGCAGCACGAAGGGAAACCGTTGAAAAAATCTTTGGGACAAGTTTTCATGGATCATCTGTTGGAATGCGCGAGCGGTCCTTTCATGCAGCACGAGTCGAAGCTTAGTAGAACCAAGAGACCCGGTAGCAACGGTTATCCAGAAGTTTCTCCAAGCGAGAACGTCGCCACGGAGTTGCCGAAGAGTCGAGCAAACCAGGAGAAACGTTTGAACAGTGTCGAGGAGATTCCCGGGCCTGAGAAACCGGATACACTTGGTAAATCGTCGAAAAACGAGTTGCGAAAACGTCACACGGATACGCAGCAAGAAGATAATGGAAAAAGAATAAAATTGGGCAGCGTATCGCACTTGCAACTGATGCAGGACGTGGTCGGTCTGATTGACGATTTGATTACGAAGGTTTGTGATATTGCAGCCACTCGAGAGAGCTCCGGCGATGAAATAATCATTTTGTCAAGCGACGAAAATGAATTAGTACAGAAAATCACGATGAAGGAAGAAGTGAAAAGGAAAGAAGCTGATAAAATTTCAAACAACGATCGAATAAGTAGTAGCGTCGAAAAAAAGTTACAGGGTCTTAATAGTCCTTTAAGAAAAACTGAAAACGTTCAGGATCTCATGGACGAACTCATGAAACGAACTATGGAACTAGGCAACGAAGGTCAAATTTCCCCGCCTGACGACGAAGACACGAGAAAATCCGATGGCAAGTGGCTCATAAACGACGAAGTTCAAACAAGCGAAGGAAGATTCCTCACCAACAAAGAACGAGAAAAAGACTCGAAGGAGAAAAACAGCGATAGGAAAAAAACACAAATCAATTTGGTTAAGGACGAAGGGACACTCAGTCGCAGAGGCTCTCAAGAAAGCACTACGACCACTCAGACTACAACGACCACCACAGAAACTAACAATTCGAGTTCCAGTAGCAGTGATGAATCAAGCAGCAGCGAAGACAGCTCTGAGAGCGATAGCTCCAGTTCCAGCGACAGCGAATCTGCTGAGAGTGAGACCGAGAAGAAAAAGCCTATTCCTGAATTGGGAGAAAAGGGTAAGGGCTGAACAGACTCATTTTTTGCAAGTCATAGTATCAAAAATCATAGTTTTTCGGTTTTTACATATTCTATGACTTTTTTTAAGCAGAAGAGTATCTAACCGATGCCGAAGTTGGGAAATTAATCGGTTACTGCCTCGCCGGACTAGAACAATGCGTACTTCGTTTTCCCGAACACTACAAATCGGTCTACCGAATTTGCCACTATTATTTCAACAACAAAACTGCCAAGGACAATGCTAAATGTCGCGATCTCTTTCTTGGCACTTACAAGTGCCAATACTACACGGAACGCACCGTTCAAGGATTATTCGCTGATCGGAAAAATAATAATTTCTTCAACGTAAGTTTTTTATCTTATCACGAGATAAGTGCAAAATTGACACTTCAAATTTCTGTGTTACATTAATCTTATTTTTTATCTAAAAAAGATTAACGAGCGAGTAAAAATAAAGTGAAAAACTATTGATATCAGAAGACAAACATTTTTTTCTTTATTTCACTTTGATGCGGATGTCGTTGCGATAAAGTCCGAAATTTTTAGTTTTATGATAAATGATATTTGTGATAAATTTTGTTTCGGCAACACACACGAAGTTTGTGGGCTTATCTTACAAATCGTATAGAATACACTAATAATTTCTATAAAAATTTGTGTTTTTTTTTTCAAATACTCTTGTTCGTATAAATAACTTGTAAGATGATTCGTAATGATCTAGGATTTTTGTGCATTTTTCGTAGGGCGTATGGAGAAACCCCATCGAAGAAATTGATCGCCCCGGAAGTTTCGCCTCACACATGTCTCGTTGCATAACTCTCCTGATGCAAATACTCAAAGAAACCGATGACAGTTTGATGCTGTTGGATCTTTACGGACAATTGCGCAGGCTACCCGATCCTGACAAGTGAGCTAATAAATTCAACTGCTAAAAAACTCGTCAAAATAATTTGTGATCGAATTTTCATCTGATTAATGAATTTATTTAATTGAAATTCCGCCCTTTAAGATGATGGATCAGTCGGTAATCACAACCGTGAGTGCGAGAGAGATAGCTGCAATTTTTGAAAAGGAAATTTTTCCACATCGTTCGTCTGATCGAAAAGTGTACGATGACATTTTTATTATTTTAATCGGACGAACGATTTCAAAGAGTTTCAATTTCAAAAATTCGAGGTGTGATTACCGACTGATCCATCATCTTAAGTGGTTCGTAGAAAGTTCAATTTTGTTTGAATTTTATTTTAAAAAATGTATACTTCCGCAGAAAATATCTGAGGGACTCCGAACGCGAACAACTGTCCCGACAAGCTTTAACACTTTGCATCCAATCGCTTCGGACTCGTATACAAAACATGTCTCCTCCACCTCCAGTCGTCGACAACCTGCAAATGTATCGTTCCGATCCACGGAAACAGGTTTTACTTGATGTTTACAAAATTTATCGGGAGATACAAAAGATTTATGCACCGAAGGATTCTACGATTCAGGCGTTCGCAGCACTTCTTATCGACTCTTATAAAGCCTACACGGGAATTAAGGTATGTGAAATAATGAAAATTCGATTATTCTCTTTTTCTGATAAAGTTCTTCTCATTGATTTGAAACAAAAAAATCCATTAGATCAAGGACTCGGAAATTTTAATTGAACTTCTTTAACCGAAAAAACATGTCACAAGGGTTTGCCACGTTTGACTCGTTTTGCAAGATTCTCCAAATTATGAATCGGGAAATCGAGTTATGCAATTAAATTAATCGTTGAGAAAACATTCTTAATTGCATGAATTTTACAGAACGCCGAAGGAAACGTAATAGAAGTTGCTCTGAAGTATTGTCAACAAATGACAAACGCGAGCAAAATGGCCGAGTCAAATCCAATCTCAATGACCGGCGTTGGTGCAATACCTACGACTTCATCGAGTCCGGTAAGAATAGAACAGTTCGGCAAAGGGCAAAAGCATTTTGCTGAAAAATAACATTAAAGTGATAAAATGAGGAACCTTTATTATTCACGTTTGTTTGTAGATCGCGACGTCGCAGCCGCTGAGTTTGCCGACTTCACCTCAAACTCATCAGACCCGAAAACCCTACAAGAGTTCAACGGCAACGGGACGTCCTCGGGGCCGTCCCCCGAACGTGAACAAATATTTACAAGCGATGCAACAGAGTGCTGGAATGACGGGCCAGTTCAACACGAAAGGGTCTTTCGGAAATTATTTGGGAGTCAGTGCAAACAACGCTCTTATGAATGCATATTTTATGAATCCTTTGATGGATCCAACTATGTTATCGGCAGTACTCGCAGCTGGAATGGGTGGTCCGATTGATCCATTAGCGGCAGTTAATTATTTCAATCAAATGGGAAATTACCAAGACATATTGAGGCAGTATCAGAACAATTTGTCATCAATAACAAATTTAGCCGCCGGTTTTGGCAACATGGCGACCAGCCTACCGAGTACAATGACGAATACAGTGCCAACTATGAGTTCGGTCACGAGTTCGACGGGAGGATCAACGTCGTCCGGAAATCTCGGTAATTTAGGCGGCATGGGAAATCTTTCGAGTTTGACAGTCCAACAATTGTTAAATTTGAGCAACAATTCGAACGCTGCGAGTTCGAGAGCAGCCCCTATGTACCATCAAGCTGGTTCGAAGGCTCCAACGACCACGTCGACGACCAAGGAAGTTCCCAGCGTCTCGATAACCCCGGTCGGCTCCAACATGCAGCAACAGCAGTTGATGAAAACGAAAATGCCGAAGCACTCGTCTTCCTCGTCATCCCACAACGAACCGATGCCAGCGCACATGACAAAAGCCATGCCCATACCTCAAGCAACGACAAAAACCTCGACACATCCGCCTACCACGCAAGTTTCCCTGTTGAAACCGTCGGTTGTTGCGCAAACCAAAATTCCGCCCCCCAAACAAATGTCCGCGCCGCAGATAAGAGTTTCGAAGTCACTCACCGAGCCTCAACCCGCCCACAACTCGTCTCATCCTTCCCTGACCGCCGGAAATTCGTCCGTCTCCACAGGAAACGTTCTACAAGCTGCTCACTCATCCGTTCTTCAAGGTCCCAACGCCATGAGCATGAAACCCACGAGCTCAAATATGGGAATGCCAAATTCTCGAAACCCCACACTCACCAGCGGTACATCCCTGCAGCACAAGCTCCTCTCCAAGAAAATGGCTCAACAAGCACAACCTCCGATGCCCATGAAGCCACAAAGTATGCCGAAAAAACAAAAAACATCGAAGAGCAGTATTTCTCAGTTGCCGAATAACCTTCAGAGCCTCTTAAACACCATGTCCGGAGTTGGGACACACGCGATGGGTCAACCAGCCTTTTTGCCTCAAGAATTAAGCGGCATATCCGTCAGCCCTGTCGGCCCGTCCGTCGCGAAACCTCCTCCACCTCCGAAACATCCTCCCTATCGTAAAGTAACGAGCAAACCGAAAACAACAAGCATGGAAATGCCCGGGTCGATTCAGCCCTCGTTACCAGCCGCCAATACCGCTGAGACTCTCTCAATGCTCTCGCAGCTTCAACAACAATCTCATCTTGAAATAATACCTCAACAAAAAAGTCATGCTAAACCGAGCCAAGTGGATTATTCGAAAAATTTGCCGCTCTCCCTGAGCATCGTACCGCCTCAGAAATTAGTCGAAAATGTCCGACCGACCAGCTCCGAGTGTATGTCCGTTTACGAATTGCCCAGGACTAAAACCAACGCCAATCTGTCCAAAACAAAAGAGTCCAAACACGCGAAAGACAGCGTCGAAATTATTACCCTCGATGATTAAGGGGACGTTTTATCTTTACTGAAAAACATTCTCACTACCCGGACGTGCTACGATTTTTCAAACGATTGAATGAAACAGAATACAATTTTGTGATATGAAAAGAAAACTCCGAGAGACGCTTCAGCGATAAGTTAATCATAGTAGTTTAGCCTTTTATGGTTGTAAAATATTCCGATGGGAGAGATTGAGATAGAGTTGTGGCATTTTTGCTCGTGAAACAACCGAGACTGAACCTTATCTTACGAAGTAATTTAATTACTCAATAATTTTTTTCACACGAGCAAATAAACCATATTGTTCACTAAACCAGTTTTTTCATACTCAAAAACCACTAGACTTCCTTTTTTTTTACAATTGCAGCTATAAACATTTTTTTACATTCAAAAGACGCTCATAAATATTCATGCCTGGCACTAATAAAAACAGGTACAAAACATTTACTGCATAATATTTTTTCACAGTTGACATGATTTTTAACAAATTCTTTCATTTTTTCAGATGAATTTTTCGTTCAACGTTCAAAGGAAAAGCGAGGCCTTGCTTTACAACGCTCAGAAAATATTGGCGTTTCTGACTGCCGATAGATTTATAATTTGAAACTCGTGCTCGTAATTTTGCACGATTTTACAAAATAATCTGGAGACGTGCCAGCTTCTCGACACCAAGTATTGGAAAGAAAATGTTTTATTGGGCGATGCAAGACGTGCAGTGAACTCATACTCGAGATTCAGCGATTTCCCATCACTTCTGAACGTGAAGTCATCGCCATTAAAGAATCATTCGACTGATGAAAAAAATGAAACTCTCTTAACACAAGCATTACGCATCACTATACAGTGAACTTACATTTTGAATTTAGAATTTCTTCAATCTCGCGAAAATATGTCAAGCAAAAAATTTTGAAATTTTGGAACATCGAAACTCAGCAAAATTTCAACGTTCTGAGGCTTGTTCGTTGTATTTGCATAGTCGACTAGAACAGAACCTTCGGCGCTGCCATCAAAAACTGGCGTCACATTCGTCACCAGTGTGCTCGATATTAATTCCGGATAGACCACCAACGCAGCCAAAGCCAGATCACCCACGTGCCATACCGGGCCGTTCAGAGTTGGGCGCTCGATTTTATTCAAGTATTTCATCGTCTTCGAGCCCATGGATCCTAGAACGTCCCTCCGCCATTTCTATTTGTCACGGAAAAGGATTCAGTTAATCTGAGGTAGTGATATGAATGGAATTTCTTATACGTACATAAACGTTAAGAATACAATTTATGTAAAATGTCCTTGAACGTATTACCAAATTATTGTTCGTAGCGAGTCCATAAATTCGTTGTTAATATTTTTATTTTTTTTAAAGAAGAATGTGAATAACGGAATTCAGGAAATTGTTAATGTTGCTATAAAATTGCGCAGAGAAATTCGTCAACGAAAAAAAAAATTGTTTTCCGTTCCATTATTTTTCTATATGAAAATGATGAAAATTGTATGCACGTAGATACTTATAGCATCGAAATATTATTTCAATGTTAAAAAAGTTTGATCATTACCATTGGAATTTTAGCGTCAAGGTTCGCTTCCCAGGGAAAGAGAAAAGCTGTTTTTTCGTCCGTTCCATTGAGGACTATGAAATTGCTTTGGGGATCTTGAGAGAAATTGAACTCAACGTTCGGAGCCACGTTTCCCCATCCTCGAACCGAGGATCCCAGAAGATAAAATCTTTCGACATTTTTGACGAAACTGGAGTCCAGAGTCATCGCTAGTGCGAGATTAGTCAACGGTCCTATCGCCATAACGCTCACTTCGCCTGTGAAGGAATATCGCGAGTGCGATATTTGGTTGCACAATTTAAAAAATCATGTGATCTACTCAAAACGTTGAAGTAATTTTTCACGATGGAACTTTGTACTCACTGAGCTTACGTTTTCAGGATTCAGAGAGAGAACAGCGGAAGAAAAACTCACCAGGATGATCCCGAGCTAAATCCACCATGGCGAGACTCGCATGTGACGATCGATTAAGCCGAGCCACGATTTCTTCGTCGAAATGAAAATCTCCGAATCCATCCTCGCCGAAGTAATTACCTTTCGTGAATTTTTTCATCATCGATTTTTGAGCTCCAGCGTAAACAGGAATCTGACGAATCGAAGATGACACTTGGCATTTCGGAGTACATAAAAATTGAAGCAGTTTCGATGGAATATTAAACTCACGTCACTACGATTGGCGATGGTTAGAATTTTCAACACATTAGTAGCGACATTCGTAAGATTGGTGTTGCCGTACGTGCATGTGATTGCAACGACTTCAAAGTTCGACATTTCCGAATGTTTTTCAAAGCCAAGAGCCAGTAATATGGCTGCTGCGTCATCTCCGCCGGCATCCGTGTCAATAATGAGCTTTTTGAGCTTTCTCGAAGGCGAACTGAAACCGGTTTCATTTTCAGGATGACGAAGATTATAATAAAGCAAGCTGAAATGAACTCAGCTTAAAATAACGAGACAATCAATATTTTAACGTTACTTCAACATTCATTATTCTTACGTGGTTGCTATAACGACCAGGCAAATTCCTATAACCAGACTCAACCCTGTGCACGTCTTCATGATTGATTTTATTATTTTTACTCAATTTTCACTTTTCTGAAATAATATTCAAACGTGCTTTTGACAACTATCCATTAAACTCGCTCGGGACCGTCTCAAAGATAGTCACATAATCGAGCGAACGAACTTCACAATCGTTTAACTATTTCCGAACAAAAATTTGTCAATTGAGACTTTCACACATTTTTTGTAAGGATTTTCAAACATTTGTCTCCCCGATTATTTTCACATTAAAAGATCCTTTCTTATTGATCGTTCTCCACACTCTTATTCATTTCAAGACGACGATCGCGCCTAACAGTAAACAAGAAACCTTAATTTCTATCACGAGCTATAACTGCTCTCATGCTAACAATTACACTCGCGCATGTCTTCGACGTTTTACTACCGTTATCTTGGGAAGGTTTACGTATGAATTGCGTGTGAGTTAACTCATTCAGTATTTGATTAAGCATCATAAATTCTTCTGTTCGGTCACAATATATTTTTTGCGGTACGTGGCACACAGACAATTTTATGTTTTCACTTCTTTTTCACTTTTAATCTTTTCTTTATTCTTCATACACTGTACGCTCCGTATTTTTAAAACACTTGTTCCTACGAGGGAGAAGAAAATTTGTGCGAGTATTTTTTTTTTCTAGAATGTATCGTCTCTTGACGATGTCCTAATCTTCCTTTTACAGAGAGTTAGGTGATTGGTATGAATAAATTGAAAAATAAACAGTGGAATTATTTTTTGTAGAAAAATAACAACAACTAGTTTATTCGGTATATAGTAAAAGCTGCTCCGATGTGGACAGCTTGGAGTTCCTTACGAATCTGATTTTACAAAAATGCTTAAAAATAAAGGAAGAGGAAAATTACCCCTTCTTACCAAATAACGAGAAATTTGGATTGGCTACTGTAATAAGAAGAGAGGAGGGAGCAAGTATATGTTCAAAAAATGTAAAAAGTACAGAATACTCGAATTCTTTGCATAGATTGCCGAAACGTGACATACCGACTTTTTCGGAGCTTGACGATGCTAATAAAAAAAAAAAGAAGGGAAATAACGTTTATGAGGTGGATGAATGAAAATTCCCACTTCAAAAAATCTTCCATTTCCAATTGCCTCAAGTGGACGCCACATGTCGGCTATAAACCCTCTGTGCGCCCAGCCCTTTACCTGCGCTGGGCCTTGCGGTGCTACCCCCCGCTCCGGTCTATCTTTATTTAAAAAAGTGGCGCGTATTATTCGCGTTGCAACATAGAATATTGAATTTTTACTTTTTGAGATTTTTCTCCAACTATTTTTTTTTTCTTTTCGAAACTGAAATTCAACGAATAAAATCAAATAAAAAATTGCTGATTGATGATGGTTCAGAATTGTACTGGACTAAATCTTAGTGAAATTTTCTGTTACAGCATCGAGAATAGAACCAAATTGGAGTGCCAATGAACGGGAATTTGGAGTGATTTTTCTGTTAACGACTTTCGATAAGGGACAAATCTTTTATCTAATCTGTAGAAAGGAACGCAAATGGACGGAAATTATTCTCACAACGCTGATATCGGAACCACGTCATTATTGAACTTGGAAAAACAATTTAAATTCCATCATGATGATGAAATGTTATTCCATAACATTATCAAATAATGAAGATTATTACTTCGATAGGAAATCGAATTTTTATTGGTAATTCGAAAATGAGGGACAAGGAAGAAACGATATCGTGAAGTAAACATCCAAAAAACTTTTCTGACGTGAGTAGAAATTATGATAAGATAAGCAATTTTTTTTACTCATTGTATCGCAATATTTTTTTTATTTCACTTAAGAAGAGAAATTCAAGCACGTCGAAAATAGTTTGAATATTTCAAACTTCGATTATCCTTACAAAGGAAATTTTCGATGCTACCATTGAATGGAAGTAGAAAAAACTTGCAATGTTCGAAATCATCACGTTCGGTTGTAACATAAAAAAAATTCATATTCAGCATGAAAGAAAAACTTGAGAAATCAGAAAGATTGAAAAGAAAAATGAAATTGGTTTCTCGGGGAAATTTAAGAAAAGGTTATAACATTTTGTAAGAAGTAAAAATTGATTTTCATATAAAAATTCCTTTGAATGAAAATGCCTGATTGAAACATTTTCATACTCTCCGTTTTGTTTTGCTCAATCTCTTGAAAAAACCTCCAACAACAATTTTTTGAACCCTTCAACATCAAAGGCGTCTAAAATCTCAACGTTTTTAGGTTTACCAGTTTTATTGGCATAATCGACGAGAACGGAACCCTGAGCAGCACCGTCGTAAACCGGCTCCTCGTTCTCTACTAGTGATCGCGTTATCAAATCCGGCCAGAGGGTCAACGCACAAAGTATAACATCAGCGACGTTCCAGACCGCTTTGTTCAGGCTCCGTCCTTCAATCTTATTGAGATATTTGACGGTCCTCGAATCCACAACCCCCAGGACGTCTTTCCGCCATTTCTGGGATTAAAAAATTGATGACGGTCGCTGATTGAACTGAGAAAAACTAGTATAAGTGGAGAAAAATTTTCACCATTGGAATTGCAGCTGAAAGAGACGTTTCCCAGGGTAACAAAGCTGCCGGCTGCCCTTTTATTATTTCCAAAAGGATGAAATTGCTGTGAGGATCTTGTTTGAAGTTGAATTCCACATTCGGTGAAACGTTTCCAATGCCATGGACACTCGATCCCATTATGTAGAATCTCACTACATTATCGACAAATTTAGAATCCAAAGTTATCGCGAGTGCAACGTTTGTTGTTGGTCCCAATAACATGACACTCACGTCTCCTATGGATCAATTCGACGTAATTACAATGAGATCGCTCATTGCAGAAACACTGATGAAGTGGTCAATTATAGAAAATTGTGTTAATCTACATTGAGTAAAATTTACCGGCAATTTCGCGTGCCAAATCCGCCATTGCCAAACTCGCGTGTTTGCTTCGATCGACCTCTGCAATAATGTTTGCATCAAATTTGAAATCACCAAAACCATCCTCACCGTAGTGATAGTCGAGAGTGACATTATTTATCAATGGCTTGCTAGAGCCCACATAAACGGGTATCTGAGAAAGGTAAAATCATATATTTCTATTCGAGCTGGTTTTTGCTGTTGGAAATAATATTTCATTTGTTTTTTACTAAAGCAGGAAGAAGGTATTTCATTTTATCAGGGTTGAAATAAATGAACGACGTGAAAACAATATTTTGAGTGATAAAATATGATAATTTTGCAGGGTTTTTAATTTGTTGACGAGAAAAATGAGATTTGATATTTGACAATTCGAATTATCATGTCATATCGGTACGAGTCTTACGTCACTTCGATTGGCAATCGTCAGGATCTTGGGGACATTTTTTTCCACATTCGTGAGCGCAGTATTGCCGTAGCTACAAATATAATGGCGATTATTTCGAAGTCATCGCTATTTAATTCATCCTCAGCTGCTAGAGCCAGTAATATGGCAATAGCGTCGTCCCCGCCGCCATCCGTATCGATTATAAGCTTTCCAAGTTTTTTTGCTTCTAAACTTAAGGCACGAAAATTCGAGGAGAGAATAAATTATGGTGGGAAACAGTATAGAACAATTTTTCACACGATTCAATCCAATGGTCCGATGATATTCTTCGATTCGAGTTCAAACGATGTTTTCTGTGTAAAAATATCTTTAAAAAACGTTCTTACATTGCTGAAACATATCCCAGACCAACTGCAACAACGACAATCGATTTGAAAACGGAATTCATGGCTTTTGCCTCAAATCTGATAAATCTAGGAGGAAAAAAAATAACGCAGTAAAAAAACGTAAAAGTAAAACATACTTGAAAAAAGCGGCAATTGTTATTTAACTTACACGTGATAGTAATGAAATAAGATGAAAACCCGATGTTTGATGAGATTGTGCAATGGAAAAATAATGACAAAATACCAACTCGAGTTGTCCACTGTTCCTACGATAATGGTCTCACTACCCTACTACGTCGCTGCATTTAAACTCAATTTTTTTTATCTGTTTCGACCCGAAACGTATTTACAAAAACCTGCTCGGTTCATTTCTGTCCTCAAGAACGGTGTGACTCTTCGAGATAAGAGGAATCTGAGCAACGAAATTATCATTTGCAATGACTTCTGTACAAATGTTTTCACGGTATAATTTATTAATGTGCAAAATGCATTTCGTCGCTGTTATTTCTGAGTTTGGAATAATTCATCATCTCGAAATTCGATTCAGAGTCGAGTACTCGCAGTAACATCACAAGACAACAATAAAAATTTGAAATTTGTTGATTTTGTTTTAATTATTTGTTTATTTCGGCTCTAGGTCTGGAAATGCATCGTGCTGGTTCGCCGATTTCACATCTGGAAACGGAGCATTGGTTTTCCCGAAACATTCAAACCCTTAACGGCAAAGACGGAACCGGCTTTCGGCTGGGATTTGAGATCTTCGCTTTTGAGACCTACCCTCGCTGTCGTCACGAACAAAGTATCGAGGTTTGGTCCACCAAATGCAACGCTCGTAACTTGCTTCGCTGGTATTTTTAGGGTTCTGAGCAATTTACCAGATTTCGGATCGATCGAGATTACCTGGAATAATATAATTTATGAAAGAATCATAAATTCGTATCCATGAGGAAAAAATGCTGATTTCTTCATTATTTACCATCGAGGACACAAAAGAAAAAAGCGGAAATAAGTTATCTCGAATAAACGAAGCTTTTTCCAAAGATTCATCAAAATAATGAATTTATTTATATTTACTCTTGCGCCGTCGTAAATTGCGATCCAAAGGTTTCCATCAGTGTCGATCGTCATGCCATCCGGTAGTCCGGGAAGGTTGAGACTCTTGTAATCGAAGACGACTCGTTTCTTTGCTGAAAATATTCAATTATTTTTCAATTTATTGGTTTCATAGACTGTTGAAAACGATTTCAATCAAATAACATTTTTTTAACTAACAAATTTCGCCGGTTTCAAGGTCGTAATCGTAAGCCCAAACTTGTAGGGTCGGAGAATCAATGTAGTAGAAAGTCTTGTTGTCATGACTCCAAACAAGACCGTTGCTGATCGACACCGGTGAAATCATGTTCTTTGGCACATTGTCTGAACCGATTCTATAAAGGGAGCCTAATTCGGGTTCCAACTCGATGCCCATGGTGCCTAAAAAATGAATCATTGACTTTGATAACGAACCATCCGCATAAACGTGTATACGAATATTTTTTATTGGGACAGCGAAACATTGATGAATTGCAGAACAACATTGAAGTGAGTAGAATTGCACAATGTCACAAGGTTTTCTATTACTGATTTTTTTCTACTTTACTATAATTCTAATGTTTTTATTATTATTCTACATTTTCAAAAAATATTGATTTTCAGCTTCAACCTTACCCGCCCAGAATCGTCCTTTAGGATCGATTTTGCCGTCGTTGAACCTCGTACCATTGCGATCAGTGTCTACGGTGGCGAGAACTTTGACATCGGGCTCCGTATTATTAGTTTTGGGATCCCAGACTATTTGGACGAAGTCGGTGCCAGCACCACCAACAAATGTGTTCTTTTTGCCAGAAACCGGAATCGCTACGCCCAACTGGCCATTTTCTGTGAAGAACAAAATAAAAAAAGAACAAATTAAATGAATAATGAACATCGTGGAAATATTTAAAAAACACAGTTCTATATTCAAAAATTTTTTCGAACAAAACGGGTTTAGCATCATCCAAAGAGTACGTGTGATGTTTTTCAGAATTTTTGAAATTTTCCAAAAAATTGTCGAAATTCAAAAATAAGTGGAAGAATTTTGAACAAAAAATCACACTTGTTCTTTGGATGATTCTAAACACTTTTTGTTCTGTACATTTTTTTCGTCAAGTCGATACTTTTCGAGACACAAAATCATGAAAATTTGCATCATGCTGTTTGGCAAAAATCACAATCTTGGAAAAACTGAGAGAAAAAAGAGTTTATCAACAGTGCTCTGGAAAGGTCAGACGTTAAAGACCCCTTTGCTGGCGATAATATGGTTATTCAAGTACAGCAACAATAACGAAAATCGATTTGAAAGAAAAAAACGTCAAAAATTCTTAACTTTTTAATTGAAAACGCAAAAATAATCAAGATTTTGATTTTATTATACAAAATGCCTTTCCAAAATTGTCGTGTCAAAAAGTAAGAAGAACCAGATGGTTATAGATGGCTCTGTATTTCCAGGTGAAATGTCCTCGAAACCATGAGATTAAAAAATAATGATAAAAATAGAATTGAATAAATTGTTCTTCCCGAAGAAACGATACTCACTTATATAAGCGTTCGTAACCTTTCCCGTTGCAGGATCATAACAAAAAAGGGTTTGCTTTGGTATGTCAACGAAGTAAAGGACTTGATCGTCAATGTCCCAGTGCGGGCCTTCGGTGAGGGTCTGGGGCTCGGAAATCGGCTCGATGGAAATTCCCGGTTTCATGGAGCAACTGTCCGCTTCAAGAGCCCTTAAAACATTGTCTCAAATCAGTCGGTTGCGTCAAACAGTGGAGAAGCTATTTTGGGAAAAAACATTTTGAATTCGCCAACGGTCTGCTTATTTTTCTATCCGACAGATTCATTGGACCAGAATTTTCAAATTGTATGCGTACTTTGAATGGAAAACACTGTTTCAACATTTTTTTTGACATCTTCACATCTCACTGCTTCGTGGATCATAAAAAACATTTTTTTATACAAAAGTTAATCAAATGGTAAATCAGATGAACGAATAATTTTGTAAATGAATTCTTTCTTCAATTCCATCATAATGTTGCTTAAACTAAGAATTCCTCAAGCAGTTGTGAGCGTATGAAAATTTCTGATGTTTCTTTCAAGCAACAATCAACCGAAATTTCGAAATGTTTTTTTATCGGAGCCCCAATTACACGATTGATTAATTAACTGAAAACGAAATTCAAAGTTCCAATCTACAGCTTTTCCCCTCCCAAAGCATGCCTCGGTGAATAATTTTTAGGGAAAAGTAAACGAGAAAGAACAACTCGGATGAAAGAACAAACGAAATCTTCGAAATCATATAAACAGTTGTTTTGAATCTCGGACGATTTCCCGCTACAGCAAACGAAGCGAATGCGCACGACTGCGGTTCCATCGAGCACAGGCCTTCCATGCATTTGTGTACGATTAGATTAGCCGGAGGATGGTCAGAGAGCGCAGAATGAAAATAATTACATAATTTACTGAAGTATTGAAGAGCAGGGTGACTCGGTACGACGAATTCCAACCTTTCGTGTGGGAAAAAGTGACAAAGAAGAGACTCTTGACCTCGCTTTCGTGAATTTGGCGGTTATTTCAAAAAGATTTTTCCAGCACGACTCGTGTATTTGTATTGTCGAAGTTTCTCGAGGGAACGAATAATGCGAAGCACTCGAACACTCCGAAGGAAGCGGTGAAAAATCCGACACTAAATGTGAAAGTATTCCGGCTCGTATACGTCGCACGAGACTGGAGGAGAGAATAAACGCCTTAACACCGATCTGCGTTCGATATATAGTCTCCAACCAACACATAGATTTTTTCATCTCCATCATTTTTTAAAAATTTCCATGCGATTACGCTGATAAAGCTGCGATAAGGGAGTTGCGAGACTCAAACTTCAGCGATATCCAACGTATTTCTTACCTCGATACGAGAGTGTTGACAAACAAAAAATTACCATTGCAAACACTCGAAAACCTGATCGATTGAAAAAAAAAACTTCTTGAAAGAACAAGCGAATTTTATATTTATTAGAAAAAAAAATCTTACTAAGACCTTCGATTTATCGATTTAATCAAAAGAGATTTCTTACGCAGGAAAAAAATCGAGACTTGCTTGACACGTTATTGAATGGAATCAGGGTCTTTTTAGTTAAGGGAGCTTTCCAGTGTGAAATTTTCAAAAAATCGATTTTTTTTTTGCTTTATCGAATAGTATACACTCTTCCGAATATTCTCTGAAATTTTCATGCCGAAATTCAGATTATTTCGGTTACTGTACAGCATCGCTGATTGACCGTAAGTAAACGATTTACCTAAAATTTCCTCACTTGAAACTTTGAACGCGTTTTTCTCGAAACAGCATTTTTCAAAACGGTGTCCAACTTGGAGGGCAAAGTTTTAAAGCTATCGAGTTGAATTTTTTACACAATATTCTTAACGTCATTGTTTATCGTGCTATGGAAGCTTTTTTTTTTTGACATCTCCCTATTTTTTTGTAAAAAAAACTGCCAAAAAAAATGCTAAAATCGATACTTTTTGTTCAAACCGGCGCCATTTTTGTAAAAAAAAAAAGCCTCCATAGCACGAAAGCCAATTATATACCGATCAATAATCTTTTTGTGTTTTTTGTTTCAGATCAAAATTGTGACCCCCAACGTGGACACCACATCCAAGTGAATTTTCTGCAACAATTGTTTCATCATTTTTATAGATATTAATTAATAAATAAATCGATCATTAAAAAATTGTTTTGTATTCTTCAATACCCAATTAATATACAAAAAAACCAGACCGATTAGATTATTTTTTCTTTACAAAAAAAATCGCGAAAAACAGCGATTTTTCGGGCTGTCACACTGGAAAGCTCCCTTAATGATTTAGTTTTCTACTTTTGACGAAACTTCTGACAATGGTGTAAAAATAGAAAAAATTATTTCACAATCGTCGATGAAAGCTACCGTTTCAATGTTGCTGGCAATCGTGAAGTTCGAATTTTCTAGTTCCGAATACTAGCCATTTATTTAACATATGTACAAAAAAGTTTTGATTTTATTTTTTATTTCTGTCTTTTGGAATTTCAATGAAAATTGTTTTTCATATTATATTTCAAAAAAGTTGGTGGCTCGACGTTACTGAAATGTTTAAAAGTCATCATTTGTCAGAAGTCCGTTTCGCTCCTAGAATCATCTCAAAAATACTCCAATATGAGAGATTAAAATTCGAAATATTACTTTAATGTAAAACTGCTACAAATTTTTATTGATAAACTTTAATTTGGAATATCGTTAATCGCATGGAATTCGTGATTAGTCTCCAGTTTCAAATCGAATCCATGTTAGATTAAACTTTCAACGTTTTTTCGAGACACTCTACATTCCACGTAAACTTCTCCTACCGTGAGTCAATTGTGCTTATTACGAATAACAAGCCAATGACGAGGACTAACAACTCTGAATGTCCCAGTGCACTAGTATGCCCCTTACAACTATTTTATTGTCCATTCTAATTGATTTTTTAGAGAACTAAGGAAGAAACGGGAATTTCGGCTCATGCAATCGCAACAGATGCTTCGTTGATCAACCTCATCGATCTTATGCGATCGAGAATTATTCAAAGAAAAAATCCCCAACTAACTGCTCTTACGATTATAATCTCACTTCCTTAGGACATTGAAGCATTGAAATTCGTATTCAGGCTTCTTAAGATTAAGGAGGTGAAAAAAATCAACTTATTATTGATACGTGCTGGGCAAATATTGTGGAAATATAATTGACGACTAATGTTTTCATTTCATGGTTGAATTTCGATCAATCGAATCTCTATATTCATTTCAAAGTAATTTCCTTCAATAAAATCACAGGTTTAAATCTTACGCGAGGACATAGTTTGTTTCTAATTCTTTCTAAGGCAACTTAAAGCAATAACTTGTGATAAAAATTGGTTGGCTTTCTGTCCATGATTCGTTCGTTTGAATTACAGATCTGGAAATGCATCGGTCAGGAGGGAATGATCTCACATTCTGAAACCGTGCATCGGTGGTCCTGAAACGTTCAAGCCCTCGACCGCAAAAACGGATCCAGCTTTTGGTTGAGACACAAGATCTTTGCTCTTCAATCCTTGTTTCCCTGTCGTCACGAACAAAATGTCGAGGTTCGGGCCGCCGAAAGCGACGCTCGTTACTTGCCGTGCTGGCATTTCAACGGTTCTCAATAACTTTCCAGTGTTTGGATCAACCGAGATTACCTTCAATGACAATAATTTATAAAAAAAATCGTCAGCTTTACCTCTCAGTATAAAAGGAGCTGAATTTTTCGAGATTTATGAAAATAACCGAAGAATTTATGATTACTTTTCCTCCGTCGTAGCACGCGACCCAAACATTTCCAGCAGAGTCGATCGTCATGCCGTCCGGAGTCCCGGAAACGTTGTTCGTCTTGAAATCGAACGCAATTCTTTTGTTACCTAAAAATGTTCAATAATTTTTCAATTTTTTGTGATCGCACAATTTCGAGAGCGATTGCGATCGAATAATACTCTGGTCGCTTACTAATTTTGCCACCTTCGTTGTCGTAATCGTAAGCTGCAACCTGCCGGGTCGGAGAGTCGATATAGTAGAAAGTTTTGTTATCATTACTCCAAGCAAGACCGTTGCTGATCGTCACCGGTGACACCATTCTCTGGGGGACATCATCCGAACCGATTTTATAGAGCGAGGCCACTCCACGTTCCTCCTTGAGGCCCACCGTACCTTGAAAAAGTCAGACCACAGAATTATACGATCATGGAAGTATGAAGATCGACAAAAAATAATGGAAGAAAAAATATCGAACACGTAACATTGAATTAATGTACTTTCATCTGAAGGAGTTCAAGATAATTTGGGGAGAAATTGTACCCACCTCCCCAGAATCGTCCTACAGGGTCGATTTTTCCATCGTTGAATCTCGTGCCCCTGCGATCGGTATCGACGGTCGCCAGAACTTTGATTCCGGGATCCGAATTATTAGTTTTGGGATCCCAATTTATTTGAACGAAATCGGTGCCAGCACCGCCAACGAATGTGTTTTTTTTCCCAGCAACCGGAACCGCTACGCCCAACTGCCCATTTTCTGTGAAGAAGAAAATCAAAAATGAACATTTCAATATTTCTGTATTCCTCTGATTTGGGTGGTTTGAGAATTCGGAGATTTCCTGGTTTTCCAAGTGGTCGAAATCCTGAGATTATTAAATAATGGTAATTATGGGATTGAATAAATTGTTTTTTCGAAGAAAAGATACTCACTTATATACGCGCTCGTCACCTTCCCCGTTGCAGGATCATAACAATGAAGGGTTTGCTTTGGTATATCGACGAAGTAGAGAACCTGGTTTTCGACGTCCCAATGTGGCCCTTCGGACAAGGTCCGTGGCTCGGTTATTTGCTTGATGCAAACTCCTGATTTCGGGGCGCAACTGTCCGAATCCAATGACCTTAAAAAATCATGTAAATCATCGATTAAATCATGAATTTTGCCAATTTTTTTTTCAAACTTTACTTCGTAATTGATTTTTAAAAGACTGAGTTCGTCGCATTTCGTTTAAAAATTGATAACAAAACTTCGAATTTTTTTATTTCTGAGGTTGAAGGGTTAAAAAATTATGAAAGAATAAATAAGCACAATAATAATAAAATCCTTGCTGCGGTAACAATTCTTACGAAAATATACTCAAGTTCGCTCAAATCGGCAGTAAATGAGGGGAAAAAAAAATTTCGCGTCTCATTTTCTGGTGGTGAGCAATAAATTTCGTCTGCAAAAAACATCTAAGAGCCTAGCAGAAAAATCTGGGCTATTTTCACGCCCGTTTCTTCTGGCATTAACCTAACTTTGATCTCGGTTCATCGCTTGGTCGAAACAATATGAAAAAAAAATGGAACAGAGTTAAATCGCGTCGGGAAACGGCCAAAAATCCTCAAAAGCCGGCTGAAACGAAAAAATTGTTCGCTTATTGGGAAATGAAAAAATCGTAACTGTCGATGTCGTCATCCATTGAGGATTCACGCAATAATCATGCAATTAGTGAAACGACAAATGCTGGATAAATGAAAAAGAATTCAATTACGAGACAAATAAACGTTTCCCGGTAATAGACCGGCTGATCGAGAGGCGATTGCGCAAAATTGAGAGATCAGCGAGTACAAAAACACGACGAAGGTGGTGCTGTCAAGAAGCCTGTCGCGCCCAGTCGCGCCTCCGTTTATGTACTATGTACACTACGAAGCCAGGAGAAGGTCGAAGAGTGAAGAAGAACGATAATATTTACATAATTTACTGATGTCTGGAGAGCCGCCGTATTTCATTGTTCCGTAAGGAAAACAAATGTATTCACGACGCTGTGTCTTTCGTGCTTTTGACGGTTAGTTTGAAAGAAAATTCTTCAGCTACACTGATAAGTGACAAGTTTTTAGTGGATAACGAATTCACACAGGACACACAGGATGAACCGATAAAAAGACTAAGCGAATTCTCCGGCATTGACGGCGAAATTACGCCGGCCCGTATACATACGTTGCACGAGACTAGAAGAACGAATAAACGCCGAAAAAGGCGTTCCACGCTTCACTGTACGATATGCAGACGTTGATGAAACCACGATAATAAAGAACCAGTTCACACTTCAGGTGCGATATCCAATGTATTGTCCTACCTCAATATTCAAAAATGTACATGTTAAAAAAATCATTGATAGCGAATTTAACGTTCGAAACTTCTGCGAATCGAAAACGACTTTTTTGTTCGAGAACAAGCGTATTTATTCCGTTCATCACTTTTATCGCGAAGAAACTCGTAGGCGTAAACAGGTAGGTTGACATGCCGGCATAAGTTTGTATTTTCTTCAATCATTACTTGCATGATTTTTAGCGTTTAGTTGCTGATTTGACCTTCAATTTTCTGTACTTGTGAAACTTTTTAAAACGATCATTTTTCACGTAACGCTAATACGGTGAACTACTTCAACGCGAATGATTTGAAAATTTCAAATTCTTCAGTCCAGATTATGGGGAATTCTACAAATGATAAATATTTCGCTTATTTTCCACTTTGGTATTTTTCTCAGCTATAAAACCAAGCCTAGCACGCATTCACAAAACGGACTTTAACATGAATTCAATCTCAACTGATTAAAAATTATGGAACAAACCATGCAATTTTAAATGAGCCATAAATGAAATGAGAGGATTGAAAAACAATGAAAAAATTCCATCGTGTTTTCGGGGACATCGATTGTTTGAAAAATTATCGAAAATACAACACAAAACTGCTGGTTTTCAATTCGAAAAATTGATCCAAAAGAATTCAAATGACAATTCACCATTTTATTGAATCTCAATTTTAATTTTTAATTGAACTATATAAAATCGTGGCATTTCTGACTCGGATGGCTTTCACTCACCTTGAATAAACGCTGCAAATAAATTGAAGCCCAATGACGAGAGCGAACAGTCTCAAGTGTTCCATTGCAGTTTTGTGACCCTTTCACGATTGTTGTATTTTTCGTATTATTCTAATATTTACTAACACACAAAATTAATAAGATTCCGACTGAGGGTAAAACTGTATTGTTCTGGTGTCAAGTGGAACAACGAGTGGCGAATGCCGGGATTAACGACGTCTTTATATACCGATGCTGCTCAGTCGTGTTGAGGTTATAGGTACTTTGTGTGTTTATATGACAATATAAGTGACTGGGATTTCTCGTCCTCGCGGCGGAACTTTTACCAATCATGCGTGAAGTATAGAGGCAGACCAAAATAATGAGCTACGTTCAATGTTTTATCTCTCTTGTACAAATTAGTCAACGAGATTCAATTGTTAATGTCGACATGAACATTTCTCGTTGTGAAGTTACGCAAAAATGTTCATATTGTTACGAATTAGTCAGGGTCGGTTTTTCGCAGGCATTTTTGAACGTTCTTTAAATTTGTGTACGATTTTTCTAGTGTCAGAAAAAAGCAAACATGCAAACTAACGATAATTATGTGCTTATCGTGACTAAATAATTCACATTTTACGATTTGTTGAGTTACGTATTTTTCGTCGATCGTGTAGAAGAAAACACACAACGACACACTGCAACACGCGTTGACGCAAATCGGCCGAAAACAACGGTAAGAATAATTCGTTAATATTTTAAGTGTTCCTCAGTATTCCACTCCTTTCACATAATGCACGTTAAAAGTCATTACTCGAACGTTTTACAAAACGTTAAGTAATTTCTCATTCTTCAATTTTGTTTCCGCCACCTCCGCCAATGACCTTCCGAAAGGTTATTGAGCTCACTCGATTTTTTTTATGTTTTTTTCGAGTACGGATAACCCTTTGTTTGTTTTTTCGAAAACAAAAAAATTACTCTTTTCGCTTTAACGAGCCAGGTGGAGGTTAAATTGAGGTTTATGAAAATTCGAAAAAAAATACGAAAAAGATGAATTGGAAGCAGCCGAGAAATGGTGCGAACAATAATTACGACTACCGAGTGGATCATTAGGCTCGTAAATACACTCGAGTAAGCAGCGCCCGTTGAAAAATTAACCGGGAAAAAGTCGAAAATAGCAATAGAAGGAATAAATGAATAAAAACAAAAAGTAAGCCTTGCGGAATGGGAACACTAATCCGGCTCCGAAGACGACCCTGTGACAAATGATCCCGCAGTGCGCTCGACTTTTTCATCGACGTTGCACAAAAAATTAATTACTTCGTCCCTGTGAGAAAAAATCCATCGAAAATATCCGAAGGAAAAATCTTTGAAAATTATGTTAATTACTGGATTTCAATTAACTCCAAGGAGCGTGGACAAAAGTTAACAAAAAAAAAAATCCTCAAGCTTTATAGCATTTTCTGAAGGCTCGAATTCTCCGCAAACACAAGGCTTCGCTCCTTTTTGCCCTAAATACGAAAAAAAAAAAAAATTCAATTTTCACTCATATTTTTCGTACAGAAACGTCCGTTCAACAGATTTTTCCTTCATATATTGCATATATGCAATAACTAATCACTTGCGCACTTTCTCACGCCATATGAGCCACTTCACAATTTTGTCATAAAAAAAAATTCCGTGAAACAACGCACGGCCGTTTCCCTATTCATTGGCTTTATGAAAATGCATGTAGATAAAAAATTCGCCGAACAAATTGACTGTAGATTGCATAATTTACAATCAGAAATTATCATTATTTGCGGAATTTCATCTTTTAAATTGTTCGGAGCCACGTTCGTATGAATTCAAGTCAAATACGGTGAAATCAGAGAGAGTTTCTCAACGGACGAAGTATCAAGACGAGCGAAAAAAAATGAGAGGTTTGGGTTAACTTTATGCCTTCTGTTTAAAGTTAATAAAAAATGATTATTCGGTATCTTCATACCTACGCGTGATTAGTTATCGATATGCCATTATATCACGGTTTTATACTTAATGCCATTTATGATTATTTTTAATCGCATTAATGCAGCAGAGCTGCCACCGTTGGAACGACGCGACGCAACGGAAAAAAAAATGTTCTCTTTATTTCTTTGAATTTTGTAACGGGCTCTATTTTCTTCGCACACTTTCTTGTGAAGTGAGATAAAAAATTCTCGAATTATTGTACAGCTGCACTCTTTAGTTAGTGGGAATCTATCATTACGAATATTTTTGAATTTTGAAAATATACGTTCGCGATAAAGTTTGTCGCAGAATGATACTGCGCATGTTCGTCGTTGAAAAGTCAAAGTGTCGCCATCTGACGTTGAATGTAGCGACACCTCACACGTAACGGGATTTTGGGTGAATGGAAAAGGAGTACAACGCCGTAATGGCCGGTGTTCCCGGTCGGCCAACATCATCGGGTCACGTGACAGCGTCGTATTGATACGTGTCGGCGAGAAGAGCCACGATTTCAAGCCCCCCCGTATTCCTTTAGCTTTATACTCGGGGTCCGAAGCGCACACTCTCCTGACAAGTGTACAACGCGTGAACTCGTCCTCTAGTTTCTTCGCGTTGACGTCTTTTTTTATGTTTTATAATATAATATTAAATTAAAATCGTTTAACGAACTGTTGTAGATCAGTGGACGGGAAATTGTGCGATATATTGAAAACGAGAATACGCAATCATCATGGGGAGTGAGTATAAATTAATCAAAAATTTCAAACGAAAAGTGCTTTTGCTGGTACTCATTGGTCTTTACCAAGGATATTGGCGCTATGGGTACGAATCCCGCTATGTGTGAACGGGAATGCTATGGGGCCACGATGCTATCTGGACATATTGCTCCTTTTTTCCTACGAATTGAAACTACAAACAATTTTTCCTTATTGACATACTTCTATCTTTGCAGTTAAATTTCTCGAGGTGATTAAGCCATTTTGTGGCATACTCCCGGAAATAGCGAAACCACAACGTAAAGTAAGTCCAAGCATTCAATAATATGTACTTTCAGTCAATATTTCCAACTCATTTGCTCTTATTAAAAACATTATCCCACCATCCCTAATTTATGTGTTAATTGAATTTTTTGCATTGCAGATCCAATTTAGGGAAAAGGTGTTATGGACAGCTATAACGCTGTTCATCTTCCTTGTATGTTGCCAGGTAAGCTATCCAAGGTTTTTATCCTCATAAATACTTCATTTTCATACACAGAGGTTATTCATTTGAAAAAAAGTAAACTTTGTAATCGAGTTACCATATGTTGACTACTTCAGATTCCCCTCTTCGGTATTATGTCTTCGGACAGCGCGGATCCCTTCTATTGGATTCGTGTCATCCTTGCTTCCAACAGAGGTACTCTCATGGAATTGGGTATCTCTCCGATCGTTACGTCTGGTCTTATCATGCAACTTTTGGCTGGTGCAAAGATTATCGAAGTTGGCGACACTCCTAAGGACAGAGCACTATTTAACGGAGCTCAGAAGTGTAAGTTTATCTGTTTTGTCACTTTCTAAATGAGTACAACAAATTCAATGAAAATGAAACGAAAGTACTTGTTTTATTCTAAAAAAATGTCAGCACTTCACGATACTTTTATTTAAATTTTTCCTCGCATGAACTTTGAAATACTTGATCTAGCAAAAACTATTGTAAAAAATCATTGTTTTATACATGGTCAAAAGAGTTTTTTAGTATTGTATAAATTGAATTATTTCCAGAATTTTTTTATAAAAACTACAGGAAAAATAAATATTTAAATATTAAAATACGAATGCCATGGAACTTTGGTTCGAACAATCCAAGCAACTAAGAGAGTTTAACGAATAATTTTTATTGCCATTATGAATAGATGATTTTTAAGATTTTCTGATTCATCTAAATTTCGATGTAATTGTTTAAAAAAAGACCAGAAATTTTTTTGTTTTCAGTATTTGGTATGGTAATCACGGTTGGTCAAGCAATCGTTTACGTGATGACAGGAATGTACGGAGACCCAGCTGAAATTGGAGCCGGAGTTTGTCTGCTCATCATTATCCAACTTTTCGTTGCCGGTCTCATAGTTTTGTTGCTCGATGAACTTTTGCAAAAAGGATACGGTCTTGGCAGTGGGATCTCGCTCTTCATCGCCACAAATATCTGTGAAACAATCGTATGGAAGGCATTCTCACCGGCGACGGTAAATACCGGACGCGGTACAGAATTCGAAGGTGCTGTAATAGCCTTGTTCCACCTCTTGGCTACGAGACAAGACAAAGTTCGAGGACTTCGCGAGGCTTTCTATCGTCAAAATCTTCCAAATCTCATGAATCTTCTGGCAACGATATTGGTCTTTGCTATAGTCATATACTTCCAGGTAAGGATGAAAATTCATTTTGAGACTGTAAACTCACCTATTGAGCATTCGAAAATTTCAAAAAATTTGTCAATAACAGGTTCTAACAATCGTCACGATGAACCGTTCAAACATTATTAAATGTGAGATGACTCTGTCGTAGTCATCTCGTAAATGTCAGGCTGATTTTCAAATTCAAAAAATGGAAAAATTCTTTGAAATTAGATATACGATAAATTGTTGAGTTTTATGACAGATTTTACTCTCGAATTCCTCATTCATAATTTTACAAACGAAATTTTTATAAAATGGTTAAACAGACTTCACAGATAGAAATAAAATTTTAAAGAAGCCAATGGAATCATTAAAAATATGTCACGACTTGAAACCTGATTACAGTTTTCCGAAAAAAATGAATGACATTTATTATTTTAAAAGTCTGAACGTTTGTAATCGCTAAATGATAACGTGTAAACTTCGAATGAATCAACGCAGTACAATGTTGTTTTTCATTTCATTTGCAGGGCTTCCGTGTCGATCTACCAATAAAGTCCGCCAGGTACCGCGGTCAATACAGCAGTTATCCAATCAAATTATTCTACACGAGCAACATCCCTATTATTCTCCAATCTGCATTGGTTTCCAATCTTTACGTAATCTCGCAAATGTTGGCCGTCAAATTCCAAGGAAATTTGATCGTTAATTTGCTCGGTGTGTGGTCCGATGTCGGTGGTGGTGGTCCAGCGAGATCTTATCCCGTTGGTGGTTTGTGCTATTACCTTTCGCCACCCGAATCGGTCGGACACATCGTTCAGGATCCGGTTCACGCCATGCTCTACATTCTCTTCATGCTTGGCTCTTGTGCATTTTTCTCGAAGACTTGGATCGAAGTTTCCGGCAGTTCCGCTAAGGATGTGAGTGCAAAATCACTTTCGAATGTCAGTTTTTAGATAATATTTAAAGCTAACAGAGAAAATGACATATTTTTGGTATTTCAGGTCGCAAAACAATTGAAAGAACAACAAATGGTCATGAGAGGACATCGTGACAACTCAATGATCCATGAATTGAACCGTTACATCCCCACCGCAGCCGCTTTCGGCGGCCTTTGCATCGGCGCTCTTTCGGTATTGGCCGATTTCCTCGGTGCGATTGGATCCGGTACGGGTATCCTTCTCGCGGTCACAATAATCTACCAATACTTTGAGATCTTCGTTAAAGAACAGAGTGAAATGGGTGGAATGAGCACGTTATTGTTCTAAGCTCGTAACTAAATAGACTCAAAAAGTGAATTAATTTCTTTTTATCACGAAGAACTGAATAATAATAATTTATTGTAAAAAAAAGAAAGAAAGAACGGAAAGTAAGTCGATTGTGGCCGAATGAAAACCGACACACTTACACACACACAACGGTACACATGGAGATTTATTGTATTTCCTTCGAGACGAGGCCGATACGACGATGTCGTTTGCGGGTTAAGTGAAATAGACGAAATATTATCTCTTTGATGTGAGGAAAACGTAACGATTATCACCCAGATGATTTCTTTTCTATTCTTTCGAGTATAAATATATTCGAAATATCTTTTCAAATACTCCACAAAGAGGCAGAGAGTGGGACGGATTGTGAGAAACAGAAGATACAAATTCGATACTTGATACGGCCAATTTTCGAACGGAGGAGAGGAGATCGTCGAAATAACTTATGTTGCATAATAATTCACGAAAGTGGGGAAGAACAAACCGAAAATAATATTATTGAATAAGTCGCTGTTTATCATCAATCCGAATAACGTTCCCATCTGACGATATTCTCGTAAATGTTTTTGTTTTATACACACTTAAATTATTTTCTGGCAGTCGATATGAAAGTTGCACAAGCAGCCTATCAATTCTACTTGAAAATGCATGTTTTCGTTTATTATTATTATTATTATTTTTTCTACTGATTTGTCATATTTTCGAGCTTCAGAGACGAGACCAAGCCAAAATAGCTTGCATCGTCTCACCCTTCTCACCAAGATAAAAATCAAAGTTGTTTTTCACGTTTATACGAGTTTGAGAACGAAAAAAAACGATCCGTGGCGAGTCTTCCGAAAACGGGTGTGAATTTTATCGTCGGAAATACACGTGTTATAAAGTTTGCAATGTAAATAGTTCATAAAATCATTGGAAGAACGCCGTTTGAAATTAAATGAAACGAAGGATAATAAAACGCCTCTTGAGTCGCGTGAATAATGGAAACATTGCTCACCAAGTGCGCAAAAAAAACGTCCACCTAGGATAATAAATGATATTCATAACATTCGATTGAATAAATGAAAAAACAAAACAAGCGACCGATTTTTCAAACTGCGTTCGTTCATCATTCATACTATAGTAACATCATTCCTGTATTATTATAAAAGATAATACAACAAATGAAGAAAAAAGTAACTTTATTTTTTTTCGTCTCTTGTATCCGAGAGAAATAAGGAAGAAAAAAGTCATTTTTCTATAAAACCTTAAGAAAAGTTTCTGCTCTGTGTCTCACCCGTTCTTCATTCTTTCTCTTCAATTTTGTACAAATAACGATTCAATTATTGTATCCTACAATTGCTATTTACATGATATCAAAGAAAAGAGAATCATCGTTTGGCATAGTCATGTTTCACTTGTGCTCGTTGTAAAATAAGGTCGCGTAAAGTGGACCCGATTTGTGAATGTTTGCGAGCAATAGAAGTCTCAGAGTTTCAGTAAAACGAATGTTGGGAGTTGATGTGTCGGTATCACGCCACGCTATGTTCGAACCTTCTGTTAAAGTAAACAGCGCCGGTGATGGTACGTTCTCGTGCATATAAGCCCAAATGCATTCTCGCATTACGGTATTTATCTAAAATAAAATTAATAAGATCAATATCGTGCTGAGAAATGATCGTCAGTCGCTATTAATGATCAGTAATAATATTGGATATTTTAAAATGTGAGAAAATTTCGATAAGACATTACGCAGCTTGGCACGCGTTCATTATAAGATTCGAAAATTCATATTTTTTCCAAAACATTCTTTTGGATGTGACTCTGGCGAAATGATCACTTCACAGATGATTTCAGCATTGGTGAGTTGCACAAAAATTGACGAAAATGACAAACCTGGTTCGGGCTAAGAATTGGCAGAACATCTCTCAGGCAGACCAACGGCGGTGGCAACAATTGCCCGAGAGCCATCACATTCGCGAGTAACGTGCCATCAGACGTATTCCAATTGGCCATTACAGTAGCAGCAATGGCTCTGAGTAAGACTGAACAATAAGCCAAAGCTGGTCTGTGTCTCGCGGTGAGCTCAAGAAGGGTCCACAATAGGGGAACGTCTCGAAAAGTCCTTCGTATGTGCAAATCTCGTTCGACCGTGACTTTCGTGAATTCTTCGTCAGGCCAAGGCAAACCGTTGTACATAACGTCGGGCGACACGAGCTCGACGAGCAAAAGACTGACCATCGTCATAGCGTCGAGATTGACGGGATAAGGCCCTGGATCTTCCATACTGCAGCAAGCCTGTGAAGGAGAATGAATAAATCCGATGGGAAATTTGAAAGAGAAAATTGTATCGTTAGGAATTTGCTTTTCGTTAATTTATACTTTTATAGCGTCGACCAATAATGTACTGTTCAACGCAATAGTTTCTTTGTCCAAACAGTTCTCTGGCGGAGGTTTCCTCGGTCCCTGGCCAATGACACCCGCGTGAAAAACTGACGAATGTTTCTGTGCCAGCAACGCACTCGTTCCTTGCTTATGATTCTGACTTAGGAGCAACAAATTATCACTTTTTTGCTCATGATTTACTTTCGCCCCGAAATACTTTGAAGGCTCGTTGAAAATACTGTTACTCAACAGTTCTCGCAACGCGAGTACTCGAGCAGACGAGGAATAACAGGACTGCACTGAAAGAAGCCTCATGACTCTTTTTACCCCTCGCTCCTTGCGATAGATGTCTGTGGAATGACAAGAGAAAAAAGTTGGATTCCGAAACATTGAATTTTTCACCTATCAAATATTCTGGATCCAAGTTTTCTTCCACTCGAAAAGTATTCTGAGATAATAACGAGACTGACTAGATTCAGATTTGAAAAAACTCAAAATCGATTTATTTTCCCAACTGTTGTTCAAGAAAAAACTTGGAAACAAAGCATTTTTCACTCGCTCTGATGGCGAAACATCACTACGCATTGACTAGAATACAAGAAATTTTATACCTTCTTCTCTGATGCAAATGAAAAAGTAGCGGATAATCGATCTGGTGACTTTTAGAGTCAATTGAACGCTTGAGGGATGTGAGGATTTTTCTGAAAAACTCAAAAGATCCAAAGTTTCTGCGATATCATTAGCGAGTTCGAAGTCATCAGTTTTCATCAACAGTCCAGATATTTGTTCCAGATTGAGAGTGACGGCTCGAGAAACCAATTGCGAAGCTAAAATTTCCGCTTTCTTAGAATTTTCCCATTTCAAAAGAGTCGAGAGATTTCTAAAAAGTTGTCGAGACTCGCAGTCTTTGGATGCGCTGGTGTATTGTATGTCTCTCAAAGACTGTTCCAGCGCTTGTGTCAGATAACCGTGACCAGACATTGGGTTCTCAACTTCTGGTTTAATAGCCGGAAATACGACAACATTTTCGGAAACGAGTCGCACCAGAGCTGCCAAATGGAAGTCCGTTTTCGCGTTTCTCAGAGCGGAAGCCGACGCCGATATGATGACAGTTGGACTTTGAGCTCCCAGAAGCGTCAAGAGTCTGACCGCTGTTTGTACTCTGAGAGGATTAGCGTCCAGTAAAAGCGGCACCACGAGACTCAGATCTTGTTTTATCGACGTAAGAAGTGCAATTCCCGTTGAGTGCGGACCTTTCATTCTCATCGATAAATCTATCTCTTGGAGTATCATTTCTAGGATTTCACGACAAACGTTTTTAACAGAAAGCGCAGCGTTCACTCCGTGGTATCCGACGTTACTCGTGCTCAGACAAGTGTCTAATAAGATGCTTATTATCTGCGAAGCTCCTTGTTCGCAAGCGAGGGCGAGCCGTACCGTCAGATCAATAAGAACGTCGGCTTGATTGTCGAAATATTTACACCAATCGGAGGCGAAAACCGCTAGTCGGGGTATCACGTCCGGTCTGACAGGGAAAACTGTAAAAATAATTCAACGGATTTATGGAAATTGGAAGTTATGACTTTCGGATAAATTGTGAACTCACGTGTTTGCAGGACGACCGTTGTAATCACTTTTAAAAGTATTTGCGATACCGAAGCTAGTTTCAGTAAGAAGGGTACCGTTGCTATCTTTTGCTTCCTCGTTGAAACATCGTCCTCCATATTTTCATCCAAACTCCACTGTAATTAAATTTACGATGTTAACTATTTCCAGCACAAAACTTAAGGAAACTTTCCATTTGTACAGTGAAAATCTGCGCGAACCTTAAATAATTCTAGCAAGGCTGTCTTAATCTCGTAAAAATGACTGCCTGCCAAATGACCGAGAATACCAACAACGGAATTGAGCACTTGATTGTGCTCCGATTTCTGCATACCCGTTACACAGAAATCCTTAAGGCCCCAGTTTAAAAGTCTCGTTATTATCATGCTAGGAAAGCAGCTTCCTACATGCGCTGCAACCCAGTCGAAATAAGGAGTGTAAGACGATATGGACTCTGTGAGAGCATTCATGCATGATTCTGCAGCTGAATCTCCCAGGCGACGAATACAATGAGCTGAAAGATCGACCAGAATTCTTGCTCCTCGGAACATCAACCAGTGCCTCAAGTAATCACTGATCTGCAAGTCGTTCATCAGGTTGCCACGCTTCGCAAAAGAACAGGAGAGCTTTCCTGTAGTGATTAATGTAAATATCAATGCATATTTTTCTAATTTACTATCATTTAATAAACGTATGAATTTAATTTATTGCTCTATGTTTGACTATTTTTACTCTACTAAAATAGAGATTTTGTATTCTTTCTTTAAATAAGAATTAATGAAATTTTCACAATAATTTCAAAGATTTGATATCGAATTGTTTCCAGAATCGAAAATTCCATTCGGCTAACTTAACATTACAGATCTCGTATGTTCATGGTTTATGTTTTATAAATTACCAAGAAGATCGAGAGACCATGATGCTATGAGCGGTGCCCAAGCTTCTGGGTTTTCATCCACTATTTGAACAAGAGTTGCATGTACATCGGGTATTATGGTATCCATGATTGGTGCTTCCAATATGGGAGCTCCGGGATGAACCTGAAAAATATCAAAATTGATAAAGAAATCATCATCAGCACCCAGATAATGCCAATTGAATTTCTGTAGTGATTCTTAAAAAAAATTTGTTATTATTAGATGGTTATAGGATTAGAGTAGAACACGAAACATTGAGACAACTGAGAGTTAAGCATAGATCATTGTGATATTTTCAAACTATTTTTCTGTTTCACCCATTGCAGAACACAAAAACACAAAAAATTATTTGACTATAAGTTTTCATCTAAGTATATTATAGGACTCTTTATACATTCTTATAACTTCCCCTAGTGACTAAAATTGGTCGTTTTTCGGTTGTTTTCGACCAATTTCGGTCGTTTTTGTAGATTTTTTGACCGATGCCTGGTCGTACAATCCGCTAGGGTCTGTTCTGTAAAACGAGATGGTGAAACCAATGTTGTGGCTAGCAATCAAAAAAGATTTCTATCATAATTAAGAAGCACATGTAAAACTCAAATGTTCCTCATAAATTCACAAGAAAACTAAAAAATTCTCCACCGAAAAATAATATATTTATCGGAATTAGTATTAAGGAAAAATTTTTCCCTTCGCTTATGAATTGCAGTACTTTCACAATCATTTTGAATTTACCTCCATATTTCGTAATTGTCGACTGCATGCATAAAAAAATATTTTGCATATGTACTCAAGCACAGCTTCTCTGGATCCTGGCAAGTGTCTGAGCAAAATAAGAGCACCTTTCGTGACTTCAGCCACATCGGTTCTGTGAGGTTTTTTAACAGATTCCTGAATGAACTTCCTAACCTCTGTGGATATCTCAAGAGGTGTCAAGGACTGTTCTATTTCCGGCATCTTTGATTGAGAAACGCCAAAAATTTCAAAGTTTTTATTTCACCAATCTCTTGAAATGTATAAATAATGTATATATCCTAAAAATTGTTGCATCTAAAATGCCACCGGTTTTATTATTCTCGTACACCCTCCCATTTTTGTATTTTTATTCGTCACGATATTGTTGACAAACGTGAAATATAGAGGACCTGCACACCAACTCGGCAGGGCCGACAACACGAGGGAAATGACGGAATACGGAATGTTAAGATTGAATTTCGAAAATGTTCGATGACGTCGCTAGCATCGCATAATATTCAAATTTTTGATTTTTCGCGGACCGATAACGGGGAAAAAAACAAAAGTTCGTTTATATTATTTTAAAAACAAATTTCAAATTTAATAAAAAATCAATATAAAAACTTAGAACTAAAATGTACGTGTGAATAAATAATATGCATTTTTGAAGGAATGTACGAAGTGTTTTTTGTCTTCATGAGTGTTCAACGTCTTTTTTTCTTCTCTTGTTTTCTTGGTCGATGAGGCCTCCGAGGTGTGACTTGAGGACTGTTTTCAGAACATTCTACGTCGCTTGGATCATCCTAAAACGAATTAAGAACTTGAATCATCACGGTTGCAGAATAACAGACAAAAAGTTCTAGTTAGAAACTGGGATCTCACTTTTAGCATTGCAACACCGTCCGAAGGTCCAGATTGATAAGTGACAATAGCCAGCAAACATATAACTTGAAATGCTGCTCCGATATACAGACCAAATCTGAGTAATTGCTCAAATACAGTTTCCTCCGCAGGTAATAATAGTCTTCTAAGATGTGGATCAGTATCAGCCATTTTTCACCTTTGATTCAAACTGGATCACAAATTTTTTTGGCCTGTAAAAAACAATTTATCGTACCATTTAATACAAACAAACACCTTCAGTTGCTCTGATAAATATTTGTATTATTTTCTTATGATCGGCAATGATTTGCATTAACAAAGTTTTTATTGCTGATTTATTAGATATGATTTGACACTATTTCCTATTGGTTTTTATAGCTTTGAAACTTTCCTACAAACTACTCATAGAAAATTCCAAATTAGAGGAACGCACAATAAAATTTATTGAGTAAGAACTGATACCCCTGTGTTATAGTTTGAAAATATTATGATATAAGGTAAAAGTAAAAGGATTAATATTCAAAAAACATTGAAAATTCGAAGATCAACCATTGGTAACGTTTTAATGACAGAAAACAAATATGTAGGAACAACGTTGAACACAGACACATTTTTTCTTTTTCTACATTAAATACAATGCAAGAATTCTTTTTATTCTTCATTAATGGTACAACCCTGAAATTTACTTGTTAAAAATGATGAGGGCCATTCAAAATAATCTTTCCACTTCCCCCTTTCTTGTCATTGTTTTGAACAAATGTTTCATTCTATTTTTACTCTTTCACTTCATCCTCATGTTGAATCATCGTTGATTGCCTCTTATCCATCGTTCGCTAGCGGTTCAAGGATTTCCGGTTTTTTTTTTGCAGTTCGACACTCTCGTGCTGTCTTCCATTGTTTTTGTTTCGCTCCAAATGTACTGATACTATCATCCCTAATATATCGCTTCTACCCTCTACTGTAATGCTGTAACGATAAACTTTACTTATTCAAGCAAATGAATTAACTACCTTATAGTTTGATTTCCTCCGAAAACAATTGGCCGATTGATATAATCCAGCTTTAATTCGTCTGCATATTTATAATGGTAAAAATTTCTACACCCACGCAATGTGATCACTCGTTTTCTATTATGTCGCGAAATCAATAACCTAAACCGACAACACGAATATAACAAGTTGGATGTTGATAATATAGATACTGCCAACTTGAATATGTCAAAGTCTGGCAAGCGAAAACACTCTCGAAATTTTACGAAATTTGAAAAACCGAATTTTGGGGAAATATTCAAGTACAAAAGAGAAATAGTGAAAAAATAGAAGTTGGAAAGTTTGTTAATTAATTAGTATGTTCTCTTCAATATTATGTTTTTTCATCGTTAACAAAACGTTTGGAGTTTGGAGAACAGATTGATCGGAATAGCCTGAAATTAGACGCACAACACTTGTTTCCCGCACTCGATGACAGAGAGCGGTAGATAGCGGAATAGCGGACAAAGTTGGGCGCTAACTATCGAAACTTTTTCGTACTATGAACCAATTCAAATGAATATGGGGAAATTTATTAACT
Organism: Venturia canescens; assembly: GCF_019457755.1. Lineage (NCBI taxonomy): Eukaryota > Metazoa > Arthropoda > Insecta > Hymenoptera > Ichneumonidae > Venturia > Venturia canescens. Next base: position 8,281,105 of record NC_057421.1, on the reverse strand, counting down.
AAACAATTTTTCGAAAATTGACTGTGAAATGAGCATACGAAAGTTGCTAATCGATGATTTCATGACGGTCATTCTATTGTCAGTATTGATTGTTGACATGTGTAGAAAGTGGAATGTATGACAAAGATATTTTTTAATTTGGCGCGTCATTGCGAACGCCGGAAGTAGTATACTGGTTTGGAGGCTTCGTTGCTTTGGGAGTCCGTGGACGTGAACCTTTGTTTTGTACCAGTACGAATGGCTGCCATCTTTAGTTTTCGATGGATGTTTTCCGTAGAGATCGCGAATATCTCGCTATTTATCGCGGTAAATAATAAATCAATTAAACTGATAAAATAACGGTCGAGTTTATCGCGATGTAACGAGTGTAATAGAGTTCAGTAATAAAGCTGCCCCGGTGTTATTAGTCACAAAAAATGATTGTGTTTACATTCAAGTTTGAAGTGAGCTTCTGTATTCCTGTCACATTAAGGTAAGATACTATTATATCGCGCATTTTCAACGTCAGTATACAAAAAAACTAGTGCAGTTAATCTTACTAAATAATAATTCGGTTATTAAAAAAGGTGAAATTCTTCGATAACAGTGACACAACAATTCGTTTGGAAAAGTTTCTCAACGGTGGATTGCCCTTTCGTCGTGTGACGTATATAATCTACAATCCATTTCTAGAAGTACGCGTTTTATTGATTGGTCGGCCAACAAATTAACCTGTTCTGCCTAATTTTTTGAAAAATTGTCTCCATTGTTTTTTCTCTTTCATACATTTCCCCAAACGATACGAGATTCGTACAAATGTCGGAGATTTTTTTTTCGACGCACCCTAACCAAGTAAAGTCTAACAACGTAGATTCTTTTGGTTTCAACATTTAATATCGACATTTGACCTGCTCTCTCGATCAATTTTTTCCCAAATTTCTGTCTCATTTTCTATACGAATTTACAAACAATGTTTATCAGTGAGAAATGGCGTTTCATATACGTTTTTTTTTTTCGAGGTTCCGTATGGTGGCAGCAATGGCTGTGTGTGTTAAAATGGTGTGGTTTAAGGGGCAGGTCTATTAAGTCTTAAACATTCTTAAAATCAAAATTTCTATTCTTAATATTGTGAGTGTTGAAACTTCATATTCCTCTTTGGACAGTCAAAAAATGTTTCAAAACAAAAATAAATGAGAGCTTTGCTTTTCATGGCATTGCAATAAATTCAAGTTTTTTATCGTCCCCAACTCCTGTGCGATTCAATATTTTTTACCTGTCCTAAAAATCTCAACTCAAGAAATACTCTAAGAGAGCAGATGACAAATTTTGATTTCAAAATTAACAGACTTTTGGAATTGTTCCAGCTAGTACAAACTGTAAATTGCCTACATGCTCTAGTATCAGTTGTCGCTTGTCGTTAGTCTATTATCAGCCAACATTGATAAACTCGACAAAAGTTAAGTTCGAAATGTTCCCAGTCATACCTTTCGACAGTGGCATTGTCAAATGATTGCTACGTGTCAACTGAACGTGCTAGAAATTTTGGTACAATATAAGATACTTTATTGAGTTTCATTATATGGAAATGGAAGAACAAAAGCTTTTTCCAACATTTTTTCTGAATAACAAGCAGCCGTCGTTCGAGACTCCTGAAATTTAAAGATTTCACCTATATATTTGTCCAAATTATGTCAAATGTAATTTTTGCAAATGCATACGGACATTTAAAAGATCTCTTTATTTTGTAGTTTTACAATATTTAGTGCGAATAGACACAATTATTAAGCGGAACGAGGCACATTGACATATTTTATTTTAGAAGTAATTGGAAAGTATCTTGTAGTTCGAAAAGGGAAATATTGCTATTATCATTTTAGTGTAAACAAATATTGAAAATATAATTTGATAGGACAATATCAACATTGAAATGCGAGTAAACCTAAAATTGTTTTGAAAATTGAGTTACAATGAACATTGTGTTTGAAATGGAGATGAGCAGAGGCTCGAAGTGTATTGAATAAAAATAATAACATTGGCCCACAATCGGTCATCGAATTATGGTGATCACACAACAGTTTGAAAATGATAATACTGAAACTAGAAAATTTAAATAATGCAGTAGTTCACAGCAGAAACGAAGTAGTTAAGCGATGATAAAAAGTGGAAAAGCGACATTAGTGACGTACGTAAAAGTATAATTTGAATAAGTAAATAATTTCTTTGTGTATTTCGCAACACACAAGTCTAAAACGTTTGAATTCTCATTTGTGAATTAGACTCGCGAAATGTTGGAATCCGCGAGAGGTGCAACATGAGAGTAAAAGAGAGAAAAAAAGTAACAAGAGTTTTCACGTCGCCAAGGGTCCGAGAGGAGAGTCGATGGAAAATTTATTTCACGCTCACGGCGGCAATAGAAAAAAAATTCTCCCCAGGCGGCGCTCCGGTGCGTTTTGGCAGCCATCTTGCCGGTTTAATTCTTCCCCCTTCTTTTTTTCCTTTTTCTCGCTCTCTCTGACGCTCTCGCGACGCCATCTCTGCCTTCTCCCTAGGCCTCCCTCGCCCCCTCTGTCGTCTCGGCTCGTCAACGTAAAGCCCCCCACCGCGCTTCCCTTCGTTGTTTTCTATTTTTTTTCTCTCATTTGCTTTTTTTTTGTTACTCGCAAGTCCGTAGATCTGCGTTCGCCCTCTCTTCTTCCTCTGACCCCTCTCAATCGCTGCCTCTTTCCTATTTTCTCTATTCCCCGACAACGACGCCACTGCTCGTTGTTTGTGCAAAATAAATGCTCGCACGCTTCTCGTCTCGCTCTTCTCGTAAACTTTCATCCTTTCCTTTTACCCCCCCCCCCCCCCCCCATCTACCATCCGTCGCGATGTTCAGAATAACGTTTCAACTGATTTTTTCATCCCTTTTTTTTCTCCTTGTAAATTTTTAAATAAATCGATCTTGTTTTCTATTTAAATTTACGCTGACTTCGATTCTCATTGTTCAGTGTCCTGTTGCGTTGAAAATAAGAACTCGATGTTAAAAAAACGAGAGCACTGTGTCAATTGACTCGCACGGAATATTGGCTCGGTTCGAACTTTTTTCAAAAAATATTAACAAGAAAAATCGTAATGTTGAGACTTGGAAAACTAAGCTTGTAAATAAAAATTCAACACTCGATACAAAAAACGTTGGGAAGCCCTAACCTCTGTTTGCACTCGCGTAACGTTCGACGCGCGTCGAAATAAGAAAGTGACAGATTAACAGACGAAATGGAATTCCTGTTAATTCGTCACAGTCCGATTATCCGATACGGGATTAAACAATCTCAAGGGAACGAGGGAAATTACCAATTAAAATGGACACGATTGAAAATTGGTCGTTGGACAACGAGAGAAGCCGAAACTGTACGAGACTTTGACGAGCAGGTTTAGGACAGGAAATTTAGTACTTTTCCGTGCACATTGAACGTGGGATTTTGACACGTTCGACAAACCCTTCGACCCTGTGTAATATCCGCGTTTTCCATCGAGTTCGCTCAGCTCGTAGAGCTCAACTCAAGCAATCGATAGGCTTCGACATTCGTACAATGAAAGTCGAGTGTGTTCGCAATATGCGCGTGTTATCGATGTCCATTTTTTTTATCTAAGCGCATAACAAACGTACGACGTATTATAACACCATTTTGATTGATGCAGTTACGCTGATCGGAGTTTCCGATATTTTCCGTTGCGATAATAAACACGTGAGCTTGTCGTAGAAAATGCCGGAAGTTGAATGCGCGCCGATACAAAAATAATCGTTGTACACAGTAAAGCATCCCTTTCCTTCCCGCCTCTTTTTTTCCTCCAGTATTCTCGTGACCCATCGCGACGCTCTGGCGGAAGTGTGTGCGTAAAACTCGGTACATCGACCTCTTCTTTTTATTTTTTATTTCTCTCGTTCCGGTGCTCCCCGTAACTACAATTCACAATTTTCCTTTTCCTCGGTGTACCTCAATCCTCATTATTGTACGTTCGGAAGCGACCGTTTCGCCCGTACTGTTTTTTGTTTACTTTTTCCATTTTTTTCCCTCCGCGCTCCTCGGCAACGTGCTTTTTTTCAGCGCCCATACAAACCTTCTCTTTATCTCCGTATTTCCGCGAAAAAATTATCCCCCTCAATAATTTTTCTAACGAAAAATTCATCTCACCAATTCCATAATTCGCTCCTCACAATTCCACTCGAATCGGCCCACATTTTTCGTCCTATCGGCCCTGCTTGCGATTAAGGGTGTCGTTCACTACGTGCGACCAGTTGGCTGACCTACCCCAAGCCTTTACCGAGGGTGCGGAGTGAATAACCTTGCCAGAGGGAATAACCTCGCACTGCAGGCTTATCTAATAACTTTCATAATAACAACAATAGTGACGCTCTAACAAGGGCTGTACAAGCACTGTGATCACAATGATAATGACAACGATAGAAACTCCCTGTTCAATAGCAAGTTCGAAATCGCTGTTTTCAGACCTGTGACGTTTAATTATAATCTTCAACGGAATCGGATGGCATTACGAATCTCGTTCACCCTTCTCTTTCACACAACGCTGAAGTTTCCAACGTTGGAGTCCAACGAAATGAACGAAAAAAACGTTTGTAATTCACCAATTTCAGGGTGTCTAACCACCTGAAAAGTCATGAAAATTCTTAAATGTCATGAAATTACATTCGGACCTGAAAAAATCATTAAATGTCATGAAAAATGACGAAACAACCTGATTTTTTAAGATCTCTGCAACGCTCATTGTCATTGTCGATTTTTTGGTTTTCTTCAACATGATTTCAAAATTCGCGGGGTGGCGACAATGTCTGGTTCGTCAATACTCATCATCGATATAAAAACGAATATCGAATGAATAGTTTGTGAGAAAAAAAGATTCTTTATTTCAAAATAAAATATCATTTCTTTGTTATTTTTATTGATTTTTTTTATAATTAAAAGATGAATAAAAAGTATCAGAACCATAAGAAAAGTCATGAAAAATTCCTGTTCCTTGACTTAAAAAGCCTTAAAAGTCATGAAATTTCTGTTCTGGTCAAAATTAGACACCCTGAATTTTTTATTTTACGAATCGTTGGTGCAGCTTGAAAAACTACGAATCGCAAATTTGGCAGGGAACAAAATAGGAGAATTACTGGAATTGTTGGAGAGTTTTTTCGATCATTTCGTTGGACTCCAACGTTGGAAACTTCAGCGTCATTCTTTCACTCGAGCTCAATTATTCTTGGAATACTGAGATTAAGTACACGGAGAGAAAATTTCACTAAAAACTACTATGCTGCCATAGAAGTAGGGTTCTATATCATAATATTTAAAAATTCTTAGGAACATGCATAGTAATTTTTTGTGAATCGACTCGATGAAAACTGATGTGTGATGTCAAAATAAATACATCGGTACACATGTATACCGGTATATTATCGTACAATCACGAATGAAATTCTGTTATTTACCATAGTAAATTTCTAAACACTTTGGCGTATGATCGATTTTTGTGTTCGAGCCGGGTGGGATATTTCGAAATTTTAAAAGTTGTGATATCAGTTTTGAGAAAAATAAGTAATTCGAAATTCTTATTCCCGATCGACTATTCAGCAGATTGCGTGTTTAATCAAAGATTTCTTCTTTGAATTCGTATTTACCCGAAAATATATATTTCAATAGTTTTCATTTCGAATGCAATTTTAACAGACCATCCGAATGTCAAAAGTTCATATTTTCGAATTCAAAATGGAGAGTAATTGTCAAAATGGCGATGTTTAAAATTGGAGATCACCGGTCTGAGTAAGTGAGTGAGTGAGACGCGTGCATTTGGAGCTCTCCACTGAATTTCTTTATTTTGATCGATCGACTTTCTAACGTTTCTCTATTTTGACTGTTCGACTTTTCGGTGCTTCAGTATTTCAACCTCATTAATATTTGGTCTTTCGTTATTATAATTTCAAAATTGTGAATTTTCACAGTATCGCTGACTGTAGTAATTTATGAATCGAAGGAGTGATAGTCGAATTTTCGAAAAATCGATATTTTAGTCATCGTCCTATGGGCGATTGTTACATTCTATTTTCGACGTAAACGTTCTTCGAACCTTGCAGTTTCTGCTTTATTTATTTTCAGCATTCAAAGCTCTAGTCGAATCTATCTGTCTCCATATTATCATTCGAAGTTTATAAACTCGAGATTTTAGCTGTTCCAAATTTTAGTCATTCCAACATTTGACCCCCACCCTTCGAGCTCCTCAAATTTTACTATGTTCAAGTGTAAATTTCAATTGTGAAAACAGTACTAAGCATAGCAAAACGGTATAATAATTCTACTTGACGCAGTTCATCATCGAGTCAACATAAATTTTACAACGTTTCCTTGGTGAAGTATGTAGGAAAAAATAGCACAGTTTAAACCTTCCTCACAGCAAAATACGCAATTTAAAAATTTTCATTCAGAATTGACTTGGAAATTACAATATTTTTGGTAAAAACCTCCAAAATGGGCGATATAGAACCCCAATACCATGGCAGCATAGTAATTCTTACTATTTTTCTCAAAAAAAGTGATTTTCCCAAAATTTCAGATGCATTTTTCCTGTTTTTTTTTTTTTCTCAAAAAGGGCGAAGCAAAAATTGTCTTTTCGTCTAAAATTTGAAGAAAATTATTTTTTTTAATGTGCTGACAATTTTCGTTGGAGCTCGGAGAAAAAAATCGATTTTTTGCGTCACCCTATCAAATGAATTTTTATTTTCCTTATTCAATTATATTTTCTTTTTGGATTTTCCTACTTTCACAAATATTTTCGGAGCGTGAAAAATTGATATTTTTTTCCTGTGAATTGTGACGCGCGTTGCGATTTTTTCTGACTCTTTTGTCGTTCTTCGGTGACCGAAAACTCGATCGAGGCTCGACTTGCCTCGGGATTGTTGCCAGAATGAATTAAGGAGTTTCGGTACAGGCGATACAATGTTGCCATGCTAAACCATGCTAAAAACATAAAAAATTTCAAAAAGTTTAGAATTTTATAAAATTTGGTGAACATATTCTTTAGTGCCAAATTTGACAATACAAATTTTTTAAGATTTTTCTTCTACACAGTTATCGAGTAATTGATCACTAAAGTTTACGTGTATAAGCATAGCGTTTCCATATATATAGGTATACATTCCGGGCATAAGAAATCTGCTTTAATGCGTAATTACTCGATAACTAAGTAGAAGAAAATTTTGAAAAAATTTGTGTTTTCGCACTTGATGTTGAAGAACATTATCACCAAATTTGATCAATTTCTTAATATTTTGACTTTTGTACCGAAACTCCTTAACGAGCTCGCCCCCCGCCCTTTTGAGCCCACTTTTTCGCAGTAGCCTCAGGCCCAGGGTAACTGGACAAAACTCGGCCGATACAGGCGGTCGCAGTTTTACCGAGGCTCCGTTGGCTCGAGAAACTCTCGGATAAACCGGTGCACGTTCAAGCGGTCACCCATCCAAGTACTGTCCTCGGGGGAAAAAATGTTTCCGCACACCACCGGTCGCTGTCGGTAACGATTGCATTATTTCATACTCGATTGTCCACCGAAGCGCGCCTCCTCGCATCGTCAGTGTGTACGCGTAACGGAGAATTTCGGACGCATTGAAACGAGCGACGGGGATGGGGTTTCGGGTCGGTATACCAACGCGAAAGCTGGCTTTGCCACGCCATTCCCGAGTGTCAGGAACTTCTCATGTACACGAAAAGCCTCCTCGCATGCTCCTCGTTCCCCCCTGCTGTGTACCTGGGTACCTGAGCGAAATTCGTATCGACCGCAAAACCGAGGAAAGCTTTCCATGGACGTAGACGAAAATGCGAGAGGCACGAAGGATCACGAGAGCTTCTGTTCCATCGGATAATTCGCGTACGACCGAAAACACACGGCGTGTAACGTAAAACCAAATCCTCGGAAAAATTCAACAAACATGAGCGATCAATACTCTCTCGAAAAAAATGCGAACTTTTGGATCGATCTTTCTGAAAAAAAATGGTGAAAATTAGAATTTGGAAACTGCTTCTTCAAGATGGTCAAGATGCACGATGCTCAAAGCTTACTCTGTGAGGTGCTATATTTTTCTTTTTGGCTTCCTCGTAGAGGAAGCTTTCAGCATTGTTCTGAAAGCTTGAGAAAATAATTTGTTACTTTTTTAGGCTTGTATACTGCTCCTAAAACTGAATGACGAGCCTATCAGAAAAAACAGTTTGCAACTTTCAATTTTCATCGTTTTTCCTATTTACATTGAAATTAAATAATTCCGACAACTTTGCTGGAAAGTATAGAGGAAGACTTGTACACGATATCTTGCAAAATTTCCAAAAATTAAAGCGGTTAGACGATTTTTCGAAAAACTCGTATTTTCGTAAAATTACAAAAATCGTAAAATTCAAAGCGCTCAACTGATATTTCCCAAATTCAATACCAACCTTCCCATTATGATAATCTATTTATAAAAAAAAAAAATCAGTAATAAATCTTAAAGTTTTCGGAAGTTAGAGCGTCGACACCCTTTTTTTGAAAATTTCAAAACGTCGTAGGATTCGTATTTTTTTACAAATTCTGACAAAATCATCAAAGAACGAAGAGCTTGTATAGATCAACATCTGTGCAAAACGGTAGCCCTGTATCTCAAATCGTTTACGAGTTATAAGTGTTTGAATTTTGCAGTGTCTTAACATACACACACACACACATTTAGACATTTTTTCTAGATATGATTATTCGATGTTTTGGGGCATTTTGAGCACATTGACATTGAAAACTGGAAAAAAAAATGTTCATCATCACAGCTTCCTCTATGAGAAAAAAAGGAATAAACTATTTTGCTAAACATTTACAATACTTACTTTTGGTAACGTCCTAAAATTTCTTTTCGGGATTATTATCAATATAACATTATATGGGGGTTAATTTTAGGGAGGGGGAAGATGGAAAGATCGGAAAAAAACGAATTTGAAAAAATCCGAATGAAATTTCAGTTCCTTCGCTATTGTTATCAATGAAAAATGGCTCCAATATTTTTCGCAACGTGTAATATTGATGGAAAATTGTATTGAGATTAATTTTAAGAGTGGGGGAGGTAAAAAAAAACAGAATTTTGTTTTTATGAACGAAATTTTATTTTCTTAGCCACTCTAACCATTCATTCAATATTCGACGTGTGTGCGGAATCGTTGGGCGGGTCCGGAACTTCTTCCTTATTTCGTATTTTGATTATCCTACGTCCCCTCACGATATTTTTTCACATTTAAAAAGAAAATTTTTAATAACATTTTTAACTCCCTAAAATTAATCGCGGTCCAATTTTTTACTAATCAAGATACTTGAAAAATGATTTGGCATGTTTTTAAGAAAAGTAAGTACTGTAAAAATATTCACCAAAGTTTTTTCTCATACAAAAAAATCCGATTTTCATTTTCAACAAATAATTTGATGGCTTTGAAAAAAAACTGACGGAAAACGTTGAATAAATAAATGATCACGTGCGTTTTTACAATTTAGTAAAATGAGAAAAATCATTTTTTGGAAAATTGAGATCTGTGGAGTCGTTGCACTTCAGGGATATCGCACAAATTCCCTCTCACATTGTTGCGAAAGCTCGTGTCCCCGAGCTCCCCGCTCAGCTTCGTACATCCTCGAAAAATAACGCGACAGCTCTCGAAAGTTCAAGGAAAAATAAATTTGTCCCAGTTTGGTAGTACTCTCGTATCGAATGTCGGGAAAATCCCAAGAGTTTCGGTTTTTCAGTGAGAATGAGAAGTTGTAGGATTGAGTTATGTTTTACAAAGGGGCAAGCAAGTTTTTCTTTAGGAATCGTTTCTTTCGCCTTTCACATTTTGCTGTGTCTCCTTAAAATTGCGAGTTTTTTTCCACCAATTCGATCGATTGAATTACGATTTTTATTGATGAAAAATATTCGCATTTTGTTTGTCTATTAAACGTCATTCGTAATCGAAAATTAATCGAATCAGAGGCATTGCCAAAAGCTATAGAAAAGCTCAAAAATAATGGAAAAAAATGTGTTTGCTTTGAAATTCGCGGATCATTAATTGCTCGTTAAAGAAACAAATGATCGTGGTCAAATCGGAAGCTCGCTCGGGCCGTATCTCGTATGCATTCGGTGCGACAATTCACCTCGGCCCACCGCAATCTTTATTGGCTTGAAAGAGCGCAACACGAGTCAGATTAGCGATAGGGAATAAACATAGCGAGCATCTCTCTTTGAGTGCGCTGTAGAATCAGCGAGAAAACTACAGATGTTCGTAATCAGCGAGGACACGGCAAATATATTGCGTTTTTCATCGACGCAGTAGCAGCAGCATTCAAAAGTCGAAGGAACGATAGAAATCCGCTCGTCGCGATAAAACGGATGCTCCAATTACCTCGGCTCGATGAGCAAATTAATATCTCCGAGTGCCAACAAAAGAAAAAGAAATAAAATCGAAGATGTCCGGTGACTGTGGAATCGATTAAGGTGGTTCCTCCACGAGACAGTTAAATTAGGAAATTATTTAAATTTGGCATACGCATTGTTTAACATATGAACAACACCTCTATAAAATTTTAACAAGTTTCACCATCCCGAACCCGAGATATATGTAATCGAAGTTGACTCAATTAACACGTAACATATGGACCATGCATGAGCAAACGGCACATTATTAATTCTACCGCTAGTACTAAAATTAGGAAGTTTATAAAAAACGAGGAGGAGCTAGAGCAGGATATCACAGATATTGTGAAAAAAAATCAAGGTGATTGACCATCTAGTTTGACAGATATAGCCTCGAGAAGTACCAAGGTTTAGGCTGCATACGATATATTTTGCAAGCGAACAAGCGAATGTCGTCTGTATAGACAACCTTTTCTGTGTATTGAAGCGTAACCTGGATAGTTCCGTCAAAAAATTTACTCACGATGTCGGATCAAAAATACTTTTAGAATAAATTTTACGAAAGCAAATGATATTTGTACTATATCTGCTGGCACCGAGTACGTATATAGGCTCTTTACAAAGTTATTGATTACGATCCGAACGAATTATCGAGCCTTTTAATATGCAGACAGTACATAACTTTTGGTTGGGGCTGTCGCAGAGGATCAACCTTAAGTGGGAATCGATTCCCTCGCAAGATTTGCGACGTGTTTCGATGGTCCAGGAAATTTCAAGAGTTTCATCAATCCGATGGCAACTCGACGACTGTACGGAGTACTCAAAGTATCAGTAGAAAAATATTTCACAATTTTTCGTTTCATTTTATTTGTGCCCACGGAGTGCCATGGGGCGAATGAAAATTAACAAATAAAATATTCACAGAAGAGAAGAAAAAATAACGAAAATAAAATAATATTAAAAAATATATGTATGACAAAAAATGGAATGAAAAAAAGCACAGAACAAAGGCGTATAATCAAAACCAAAATGAAAATAGAAACGCAAACTATAACAAAAAATAGAATGCAAAACAAAATTCAAAAATAATAACGCATAATCGAAATTTAAAATAAAAAAGCAAAAAATACGCAGATAAACGTATCATGAAATGCAAAAAAGAATTCAAAAATAATAGAGCATGATAAAAATAAAAATGAAAATAAAAAAAAAATGCAACTGTCGTGGAACGCAAAATAATGCTAAATAAAACGCAAAATCAAAATAAAATAAATAAATAAACGAGCATACTACAAAAAATAGAACGCAAAACAAAAATCAAGAATAATAGCGCATGAACAAAATAAAAAATAAGAAAGCAAAAAATACGCAGACAAACGTATCATAAAATGCAAAAAAGAATTCAAGAATAATAGAGCGTGATAAAAATAAAAATGAACATGCAAAAAAATACGCAACTATCGTGGAACGCAAAATAATGCTAAATAAAACGCAAAATCAAAATTAAACAAAAAAAAATAGACAAACGAGCAAACAAAAGATAGAACGCAAAACAAAATACAAGAATAATAGCGAGTGATCAAAATAAAAAATAAGAAAGCAAAAAAGACACAACTGAATGTATGATAGAATGCAAAATAATGCTAAATAAAACGCAAAATTATACAAAGAATAATCAAAATAAACTCGCGTAATGAAGCGCAAGCAAAATTGCTGTAGGAAAGACAATTTCCCACGCACAGTTTTGCAATAAATTTTTTGATAAAAAAAAATTTTCTTTTTTTTTTCAACTTTGGAGCCAGTACAATCTTGTTTCTCCAAAATCAGTGCAGGATTCGTGATTTTTCATTATTATTTATTCCACAGCTAAACTGTTTTTTTTTTTTCATAACTCCATGCAGACTGCTCAAACACGAAATTTCTGTGCTGCAGAAATGAAACAAGAAAACACGTGATTAGTCCTAAAAATGTGAAAAACAAGAAATATGAAAACTTTTTTCTGTCGAAGCAAATACTTATTTCAAGATCGTTTACAAATATGTTTTGAACGAATGAAATCGAACGTGTCATAAAAATTCAATTTTCAAACAACGCTTTTAGAGCTCGTGAAACGACGCGGCACGATTAAAATTCGTAAGCTTTTCACGAATTAGTAGAATTTTGCACAAATTATTGCGGAGTCGCATGAAGTGCATAAAAAATAAATAATAGAGAAAAATATTCTTTGTTATCATTGGATCGTGGCACGGTCGTGTGGTCATCGACTGCATCACACAGATATTATGCAAAGATAAAATAACGCGCTGTGGTGGAGCGCGTTAGCCGCGTAATAAACGCGCGCGCGCGCGAGTGAAGCTCGAATGGATGCGCAGTAATCGTTCTCGCACACGATCCCCCATGCCCATAAACGTCAAAACTCAGTTAAGGACGAGGGTATAGAAAACACGATAGAGAAATAAATAAAAAGAAAACCATGAATATGAGGAAAAAACGATGTAAAGAAGAATGAGAGAATGCACAGAGTCTCTCGAGTACCGCCATCTCGAACGAGACTCGAGCACTCGCACGAGAGAGGTATTTTCGTTGTTATTATTATTATTATCGTGGTCATAATAATTCTCGATGGACTCTGCAGACTCGCGCTTCGTTTCGACCGAACTATACCTTTTTCCTCTTTCCCCCCCCCCCCCCCCCCCCCCTTAAAACTCTCCATGTGTTTCGCGGCAGGAACTTTTCGTGCACGAGCAATTCTGCATCAATGTGTCTAGCGCAGCCTCGGAACAACTCAAAAGACGATCCTTTCGTGAATCTCAAGTTTTACAGACGCTCAGGCTCGCGCCTTCTCGACCTGAACTTTAACCCTCGGTGAAGTTCAGAGAATTGTGTTACGATAAAGAAAAATCGAGGGAGAAAATAATCTTGGAAATTCAAAGAGGCCAAAAAATTTCGAAAAAACGACATTCGGTAGGCGAATTTTTCCAATTTTTTCATCGCGGAATGTGCCTCTCGGACTTGCCCAAATCAACAACACTCGCGCAGTACAAGGGTTAAAAATGTCAGTCGAAATAACTCAAGGGTCGAAGGATTTAATGAAAAAGCTCGAGCACCTACATCCGGAAATAACGATGATTAATTTCGTAGCCCTCTAGCTCAGGGATGCAACATTTCAGTAGTCCGAGGAAGATCCACATTAAAATAACACGAAGCACAGAATCACGCAAACACACTGAGAAAGAGAGAAGTCGAAAGAAAGAGGGAGGAAAAGAAGGGCGAGATGAACGTGCGTGTACGTTTTATATGCTGGAGTTTATAACCTTGGATGAAACGGCAAGCTCTGCACAATGGCCCAGCAGCAGCAGCACACCAGCAACGATGTCGTCTTTCCTGGCTGCTGGCTTTCCTACATATTCTTCTCGTCGGCGTTCCTCCTCCCCTCTTTCGCTATACGTTAACCGGAGAGCTGCTCTCGCTTGTAAAAGATCGAATAGCAACGCGGAGGATCTTCCTCGTCCTTTTCACAAAGGTATAGCGTTGCTGTATCGTTTGCAAACTCTCTCGCCGCGTTACCGGAGAACTACACCTTCAGAAATTCATACAAAACGTCTTTATTCTTTTTTTTTCCGGTAAATCCTGTGGAAGAATTTTTTCGAGTTATTTCGTACAACGTAGAAAAAACCGTGGGTCCGACGTGCTCGAAATCGTTCAAACTGTATTTTCAATAAATTTTGATTTTTTAGGTAATCGTATTTTGTTGGATTTATCGTCTCCGAGCGATTTCTAACGCCGCCATTTTTTGACGTTTTGAGGTTATGTTCTGCGAAACAGAAAAGTCGGACCGTCGATCCAATCGGAATAGATCGATTATTGAAACGCTCATTTTTAAATCTTGAATAAAAGACATAATTAACCGAGAATCTTGCTCGAGATTATTGAATTTTGGGACGAATAATTGAGAAATGAAAAATGCAGAGCTTCGGAGCGCTCTCTGAAGGGAGTTTCTGCCAGTCCTTTCTTCGTGACTTTGGGCGGGTGGGGACGCAAGAAAGTACCGTCGAGATATGCAATTTTGTTGTTGTGGCTTGTACACTCCGCGTACACATAAAAAGCCAGCGGTGTGTATGAACGCGAATGTGAGGATAGACTTTCGTCTTTCTACGTGAGCGGTTACATTCCCGAGTGATTAATCCGATGATTGTACCGCGGCTTCTCCGGTGCTCTTAAAGCAAGAGCGACGAGAGTTGGATGCTCGGAGGATTTTCCCTTCCCGTGGCGGTACAAAGCCTGTATATTTCGTCGATTCGTGCATTACGACGTATGTACGAGAAAGGAAATCCGCGCTCGCACTGTAATAATACTTCACCGTCCGTGCGATGGCGCCCATAGAGCACGTTTTACACAACACAGATACGCCGCGCACACATAAACATGCATACATATGGAGAACCGACAATTGCCGTTCACTGTACGTTTCACATAGTGCTCGGCAAAAGTCTTTCGAGTCTCTGATGCTCGAGCTCTCGTTCTTTCTCTCCCGCGTGTTGTCCCCTGACCCCGAGACCTTTTGCGACTCGATATTCTCGAATAATTGAACGACGCGTCGACGACTAGCAAATTAATCGCATACTCACGCTTCATCCAATGCTCTAAACATTTTTTTTTTTTCACTCATTGAAATATAAAATCCGCTCGTACAATTGATCATGTTTTGATAAATTACGACAATTTTTTGGTTAGAATTTTCATGTTTTTTCGAATTTGCATTCGGAGTTAAAGAAATAAACAATTAATTATTCTGTCATCTGTCATTATTTTATTAAATTGAGCACAAAAAAGTCAAATTTTAACCGTTCATCGGAATAATTCAAATTCCAAAAGTATCGACCTTTCGGAATGCAACTCGAATTGCGCGTATCAGCCAACAGGTAACGAAGCTATTCGATTCAACCGCAAGATGGCGAGGCGTTCGCGCTTAGATTCTCTATTCGTTTTCATGGTCGACTCTCGGGTAATAAACCTCACTTCGTTGAATATTTATACTCCAGGAGGCGCTGGGAGGGGCGGGCGGAGCGAGGGAGAAGAGATGTAGGATAGTACACGAGAGAGAAACGGGCAGCAAATACTTGGTTGGGGTGTCCGGAATATCGCGTGCACTTGCAATGTTTTTTTAAATTTCGAGTACAGTCCGATACCGTCCGTGACTCGCTAACGGACTTTCACAGTGCCTCTCCTACTTGGGTTATCAACAAAATGGACGCTTCGCAGTTTTTGAAACCAGACATTAGTCTATTTTTGTTTTCGTTCTCCCTGCGCCCCTCGTTCGCCCTTCGTTCGCCCTCGCTTTTCTCGCCTCTACCGCCGTCCATCACGAAGCGCGAATACACAAAACGAACTGAAAACAAACCGTCCAGTTTAACGTAGATCGTGTTGTGCCGAAGCGACATAACTTCATTTTATTACCATTCAGATTTCGTACTTCGGAGAGGTTACCATGAAATTTATTGCCACAACTTTTGCATCTGTTACTAAATATTGTTATAATTACGACGCCATTGTAGCTTCGAAAGTCAAAACCCGAAATTGAACCAACGAAAATAGCAAAAGGAAAAAATTGAATTTTTTTATCAGTTTTGTTCGATTCCGAAAGAATTTCGGAATGTTCTTTCAGATTTAGGGTACGAACGTCCAAGCATATTTTCGAGTTTCTTTTGATGAAATCTGGCGGAAAAAAGTAACCGCGACAGTCCAACGATTTTTCCTCAAATTCGAACCATGTTCCTTCCAAAATGGCGGACGTCTAGTCTGACAGCCGTCCGTTCGAATGGCCCACCCAGAAATAGGAAACGAAGAGTTTTTGACGAACGATTCGATTAGCCGACGTCTCGTCGGGCTGTGTACAGAAACAAAACTTGGGTCTTTCCTTCCGTGAGAGCTCAGAAACGAATGCTCTTCGAAACCCTCACCCACGGCACACTGATAGTCGCACATACTCTTCTCGCTCGTCCCTCTCGACGCCTTGGCCCTTTTAGCTTCCTTTTTTCGTCTCTCTTTTGCCGGATTGCATTTGCTGGCAACGCTCGTAGTACAGAAGAAGATGAGGGGAGAGAGAGAGAGAGAGAGAGCGAGAGGGAGAGAAACGACGGATACCGGTTACCGGCGAGACACGACAAGGTCCTGAGATATTTCACTGGCCTCTTCGACGCTTTGCACACAAACACACATGGACGCAGAGAAAGATCGTCCAAATGCATTTAAGCAACTCGGAGAGAAAACTTTCCCCCTTTCGGAGAACAAAAAGACATTCGTAAACGCTTCAGCCTCGATTCTGTCAACAATCCTGCAGAACCGGCTCACCTTCCTTTCGTCAATATGAGTTTTAGAGAGAATGAAAAAAAAAACATTTAACTCTTCAATTAAATCCATTTGGGTTCGATGTTTGACTTGCTTTTCACAGCTCGAACGGTCAAACTATTTTTATTTCCGTAAATTTGTAGAGACTTGGCCATGCCAGATTTATGCTCATTCGATCGATTATTTCGCAAATTTACATTTTTTTTTCTATTCTCTTCAAGATTGTTCTTCCTGTTCTTTTATCGTTTTAAATTATTGTTTGATTTCGTAAATTTCGGCACGGGAATTGCTTTCTTCTAATGAAACTCTAAAAAAAGTTTTCGCTCAAATTTCCATTGGCAGCTGTCTCGAAGCGCGAGAACTGTGTACCAACGGTCGGTAACTTGAATTCCAATAGCCCGTAATTAATACACAAAGGAATTCAAAAAGTTGTGAGTTTATTTTAAAAATGATTGTAATAGTGAGAATGCTTTTGTAAAAATTTTCACGAATTTTCGCTACGAAATGTTTTCCCCAATTTTCCGTTACTAAATTTCGAATACCTCAAACCGATAATCATAAAAAAAATGAATTCTAACCACACTTTCGTCAAAGTCCCGAAATTGCGAACAACACAAATAACCGTAATTACGTCTAATTGCAGCAATGGAAGAGAAGAATTAACAGAATTGCGAGAAAAAAACGCCGCATGTTCGAACAATTGGGACAAAGAGAAATGGAAACGACATTTCGTGGTTTCGCGTTGATCGCTAATAAACTTACAATGGCACCGTATGCAGAGTCATGAACAGAGCAAATTTTGTGCACATTCTGTACCTCTTTGTACGTTCGTTGTGTACGTGGATATAGGTTCGTTTGGGAATATGTAATTTGGGTTCGCGGATCGAATCAATGCACAAGGGTCGAGGTACGCCAAGTAGGTCGTCGCTGCAGCAGATCCCATTGCTGCCAACGGAACCGGCCACAATGAGAGAGAAAGAGAGCAACGGCGCAGCGGCGGCGGAGGGGGTGGGCGAGTGGAGTGGAAAGAGGCTGCAATGTGTGTGTCCGTTTTCAGAGAGAGCCTCTGCTCGCTGTCGCGAAAGCGAAACCCCCGCGCGCACAAGCGGTTTACACACTTTGTGTCATGCATGCAGTCCCGCCAACGACGACAGCGACATACTCGCAATAACAAGCAACAAACACCGCGAACTGGTGAGCTTGGTGAGGATATCGTTAGTCCTTTGGGTATGTAATCGAGCGCTGGGAAAAAACGCTCTTTTTGGAGAGCCCACGCTTCTCTGGCGAGCCCGAAATATTCCGGTCGCATTTTACCTTTAAAACAGACGATGTCCGAAGCGAATTAGCCGAGTATTCGAGACCGCCTTGTGGCGTCTCGTATTTTATTGGACACGATGGATTTGAAATCTTCATTCTTCCGGACCGCCTTCAAGACTCGCATCGTTCCCCATAAATCTTCTATTTTTACATTTTTTCTTCATAGTTTTTACATCGAAATTCTCAAAAGCAGGAATTCAAGTCCGATCAAGTTTTTGACTAAGTAAGAATCGGCTAAAAAGTTAACCTCAAAAAGTGATCTCGAGTATTATTGATTCTGGGTGAAAAAAAAAATGGATTGGCGTCAACGACCGTATTCGAAGTAGAATCAACGCCGCTGAATTCCTACAGCAAATATTTTTCTCACGCTCGGTTTATTTTGACGAAACTCGCCAAAACTCGCTTTCGATCGAAGCGAATTGAAAATTAACCTCAAATTTTGAGGTTATGGAAACAGACCATTTCCGAAACAGAAATCGTAGTGCATTTCAACACTCGCACGACATTTTATCATCTTCGTACGAATGATCGATTCTTGACGTAAAAACTTCGTTTTTCATTTCGTTAATAACGACGGCTCGAAAAGAGCGGACGAGAAGCGCGGTTCACGGGAACGATAATACCACAGATTTACTTTCTCAATTCGATGTTCTCAGTTTGCAAGAGAATTCATTACCCAAAGGAACTCGGTGAGTCGAGCGAGTCGCCCTTTATGAATCTACACATAATACGCGCTGCTTAAAGACACATTTTGTGTTTATGCCACTCCCAAGCTCAATATACGACGCAAATTCATGGGAATGAGTCACTCCTTTCGTTTCCTTTGCGACGCAACAGTTTAGTGTACAAACATAAACGTGTCGCAGCGGAGATTATCGGCCAAGAGGTTGTTCGGCGGCGTGTGGAGGCTCACGCACGATCTTATCGTGCGTCGTGCGTGAATCCACCTTCCTCGTAATATTCCTTTTCCAATATTATTTTTTCATGCGGGCTCGATCGCTCGGGAGTCCTAACCTCGGCCAACCATAATGTTCGTGTGCGTCTTCGCTCGGAAATCGTTTCGTGACGAAAATGAAATCACTGCCAAGGTACAACGTGTGTGCAGCTCGGCCCTCTCAATGTCACTTCGATGCTCTCTTCCTTTCACCACGTTTCGGCCCGTACAATAACCGGATGCATTCCTATAACCCGTTGACCGATTTCGTTCAATCGATCATCGATTACGACTCTGATTTCCTGCCTAATTATCATTCCCACTCTGTAACAACGTCACAATTTTGGAAGCAGTTTTTTTCGTTATTTTTTTTCATTTTCCAATTGGTTTTTTCTCTCGATCATTTTTTGCTGGGGATTTGACACAACGATGGGTACTGAGACTTTTTTTTCATCGAATTTCGGCCAAAGTCTGACTTGCACTCGCCAAATGAGCTCGATTTCAGAGACATTTTGACTTTTCCGCATTTTCACAAAATTTGGGTGATTAAGGAATTTGAAGGTAACAAAAATTTTGACATCAGAAAAACATGGGTTTTGGTCCATCCAATTTTTGTCTACGTTACGTATGAAAGTATGAAAATCAAAGAAATCTGTGTTTATGATAGATTTCGTAAAAAGCAAACGGTCAATGTTTATTCATAAAAATGCAAAGTCAATTTTATAACTCGATTTGAAAAATCGTCTTTTTATTTCATCTGCCTTTCAGATGTCTGAAACGCCATCCGCCATGTTGGATTCCAACGCGACGTCACTCCGATAGTAAACAATCTAGATTTTGATCGTCCGTTCTGTGTTATTTTGAAATTTTACGAATTATTGTCACGTTTGTGGACTTCTATCATTTATTTTATTAAAATCTCGTCGATGGTGGCGACGAATCCACTATTTTTGTGGCGTTTTTACACTTTTCTTAAGGGGTTACATGGGTTCAATCGGGGGAAAAAAGGTCTGTTTTCAACAATTTTTTTTTAATATAAAAAATGAAATATTTTATTCAAACTTTTTACTGGTTTTAAGATACACATTTGAAAGAAAATTTCTGAAATTTTCAAAGGAAAATATTCGAAACTCCGCCATTGTGACGTCATTTCCGGTGACCCCTCGGAAAAAGGTGCGTCCGCTTTGACAGTAGAACTCGTGACAGGATCATCCGAAGTGGAAAAAAATTTGTGTTTTAGTTAAGACCATAAACTAGAATTTGAACGAAGGAAAAAAAAAGTGAAAATTGGATTTTTGGCAGACCTTTTTACAAAAAAATGCAAATTTTGGTCAAATTTGCTCAGAATTTTTTTTTTTTAATAGTCGTGATTGAAAAAAAAAATCCTTCGTCCAAGTCCTCGTGAATTGTATTTCGAAGACCTGTGTAAAATTTAATCAAGATCGGTTGAGTAGTTTTCGAGAACTTTTGACAACCGACTTTGAAAACGCGGTTTCGAGAAAAACGCGTTTAAAGTTTTGAGTAACAATAAAACTGGAAAAGAAATTTTTTTGTAACTTACATTGAATCGTCGATTCCTGGGCCATAAAGTAAAGAACTCTCGAAATGTTGTAGAAATTAATAAGACAACAAGAAAAAGTCGATTTTTTGAAACTGTGAAACCCGTGTAACCCCTTAATTGCACTCGGGCACGAGACACCAATGATCCGCGTTATAACTCATTATTTTCACAAATCTTGTTAGTACTTGGTCTTTCGCAGTGGCGTTGTTTACCAACGGAGTTACGTCACGAACCGAAACGACACGGCGGCTAGCGTTTCCGCGCGAAAATTCAAAATCATAAATAAAAAATATTTTTTAAGACACTTCCGGTGTTATAGAATTGAAACGAAAATTCTACCGGTTCATTACGATCTCAGAATGAATTGAAAACAGTTTTGAAAAAAGGTGTGATTCGCTATTGCGTTGAGAATAAGGAAGTGAAAATTTTCATTTCGATTTTTAGTTTAGAAGTCATTGGGAAGTATCTCGTTTTATTTAAATGTCGGATTTCGGATGAAAAGTAATTTTCGAAAACGAAGAAATTCGAGACTAAAACGAAATTTTTGACAGCAAGAGAAAAAAGTGTTTTAAAAATATAAACGGGGAGGATTAGTTGAAGTTGAGACTGGAAAAAACGCTGCGAAAGGATCATCCGCATGTTTCCGACACTCGAATAAAACGATTTTGACGAGGTGCATCGATAAGCCGAGCAACAACAGGGAACCCACTCACAAACGAGTAGTTTCAAATGTCTCGTGAAAGCTATTCGTTATATAGATTCTCTCGGCCGATCGCGTTCATTCCAGAATCCCACTGCACTTGTGTCCGCTCGTATACGAACGTTTCCGCGTGGTTTTTTAAACTCGCGCATCCAACGTGGAAGCTACCGCGGAGAGTTTTATCCAAGGAAACGCACGGGGCCTCTCCCTCGTTGCGATAGAAAGTGAAACAAGAGATTTATCGAGATACGCGGTTTCGATACTCTCCGATTTCCGGTAGAAAATATTGCGTCGTTGCTCGGATGTTTAATTCTGTTGAAAAATTCTATTTTCTGCCACTAGAATATGAGTGGTTTTCAATATTTGCAACTGCTTTCAATAAATCGATCTCAATGTCAAAAAAGTGACCCAGGCCTTTTATTTCCTTTTGCAATACCTCAAAGTGCTCAATTACCGACACTGTGCAGTCTATTCTGTCGATCTGACGTTGGAAAAAAACTAAAAAAAGTCGCAAAAATCCCTCAATTTATGCTGACGTAGCCAAACGTTACTCGTTGTGCTTTGAGGAGTTTCGGTACAGGCGATACAATGTTGACATGCTAAACCATGCTAAAAACATATAAAATTTGGTGAACATATTCTTTAGTGCCAAATTTGCCAATACAAATTTTTAAAGATTTTTTTTCTATACAGTTATCGAGTAATTGATCACTAAAGTTCACGTGTATAAGCATAGCCTTTCCATATATATAGGTATACATTCCGGGCATAAGAAATCTGCTTTAATGCGTAATTACTCGATAACTAAGTAGAAGAAAATTTGGAAAAAATTTGTGTTTTCGCACTTGATGTTGAAAAACATTATCACCAAATTTCATCAATTTCTTAATATTTAGACTTTTGTACCGAAACTCCTTAAGGTAGTACTGGATGGAATTTCCGTACTTCGTGATGCAATAAAAATCTGAAAAAATTCAGCAACATTTGAAAAGTTATGAACTACAATTATCAATAATAATATTGCCCAAAAGTTATTAATAAATTGTTTAATAAAATAATTTTTTAAGAATTTTACAGTAAACCCTTGTTTTTTTTTTTTACGAATCGAGCGTGCGCATTTTTCTGAATGCTCATGATTTTTTTCAGAATTTTCGTGGATTTTTGAAATTCCCTTTTTTAAATTTTTCAAGTGGCTCTATTTGTACATTTTTGATCCAGTAACGTTGAGACTTTTCAAAACTGATGGTAAATATGTCTTTTAAAACATATCCAAAATTCAAATTTTTAAAAATTTTTTTCACAATTTTTTCAAGAAATTTCAAAAATCCACGAAAATTCTGAAAAAATTCATGAGCATTCGGAAAAATACACACATTTGATTCGTAAAAAAAAAACAATAGGTCACCGCAAAATTATTGAATAATTAATTGTTTAAACAATTTGTTATTAACTTTTGGGCAATATTACTATTGATAATTGTTGTTCATAGCTTTCCAAATGTTGTTGAATCTTTTCAGATTTTTATTGCACCACGAAGTACGGAAATTCCAATCAGATATAATTTTTGGTCGAGCTATCCATCCAGTTATATATTAAGGTGCATGCTAGTCAAATGAGTGCTAAATTTTCAAAACGCTTTTAGGCCAAGTTTAACGTATCGATTAAATGTATTATTAGCGGATTTGCATTAAGATGTAAAAATATTTGAAACACTAGTTTTGCAAAACCATCAACTGTGATAAATGCAAATTTCCACGCTGACACATTTTCACTGGTATTTTTCAAAGAATAATCTGCTTTTTTTCATCGATTTTATTGCAACAAGTCTCATTTTGTTCGTCAACCGATCCTCTACGAATCCACCATGTAGTTGTTTTTTTAACTCGATCGTTTCACTGTTGCAGCCAATTGTTCATTAAGGGAAAGAACTTTTTCATTCATAATTTCTCTCAGGAATGAGTTTAAAGGAAAATCTACGTGGTGAATTCGTAGAGGATCAGTTGAGGAACAAAATGAGACTTAGTGGAATAAAATTGGTTAAAAAATAGAGATGATTCTTTGAAAAATAACTGTGAAAATGTGTCATCATGGAAATTTGCATCTATCAGTTAATAGTTTTGTAAAACTATCGTTTTAAATATTTTTTCACGTTAATAAAATATGCTTGAATACACATCTACTAACAATAAGTTTAATCGGTACGTTGAACTTGGTCTAAAAGCGTTTTAAAAATATAGCACTCATTTGACTAGCATGCAGTACATGAGTTGCCTTAAGAACTTGAAAATATTGACGAGATAAAAAGCGAAGAATGAAAAGAACTAAAAATTTGTGTGTTTTTCTGAATTTCAGCATATGGTCGAAAGTTCTCAAATAGCGCAGGAGGTTTATCGGATCGGCGGGTCGGAAGGGGCTGTTAAGGATACGGAGTCGAGGAGGATATCGTCGGTGGGAAGGGCCCCGATCATCTCGGGGTTGGAATTTCGATCAGCAACGCATCGTCAAAGGCCTTCAAGACGTCGACCCCGTCGGTTATCAAGTTAACGGGGGCTGGTGGGCCGGTTGGAGGAGGAAGAGGAAGTGGGAGCGGTGGCGCAGTATCGAGTGAAGAAAAGTTGTCTGGCGGAGGGCAAAGTTGCGGGGGATCGACGGGTTCGTCAGGAGGAGTAGCGATAGTGGTACCAGCGATTGGTACGGCAGTTTCGAGCGTTGTAACTCGTGACAAGTGCATCGGTAGCAGCGATGCTGCCAATTTATCGGACAATATTAACGTCACGGTCACAGGAAGCAACGTTATCGACTACGCCGTTGCGAAACCGGCGGAGGCGACCAGTATGAGTTTCGTTTTACAGTTGGAGAGCAATGCCGACGAGCGGGATCACAAAAATGTTAATATTCCGAGCAACGATTCGAAGGGAAGGACGAGCTCGAGCGCGGAAGTCGTGCCGACGTCGGCGACGTCTTCCTCATCGTTATCGTCAACGTCAGCAGCGGTGTTACAAATAGCGCGGGATACAACAACGGTGGTTGAGACTAGCGCTTGTTTGTCCGGCGGCAAATTGCCAGTAGTTTATCCGGGCAGCAATCAGCAATCGAGAATCAGTCAGATTTTACAGAATCCTAAAAATCTAGCGATTCCGACGTGCAACAATGCAGGCACGGCTGTCCTAACCGGCGGAGTTTCCAGTAACAATAATAAGCAGTCGGGACAAGCGACGCTCGTTTATTCCGCGGGCAGAACGGCCAAGGAAGTCCCGAAAGTCGCGTGTCAACAAACAACGAACACGACTCAGGCGCTGACGACGCGCGTCGTCTCACAAAAGTTGCCGACCGGTGGAAATATTCAGCAATTCGTCAATGCTAATGCGAGCTCCTGCATCAACGCTGTCGTCAACAGCGCTGTCATATCCTCCACGAATTCGCTGTCCGTTGGAGGGAACGTCTGTCAAAGCGGCATGAAGGCCACGCTGACACCGACCGGCAACAATCTCGTATGCCCTTCGCTGAGCCAGGCTCAGATTGCCGCCGCCGTATGTACGCAAAATTCCAATCAATCGGTCAAGCTGACCAGCGCTAATTTCGAAACTTTACAATGTAACAAAAGTTCCCAACAGCAAACGACGATGGCGACCCTAACTGCGGTAACTCAAGGCTCAGGGGTGCAGCAGAAATTGCAACAAGTGCCGGTACAACACGTGGTCGGTAGCCTCGCCGGAATAAAATCAATCAACGCTATCGGCTCGTTGCAGAATATTCACAGGATACAGGTGAAAACTGCTCAGGGCGTGCCGATAACAGGTGCTTTGGCTGGATCCCAAACGATGAATTTTCAAAAGCTCAAAAGTATCAGTGGCCCTCCGAACAATCAACAGGTTAACGTCCAGCGAACACCAGTTTCTCGTGTACTCACGCAAACTAAATCGCAACAAGCGTCGCTCACTTCTTCGGCTCAATCCACCAGTCAACAAATCACCATGAACCAGGCAATGAGCAACGCGAGTATGCAGCGAGTTCAACAGTTACCCGCGGTTCAGGGAAAAACCGTTGTGAACAAATCTTCGAATCAACCGCAGCAGCAGCAACAGCAGCAGCAGCAGCAACAACAAATATTTACGAATCAAAAAGTTGTGCAGGGACAAATTTTAATGAACGCATCGAACCATTCGAATCAGAAATTACACCAGGTCCCACCGGTACAACAAATCTCGTCTCAGCAACAAACAACGAGCCAACAGCAACAAGTCAGTCAGCCTCAACAGATTAATCAACAGACTCAAGTTATTCAACACAAGTTGCCGCCTGTTTTGCCTCAGAAAACACAGGTCGTTCAAAAGCAGCAGCAACATTTACTCGTCGGTGCTCTCAACAACGTCCAAAAATCTTCTGTCCCAGCTGTGCCGAGCTCAACCCCGAAAAACAATGTTGCTCAACCAGGTTTACCTGCCCACATGACGAATCAGCAACCGGTGCAGAAACACGCCGGAGTTGCACAAAACGCAGCGCAGCAGTCGAGGCCACAGGGAGTTGCGGCTAATTCTCAAAAGTCTCAATCAACGCCTGTTCAGCGCGTTGGCACAGCTCAGACAACTGTTGTCACCAATGTTCCACAAAAAGCTGGCCCGATTACGAATTTGCCCGGCGGTAATCAAAGAAATCAGAGCATTGGCGGTACCAAAATTCAACAGCCCCAGCAACAGCAGCAACAAATGATAATGAGAGTCGGGCCAACGAAAAATCCCCAAAATATGAATGCCGGCAGTTTGAAAAACATCTCACAAAAAACGACCAACATCGTTAAGGCCGGAAACCAACCGGGTGTCGTCCAAGCTACCCCGAATCGAAACTTGAATGCCCAAACCTTGAAAATCATTCAGCAGTCCCAGCAAAATCAACAGTTGCAGCAACAAGCTCTCCACGTCGCACAGCCCCCACAGCAACAACAGCAACAATGTTCTGTGATGCCAGGAGGCCAACCGATTCCCCAAAAATTACCAGGTTGCATAAAAACTATACCCCCACAAAAACCACCGACCCAGCGAAACAACGCGCAACAGAAAATCACCGGTATTAAAACTTCACTCAACACCAATATGAGCGCTCTCAAAGTCCAGTCCCAAAATGTTACGATGCCCCAAAAATCGACCATCAGGACGCTTCTGCCTCAACAACAATCAGCTGTCGCTAATATGATGCTTCACAAGAATCAAACTGTCAAAATACAGCAGCAAAATATTCAACAAAAACAAATGATCCTGGCGCCTCAGTATTCTCAACAAATACGGCCGCAGACCGGACAAATTAAAACTTTGGTACCGGTCACAACGACGGAGTCTCGAAAGGAATTGGACATCAAGTTAGTAGATTTCAAAAATGCCAATGACTTCGGGGAAAACTCTAAATTTATAGAACATTCGAACGACTTGGCTCGCACTGTTAGCATCACATTTTTCTTGCCCGTGTGCAAGCTTCAAAGCGCGTCTGCAGTGTCGCAGAGACGAGCGGGCTCATGGCGTTTTCGACCTGAGATTCGTGCAACGGGGGCGAAAACGAACTTGGATTTTCAGTAGAAAACTTGCTAATCTCAGTTTTTCATGATATTCAAAACCGATAGAATTTATTTAGTTTTTAAAAATCGTAGTTCTTTTTAATTAAGAATTAATTTACCTTTACAGAAACGAAATGGAATCTCACTCTGCGAAGGACGAGGACATCCAATCACAGGCGCTGCAGTCGCCCGTACGAAGGATGCCCTTGCCGTATGAGGTAAAAAATATCGTAACTGCGAACACCTCTACGAGGAGAAGCTCACTTATTATATTTTTTTTTTTTCATTTTCAACATTTCTCTATGGTGTTAGAATGATGGGATAAAATCCAATCACTTCTGCGTGAATTTAAACTGACAAGGGATAAATATTCAACAAAATTAGCATGATTTTGATGAGTTTGTTACGTTTCACAACTGTCAATTTTACGTAAAGTGTAATTTTACGAAAACTCGTTTTTCCAATATTTGTAGCACGTCGACATTCCTTCGCCAGTATGAATTTGGTCACTTCCTACGTTTGCTCTAAATTTATTCTGTCAATATTCCTGAAGAAAAAAAGACTGAGAAATATCCATTTTTCTGTCAAACAATTCTTTCGTCACGAATTTCCAATGCAGCACGAAATTTTGCGGGAAACGTCAAATTGTGTGGTTTTGTTCCATTGCATGGTTTGAAGAATTCCTTCCCTCCTCTAATTGTAGTGTCTCCAGTTTGTCCTACAAGACCACAACTACGGTGCACCACCTCCGAGAACACCGCCACCCGCGTCACCGCCACCTCATCCGAAGCAACAACCGATAAACGGTGCGGGTGCATCGACTGTGACACTGCAACATCCTTTTATCTACTCGCAAGGTAACAACTCGCAAGCAATCGAGCAAGTTTTCAAAAATTCCTATAAATTGCGACATTAATGAATTTCTATTTTGAAAAACGAACGATTTTTAAAGTCTCTTTACGTTTCATTTCGTTAAAAGCTGTAAGTGGCAGTAACGCAGTGGACGATGCAGCGAGTGCGATCAGTAGCGAAGCAGGTCGAGAGGCCGAACCGGAGGGCGAAGAGACGGAAACAGCACCGGAAGGCGAGGGTGATGATGAGGACAGTGTGACTCGCTGCATATGGTAAATGAACCCTGATTCTTCGTTCATGGAATCCTCCTTATATTTTTCTCTCTGCAAAGAGCATTTTATAATTTTGCGTGTTTATTTTCGATTTCAGTGAATTCGAGCACGATGACGGTTACATGATTTGCTGCGATCGCTGCCTGTACGTATAAAAATCGAAAGATTCCAATAAATCAAATGCGCTTCAAATATAAAAAATTTCATCAATTTTGACTAGAATTATCGAGCCAAAACTATTTTTGTGCATGACCAATTGACGTCACTAAATTGTCGTTCCATTTTTTCAGTGTATGGCAGCACGTGGATTGCATGGGAATAGATCGATCGAACATTCCGGAAGAATATCTATGCGAGATATGTCGACCCCGCCGAGTGGACCGTCAACGAGCACGAGGTTTGCAGATGCGAAAGCGAGAGGAGCTTCTGAATTCGGACACGTCATCGGACGCTTCATCGACGAGTTCTGCGGACACGGATGTCGCGGTGAACACTGGCCCGAAAAAGCGTAACGTTCAGCAACACCAGCAGCAGCAACAACAGCAACAAGCGCAACAGCAACATCAGCAACAACAACAACAGCAGCAGCAGCAGCAGCAACAACAACAAACGCAGCAACAGCAGCAGCAGCAACAACAACAACAACAAGCGCACCAACATCAACAACAGCAGCAACAAGTGGCACGAAGAAAATCTGATCCACCACCTCAGTTGCGTCGATTGAACAATAACAACAACAATAATAACAATAACGTTGCCAAGCGACAAAGACGCGAGCAAAATCCTCGGCAAACGAGCGCTGTGCGTAAGAAAGAAACGGCTAAACGTGGCCCCGGTAAACGAAAAGTCAAGAGACGCATGAGCCTCGACGATCGAGAAGAAGAAACACAAGATGCTTGGGGCTCGAATATGGCGCCCCTCCGACAATGGATCGAGAGATACGAGGAAGCTGTTACGAATCATTACAGCCCCGAATTGAGAGCCAGAATATCCAGCATCAAAGTTAACGGAACTCACAACGATCTTAAACAGGGCAACATGAACGTTGTTGCCACGGGCAAGTGTAGACTCAACGTCCATAGCAACAATCTTAGGGTAAGTTTTTCGATAGATCGTTGAGGCATTCGTAGTTGAGAGTTTTCGCAACATCCAATTTAAAATATTATTATACGCGTTAAAAGACTCGAATAAGACAAAAAATGTAAATATTTGCTCGTTCGATTTTCCAACAGTTTCTCGTGGCAACGATGTATCTGCCGCCCAACACGCCGGTGCTAGAGTTACGTGGAAAGTACATGCTCAGCACGCAGCACAGGCCGTCTCATCCGCAGGGTCGAC
Organism: Venturia canescens; assembly: GCF_019457755.1. Classification (NCBI taxonomy): domain Eukaryota; kingdom Metazoa; phylum Arthropoda; class Insecta; order Hymenoptera; family Ichneumonidae; genus Venturia; species Venturia canescens. Next base: position 8,251,827 of record NC_057421.1, on the reverse strand, counting down.
AACATGCCCAGAGGCCGGGTCCTTTTGTATTTTTTTATCGTTTACCACGAGACGGTACCGAAGTGTGCGTGGATACGCGAACGTATGGAAACGACGCGAGATTCGTTCGTCGAAGTTGTAAACCAAACGCGGAAGTGAAGCATTGTATTGAGAAGGGAACGCTCCACCTTTACATTGTAACGAGTTCGGCGATCGAGAAGAACGTAGAAATAACCATTCGTCATGAGCAACATGATCTAATGCTGTCGCCAAATCCGAACGCGACTGCGGTAATGCCGCTTGTTTGTGCTTGCAACAATCCGCGTTCGTGTCAGATCGCCGCGACCGCCGGACAACTGACAACTCGACGAGGAAGCAACGGCGCCCTCGCGGAAAACGCTGACGGCCGGGAGAGGAGACGACGAGGTCGTAGAAATACCGTTTGCGAGGACAGCGATTCGTTGTCGACTCTGTCGTCGACGAGTATCACGCCCACCACGAGTACAACTACGCCGCAGACGACGTCCACGGTTCAGCCGCGTCGTACAGCGACTGTTGTCACGAGCGTACCCACTCCGACGGCGACGGTAACTCGTCCGAATCCCAAGGAAGAAGTCGTGCCGGTTCCGCAGCAACGGCAAGCTTCACCCTTGAGAACAGCGACGACGCAAGCACCCCAAACGCAACAGCAGCAACAACCTCAACCACAACAGCAAACGCAGCAACCGGTGACGCAGCAACAACCTCAACCAGCTCCGCAGGAACCAACACCCGCGACTCCAACGGTCACAACTCCCGCCGTCGTAACACCGAGCCAACCTCCTCAAGAATCTAAAAAGGACAAGAAAAAAATGACTCGCGAGGAACGCAAGATGGAAGCTATCATGAAAGCTTTCGAGAGGATGGAAAAAGCTGAGCAGAGAAAGCAAGAAGTACAGGCGAGAAACGCTCAGCGCAAAGAATCCGGTGGTACGCACAGTGACAACGACGAACGCGAGAGTGTTTTGCATCACGTTGCTAAATCGAAGCACACCATCGAACGACCCATCCGTCGAAAGCGGCGGAAGGGTAGAGCGAGAACCACCAGCAGCTCACACTCCCAAAACAGCAATCGGAGAACCCGCTTGAATTCGGCCGATTCGGACCTCTCCTCCGGCGAAGAAAGCTCCACTATGCAATCCCCACCGTCATCCAGTCAACACATGTGCTTACCGACTCGGGATACATCCTCCTATTCACCCCGGTTGTTGCACACCCCCACCAAGGATTCCGACAACGACCCTCTCGCTCGCGATAGCAATCAAACCATACCGACCGCCGCCGGACTTTTGCTCGCTCTCGCCAATTCCTCCGCGGTCCCTGGACCCAGTTCACCGACTCTCCAACAAGTCGCTCCCATCAAGAGTCCAACCTGCGACAGTGGCGCGAGTAGCAGCTCCCAAAGCTCAACTCCGTCCACGCCACTCTCCTCGGCTTGCCTCCTCGTCGCAGCCGCCGTTGGACCTCTCGCTCCGGGCTTCAAATTTCCAAAAACTAAAAAAGTACTCATGAACGAGTGGCTCAAGGAATCGCCCGACCCTCCCCAAGCCCATGCCCAAACATCCGGCGTCTCTTCGCCTCCGGCCACTATTCAGAACACCAACGCTTCTACCCTCGCCAACAATCCCGCCGCGACAAAACCAACCGACTTTTTGTCTCCCACCGATCCATCCTCGGAGTTTTTGACACAAAGTTACGCCGCCAAGGGACTGGCTACTCTCGTTCAAGCCGCTAATTCCGTTTCCGGTATTATCGATTCACCTCCTCAACGGAAACAAACCGCTAACACAAACTCCGCTTGTCCTGTTTCTTCCGGATCCGCTAAGAAGCGGTGGCTCCGTCAAGCCATCTCCGAAGAATGCGACTCGCCCAACAGCAGGCCTGAAAGTCCTCCCAATGAAATTGTCGCTGCTCCGCCCAAAAAACGACGCATCGCCAGGGAAAGCTTGTCCTCCGATAATTATACTCCACCAACTACACCGACGCTTCTCGCTCCAGACTCTACGAACGCGAACTCGACCCTCTCCAATAACGAGGTAAGCATTAATTCTTATATTTAGACCAAATTTTTATCAACACAAATGTTTGAATAAAAAGCGACTGAAATATCTAATGACCGGCCCAAATCTGATGGTTTGGACCACACAAAAAGTCTCTTGAATAATAATGAAATATAGCAAAATTCTTATGTTCCGTTTCCAGCATGATTTCATCGATCATCCACAATCGCCAGTTTCGGTGGAAGGAAGAGTCCGCATGGACTTTGAGTCCGAATCGATAAAGGAGGAGACAAATTTCGAATCGGAAAAAATGATTTTTTCGGAGAACAAGACAAAGTCGCGGATAACGACGGTCGAGGCGGTCGTGGTGAAGAAAGAAATCGATACGGAAATTCGAGAAACAAAATCGACAGTCGCAACAGTAAAAGTCGAGACCGAGGAGATGATGAAGGTAGATTCAAAAAATTTGTTAAAAACGGAGCCGATGGATACGAAGGAAGGATTGGATGTGAAATCGTCGGTTGTTATTAAAACAGAGACAAAAGTATCGTTAAAGCGAGAGCACGAGCCCGACGAAATGCCCGTGAAATCTGAAAATTCGTTCATCACGAGTGTCAAACGAAAACCGTTGATAAAAAGAGAAACGAGATCACCGGAAATTGAAAAAGGAACGGTGGAGATCATCGATCAGAACGAGCCGGACACAGAAATGGAAGATCTCAGTTCGCCGATCGCTGCGATGGAATCCGACGCTGAGCTGAAGCAACGAGTCGCCGAAATGAGGCTCGAGTTCGGTGGCAGTGTCGCCGAGATTGTCAGCATAGCCAGTGAGAATGAGAAATCGGACGACGACGCTCGAGAGCCAACGATTTACGAGCGATCGCAAGACGTTCGTTCGGAAGATAATGCATCGATCGACGAGTTTGACGTCGAGGCGCAGATGAAAAAAATCACGGGTGACGATGGAAACGACTACAAGGAAAAAATTGACACGAGCTCGGAGCGTGACAATAAAAGCATGGACGGGATCGAGGGTCTGATGGAAAGTTCGAAAGAAGATTCGGACTCGGACGATCATGACATCGAGGACCTCAAGTACAACGAAGCGTCGCCGAAGTTCCGTGCTTTCGAGGAAAGTTTACCGGTGGAAGAACGTAGATTCAAGGAATTCGAGAGTACTCGAGAACCCAAAGACGCGCCTGACGACGCGACCGTTGACGACTCGTTTGGAACAGCGACGAAAGTTGAACCCATCAAACCGGAAGTCAGTCAAACTGTTTCTTTAGGATCTTCCGAAGAATCAATGTTCGACTCGGTCTCTTCGAGCATGGACATGGCGATGGAAAACGTCGCTTCTGCCGATGATCCCAAGATTTTTCAATCGATTCCACCACTCAGCGAGCGTATAAGAAAAAAACCCGAGTCCACGGGCATGTCGAAGAAACAACTTGAGCTCGTTGAAGCCGCCATAATCGAATCGACGATCGATCTTGAATCGAGTGAAATATCGGAAAATGGCGATGACAAAAGCATCATGTCAACCGCACTCAGGAATCTACTCGGATCTAAAATCGACGATGACACGACGCCCAAATTGACCAACGAAAACGATCTTACAGAAAGCATCAATCCTCCGCCCTTGTGCGACAGACTCGAGGAATTTATAGTCGCTAGTGCACCTGATACCACCATCATACACGTCCCAAATGACAAACCAGTCGCAGACAACCCCACGAAAGAAGAAGAAATTCCGCAACCTGAAATTCGAAGACTTAAAGATCCGAGAACAGTTGTGCCTAACGAGATGCCAGCGCCACCTCCTTTCAAACCAGACGTTCCAACCCCAGTCAAGCGCAAGGTTAGAACGGTAGGAATGTGGTAGAGTTCGCCTAGGGTGGACTGCTTTTTTTCTTTTTTTCCTTTAAACTATTTGTGAAAGCTTTACGCGTGAATTTCAAAGGATAAACAAATCTTCGAAATTCTTACGCAAAAGTATCGCAAAAAGCTCGTAGGTTCAACATTGTAGCGTGTTTGCGGCCAAATTGCATGTCTCAAACGTATTTCAATTTTGATTTTAAAGTTGTTTTATATTTTCCATTGAAGAAAAATATCTGATTGGCTGAATATCGATTTGATTTTGAAAATATTCATAATCCATGCATGGCGCAGCTATGGTTACGTGTTGTACTTGACTTAATGATGTAAGAATTCACATCGTTAGAATGCAACAAATATTCTCTTGTGTCCGGACTATTATTTGCGAATTGAACTCGCACAGAAACAGGTTTGCACACTTTATGAGTTAGAAACGAACCAGTTACGAATATTCGTTGCATTTTAATGCCGTACATTTCCATACCATTTTTCTGGAATGAATCGTTGATGATGCGCAGTCTTGACTGAATTTCATTGTGGAAAATGAGTGTAAAAATATTGGCCAAACGATCAAAGAAATGGTTATAGAAATCGAAAGATTCGATAACGAGACTCCGTTTTAATATTCCAGCTCTCCATATCGGAATACAGAAAAAGGAAGCAACAATCGTCCGGTACACCACCAGAGCCTGAGCCCTCGAACGATCCTTCGTCCTCGGAGAAGAGTGCGTCTCGCGGAAGATCCGATAGCGCTAGCAGCGGCACATCGTCGTTGAGTTCAGACGAAGAAATTTCGAAAGCAGCCCTTGATTTGCCCAGTTTAACGACGCTCCCCCTATTTGCTAACAACGAGGCCGAAGAACGCAAAGGTGAGTCGATTTCCGAGCAAACAATGAGAGAAATAAAAATCTCACAAATTCAAAAAATTGCGAGAACGTACTCGTTCTTTTGTTGTTCGTGGCCACTCTTAAAAAAGAGGCTGGTGTGAAAGTCTAAGAATTAGTGTACCCGCAGGTGGTGAAGAAGGCACCATCGGTTGGTCGGCCGCCCCAACCCTCGTCGAAAGACAACGCGAAAATCTTACCGAGAGATTGAAACGGGAGTTTGGTCTGTTTCTCAGCGACGATGAGGAGGAACGAGCGCGAAAACAAGGTGAGCATTAAAAATAAACGAATAAACAGATATTCTACAAAGCTTTGCGACATTTCCGACCGAATTTTGCTGAAAATGCATTTGAAAATCAGATGATGGAAAACATTCACAAATGAGAAAGGATTTAGCTATCGATATTAAAGTTTCCACATAAATTGTACCATGAATCTTAAAGTTTTAAAGCTTTTTTTTAATTTCCTCAAAATCTTCATTTATAAGTTTTCAAAATACAAAAATGTTCTTCCTCGTCTCAAACCAGGATGAGGTTCTTGCTAGTTCTGAAGAACAGTGTGACACGCAGTAGAACAAAGTATTGTAACGAATAAAAAGTAATTTTTTTGAAGTATTGAAACAGACCGACAATTATGAAAAAAAATTTATTGCGTTCAACAATATTAGCAGTCAAATATCGAATTTGAGCCTCAAGCACAAGATTTTTTTTTATTATTCCCTGGAGGAAAAGATGTGATTAAATTAATGATGAAAAAATGGAAAAAAATGTTTAGGTTTGACGGCCGAGGCTATATTAAAAGCTCGTAAAGCTGGATCGCCCCCGCAGCCTGTGATACCGGGAGTTTTGTCGGCGTATCCATTGCCTCAGTTGCCACCACAGCCTTACATACCACCGCCGGGGTCGGCAGCAGTCCATTATCCTCAATTCCCAGGGAAATCGTGTCCGGTGCCGTTCCAAACATTTGCGGTACCTCAAAGTTTACCGCCACCGGTATTTCCGGCAGGAGCGCAAGCGACGACGGCGGCGGTGGCGACAGCGGGGGCAGCGGCGGCAACAGCGACGACCGGTACTCCGATACCGGCGACACCACAGTTTTTGGTACCTCAAGCACCGCCAGGCTCGAATCCATATCCGCCACAGTTTCCAACGACAACGGCTCTTCCAACGACAACAACAATGACGACGACTTTGACGTTACCACCTCCGCCGCCTCCGCCACCACTGCCGCCGCCTCCTTTACCTCCAGTTGCATCACGTGGCTTTTCCACCGTAGCTCCAACAACCTCAACAACATCACAAATATACAACGCTACGAGTCAGCAATCCACTAAAACATACTTCAGCCATCCACCACCTGCCCCAAGGTCGTAACTGTCGTTGCAGGTAGTAATGATTACGAAGTTATTTAAATTATATGCAAAGTTGAAAGAATTATGAGACAGCATAAGAACAAAAGAGAGAAAGAAAATGGTAGCTAATCGTTTTTTCGTTATAACCGTCGGTCGTCACTTTGCTTCGTCGTTGAATCGTCAATGAATTTGTCAAAGTCCAGCGAAGAAGCAAACTTATAAAATCGATCGACAGAATTTCACGTGACAATTCGATAGAGAGGATGAAAAATATGAAAATTCGTCTCAACGTTTACGGTTCAACTGTTTCAACGTTTTATTTTTATTACCATAATTTTTGGCTCGGCCTAACATTTCACGTTGGATTTCTCCGTTTTTTTTAGAAGTTTTCTTCTCCTTTAGTGACGAAGTGAAAAATATCCATTTGGAAAGTTGTACGTTCTTGTAAATTCGTTGAAAAACGATATGTCATTGCAAGGCGAGTCCATTGAAAGCCGCGATAGTTGATTATTCGTTGAATATTTACCTTCGTCACAATCGAACAAACCATTGCAGTAATCCAATACTTTTTTCGTTTTTGTTAACTTTCAATATTCCTTAAATAACCTTTCGATGCTTGCTCGGTTATATTGTGTTTCTTCAACGAAACTAGGCTGAAAGAAAAAAAATATAATAATCAGAGCCAAGTTCCACATAACTCGCGTTTGGATCTCTGGAGGAGAAAACAGAAAGCGACAACGAGCAACTTTTATCACTATCGCTATTCAATTATCGTGTCCGATATTTCAAGTCGTGCACGCTCACACACTCTTGACGTTATCTATCGAATTACGTGTATATATTGAAATAATATCCTTTGCATATATTGTCATGATAAGACATCAAATTATATATTTAAACGGTAGTTACAATTGTAGATTCGATACACGTAGAACTTATTATCGAGATTCAGATACGAATGCGTGCGAGCGGTATTGCCATCGCATTCGCTCAAACAAAAAATAATTAATAAAAAAATACGAAGAAAGAAGGAATAGCATTACGAGAACAATGAGCAGAACAAGTAAACCGATTGAGCAGCGAAACGTGCCCAAGAATTCTCCATATATATTTTATATTTCATTGTAAAAACCCAGATTATTAGTTATTAATAAATGGTACATGTTCAATATTCATTCTATGGGTTTTCCATTGGAAATTTATCGAGTGCTACATTTTTTGAGCACGCTGCACAATTCACGGTGGTTTATCAAATACATACACACACACACATATATATATATACACATGCAGTCACTCTCAAACGAAATGCATCGCTTCCGATTGCGTTTTACTGCAGCGTGATGCGTTTCATTTTTACGTGACTGTAAATGTAATATATTCGTGTATAGATGCATAGAAATATTGTATTGACTACAAAAAATTCGATGAACTTCTTTGTGATCTTCGATTAACTTCCTCTTATTTTATTTTTTTCTTTTTTTTTTCTCCATTCTTTTGCCGTTTTCGAAGATCGAAAGACGCTCGTCGCGATATGTAAACACGGTGTACAAAGTATTTCTCGGAGACTTGGCTAACACGAATTTTTTGTACGAATTTTTGACCAGTCGATCCTTATAGACTAACATAAGCATTTTTTTCTCTTGCTTTTCACTCGTACGAATATTCCTTTTTTTTTCTTTTCTTTTATTCCTGTTAAGACTTGCCACCCGCAATTAATAATTGAATAAAGTAACGCGAATCATTTCTTGGAAATGTCAGTGTTGAGAATGCATTAACGTAAAAGATCATTCGAAAATGAATTAAAGCTAATTTGACTCGAGTTAAGCAATTAATTTAATGATTCCTTTTCGTTTTCATTAGGAAAAGAAGGGAGATTAAATTTGTTAATTAGTTTTTTTTGTATAGCTTATAGTCGAAAGATGTTGATGTATATTTTTTCAATGTGTGAAGCGGCGTTGAGATTGGGAGATTTTCGAATACAGAAAAATAATGAAATGACTTACTAAGAAGGAAAAGAAGAAAGGAAGAAGAAAAAAAAAAGAAAAATACACATATAAGAAGAGAAATTTATTTCGAAATTTCGTACGAAATTGGCGAAGTAGCCCGGCGTCATTCAACATTCGTGCGCAAGTACAAAAACCGATTTTTCAGCCAATAAAAATAAGTAAAGAAATTACAAAAATAGACAAAAAAAAAGAAAACAGAGAATGAACACGCAAAAATAAGTAACAGAAATCAGTAGATAAAAAAGCGGACTGCGATAATCAAGTGCGGCGGGGATAAATTGTGACATGGTTTGGGAGAATTTACGAAAAGATACGCAGATTTTTCTTCCCCCTTTTTCTCACCAACTGTCTTTTAACCAAATCAAAACTAAACGATTGTCCAATTTGTTTTTCCGTATTATTCTTCAATCGAATATAATAAATAAACGAAATGTGCAAGTTTATCCCGTCTTAATAAATCACCCGGTAAAAAAGTGATCTGAAAACTCATTGACACTCTAATCATAAAAAGAGACGAAAAATGGTTGAGAAAATAAGTGTCGCAAGATGCTCAACGCAAAGGTCATGTCACCCAGTGCATAATGGTTGTATCGATTAGATAGATAGGTTAAAAAATTAGTGCGCAAAGCTTCGTAGTATAATTAATGAATAAAATGTGAAAGAAAATGCGACGAGGAATAAGATAGAACAATGTAAATGTGTAAATAATTTAAGTTAATAATTGTTATGAAATTTTGTCTTCGAAGGTTGGAATGAAATGACGATGAAAACATTCGTCATAATTCGGCACACTTTTCGAATCGTCGAAACACGAAAAATCAAACTCGCTCGGAACAAAATAGAAACTCTTTAGAGTGCGATCTTGCTTCCTCGATTCGAAAAAGCCATTTCTATTTTCAAAATAAAAACCTCTCGAGATGGATCTTTCGTCAGGTATAGGATTCGCGAGATTTCGTACGTTCCGTTATGTTTGCCTTGGTTCCTCGCTATAAAATCGTTCGAAACGCGCGCCGAATGAAATGAAAATGTTAGGTATAATTCGACATTTAGCTGCTACCTTTAACTTAGCAATAGATTATACATTTCACTATATTTTTGAGCTGGAAATATCAAGAAAAATAATCATAACAACAAACAATAGCATCGATCGTGAAACTAACAACGGCTATAACGTTGCGTACTTCGCAGGTCCTAAAAATTCATAAAATCGGTTGAAAATGAATGCACGAACGAAGGGAAAACGAAGGTGGTCGAATATCAGCTCGCTTTTATTTTCTTTCTTAATTTTGTCTTATCTTCGATGAACGTTGTGGGAGGGAGAGAGAAAGAAGTTGAATTTCAACGAGTATTTTAAAATCGAGTAATGTACATCGATGCTGCTGCTGCAGGATATTATTAACAGAATAAAATCTATGTAACAAATCTCCATCGTTCTTATGCACGTTTAAGCGTTTTTTCGAAGTATACATTGTATGAAATTAATCAACTGGCTGGAAATATTAACAGCACACAATCACGAACGCTCCACACAGAAAACACGACTGCAAACAATGTATAAAACAAAACAAAAAAAACACACACACACACACAATGTCAATATAAAACGTGAAACGAAAGAGGAATAAAGTAACAGATCAAAAAATGGCGAGACGTGTGAATGATCGAGTATTTCGAGTGCCTGTTGAAATGTCCATCGATGTAAACGGCGATGAAAATTATTTCGCAACGAATTTTCATAGGGATGAAAAGAAGAAAAAGATTAAGGATCAAAGTTTTTTAAAAAAACTGATGAATGTTACGATAGCGAATTTTAAAACACGTGCTTACTAATCTCGTGTAAATAGTAATCGTCATGTATTATAAACCCTCAATAATTATTCCCTTCGATTTCTTATGTTTTTCTACTTTTTGTTTTATTATCCGTGATGGTAGAATTTCTCGTTATAGGACAAAGAAAGGATAAATTTTCGAGTCATTCTTTGTTCAGAGAGTTGTTGGTGTAAGAGCCACGTTTGAGGAGCTCGAAAAGCTCGTTTTCTGTGACAATGAGGGAGTACTACACTGAATGTGATAAATGCATTCAGAAGCATCACAGGATTCCTTATCACCGAGAAAGTAAGAGGAACGAATTCCATAAATCTTACCCCGAGCACATAAAGCATTTTCATTTTCAATAATTCGGCGACGGAATCGTGGTTATAAATAAAATTTACAAGAAAAAAGAAATTACGGTCGTTCCCTCGACGAAAAAACAGCGATAAGGTTGTGTGTTTATCAAGAATGAAAGAAAATGAGAGCGATAAGCTTTGCAAGGTTTTAGCGACGAGCAACGAGCGTTCGTATCTCGAGCTCACGTACGGACAAAAACCTTGAAATTTTGTTTGTTCCTTTACAACCATAATTTCGCGTTGTCTCTCACAGGGGAGCAAAAAATAAAATGTCCGTTTAACAGACCTACGTGCAGGCATAATCTTCTATTCTTAAATAGAAACGGCGCTAACGATTTAAAGAAAACTCTTGTAAATACACATTTTCTGTAGATATGAAACGTTCTAAATTCAACTAAACATTGTCTCTCTACAAAGGGGTGTAAGCTCGACTAAACACTAACTACAAGAAAACAAACGAAAAATTAATCCACAAAAACACGAGTGATAAAAAACAACAACAACAACAACAACAACAGCAATAACAAACAAAAAACAAAGCATTGAATTTACCTATAAAGTATTGGGCAAAACGAACAATGGTGCGACATTGCCTTTCGCTTGTGTCCCAACTTATGATCTGTTGTACAATTTTTTTCTTCTAATTAGTGCTGCTCCTGCTACTGCTGCTACTGCTGCAACGTGGTTAAATTAATGAAATTATCAAAAAATTATGAAAAGAAGAGAAATAAGGGCTGCAGATAAGTGTCGGGGAGAGGGCGGGGGGGATTAATAGCTTTATCGTAAAATATATATAACAATCTTATAAATAAACGTTTCGATGTTGTAAATAAGACAGACCATAGCTATCATTCGAAAAATATGTATACGTATAAATGCATTCATTTATACGTATATGTATTTATTAATATCTATTAAACATATAAATATTATATATATGGATTATAATATTATAATTCATATATCTAATATAATATATAAATAAATATATAAATATATACATTCAAACTTTGAATTAGCACCAGATCACATAATTTTTTATTTGCAATTCGCTGTTCTATAAATGTACGTGCCCTTAGACATTAGAAACAAAAAAACAAAAAAAAAAACAACAACAACAACAACAAATCTTACACCACTTACATATGTGTTATAATGTATAATAAAATATAATTCGTACCACTAATTGAAACCGAGCGAAATAATAATAAATGATTATAAATAAAATAAACGAATAAATGTAACGAGTTCTTCGATATCGAGCGCGTTATTACGATATATCATTTGTGTATCAACGAGGTACGAAGAAATATGTCGTGTAAAGAGCTCATATTTAGGCGTATATGAACTTTAATAAATCGGAATACATTTTACGAATGAAACAAATTTTCTGTGAGTTTCCTTATCTATGCGCCTCCTCGGTATCTCTGGACGAGGGTACTTTCATTGAACGGTGATTTCAGACTTGTTTCAGAGATTCGGCAAAATATCGCTCCGGCCTTCAGACCTTGTGTCTGCGTCGAGAGAAATGTTGCGCTTTTGGTTTAGTCCTCGGTTTTCTTGGCACATGGAGAAGACTCGTCGAGAAGGAATAAATTTTGAAAAAACAGTGGTAATAAATAATTCGGAAGCGAGAAAAACTTCTTGAAATATTATTCACGACCTTCGTACAATGGAAAAATCCTTCGTATCCACAGTTACGAACCCACGCTCAATCAATAAAACACTATCTCAGAGTACAGCTTCATATGTCAAGCTACAACGGGAGCTTAAATGTTAAATTTAGTCGACATTGGCTTTACCGGCACGTTGATAAAATTTGTGTCAATTATCTCTGCTCTCATTATATTTGCTGATGAGTTATTACGGAAATGAGATTTTTTTTAAGGTTATGTTTATTATTGGATGAAATTTTTCGAATCACTGAAAAATTGTTCTGCTCACGATGCCTCATGAAATCGTAAAATTTTTATTATTTTCTAGGAATAATTATTTTATAAACTTTTTGAATAATGTGACGGATTTTTTCGTCAAGCTCTTCAGTCGCGTTCGACGAAAATACTTTTTTGACGGAAATTGACGTCTCAATGTAATTTCAAATTTTTCAATTTACTTGAATTCATATGAAACGCCAGGCGTCACATATTTTTTTTTAATTTCTCTAACGCCTTCATATTTCAATATAAAACAGAGGCAAACAGGTTTATGTTGATTATTTTGTCATTCGGTTAGTCAGTGATCACAAGATTGGTGTTAAGAGGAGTCTCCTTATAATTCCCGCTATTTCGATCAGTCTATGGGACGTATGATTGGTCAATTTGAGAAGGATGGGGATGCGACAAGCGGCGACAATTGGATAAAGCGAAGGTTTCTGGCACTGCGGATTTCAGTCGAAGTTTAACCAGCAAGGTGCTAGTAAAGCAGCTAGAGAGGGACTCTCCTCTTTCGTCCCTCGTTTTCAGTCCTCCCCTCTCCTTGGATACCGATCAGCAGGCAACCACCACCACCGCCGCGGACATATTCGAAAAAATTTTCACAATCGCCAACGTTGAAACGAGCAATGGCCTCGTCGTCTCAGACACAGCTGGACAAAACAGCTGTGGAGAATTTTCGCGAGTACCTGCGAATTCCCTCGGTCCAGCCAAACATCAATTACGGTAAGTTTTTCCATTTGCCTACCATATTTTTTCTCTTATTTTTCTTTTTTTTTTTTTTATGTTTTATCAACGTGTTCCAATGTGTTCGTACTGAAAAAATGTAATGAAAAAATCACGTGAAACTTCCGTACGCGACATCGTACGATATCGTGAACGCGTATAATTCCCTTATATATGCACTTGACGACGCGTGTACTACAAAATTTATGAGGAAGCCAGTCAAACGAGATAGTACAACGTCCATAAATCGCGCGTGTACGCTAGGAAAAAGGGGGTCGCTCAATTACGCGTTTCCTCGTTAAGTGCGTTCCCCTTTTGCAATACTCTCTAATAACGTTTGATAAATTCTCACAAATTGACCTGGCTATTTGGTCAATTGATTCGCTTAATTTTCCTTATATTCGATCTCTCTCGCTTGCGTACACTTCGACGGTATCAACGATATTTGGAAATTGCGAGTAGATACAAACTAAAAAAAAAAAAAAAGAGAAAACGATGAAACGAAGACGCGGCGTTTGGACGCTATCTCTTCTTGTCCACAGCCATTGGCAGGCCCCGCCCTGAGCATTTTTGGCATTATTTCGTCAGCTATCCTCTTCATTTTGTTCCCTTTATCTTGTCATCCAATGAAAAATACATTTCTATTTTTTCTCCTTGACAATCAGTTTCTTTCCGGCGCACTCAGCGACATTCGTTCGCGGATACGCCCCATCCGAGGTCCAATATATTTTGCTGAAAAAATCATTTTGCTTTCTCTCGAGTGTATCTTCGCCAACTATTAAGTTCACCACGTGTTCATAAAATTTTTTTAAAAAATTTCGTGTTTCGTACGATAAGAGGACGCTTGGAATCCGCCGGTGCAACACGGGAGAAAGGCAACGGCATACGGTATTGCCCTCAGCGTTGCTAACGCGTTTGAACCTGCTGACACGGCGTCGATCGCGTGTGTTTGTGTTTTTTGTTTTTTGCACTTTCACGGGAAAAACTGAGGTAAATATTTCGTGATTATGTTGAATCGTTTATTTAAAATGCATTCAACCAATAATTTGAATAATAATCAATTTGATAAGCAATCGGGCATAATGAGAAATGATGCAACGTATTTGGGTCATAGTCCTGAATGGGAATTATTTTCAAACAGGAAATCGGAATACTAGTATCGAAGGTCATTTGGACTTTGCTTACACGTTCCTTACGCATATAAGAATTTGGCTTTTTTTCTCATTGTTTAGTGATTTTGAGCATCGATGACCTGTAAAAAATTTGGGTCACTAATTATTCACGCAAAATTCGTGTCCGAATCTCAAAAATAGTTTATCAGAAATGACATTTTTTCTAGTCCGCTAATACCTATTAGTAATAGAGAAATTGCTATGGCTTGCCAACGGATAATTAGTAAGTTTGAATCAATTATAGCTTAAACGTTTCAACCAAAATGAGTAAACTTTGGGTGGTCGGGCCAATTGATTTAGTTTGGATTTGCTCGAGTGTTTTATTTGTCCTTAGCAGAAATCAGTCTGTTGCTTGTTTTAAAGTTTAATTGAGTTTCTTATTGAGGTTTTTTGTGAAAATTGGTAAATTTTTATGTTTTGTTTCAATAATTTGATTTTTTCTCATGTAAGAGGAGCATTTCCTGGAAATTTTTAGGTTCACTGACTCGAAATTGTTTCAATTTCAAATTTTCTCCAAAATTCAACAATTCCTTCTGGATTGATACACTGACATCATTCGTATTTGAAATATGATACAGGAATTTATGTAAGCTTGTTAATCCCTGAATACTAAAAATACAAATTGTGATTTGGCATTAAAGTATAAATGTTTTTTGTGTTATCGACTGAGTGAAAAAAAATGTCACAGTTTGCAATCTTGCATTTCAGTAAGATTTGTTTTTACGTTCATGAGAGCCCAAATATGTTCATACTGTTGAACTGCGAATATAGCATTTCTTTTTTGCTATTTGTATAACGAGCCTCAAAAACTTGAAGAAGTTTTTTCACTGAGTAATTGATGAATAATCAAAATATCTTTCATTTCAGCCGTAGAGGAAAAATAGAATCCAATTAAAGAAATTGAAATAAATGATAAAGGGACGAGTTGAAAATATTGCATTTGCCCTGCAGAGACGATTTATTTAATTTTGTGTCCAAAAATTTGCTTTATAAAAACTTGGAATACCGTTAGTCAATAACATTATACTTTTTTCCAGATGATTGCGTCGCGTTTCTCAAAAAACAGGCAAAGTCCCTGGATTTGCCTGTCAAAGTGTACGAGCATTACAAAGGCAAGCCCATCGTCATTCTCACCTGGGTAGGAACCGATCCTGCTGCAAAATCAATCATGCTCAACAGTCATATGGACGTGGTACCGGTCTTCGCAGTAAGCAGTCCATTTTTATGATTTTGTTACATTCAAATTCTTCTCAACTCATCAATTCTCATTGTCAACTGCCTACAATTTTCTGCCCAAGAATGGGTCAATACGTTTACATGATTTTTAATCGTAAACAAACTTTTTCTACAATTTTACTGTGCTAAAATTGCAGAGACTATTTAATGTTCCTTAACACCCATTAAAGTTTGATTGAAACACAAAATCTGCAAGGATCATTATTCATTTTTATTAATTATTAATTAATAAAAATTAAAAATAATTGTCGTTGAGAATGAATATCATTCGACTAACTACTTTTCTAATCAATGAATTACCCATGTTATATCGTTCCATTATCACTTGAAGTTTCAAAAAATTTTGTTCAACTTTGGAGTTCCACTATTCAATCTCAAAATTTTCAAAAGTATATCGAATTTTCTAATATATTCAATTCATTTCAGTACTGTTTAACCTAGTAAACTCGCTTCAATATATTCGAACAATATAGAAATTGCTCATGAACATTTCATTTTGAAAGGGGTGAAATAATTTTCAAACAATTACAGTAATGTGCACTGAGCTTTTTTCGATACAATGTGACTAAAATTTTTGTTAGCGGTCATGTATTTTAAACTTCATCAATTATTTATAGTTACGAGGCTGAAGTTTGCACTGTTGGAATGCAACGAAATGAACGAAAAAAAAATTTGTAATTCACCAAATTTTTATTTCACAAATCATTGGTGAATGTTGTAAAACTACGAATTGCAAATTCGACAGGGCACAGAATTGGAGATTTGCTGGAATTATTCGAGAGTTTTTTTATATCATTTAATTGGACTCCAACGTTGCAAACTTCAGCGTAATTTATAGTTAATCATCTTTTGTCTGAAGGCGAATGAAACTAATATTTGGATTGTTTTCAGGATCAATGGACATATCCACCATTCGATGCGCACATGGATGAGGCGGGTAACATTTATGCACGTGGTAGCCAAGACATGAAATGCGTTGGTATCCAGTATCTCGAAGCGATACGTCGCATGAAATTGCAAAAGGAGCGAGTCAAAAGAACGATACACGTATCGTTCGTGCCCGACGAGGAGATTGGAGGCGTTTTGGGAATGCGAGAATTCGTTCACACGGAAGATTTCAAGAGTCTGAACGTTGGATTCGCATTGGATGAGGGTGTCGCGTGTCCTACGAACGATTTTTATTTGTTCAACGGTGAAAGATCGATCTGGCATCCGTGGGTGCACTGTCCGGGGGATCCTGGTCACGGGTCTCTCATGCTGGGCAATAACGCAGGCGAAAAAATTCGCGTTATAATCGATCGTTTCATGGATTTGAGAGCAAAGGAGAGCGCCAAATTACGTACCGGTCAGCTCAAAATCGGAGATGTTATTTCGGTTAATCTGACCCAATTGCAGGTGGGTCCAAATGAAAAAGAAACACATTCACTTGATTCACTTGAAAAATAAAAGAAAGGAAAGACTTTCTCAAAACATCCGATACGATAAAATTTCCTCACTTTACGCGTACGTGACATCCTACGTAACTTGACCCAAAAGTTTTATACTTGATAAATTCGTTCTTCAATACATGTCTGTCCAATCAGGATAATGGATGGTGAGTACGTGACTACGCGCTCGAAATTAATCATACATGCCGCTGTATTTTTGAGCGCACATTAGATTTCGACGCATCAATTATTGAAGCACATTTCAAGCACTTTTTTTACACTAGAAATTAGTCTCACTTTCAATTTTGCACTTTACAAATAGTCGTAAATGAAAACCCAAATCAGACATGCAACATTTTTCAATTTTTCAAAAACTTTTTCGACTTCCACTACGTTTCGATTCGAATAGGTCGATCAAGGACCTTTTATTGTTCGGATTATTGAAAAAATGATCATTTTCGTCACGAATTAATTTAACTTCTGGAAATATTCGTTTTTAACTCATAACTACAACCTCTGAACGTTTTTTATGAAAGTAGAGTATTACACGAAATGGACTTTTGAATCTTGAATATTTTATTTGAATTTGTATATCAAAAAGTTCGTAATCGTTTTAACGAGCAGGGTTAATCGAGTGATTTTCCTACTGTAATCCACACAAGAAGAAGAATTTGTTAGTTTTTGTAAAATCTCATTTTTGGGCGATACTTTACTACACACTTTGTACTCTGAATCCGACCCCGAGCAAAATGTGTAAGAAACACTACGATTCATCCGAGATCCCGAATGGTATACGCATGTAACTGGTTGTTAATCATTTTCTGTTTTCCACCGTACTTCATTGATCGTTTTTCTGTTTAAAAACTGTTGAAAATAGATGAGTAAAGACAAATTTTTGTACTTTTTTCCAGGGTGGAATCCAAACGAACGTAATACCCGAGAAATTGGTGGCTGTTTTCGATATGAGATTACCGCCCACGGTGGATCACGATGAAATTGAAAAAATGATCAACGGATGGTGCAAGGAAGCTGGCGAGGGAGTTTACGTTGAGTACGAACAGAAAAATCCGAAAATCGAATCCACCAAACTCGATGGGACGAACCCATTTTGGATTGCGTTTAAAGCAACTTGCGATAAAATCGGTGTCAATCTCGAGACCGGCGTATTTCCTGGAGGAACTGACAGCCGATACGTGCGATCCGTAAGTTTCGAAGCGACATTTTTTCATGAACAAAATATAATTTTCACGGCAGCGAACAGTTTTATCAATTTTTACCGTCCATCTCTCATTGGCATTGGAGAAATTCAAATTACTCCAAATTTCACTACATTATTCAGTAACAAAAACAATGGGATTCATGCTGTACGGTTTTAGTGTCTGAACGTAAGAAGAAGCTTTTTAAATCCTGCTGTTTCCAATTTTTACCTTTTCTCACAAATGGTGCATCAATTTTGGATTTTCCACAAAAGTTCGCTCTATTCTTTCCAATCGTTGGTTTCACTAAATCTTCATTTTTAAAGAAAATAGAATATTTCAAAATGTTATGAAAATTGGGAATCTGGATGCATTAACTTTGAAGCTTCGATCTCACTTTTATTAAAATTTCAAATAAAAATGTTATTCTTCTAAAAATTTCCCTCAACGAAGTGTTTATCAAAATATTATCATTAAAGTACATTAGATTTTCAACGAATATGGTTTATTTCGAAATCGAAAAGTAATTTTATGACTGTTAAGCATCGAATCTACATTTTTCGTTCTCCATTCAGGTTGGCATTCCTGCGATTTGTTTCTCGCCGATGAACAACACAAAAATACTGCTCCACGACCACGATGAGTATCTCAACAAGGACGTGTTCCTCCGGGGTATTGAAATTTACATGAAGCTCATTCCAGCGGTGTCGAACGTGTAGAAAAAAGCAAAAAAGGCAAGAACACCAGGACGAAAACAATCGCCAAGTTTCTGGAAAGGTGCAGACGCGTGAGGCACATTATTTTCTTTATCAGCAAAAAAGCACAGCGATTCTGAAGAGGATAGTTCGAACGCAATATTAAAAAGTTCATCAAAACGGTGACGATCCAGTGGTTAAATGAGATTGAAAGTTAGCTCAAAATTTGAGTAATTTTATGAATCTGTTGGACATAAAAAAGGGAACTGGAGCCATATATATATAAATGTTGTTAGAAAAAAAAAGATTCAACGAGCTCGTTCACGAGTACGATATTGATTTTAAGGAAACGTGGAAAAATGAGAATCCAGGGAGAAAAAAGATCAGAAAACCAGTGAATGACGACAAAATAAGGGTGAACTCGCAGGGGTTCTTGCTACGATCGCAAAGAATCAAATTTGCGAAATCGAGACATTACAAAAATTTGCCAAAGATGAGAAGAAGAAAAGAGAAAGAAATTGAACTACGAGCTCGAGATCGCCGAGGGAATGTTTCCGATCTGCAATACGTGCCGGTGAATTGAATCGTTGTGAAAAAAAAAAAACAAATGTTTTTACGAATATTTATAAATACATATTTTACGAATGTTACGAAGCAATGCAATACATATATTTACAAGTGATATATAAAAGAGGAGGAAAGAAAAAGATTAAAGAGAATGTTACGAAAAAAAGCACACAGTTGATGAAAAAGGAATGAATATATTTGCTGGAATGTCGGGCCAGAAATTGGCAATTCTGTGATTTTTAGTATAGCTATGGGAAAGAGAATCAGTGATTGTGCGAAAATTCTCATCTAAACTGCACGCCTCGATACAGGTTCGACGAGTGATCGCGCGCATTTTATAAATATATGTTTTTTGTTTTCACTGCTGGGGCAAAACACGCGGTAAAACTTGGTTACGAATCGAGAGCCGGCTCGTGCACGTGCGAATAGCAAATATATAGACATCTATAGATTGGCAAAGAGTGCATTCTCCCGCCATTATTGTGTGTAGTGGTTCGTTCCGGAGTAATCCAACTTTTCTTTCCCCACTCGGTCGACTCTTACTCTCTGCTTCCCTCTCTAGAACGCCTGCGGAGTTCCCCCACTCCGGGCGAAATAGTGGACTCGTCCATGGCTCGCTTCCCCCTTCCCCGCGGCGCTCCCGCGATGTCTGTCGTCACAATAAACCGATGGGATAAAAGTGGAACTTGTGAGAAAAAGAATACTCAAAATTTTCATTTTTATTTGAAATTCATTTAACGGTGTGTTGGGCGACAAAATAAATAATGGTAATCCGTTAATAAGACGATTTCGTTCGCGCTTTTGGACTGTTCGGGTTCGGCCATTTTGAGAATGGGGATGGTCGGGAGGTGGCTGCGGTTACTCAATGTTTACACTCGTTATAAGCCCGTCGGACCTCGTGGATCAACGAACAAATGATCGTGCCTTTCGAAAATAGTAAAAACTTTTATATACTAACGAAAAATTAGTTGATGTTGTTGAAAATTCAACGTTATCCTGTGACGTGCGAGGCTTCGTTCAAAAATTGTCTTTAGACTCGTCGCGCCTCAATAACCAATGATATACCAGCGGGAAAGTCACGTGACCGTCTCTAACCAATAGAAAATCGTGAATTTGAAATCTTGCGTGGTCTCTTTGTTCACAACGAGACTGCACGTCAACGTTGATCCTCAGTTCCGTGAACGGGGGTCCCTGTGTCGGTGTGTTCCGTTTTTTTTCGTACACCACGGGTTTCGCCTTGCGCGCCTTCCTTTACTACACACAACACCCGCCGCGGGCCCGTGAATATCCGTCGCCGAACTCCCCCCTCGTTATATTATTATTACATATATATGTATTCATAAATACATAAATCTATCGTATCATATATTTTTTTTAAATTCATCGTTGAGCCGAAAATACACGAGCAGTTGCTGAAAAACGAAGAAATCCGCAAAAGGGAAAAAAATAACGATAAATTGTGAATTATATATGTGTGAAAGTGGTGTTCGGTCGAGAGGACGACGTAGTGCTAGACTCGTCAAAACCACGGTAGGTTTCGTGTTATTCTTTTTTTTTGCCTATTACATATGAAATAACAATCTTTTGTTTACGTTTTAATTAGTGGTAAATAGTCGATGAGGAATAAAGAGTTGACTCGGGAACGGCGAATTTTTTTCCTCTTCTTTCCACACGGTGGAAATGTGGCTCCGCAATCTTTATTTTGCAATCCGCTCGTTCAGGACGACGTACGAGCCTTTAACGATATTTGATTAATGGAAAAATTAAGAGCATCGAAAAAACCGGCTTGAACGACGAGTTACCCGGCTCCGGTATTCGAGACAACGTGGAAGTGTCAGATTGACGCGGGAACGAGTTTTCGTGTGTGATTTGTGCGTGTGTGCGGAGAATGATAGAGGCTCGCGCGCCAACGACGTTGCCGCCGGTATATTTTGTCTCGTACGTTTTTTTCCGTCTCGTGTATTATTATCGTAGGTACACCTCTCGGTGAGCTAAATATTTTGACGGTTGAACTTTTCGAACACGAAACTATGAATATTTTCACATTCGCGCGTGTGATAAATATTATTGAACAATTACAAATTCGGTAGTCATGGCAACTCTCTTTCTTTTTTTCGCTCGCTGCCTCAAACTCTCTTTTTCACTCTCTCTCTATCGCGCAACGGTTCACAACGATTTTATGCGACCGGACGCGGGCCAAACGCCCGCGTTTTTTCTCGCCATTTTTTCTTCGTGCTACACGGAGGATGGATTCGGACGGGAGGGAATTTTAGGCGGGAAACCAACGAGCTTCACGACCTCTCGACGTCCTCTTTCGTTCGTCTCTCTTTTTATTCGCCTTTCTTCATCTCGGTCATGGCCTCTGGGTGTTTCTCGTAATTAATTATTCGCCAAGATTACTGGCCCCAGGAAATGACAAAAGCTGCTGTTTTATTCTCTTTCTTTTCTCCCTCCGGCTACGTTCATTTATTTTTCAATACTTTGTAGAGTTTACATTGTTGCTGTTTTTTTCCATTTTTTTCATTCTTTCCATTGATCCCATCGCGTACTCTAACCCCAGCTTCGAACTGCGAACGAAAAAAATTCTCGGTATCTCCAAAACACTCCCGGAACAGTTGAAAATACAAAAAAAATGATAACCCACGTTTTTTGAGTCGTTCTCGAAAGTTCATATTTTTGTTGAGGGTGGAAGTTTGATCGCGATGACGATCATGACGATTTTCGTGTCGCTGGCACGCTCCTCGAGCAAGGCGAAACAGGGACAGGAAAAGTTTTGACCGTGGGAACCTTCTGGGAACTGAAAGCCTCTGCTCTCCCCCTCCGTGGGCCCTTACAACCAGCAGGCCCCCGCCATATGCACACCGTGCAGGAAATATCCTTGCCATACGTCGCTATATATCCACGTATATCCACATTTAGGCTCGCAGGCGAATCGACAAAAATAAACTCAAATCGTTCACATTTTCCTTCCTCAGTATTTCCCTACACTTGCAATTATTTACGAAACGATATTCAACGCGATTCTTCGATAATTCAATAATAGTTTTAGAATCAATATTCCGTTGTGGACTTTGCAACTGTTTTATTTATTCCCTCCCCGAATTCATTTTTACGAAGAAAAGTTATCGTTACTCGATAGTACAACGGAATAAAAATAACTTCAAAATTATAATGACAGTTTTAAATTAATTGCTGGGAAGCAAAGATTCACGGTGCGTTCTTCCACATGAATTTCACCGCGAACATTAACGACGAAATAAAAAATCCGTTATTCCTGCAAAAAAAATATCCTGCAAGATCGACGTTTGCACTTACGCGAATGAAAACATCGTAAAAATATTTTTCCCCTCGAAAGCTTTGGCCGCGTGCACTCGCGACTTAGCATTAGCCTGAACATTTTTTTTATCATTTTGAAAAAAAGAATTATCTCCCATCGAAATAACGAGTCTCGTGAGCTCGATCGCAGAGTGTTTTTCTTTCGCCCGTTCACCGCGTAGCCTCGAGTTTTTCCGAGACTTCGAGATATTATTTCTAGAGGCGGTTTCCGGTCCACTCGAACTTGGCCCAGGCTGCTCGCGCTCCCTTCTTTTCCCTCGATTCTCAAATGGATTTGAGTCGGTCTTTTCGTAAGTAAAAAAAAAAAAAAGGGAGGAAGAGATCTCGATCGAAGGTCTTATACTTTCACTCGTCAGCGCGAAATGCGAAACTCCGGCGCTTCTCGGCCCACCCTCAGAGCGGTTTTTTTCTCCTGCACATTTTTTGTTTCTCATTTTATTTTCCGAGTTTTTTGAGCCCGTCTTAGACGAGGTCGGGGATCGCGACAGCTCTTATATCACGGAATTAGCCCGAGGGAGATTGTACATTTTTATTCGAGCTTCGTAGATCTTCTCGTACGCACGGGGCCCGTATTATCTCATGACATCCCGTTTACATAAATATATTTCTGTTCGTCTAATCGTCCAAACCGAGTCTCGAAATCGACAGCTCAATTATTCCGTTAACGAAAGCCCCCGAAACTCGTTCAAATGTCACGAAACTTTGACAGTTACTATTCGAGGACAAAGTTTCGTGGATTTCTCGAGAATAATGAGAAAAAGTGTTCGAGGCAGCGACTGCGCGAGCCGCGAAATGTCTCGCTTCGAATATTCTTGGAAAAAAAAGTCTCGCCAATTTTGTCGATTCTTCGGAAGTGGCGAGAAAATGGGCGCGACGGAAGGAGCCGAGGAGCGCAGAGCTGCGACTCTTCCCGGGCTCTAAGAATGAGAAATAGTGAAAAAGAGAAAGTAGCGGAAAAAAAGTCTCGCGAACTGAGAAATAAAAAGTTGGCGGGGTTGAATTAAAAACCAAGTTTTTCTACGCGCGACGCGCATCTCGGGGGCCCTGGTCGGACGGCTGGGGGGAGTGCTTCGTTCATGGTTCGACGATAAAGCGAATCGATACTGTTATCGAAAGGGGAAGAAAAGCGCGATCGTTTTTTTTCTCTCGAACGAGTTGAGCCGTCGAGACGTTTCAATCGCCCCGCTCTTTTCTCGCAGGAAAGCAAAACAATCAATGAGTTTCTTGATGCATCGCTGCCGCCGAAAATTCGTGAGGGACCAATAATTCCTTTCGACCGAAGACTCGAAAAAATTCGCCCCCGTCGAAATATCGTTTGTGAAAACGTTTGCCGCTGAATGATTAAACGCTGCGAGTGAGCCTGTCGAAAAATGCAGTTCGCGAATCGATCCGGCGACGGGGAGGAGCGCGAGAAGATCTCGTGACAATTACGAGCGTCGATTACGTCGGGAAAATGGTATATACGTCAAAACCCAACCCTGCCGACTCGGCTGCCTTCCTTTTTATATTTTTTGTTCGAGCGTTGCCCCCGGTAGTCCGTGTCCTTGTCTGCCGCTTCCCCTTCGCTCGTGGGGCTGTCTCCCTTTCTACGAGCTCTCTCTCTCTCTCTCCCAACACGTACCGCGTCCAATGACGTCGACTCGTACGCATACTTCGAGTACTCGGAAGCAAAGAGGCGCAATCCCCGAAGTTTGACAGCTCGAATCCCCCGAATTACGCCCTTCGCCGCCGCGCTCGCCGACTCCCCGCCGAACCGCCCGAAAGGGGCGCAGATTCGTTTACGTTCACGCATGACCCTCGCACATTCGTGCGTGTGCGCGAGGAGCGACTTACACAGAGAATTTGTACCCCGGTACAGCACAGACGGTCTAGCGCGCAAGCGGTCGAACCGGAGCCTCGTCGAAGGGGTAGTTTTCCCCGGTCGCAGCAGGGACGTACTTTCCCCCTCTCGCGGCCTCTCTCTCTCTCTCTCGCTCATTCTTTTTGCAAACTTGGCGGGGAGTATCAGATCGATACTTGCGAAACGAGACGACGAGGGGGATGATGCCAGCAACCCCGGCAGCTCGGGGGACCAGATACAGAACTGTACTCGGCGTTCCGGGGCGAGAGAGAGGGGGGGGGGGGGGGAAGGAGAGACGGCGATGTGTGCGATCGGTCCATCCCGAGATCTGGCCAACAGCCGAGCTGAGACAAAACCCAGACTGCGTATGTAACGTGCACTTCGTAGAACGGGCGACCGCGTCTGGAAACGAATTGATGAATTTCCAAAGCTTTCTTACTGAAAAAGGGATCTGTTTGGCCCCGCGCGACTAACGACGCTTTTGTCTTGCATTTTTTGAGGGAATCAAACATTTTCGATGTCGAATTGCTCCTCGCTCGGGACCTCAAGTTTCCGGGATTTGAAATAAAATTTTTACCTACAGTCGGTATTCGATTTTCTTCGTTTTTTTTGTTCGTTTTCAACGAAGAAACAAGCGTTTCAATTCAGATATGAAGTATTAAAATCGCAAAGGTGCATCGAAATGCACTGTTGGGGTCGGAATTCTTCTGAAGCGTTATTCCCGCGCGATGTTTTATGACTGGGCCTCCGATTTATAAACTACGTTCCCATCCTCCTCCGGGCCTATATTTACAACTGGCGCACAGTCCTTAGGGGCGTTTCAGGCTACGTTTAGCCCGGGCCTTTTCTCAGACGGACCTTCTTCGTTTTTTCCATTTCTCTCGACCCCCTGCTCACTCTCCCCTCGCCCCAAGCGCCCTGCGTACACTTAAACGTGAAGGAATTTCGATTCTCCTACCTGCTGCTGACGGCGGTGGGCTGCCTGCGAGTTGGAAGGCTCGACGAGCGAGAAGGCACCTCGCTTTTCTAGGCTTCTCTTTCACAAAGCCCCTATGACCTGTGCACAAACGCTTCTCTCGAGAAAGAGCGCAAAAGATAGCGGGAGAAAAATAGCTTGGGCCAGGGTCAAAGAAGGAAAACGCTTTTATGCCACTTGCAACGAAGATCAAGGTTGCCCCCTTCATTCCCGCCCCTCGAAAGAGACATCGACCAGGATTATTCGTGAGATTTCTTATTTTTTTCAACCTGTTCGAACCTTGGCCTATTTTCGACCGAAGTTTGGATATTCGTTAATTAGCAGCTTAATAATAATACACGTGGGAGCATTCTACATGACGCTGAAGTTTCCAACGTTGGAGTCCAACGAAACGATCGAAAAAAACTCTCAAATAATTCCAGTAATTCTCCTATTTTGTTCTCTGCCAAATTTGCGATTCGTAGTTTTTCAAGCTGCACCAACGATTCGTGAAATAAAAAATTGGTGAATTACAAACGTTTTTTTCGTTCATTTCGTTGGACTCCAACGTTGGAAACTTCAGTGTCGTCATTCTACGTGCAAATTGTCTATTTGTGTTGGGATTGTTTATTTTATGGGATGATTTTTCTACTTTAGACTGAGGCCAGACCGGGGGCGGACGTAAATTAATGGAAGTCGGCCTTCAAAGTCGCTGCTCTCTTAGCGGGCTTTGGGTAAATCCTTCGTCCCTGATAGAAAATCCCTTTGGAATTCCACGCACTTTGAGCGGTCGTGAAAAGCCCTCGGTCGATTGAAAAGTTGTAATTTTTCCGGACTATCCTGCCCGGGAAACTCGTTACCCGGGTTCTTTATTTTCCGTTGCTTCGAAATTTCAGTATTTTCGAGTGTCTTTTTGACGGTTTATATTTTTCGAAGAATACGGAGAGCGTCGGTCAACGGGCCTGTAAAAATTCTTCGAAATCGGACGAATCGGACGGTTGGATTTTCACTGAAATTTTCAGTCCGAAATCAACGTTCCTCGCCCTCTTTTTGGTTCTTCCTCCTTCAATGGTTCGCGTTTTATTCGAAAATATTTGTCGACCGATCATATTGAAAGAGCGGTTAAGGGGCGAGCCTGAAAACAGAGACACAGGAGGAGAGGAGCGCGGATGAATAGCAAAAGAAGCGGAAGGATTATTCTTGCGTGTGGCGAGCTCGTAAAGTCTTGACCAACCAGCGCAGAGGTTCTGTTACGTGAATAACTATAGATTTTTTTAAACGTATTGCTATATCGAGCCGCGATATCGCCAACTCTTTTCCACTCTTTCCCCTTTTATTTCTCTTTCGGTGCTTCATTTTTTTCTCTCTTATTCTCGCAACGTCGTTTCCGCTTCTTTATATTTCGTCACGAATCCTCTCCGAAGGCCCGTTAAGAAAACACACTGTAGCACCTGACGCCGAAATCTTTTGTCGCGATTCTCTTCGGGCCCCGAACTTCTTTTGACTCTTTCCTTATATCGAGCCCGAGTCGAGACAACGTCTTTCGAGTGGAATTCTTTCGTTCGAACTCGATAATTTTCCATTGAAAATTTAAACAAAAACCAAAAGCATAAGAATTTTGACGTTTGTAGAAAATTTTTCTCTCGGATCGTCGTTAATTGTAGAGTTTTCAAAGTTTTTCCAATTCGATTGATAAAATCGTTTAAGGTAGATCATGCCCGAAGGATCGTATTTTATGGGTGCTTGAATTCGATCGATTCTCCTTCCCTAATTAAAGATATAATCACTTTAAAGTAATGTCACAGTTATTAATTCGAAATTGTAAACAAATTTTTTTAACTCATCTCATGGCGAATGAAACTGCGAGCCCTTAATTAATCGGGGATCCATCACTGACCGAACCCCAAATTTCATTCGTCCCTGGCGAAAATATTATAATTTTGATGATGAAATTTTTTTTTTCCAGTTTTCAATGTCAATGTGCTCAAAATGTCCCAAAACATCGAAAAGTCATATCTAGAAAAAATCTTCGGATGTGTGTGTGTATGTTATGGCACTGCCAAATTAAAACGCTTATAACTCGGAAACGGTTTGAGATGCAGGGCTACCGTTTTGCACAGATGTTAATCTATACAAGCTCTTCATTATCTGATAATTTTCAATCATAAAAAGGGTGTCGTCGCTCTAACTTCCGAAAACTTTAAGATTTATTACTGATTTTTTTTTTTTATAAATAGATTATCATAATAGGAAGGTTGGTATTGAATTTGGGGAATATCGGTTGAGTAGTTTAAATTTTATGATTTTTTGAATTTTACGAAAATATGAGTTTTTCAAGAAATCGTCTAACCGCTTGAATTTTTGGAAATTTTGCAAGATATCGTGTACAAGTCTTCCTCTATACTTTCCAGCAAAGTTGTCGGAATTATTTAATTTCAATGTAAATAGAAAAACGATGAAAATTGAAAGTTGCAAATTGTTTTTTCTGATGGCTCGTCATTTAGTTTTTTTTATGAATTTAAACAAAGAGATAAATCAAAGTTCGTAAAAGAAAGTAGAGAAAATACATTATTTCTTTGTACACAAAAAAAATGCTGGAAATAAAAATTTGCAAATTGCTTCCTCAAGTGGTTAAGGTGCACGATGCTCGAAGCTTCCTCTACGAGGAAGCCAAAATGAAAAATATAGCACCTCATAGAGTAAGCTTTGAGCATCGTGCATCTTGACCATCTTGAGGAAGCAATTTGCAAATTTTTATTTCCAGCATTTTTTTATGTCAAAATCGCATTGAGAGCCCAAAGGGAAAAGACGAGGGGAAATGGGTCGAGAAAAAAGTATTAACAAAAAGACAAAATGCCGAAATAAGCGAATGTGATGTTACAAGAGTGCTCATTACCAATTTCGTTAAATCTTCAACGTAATATATCTTTATTACTAGCAAGATAATCGTCTCGAATTTATTCCCAAACTTTCATTACATACTTCATTGTTATTGGGTATTTTTTCATAAACTCCGTAAGAACCGTTCATTCGTTATATGGAAAGATGAGCGATTTTTTATGCATAGTTTCTGTGACCCTGTGTATTTTTCTTCCTACTTAAACACGTTTATCTCAATAACCAATGAGACGAACCCCTTAAAATTTGATACGCGCGTCGGTCGACTGTCCATTCAAACTCTGTTTAAATTTCAAGACTTTCTTAAGAAAATTTTTTCCTTAATGAACTACCTTAAAAACTCAAAATATTATCCAACGCATTTTATTTATTTTTTCTCTCTCGAGGCGTCGTCTAAATCAGTTTTATTTTCATACGAAATGTCAGTGTCGCTGCTTACACAGAGCAAATGCACTAACGAAAACATAAATATGACTCGTGTGGTCGAGGCTGGTGAAAAATTTAACGTTTCGTATATACGGATGAGCGATCCACCTCCTCTCGCACCTGTCGTATACACGAAGGGTCTTCGCGCTCAACGACGAGTTCTTGATGTACGCGCGCGAGGATGAACCAACCAACAGACTTTTCTCTCTCTCTCTCTCTCTCTCTCGCTTCTTGCTCTCTTTTTATTTTCTCTCTCTTCGCCTTCACGAACAAAGGGAGTCCCCGATTTCGCGTACACCTTTACCCCCCTTTCGTTCTGCATCCTGTACCGTTTTAAGTTCCCCTTTGTTGATTCTTATGCCTCTTCCTTTCGCCGATATTCAGCGTTACACAACCTTTGCCTTTTGTCGAACTTATTCGTTGGAATAATCGAATAATTGACCCACTGAACGAGACCTGCCGAATTTATAAATCTTCCAAATCTTTTTTTCAAACCACCCGAATTTCCATTATTATACAATTTTCTTATAAAATCTATCCGCTATTACGAATCCTGGTGATTTTTAAAACTCACGTATCGTGATTCTACCCCATCAGCAGCAATAACACAGTTGCCTTATCGCTCATTCCAGCATAATGGGAATAAAAAATCTCGTTTCAGTACATAAACCGTCTCACTTCGCTCGAGTCGAATCATTATCATTTTACATTGTTGAAAGAAGCTTTGACGCTTATGCACATTGAAGATTTGAAATTAATTGGCGTGCTTCGTGAACACGAGATAGGAAGTTGGCGAGACTCGTGTGCATCGAAAATGAATTACGATTTATGCGCAAATCCAAGAGAATAACCGCGTCTTCAACTTATCGTTTACGAGTTCATATTCGTAGTGAAGCCGACCGTGACACAGGCTCAACGATTATTTTTCCTGAGCAACCCTTTCAATTGAATTCCAGTCAAATTTTGGCGCAATTAAGTTTGACGAAGTCTTTCTCGCGTCTCTGCCGAAGTTTCCCTCTTCCGAAAATACAATTCAATCTCATTTTTTACACGATGAAATCGTACTCGTTGGAAAAAAAAGAGCAGGAATATTCCGGCTCTTTCGCAACTATTGAAATTCGATTTTTCACGAAGGTGAAGTTTGCGACGCTGGAGTTCAACGAAATGAACGAAAAAAATATTTATAATTCATTATTTTTTTATTTCACGAACTATTGATGTGGCTTGAAAGATGACGAATTGGAAATTCGGCAGGGAACAAGATTGGAGATTCACTGGAATAATTTGAGAGTTTTTTTAGATTATTTCGTTGGACTCCAACGTTGGAAACTTCAGCGTCATGATTTTTCTCAGTCCCCACAATCCTCATTCAGGTCCACGTAATCTAGTTTTTTCCTGAGTTTTTTTGACTTGGAAAACTGTCTGCGAGGGTATTTCCCCCGTTGAAAAATTGGTCGACTCTGCTTCGAGGTGATTGATTTTTCCCAGACGAAGTTGAATCTGCAATTGACATAATTGATGGAAATGTGTACCACAATGGTAAGACGAAGCATAAATATCTCGTTTCTTACTTAAATATCGTTTCGAATTGGATTTTTTGTTCGTCCATACAAGCTCGAATGCACGAGGATGTATCCCATGGAATTTAGTTGGAATGATTTATCGGATCTTTCGTTCTTACGATAATACTACAAAAATACATCGTCCGGGACCCACATAGCGAACGATTTACCTTCCGAGCTCTGGAGAGTGCGCGCGCGCGGACTCCGGCTCTCGTGTATCCCGAATGAAAACCGGTTCTCTCTCGGCGCCCGAGACCGATCACAAAGAACGATCCGCGCCTTGTCCAGAACAGGCCCCTCGCGAGAACGCCACGAGAGGGAGAGAGAACAACACGGGGAAGCGCTCGCTCGCTGGCTCGCTCAAAATATACTTACTACTATGTAGTACGAACGCTACTTGCTCGTTTCGAGAGCACCATTCGCGAAATATAATGCTACAACGACGCTCTTTTCGATCTCGTGTATTCGAGCAATTATTCATTTTTTCTCTCCCCTTAATCTCGCTTTTTCCTCGATTCTTCTTCTTCTTCTCCGTCCTCTTTGTTTCGAGCTTGCCGAAGCGAGCGAGTATAAATACCACGAGCTTGCAGGCATCGAAAATTCGATCTTATTGCTCAATTTCGATGGAACGAATCCGCGAGTTTCATCGGGAATTCATCGCTTCCAAAAACTTTGCATTCTCCCCCCTTTTTGTCTGTTCACTAAAATCTCAATAGGATATTTTACACCGTGTAAGAAAAGATACAAAAATCCATGTGTTTATTGTAGATTTCATAAAAAGTAAACGAGAAACGTCAATAGTATTTGTTCATAAAAATGCAACGTAAATTTTAACCTCCATTTGAAAAATCCTCTTTTTCTTCTGCTTTCCAAATGTCTAAAGGCCCATCGGCCATGTTGGATTCCAAATGACGCTGAAGTTTCCAACGTTGGAGTCCAACGAAATGATCGAAAAAAACTCTCCAGTAATTTCAGTAATTCTCCTATTTTGTTCCCTGCCAAATTTGCGATTCGTAGTTTTTCAGGCTGCACCAACGATTCGTGAAATAAAAAATTGGTGAATTACAAACGTTTTTTTCGTTCATTTCGTTGGACTCCAACGTTGGAAACTTCAGTGTCGTGATTCCAACGCGACGTCACTCCGATAGCAAAA
Organism: Venturia canescens; assembly: GCF_019457755.1. Lineage (NCBI taxonomy): Eukaryota > Metazoa > Arthropoda > Insecta > Hymenoptera > Ichneumonidae > Venturia > Venturia canescens. Next base: position 8,220,402 of record NC_057421.1, on the reverse strand, counting down.
ACTCTAGATTTGTATCGTGCGCTCTGTGTTATTTTCAAATTTTACGAATTATTATCACGTTTGTGGACTTTTATCATCTATTTTATTAAAATCTCACAATGAAAGACGCTTTCGTGAGAGCAGAAAGTACAAATCCACCGATGATTGATGCGTCGACGGTGGCGACGAGTCCACAATTTTCCTGGTCTTTTTAAACTTTTATTAATTGCATTCAGTCACGAGAAACCAATGATACGCGTCGCAACTCATTATTTTCACAAATCCAGTTACTCCGTCGCCCGAAACAGCGCGGGGGCGAGCGTTTCCGTGCAAGAATTCAAAATCCTAAATAAAAAACAGTTCTCAAGACACTTTTCGGTGTTACAAAATAGAAATAAAAATTCTACTGATTCGTTACGATCTCAGCATCAATTTAAAACAGTTTTCAAAAAAATGTCTACTTCGAGTGCTCACGCATCGTCGTTTTTTATTATTTTTTCCGAGTGAAAGTGCTCGAAAACGCGTGAATTTTGAAAAATATCGAAAAACACGATATCGGCAAGGCCCCGACGAGAAGTGGAGAGAGTCGGGATTCGATGTTGGTCAAATATTCAAACGAATTCCACAAGCAAATAACCTTCTTGATATTTCGGTGACCGACTCGTTCAGCCCCTTCACCGCGCGGATGGGATTATTCTTTCAATTTACGAATACCTGTTTTTTCGGTTGGCAAAGCGATCTCGAACCGCGACACACCCGACCTTACCTCAGCGCGAATTCGTTGCGAAATCGAAGAACCGTGACCGAGCACCAAGGACTTGGGAAGAGGCAATGGAGAAATCGAGAAAAAATATATTCTCCGGGCTCGTTTAGAAGCTTTTTCTCGTTTCTTTTCCAATTATTCGCTACACTCGAAGCCCTTTTTCGTCTGCTCGTTGAAAGTTTCACAAAGGGACCAAACATTGAGACAGAGGCTAAGAAAATGGGCAGAAGATTACCGAGATTTTGAGCCGGGAATACACCGCTGTAAAACTCCCGTGGCTTTCTTGCACTCAGCGCAGAGGTTGCTCGGCCTCCGTAACCATCGTTCCCCATCGTCCTCACTGGTACAATGACGCTGTAGAATTTTCTCGGAATTCGGCAATACTCGACGAAATTTACTTTTCGGTAAAGCCAAGTTTCTCGAGCTTTTGTTTATCCGATTCTCCACATTTTCTTTCCCGACTGCGCTGCTTCGAACGCAGCTTTTCGATGGATTGCCCACTCAAATAATTTTATGGCGAAATTCTCCGCCGATTTCCTCACGATTTTGGGGCCGAGCGAGCAACGAGAATTTTGGGAATTTGCCGATGAAGGAGCGGCAACAATTGTCCGTTGTCGGGCGCAAACTGTCTTCAGTGGATTCGCCATTCCTCGTTTCTCGGGGGTCAAAAAGATCCGAAAACCCGTCGATGTGCACGAACCTTTCGTCCACTTCTGAAAACATCACGATCGAGCTGTTCCCGACGCAGCGAGTGAGTGGAGAACCAGTCGAAGAATCAGCGGACGCAGCGAGAGCCCAAAAATATCCAATTTCTGAGTTAAAAACCCGCAAATTTCGTCGCTCGCTTTTTCCGTCAGCTTCCCAAAACCCCCCCAAAATGTAAATATTTTTCAAGAAACTCAAAATAGCGAAGAAGAAAACTTTTCGACTGGCTCCATATCGAAAAAACACTTCAAAATATATGCTGAAAAAGAATATTTATTTCAACGAAAACTTAGAGTGAGCGTTGAACGACTCGAAACTCGAGAATTACACTCGGCCAAGGAGCACAGACTGTTCCTCCCAGTTCAAACGCAATGGAGCGCGTTAGCTTTTTTTCAAGGACGTCTCTCATCGTCATGCCTCCCTCGTCTTCGTTTTTCGTCCATCAAAGAACATGCGTTTTTTATCCGCAATATACACACGATAATTCATCCTTCCGTATCCCGTTTATACGTTCATTTTATTTGCAATACTCTTGACGAAGTTTAAGTGGTATTTGTTCGACTCGTGTACAAGTATTTGTCTCAGTATTTCTGGCCCCTTCTGCAGTCTCTCATTTCCTCCTTCTTCCCTTTTTTCTTTTCCCTCGATCTTCGTCGTCGTTCTCCGTGCGCGTACGTTTCACTCGTCTTCTGCATTCCGTTTTCTCCGTTCCCCGTAACCATTTTTTTTCTCTTTCCATTCTGCTCGTCAGTCTCGCGGTTACTCGGAGCGTGACCTACGAGCATCGCTTCCTTCAAAAATTTCCTTGCCCTCCCTCCCGGCTCAATTTTCTTGGCTCGTTCTCTCTCCGTCATTTGTCTCTTGGATCCCCTTTCCCACTCGCTCCTCCCCCCCGCCTTGGCCTCTCCCCGTGGCGTCCACCTTCGTCAGTGTGCTGCGAGCTTCACCTAGCGTGAAAAAGAAAAAAACGATCGTGAAATTAGATAAGGCCAAATATTCCCGGAAACTCTCCCACACCAAGCCGCAAAGCGCTCGTTTGTACTCGAGTGAATACGAAAACACTCACTCGATATGATAAACCGAGCGAAAAATAAACGTCTCGAGTTATCCACCTGCGCGCCGCTCGACTTCGTTTCTCCAAAAGGAAGTTTTAACCTTGAAACGCGTCGGGGACTCGTTAGGACGTCCTCGTTCCTCGACGTTCCGAACGCACGATTTTCATTTTCCCTGCAATCGCGGATCCTCGTCTCACAACATTTTGCAACAACCCATCAATGATTTCCGGGTGCGAACGCAGCCGGCGACGAATGCACTTGGCTTCGGTTGTTTTTCTCATTTTCTTGGGATTTTCAAACTTCGTGTAATATGGAGGCTTTGCAAAAAATATATTTTGAGCTCGTAATTTCCTTCATTTTTCGTGATGGCTCAATCGCCACGACGAGAACCGAAGGTTTTTACGGAAGCGATGAAAACTTTTGTGAAGAGTTGTCACACGAGGAAAGTTGAACAATTTTCGAAGCTCATCGATCCCAACATGGAAAAACCGATGAAATATATACGTCCGCAAAGTTCCGTTGAACGAGCTTTACGTTATTTTCGTCCGCACGATTTTTCATCCAAGTCAAGAAGTCGAGAGGGATAATTGGACGCTGCATGGGACTCGGTCACGAGATTGTTCTTACTAATTTGCTCGTTGGTCGTTTCGATTGTGTTGAGTGTTAACGAAAGACGTGGAGTGGCGCAGGGAGGAAGAGGGGCGGGAGAAAAATGCGGTTAATACAAATTGAGATGGACGTAAATGGTCAGAATGATTTCTGGTCCTTCGCCCGGTTGGGCGCGCCCCGCATCTCGTCGTAACTCTTTCCGCTGGCTCGTTGCTTAAACTTGTCGAAGCTTCCTCTTGAAACAAGAGCGAATCGTTGCCCCGGAGCAGGTCAAAATAGTCTCGAGAGTGTTTTTTCTCGACGCCTCATTGGCACGTACGCAAGAATCGAGGTTCGAATTCCCTCCTCTTCAAAAATCGCAGCGTTTTCGATCATTTTTCGTCCCATCGCCCAAGTAAGATAGTCACCTCGAGCCTGATTCTTTCCCTTCGGGTAATGCGGGTTCGAAAGAGCCCAATTTTTCCATGCACTTGGAACAATTAACAAGGGAGCAGCCCGAGTTCTTCTGACAATGAAAACCTTCCGATCACTTTCCTCCGAATTTACGAACGTTTTCTCCCACTTGATGAGTTCCCCTCCGCCAAAACGCGTCCAACAAGATCCCCTCAACAGGTATGACACTGAAGTTTCCAACGTCGGAGTCCAACGAAATGATTTCAAAAAAGCCTCCAATAATTTCACTAATTCTCCAATTTCGTTCTCTGTCGAATTTGCAATTCGTAGTTTTTCAAGCTGCATCGATGCTTCGTGAAATAAAAAAATTGCTCAACGTCAAATGTTTTTTTCCTTCATTTCGTTGGGCTCCAACGTCGTGAACTTCAGCGTCGTCAACAGGTAAAAATCTTCGGAGCTTCCTTATCGAGGGCGAAAAAAAACGCTTATCGCCGCATTTTCCGATCATCCATTCGCAAACACCCGACCGCGTGTCTTATCGAATAGAAACTGAAAAAAAAGCAAGAAGTTGATGAAAAAGAAGAAAAAAACGGAAAGCTTACACGCGCTGTGACGTACCCTGATAAATTTTATCGTAAGCTTACACACCTTTTCTTTACTCTATTTCTCATTGATGCGTTCCGCACGAATCGTATATATTCAGTGTGTAAGCGCGACTGGGCCATGTGGTGCACATACCGGGCACTGCTATATGTGACGGGACGATCGACAGCGAGAGCGAGACCAAGGAAGTGTGAGAGAGCGAGCAGCGAGGGCGCGACGGAGGGCAAAAATATGAATAAATGAAAAAAAACGAGTTTTGTGACCCGCATCGGCGATTTCGTCACATGTTAATCGAGATACGTGCGGTTTTGAGGCACCGATACGCCACGGAGATGCAGAGATGCATGCGTATAAAAACAAAACAGACACACACACACACATGCACAAACGTACGGACGAATGTGTATTTGCGCGGTGGTCGCAGGGAGCGAGAGAAGCAGGGTCAGTTCTTCAGCTGATAATTTAGTATGCGTAGTAGGCCATCGAATTCACCGTACGTTCAACAGAATCACCGACCCACGAGTGTGTTCGTACGAGCGCACCGTGTGAGAGAAAGAACGAGAGTGAAAAAAACAACGAAAGAGGAGAATGAAAAAAGTAACGAGTTTTTAACGTGCGAGAGGGAGAGAGAGAGAGAGAGGGCTCCGCAGCATGTACAATGTGATACTGCGCGCATTAATCCATTTCTCTCTTTCTCTGCTGCTGCTGCTGCTGCTGCATGCACCTCTTTATCTCCCCCTCCCCCCGGCCCCCGCCCTTTGACTCCATTTACCGAAGGAAGAATGAAGAAAATTGCGTATATCGAGTAGTTATACGTACGTGTATACGATATATAGAAGCGTGGAAAGAGGCGAGGAAAGATGAAAGATCTCGAGTCGGAGGAGACTCGTCGAGCGAGTCTCGAGCGTCCAACAAGCGGCTTGCCTGTGTCGGGCAGGATAACGCAACGCAGATGCAGCATGGTTTAATATATCTGTACAGACGAGAGAGGGAGAGAGCGTGTGTGCACGCCTGTGTAGGGCCGTGTACGTACGCCCACAACAAACCACTTCCATAAATATATATAAAGCTTTTTTTAAATGCACGTGTTATATATATATAAACGTTGTTATATATATGCACAGAAAACATACCACATCATACACTCTCTTACTACGTAGCCAAGTCGATCTACTACGAGGGATCGGAGCCTTACACGTTCTATAGTAAATCGGCTATAGTACTATGAGTCAGTCACACCCACGAGTTGGAAAACTGGCTGGCGAGAGCCAGCACTCAAACTCTCTCTCTCTCTCCCTCTCTCTCGCGCGCTCGCTCGTATTGCGGGTTCAAGACCCTCGTTGTTGGTGAGACTCACGAGCTACTCATTCTCCTGCACATAACGTACACGCGAGGTCACACCGAACTGTATACTTACGACACACAGACTGGCACACATGTTTATATAGATGCTAGATTTTTACATGGTTCGTACAAGTTCGTAGTGGGTTTTTGTGTTTTGTTATTCCTTCTTAAATTGTTGCTTATTCCGATCGAAACGCGCTCTTTTTCTGAAATGGGCTGCTCCCTTTTTGCGTCAAGTATGAAAGTACGTACACGCGAATTAGAATTATATGTAATTACTTATACGGCGAAGACTGGAATGTACCGACTCGCATAATTGTACGGATAATGCTTTTCTTATGGGCTGGAATAATCGCACACGACTTTATTGCTTACCGTTGAATTTCGGCGGTAAATCGAATCATTGCCAACTGAGAAAGTCTCCCGTCCGTAAGCAAGCTAACGAAATCGAGCAGCACGGACGGAGAGAGAGGGAGGGAGGGAAATAATCTTTTGCCTTGTACCAGGTCGGAGCACGCATGGAGAATCCTACGATCGCGATATAAATACGGTTCGCGCAATTTCTACCATCCCCTTTTGATACACTTGGCAAGAATAAACGCACTCTTCGAGTTTATCGCCCGACCAGGAATTTATCGTTCATAATATTCTATTTAAATGATAATCTCTGTACGCTCTAAATTATTCATTTAAAACGCCATCGATTCGCCCGCACAATCGCGGCCCGCTCGATCATTTTGCATTCAAGTTGTTTGTCGAAGAGTCAATTGTGCTTGCTATTATTGGACAATAAATATTAGAGGACGTTGCGACACATTTTTCTGTATAATCGTCTCTTTCCCTCGTATCTTATCCGATTATTAATCCTTCCGGGGCCTTCCTAGGCCTTCCGTCATAAGTTCCATTAACCTAGTCCATTACTCGGATGGGTGACCGCTCAGTTGTGCTACGCATTGTCGGTTAAGCAGAAAATGATTTTCATCGTTCCATCATTTTTCTTATTTTCTTGCGAGAGATATTGTAAGCACGAACAACTTCGGAATTTTCTCTGCTGTAAAATTCTTGGCAATTTCTCGTTTGCGGCACTGGTGAGGTTTTTTGTTGTTGTGCTTTTCGGACGTAGAAAATCCGAGGGCTTTTTGTTATTAGCCAGAAAACTTCGGATTTAATTTCGTTACAAACAATCTTGAGTTAAAAATAATTTGCTTCAATTTCCATGAAGTCCCATGAAACATTGAATTTGTTCCTTGGTATTTATCTGTAGTCACTGGAGAATGAAATAAAACGAAATTCAATGCTATTACGAAGCTAGAAATTTACCACGATAATAATTTATTGTTTTTATTGTCTTTGCAGTCGTGTGAATGTTGGATACAGAGAGCAGACACAGCACTGGGCTGGATCAGGGACCTACGAGGGACCCTTGGCTCACGATGGATTACTATCTCGGCACGGACAGTTTATCCCTCCAGGAGATGCTCGACGTGGACATAAAGTGCGAGATCGAGGGTGTAATCGGTGGTCATCCTGAGCTCGGTTTTAACTTTACGGATTTGTCGCCGCTCGAGCTCGACGACGATCCGGTCGGATGCCAGGGGGACTTGAACGGATGGTTCGGAGCGGCTAGTTTGCTCAATGGAAATAGCAACAGTTCGCACAGGTGATTATTCTCAAACATTCGATCAAATAACTGACGAGTGATGAGAGTGATTCGAGAGAAGAAGAAAGAGAGAGAGAGAGAGAGAGATTGAGAGAAGATTTAAATAAATATCGTTTTGTCAGACTATCAATAGTCGATAGAGTTTATTCGCGTTTGCCACAAACTCCATATAATCTATGAAGGTCGTGTCGGCTGTTTTTTTACTTCCGAAAACTTGAACACACGCCCATAAGCCCGCAAATATCATTAGCGCGGGAATAAAAGAGCGAAGTTTACTGACCTGCTTATAGCAATTGTCGACGCTGTGGTCGTCTATTCTCACCTCCCCCTTGTCCCATAGTCGATCGATCGGCGTTTCCAAGCGACGTTGTAATTTGCCCCTAAGGGGGTCGTCGAACCACGAGTTCTTGACCCCTGCGAACTACTTCCATCTCTGCTATTGCCAAGACCGGCTTTTTCCTCCTCCACGATCTTCTCCTTCTATTTAATCTTGCTTATTCTCTCTTCTTTGTATTCGAACTCTTTGTTCTTCTTTTATTTATGTTTCTCATCATTCATCCGCACACTTCCGTCATCCATTCGACGGATAATCTCGAGTCCTTCCGTACACTCCGAATATCTCTCTATCTCCATCTCTCCTTTCTATTTGTAGTAATTTCAACCTTGACCTTAGTGGTGGAGACGCTGCGACGATAATGGTCAACCCGAACTCGGTGATGCCGCATTCGTCGGTTCGGAGCCCAACGCCCAGCAGTAACAACCCATCGTCGACGGGATCCTCGAGCACGAGAAGACACTTTTCATTCTCATCGAAGACCGACATCAAAGAGGAACAGGTTGACATCGAGGAGGATCCGGAAACTGGTAACGACACGGAAAACGAACAGTACGACAACGAGCAGTACGAGAACGACATCACGGAAACCGAGGACGAAGAGTCCGACGACGAAATCGACGAAACGCCCAAATTCGCAAACAGCCTAAAATCCAAACAACAGTTTCAACTCACCAATGGCTCGAGTATTAAAAATTTCGTCTCACACGTGACCAATGGAAAAGCCTCTCAAACGCCTCAAAAGATCAATCCACTTGCACAAATTAGAGTGAGAAATTTCAAAATTCTACAAGCCCCCTCGTCTCTACCCAATAACGGACAAACTCATCACGTTAGAAAACAAATCTACAACAATAATGTCCACATGAACACGAGCACAACGACGTTACCGGCTTCGATGAAGAGGGACATCGATATTTCGGAGTTCGACGAGAAACCCTATCCGAAACCAGCCTACTCTTATTCCTGTCTCATCGCTATGGCTCTTAAAAACAGCCAAACTGGCTCTCTACCCGTCTCCGAGATATACAATTTCATGTGGTAAGCAAAAGTCTTTTGTAACCTGTGCATGCTCATATGAATATCGCTTCGAAGAAATTTTCTTTCAAACTTCTTCGTACGTTAGATCGCGAGTGGCAAATTTTCGTTCGTCACGTGGGTTCAGCCAGCAATGGGTTACGTCAGTCAAATTTACTCAGCAAAGACATTTCGTAATGTTACATTATTGTGGGTTTGCTCTATGGAACAACCTGTGATCTGGGAAAACGCTTCTTCAACAACAAAGATAATGCAGAGTTGCTTTTGTCAACTGAATTTTTCCTGAAATTACATTTCAATGTGCTGCACGTGTTTAATTTTTTGAACGATTCATTTCATCTTCATTCTCAAGAATAACTTTCACGGATCTTCAAAACAAAATATTTCGTTGGAATAGAATTTTGAAATTCTGACTTTTAACATTATCAATTTACGAAAATACATTGATTCGATCAATCGTTTTTCATCCAATGGACGTCACACAAAAAATCGTTTTATTTTATAATGATTTGAACGTGATTTAATAATCGATATATTTATATGGAAAACGAAATATGTGTAAAATTTCAGTAATTGAGCGAGCAATATCTCAAATATGGAATTGGATAAGCAACACTTACGATTCACAGGGAGCAAAAAAGTTGTTCGACCATAATTTTCCAAACGTTTTTTCCAAACTCTCTGTCTCATTCATCATCGCATATTTTGTTTCCACAACGTTGTCAAGTTATCCTAATTTTCGAAGTCTTTTCGAACTGGCAAAATTTCTAAATTCCTATGAAACAAAACTACTCACTCGAGCATACGTGTAACTAATGCTTAATTACTAAAATCATCAAAATTCGTATCCGAAAAGCAAAAATTCTCTTTCTCATCAATCCTTGGGGGTAGAAAAAGCTCTCGGGATTTTTTCGCATGAGTGAATACATTTTGTCAAGTAATATTTTTCGTTCGTATACTCGTTCACCGGTAGTAAAGAACAATTGTTTCATTCTCTTTATGGTACTTTTTCTCAGTCAGAGGACTCGGCTCTGGAGAATTTTTCGGGCATACTGCGGTTAGTGAAACCAGAGAAAGGGAGACAGTGAATGAATAAGGGAAAGAGAAGGAAGGAGAGAGAAAGAGAGAAGTAGGATACGAGTGAAGCCCTGGGTCTCGTCGTGAGTTCGTACTCCTGCGGGTACACAGCGCATACTTACAAGGGGTACACGGGGGGAGAAAAAGTATTGTCCCTTCTTTATTCTCGGTCCCTCGTTCGGTCGGTGGGTAGGGAGCTGCCATTTTGTACATGTGGAGCGAGATGGCAAAGAGAAGAGAAGAGGAGGAGAGCGGAAGGGGGGAGCCCCTTTGCGTCGCGGGGCACACACCAGGTGCTCGTTGTCCGGGGTACAGTCCCCCGAGAAATTCTCGTGACCCTTCTCTTTGTTTACAATAGGCCTGCTGTGTGGCCTCGGTCGTGCCGTCTGGTCCTCACATTTTAACCCCCCTTTTCATTTCGCAATTATAGCAAAAACAATTTCACGCGTGGAATTGAGCATTTTTACTCTGTCTCGCTCTCTTTTTCTCCCTCAAAGTGATGAAATGAAATTTGAAAAAAATCTTCGTTTACGATATCGGATGATAATCTAAAAATATTGTTTTGTTTTTTTCATTACAGCGAACACTTTCCATACTTCAAAACGGCTCCGAACGGCTGGAAAAATTCAGTCAGGCACAATCTGTCGCTGAACAAGTGTTTCGAGAAGATTGAAAAACCAGCTGGCAATGGAAACCAACGGAAAGGTTGCCTCTGGGCGATAAATCCAGCGAAAATAGCGAAAATGGACGAGGAAGTATCCAAATGGTCGCGAAAGGATCCGCTCGCAATAAAAAAGGCGATGATATACCCTGATCATCTGGAACTTTTGGAACGTGGCGAGATGAAATACGCGGGCACGGGGAGCGATCTTTCCGAAGAGACGGAGAGCTCCGGTGACGAGGCTACCGAAGAGAGCACCACCTACGGCGAGGAATTAGTCCACGGACACGTTGCCGCTAACTCTGTCACTGACAGCTACGACGAAAGCAGTCAAGACTGTGACGTCGACGTCGCTGAACACCTTTACGACGAAATTGATATCGAGGAGGACAACAAAGAAGCTTTCCACATGCAGCTCAATATATCGAAGCAAGAAGAGCCCTTTGAGTACGAGCTCAGTCCTAGCGCTAAGAGACAAAAGACTTTGACCGGCACGCTTCAGGGTAATTATCTTTATCAGACGGTGTCGACGTCGCGCAGGAAAACACCATTGCTCGTTAGAGCGGCAGCCAATACCGGTACTTTTCTCAAAATTGAATGAGAATCCCCTCTCCCTCGTTGAAATTTATACACTCGCTGATACACGTGTGCACACTTCAACGCGCCCTCGAAATCAACAAAATCCCCCTTTTATATCTTGAAACTGGGTACAACGAACAGAGTTGGAATCACTGTTTTTTTCCGACAATTCGTACGCTCTAGCATTTCAATAATCTCAGATTTTCCAGTCGTGAGCCCCGTTTGAAGCGAAAAGCAGACAAAAAAATACCGGTACGTTCGTAAACAAGATAGCGTTACACTCTGGGTGTTTGCGAACGTATCCCAGTTTTTATTCTTCGAAATTCCCGGTAATTTTTTCCATCTTTTTCGAGATATGAGAAAAACAAACAGAAATAAGTAGTTCAAGGGCTTCGCGCATCTGGAGATTAACGATCGAATCTTAAATTAACGATACAAAATGTTCTTCCAAACAGCAGAAAGTTGCACATAATTTCACTGAGTCATTCGTTACATCCCGCGTCTCATTGTCTTCGCTCTTGTATCGATTAATCTGTTACTATTATCGATAATTCATTTGCGTTATGTCATTAAAAGCGAGAAAGACTCTTTCGCTTTTCGTTTTATCGATCGTGTGCACTTTTTCCATCTGTACATCGCCGCATCTTTGTCGACGAAAATAATATCGTTTCATACGAATCAATGCCATAGTTTCACGGTTTGAGATACGAGCGTCACACGAGACCAACTTGCGTACATATATATACACACATATATATCAATTTAAAATAAAAGAAACAGGCTTCAGGATATAGTGAGTATTTGGTCATTCGCGAATGACCAGACTGATGTATTATACGTTTTATACATTGCCGGACTAAGTAAAGAGTGTAAAGTTTTCATTTTTTTCTATCTACTTCTGTATGTCTATCTATCTTTCTCTCCTTTATTTCTTTCAATTGTACACCTGACACAATACAATTAATTTACTTATTGTGCGTTAGACTCGCGCCGCATGGAGTACAAAAAATGAAGATTAACGATACGAAAAAAATAATCGCGATTTCGTATTTTGCGCGACGACGGAGCGATAAAAATGGGGAAGGCTGTAGCAAGATATGAATTGTATAAAAAAAAAAAACACTAAATAATCGTGGGATGATCAATTTGTAGCATAGAGAGTCGCGTTCGAATTTCACGGACTCGTTTAAGTTTACGTGCGAACTTATGTCGATCGGCCATAGTGTCATCGATTGTTCGATATTAGGCCAGTGCTAAAAAAATTATATATATAAAAAAAGGAAACGAACGTGTATCTCATTTTTGGAGGTGAAACGACCATTTTTCCCTGTACGGGTCTTTGCGCTCAAAATTCCATTTTTTTCTCAAATTTGACGCAAATGATAAAAATTTTATGGAAAAACCTCGGATGACATGGAACGCTTTATTTCGACAATTAGGGGAAAAAAATGTTCAACCGTCATGTCAAAAGGTTCGGAGTGAGTCTCGCAAAATTGAAATTCCTGTTTTCGAAAATTATCATCCCTTAATGAGAATTTCTTCGATTCCGATGATTGGACGGTCATGAAAGCGGGTTATCTGGCAATAACTCAGTATTTTCCAACAACTTGTATTTTTTTTTTTTTTTTTTGCGAAACGAAAAAGGAGCGTAGAGCCCCAACTTAATATTGGTTTACTGTTTTTAGAAGGCTCTCGAACTTGGTCAAGTTGAGTCTGACACCTACGGAATTACTTATTGTTATAGATACACACGTTATCGTAGTGAACGCGCGCAGCTGAACATGTATTCTAAGGATCTAGAAAGGCTCTCGAATCGTCGAAACTCTTGAATCGACGAGCAACTGGAACGCGAGGGAGAAACACCTCGTCTTTTTCTTTCGCGATTCAGTCCGCTGGTTTAATGAGACTCGACGACGATTGGGGTTGTCGAGAAATTCAAAGTAAAAAAGGGGCAAGGGAAGCTTCCGTCGTTTAGGCAAAAACTGGGACGCTCGAGAGCGTCGCAACGTATTACTAAAGCTAGGAGACTGTAAAATAGTTGTATATATTTATCCAATACTTAAAATTTCAGGATAAAACAGAAATAATAATACAACGACGTTTAAGATCGTCGTTTAGTCGTATTGAGTATCGATTTACCAGAGAAAAGCATTTACTATTGGCTAATTCCATTAACGAGCGTTCTGCGGCTTCGTTCGCTACTACTATTTTTGCATCGAAGCCCAAACTCTCAGGATAAGTTTGTACGTATGTATGTGTGTGTGTGTGTGTATATGCGTGTGTGTGTACGTACGCGTGCGTTCGCACAAGTGTAAATGTGCGTATCAATACTTTATGGACGACCTTAAGGAGCAATACGATCGACGATCATACGTCGATCTTCAATGTCTCTCTACTAAATCTTCACCATATTAATCCATTCTTTTCTCGTTCTGCACAGGTTCCTCGTTCGATTGAGACCCCTTTTTTACTAAACGCAGAGAACTAATGAGTGTGAGAAAAGGATGGATGAATATGAGTATAACGAAATGAAAAGAAAAAAAATGAGGTGTATTTCACTCACCCAGTAGTCATATTTCTCGCTTTCGAAGTGTACAAAGTTTTTGAAGAAAGAAACAAGAAAGGCAAAACAGCAACCATAAGATATTTGCGGGGGACCAAACGCCGTATATATAATGAAAAAAAAAAGAAAAATGAATAAAAAAACAAACACAAAATAAAAATAGAACACAAGCAACAACAATAAAATTGCGTCGAATTTAGTTTAAAATGATTTTTTTTTTTTTTTTCTTCATTTAGCACGTAATACTCGAATTATTTTCACGATTAAGGCTAAATCTCATTTGTATCTATTTAAACTATAATAATTACAACAAAACAAGAAGAAAAATATTCTTTTTTGTATAGACACAATGTTTTGTATTCCTGTAAATACGTATATTTTTCTCTTCAATCTTTCTTACTTTTTCTACATGTCTAAGTTTCATTAACAAAACGAGATGAGCAACAAACGAAAAAATAAAAATAAAAAAAAAACAATAAAAAAAAACGGTTCACACCTATACATAAAAATAGGAGAAATTGCCGGTAGTTTATAATTTATGCCACATTGTTGAATTAACGGATACGTACCACCTTTGTAGTCTCTCTACCTTTATAAAAACGAAAAGGAAGCCCTCACCATAAGCGAAGTATTCATCCAAACAAAACTATACATAGTTTAAGTAGTTATGTCCTACGTAACATTGTGAATTAAGTTTTAAGCACATCTACCGATTAAATTGAAAAAAAAAGAAAAAAATGTGTTAAAAAACAAAAGCAATTGTAATTTTTTTTTCTCGCTCCAGCTGATCGATACTTCACTTTTTATCCCCGTGAAAAGATACGTCTCTATATACTGTCATCCAGTACACTTGAATCGGTCTTTGAGACTTCATGCATTTCATTATATTTCGTTGTGGAGCAAAAATTGCGAGACTCGAACATCATTTATTGCTGTACAGAATTTTGTTTTTCTCTCATTATGTTTCATATGTATAAAAGAATAATTAAGGAGTGACACCATCATTGAGACAAACGAGTGTTGATTTATATAAAACGAAAGACATGCGTTTCGTACCGTTGAATGTTCAGTGCGTATATGCAACAACAAAGTAACTCACGCAGAGAGCTCTAATCGTCATTTTCTTCACCATGTTATCGCTAGCCCTTTACGGACTCATTAATAACTTCATTTGTTGAAATAACACGATACGCGTGAGATTGATATGTGATCATCGTCTCATGCAACCGAGGTTTTCTTCTCACGATCTCATACAGAAATTCTGTTCAGTGATAAATAAGAGAAAATTGAAGACTGCCTCCAACAAACACTATTGTGATTATGAGAAATAATAATTGAACGAATATGAACAATTTACTGAAGAAAAAAAAAACACATGGATAGGAAAATGTAGTAATCGGAACGTTTTACGTTGCTTCAATTTTTAAAAAATTTCGTTAATAAAGAAGAAAACAAATAACGAAATACCAAATGATCCACTCTCCGAGCTATTTCCGTACGCATACAGGAGGCAAATTATGATTTTTCGAGAAGTTAAAAAATAATGATATATACAACATCGTATTTATAGCGTTTGTATTAAGAATGTATTAGCTTAATTAAGGCGAAATAGACAAACTTAGATTAGTTTTTGTACCTGTTTGTAACATTTCTGAAAAATATGCCGATTTAATGGTAATAGCGCATTAGCAAGTACATAACAAAACGCAGATTGTATATGTGCAATGAACATTTTAATAAAAAAAATTATGATAAATTATGAATATTTTCATCACTGAAATTCACCGTTTACTTTAAAATCTAGAATTATTTGCCGTAATTTTTCTCAATATTAAATTAAAACGTCCGCGTTGCTTTCAAAGTAGCGTCATCTTGCAGAAAATTCCTTCACTTGAAAATTGTAGTATTATTCGTGTTCGTAGGTGGCTCTGACTCCACCTTCGATGAGGAGGATGAGGAGTGGCCTTGTATCGGAGCAGATGCGAGTTTGAATTTGCCGGGCTTTCATCAAGATGCGGCTCTCTGTTGGTGAGCACGCTAACTAAGTGGAGGACCGTTCGGTACGCCTCTGTTGGTGGTAAGTGAGTACTAAAGCCCAGTAGATGATTGGCAACGGGTCGAGCGAGTCAAGTGATTAAAAAAATGGCATCCGCGACGACGTCGCACAATGAGGTTTCGCAGCAATTTTCCGTCAACAAACTTATACGCGTCGGATATTACGAATTGGAGAAGACAATCGGCAAAGGAAATTTTGCCGTAGTCAAAATGGCCACGCATGTTGTTACGAAATCTAAGGTAAAACCCGATTTTTCTTGATCTTTTCACGCGACGTTTTAAGTACCTTTCTCGTTCATCATCACCCCCACGAATCAATTGCAAAAATCTCACGTCACGTTACATTATAATGCGAGTTTTTTTGATCGTAAAATCTCTAGAGAAATTGCTATTTTGTGTATCTCTGTCAATCCGAGATAGACGATTCATTAGCACGGACTGTCACACGCTCACCGGTTGTAAGCAACTGTCGACAAAGTTTTTCGGAAAACCTAAACACTCCGATTCTGAGTAATTTTTTCCCGCTGTCTCGTGACTCTTTCAGTCACATGTGTTACGTACATTATGTTGTTCCGTAAATTTAAATCATTCCGAAATTTCGCAAACTTTCCGCCGAGTTCTCCCGCAATTATCCGTGACCATACACGTATGTATATATACGTGTTTAAAGAGCCACGGAAATTTTAGCGCTACGAACATTGTGTCGACGTCACAAACTGTCTGACTATATAGAGCATGTAGAAAAATTGTTTGCACGTTCTCCAAACAAATATCACCTTGTATTTGGATTAATCTGTTTTCGTAATCCTCTACTTCTTTTTACATCTCGCTCCGAATTTTTCGTATGGCTGGGAGACTGATTACTTCGATTCCAAACAGAACTTGTATTTCGAAAAAAAAAAAACAACTTTCTTTCGTTCTCCAGGTGGCTATAAAAATAATAGACAAAACCAAACTTAGTGAGGAAAATTTGGCAAAAATATTTCGCGAAGTGCACATTATGAAGAGGCTGCGACATCCCCACATAATCAGGCTCTATCAAGTTATGGAGACTGAGAAAATGATTTATCTTGTTACGGAGTACGCACCCGGTGGGGAAATATTTGATCATCTTGTCAGGAATGGCAGAATGGCTGAACCTGAGGCCAGACGAATATTTCATCAAATTGTTCTGGCTGTTCGGTATCTTCATCAACACGGAGTTGTTCATCGAGATCTTAAGGTAGAGAATCTATTTTTTTCATCAGCATTAATTTTGTTTGAGTTTGTAAAGTTTTACTTTCTCCCGATTAAATGTATACCTAAAACTACTTTTTACTATTTTTTTTCTTTCGAGTCTCGATCAGAATTTGTGGAATTTTAGTACCTTGAAAAAAAAAAAATACGCTTGTAGTTTAACCTTGCAAATCTTTACATAATATTTCTGCTTATCCAATGCCATTTTGTGTTTCCATTTCTATTTTTTTTGTTTGAGTTCTGTTCAAAGATATAATGAAGCATTTCTCGAATGCTGTGAAAATCATGTTTTTTGATAAAAAAAAATTCTATCTTTTATATTATATTATTCTACTCAATTTTTTGGTGTATAATAGAATCATCTAGTGATTTCCATTCACATATACTTAAATTTGGACAATTTTTTTGTTGTAAGCGTTTTGTTACTTCTGAGAATGAATGAGAATATGTTATATTGTGGATTTATGTTCATACGAATTGTATTCCAATTTCGTTTTCTCAAAATAAATTTCAGTTTTGAGAGAATGAAAAAAAATAGAATATTATTTCCTCTTGAGCAGCAATCAATTTATATATAGTCTTTTTTACTCTCTTATAATATCGTATGTGATGAAATGATATTACTCATTTAAAAAGAACCTCTGTTGATTTGTTTTATATTCATCATCAATTGATTCGACCTTCTTCAGATCAATTTCTACTAGCAATATTCAACGTCATTATTATATCTAACAATTGCAAAAAAAATATTTGTTTCAGGCTGAAAATTTACTGCTCGACGCGGACAATAATATAAAGCTTGCAGATTTTGGATTCAGTAACAAATATACGCCAGGGGTACCTTTGAGTACTTGGTGCGGTTCACCGCCTTATGCAGCACCAGAAATCTTTGAGGGAAAACATTACGACGGTCCACGCACGGACGTTTGGGTATGTTTCGAAAAAACTTGATATCGATATTTTTGTTTCCGATTACTTTCTTTTGCTTCATTTTATTTCCGTTAATTTCGAAAATCCTGCAACCTACCAGAGGCAAATGCTATCCAGTTTGTCCTCCTAAGAAGCCCCATCTCATAATCCTTCATCCAGTGCTTTATCCTGACGAAAGATCCATGGGAGTTTGGTGGAACAATTGAGTAATTGAAGTTGGCGTTTGGCCGGTACAACATTGTTACAGAGCCTTGGCGTGGTCTTGTATGTATTAGTTTGTGGAGCACTGCCATTCGATGGACCAACGATGCAATTACTTCGCTCGGTTGTAATATCCGGAAAATTTAGGATACCATTCTTCATGTCTGCAGGTCGGTTTTCCTGTTATTACGCCATTTTTTTCTTATCTTCAATTGCCACTATTGGTGAGAAAAAATTGTACAGCCAATACATTTTTCAATAAATTGTTATATAGAATGCGAAAAACTGATAAGGCACATGTTGGTCGTTGAACCAGAGCGTAGACTGAGCATATCACAAATTCTCGCACATCCGTGGATGGGAGGGGACGGAATTACGGAACCAGAACCCGGAGGGTTGGTATCAAAGTAAAAATGACAAGAAACCTATTTGTCCTATTCCTTTGTATTTTTTATTGATTTTTACATAACGAATCATGTTACCTTTACAGCTCGACTGGATTTTATGAATCTGGTAATCCGTCAATCCCTAAAAACTTTCATTCAGACGATATTTTATTGGTTCATTCATTATACACGTTCTCTAGACATGGCAAAAAAAATTTTCCCAATTTCTTCAAAGCCGAATTGTATAACAGAAAAAAAATGAGTTGATGCATTGTGGGAATTTTAGGTGCAGTCCAGAAGCGCCTCACTCACCACAGCTCAATCAAGTAGTAATAGAAAACATGTTGAGGCTGCCGGGTCTCAGTGCCGATACTCTACTCAATGCTGTACAGGGAAATGCATTTGATCACGTCTCAGCGATATATCATTTATTAGCGGATCGTCTTGAGACGACAATGCCGACGTTACCAAGCATTCAAAATATACCAGGAGATTATATGCCTGATGGTGCACATCAATTGGAGAAGGTGATTTGACCAAAGTTTTTTAAACTAAATTGTCACAACAGAAAACTGTAATAGTCCAGTTATTTCCAACGAAATATTGCATTTCCGGTTGAACATTTCAAACGAATTGATTCAAATTCTCATTCATCAATGAGAAATTTACAAATGCAAATTGAACGGTGCACAGTTAAATCTTACTATTGCATACAAGAAAAATTCTGTGCTCAAAAAATAATTTTGTTTTGTTTATAATTCTCGGAACATAGTTTGGAGAAACAGAAGCGGAATCGGATGATAGAACTGGTTTGCAATTGCCACCAGGAACGCCTTACCATGCGACGAGAAGACACACTGTTGGGCCGGGTGATTCGGCCCATCAACCCTCTCCTCCTTATCCTTACACCTGCAATTATCCAACCGGTTATCCCAATTCCCTCGGTATACCTATGATGGCGTCCAACGTCGATCCACAAATGTTGCCACATACGAATCTCCCCCTCAATCTTCCTCTGGTGCAACATCAACCTCCACAAAATTTCCAAATAAAGGATCAACACCTGCTTAAACCGCCCACGGTCATGGGAGCCAGTGAGTTTTTGTTTATTCCATCGTTTTGGTTTTTTTTTTTTTTTTTTTTTAATTGAGTAGCTCTGACCCGACTAATTTGTACCAACAGGTAGTTTTGGAAGAAGAGCTTCGGATGGCGGGGCTAATCTCCACGTTTATTACCAACAACAACATGGCAGTGGTAGCGGAAATTGCGACGAAAGCGGTTGGAGTCAACCCGGAAGCAGAGAACACTTACAAGCTGTACGTTTTTTCTTTTCATCCCTGTGAAGTTTACATTTTTTGAATATTACGAAAAACAAATTCCTCCGATATTGAATTTCCCCAATTTCCGTAATCCGACCTTGGGGGAAAATAATTTCGTCAGTATTGGAGAAATATTTTTTCTTCACCAACGAGGAACATCAACGTTTCCTGTTGTTCTTTTTCTCATTTTACGATTGAATTTCTAAGATAATTTTATTGAAACATTGAAAAATTCGTAGACCAACCCGTGCGATTTATGTACTCCTGATTTATTTTCTCCAAAGAGTGAATTCGTCTACTTTGTCACCATTAAAATTTATCTACATTTACAGGGTGGTAGTCCAACGATGGGACAATGCTCTCAGACTTTAAGTGTCGGAGCAGGCGGTGGCAGTGCAGATAGCAGCGGTGGAAGTAGTACAAGTTCGACAGGAGGAAGTGACAGAAGAAGACGCAGTGGTTTGACAGCGGTGATGCAGCGTCCAGGTACATGTCACTGCACTTATGCGTGTTATCTTGCCCTTCTGCGCCTTTGTGATTAGTGTTTTTTTTTTCAATCATTTGCGAATTTGTAGCAATGCCACGAATAAGCTTTTGTTGTATATTCTTCTATTATTTGATTTTTATTTTTAAATACACAGTACAAAAGTGGGTGTTTAATAAAAGTTCAATCATCTTTTGAAATATGATATTCCGTGAAATTAGAACTTGTAGTATAAACGAGTTCAACTATAAATGACACACGTTTCTCACTTAAAAGTTTAGTGGATCGAATACAGGATGGCTCGAGTTCAAACTTCGATTACTATTGTAAATAACGAAAATTACTCACTGAAAATCCAAAATCCAAGATCCAAATTTATTCAAATTTAATTCGAAATGCTAAGTAGCAAAATTGAAATTAAACGAAACAGTGAGTATTGATCATGCTTGAACGATCGTTTGCTACCAAATCTCTTCAACATCTCTACAAAAAGATGTTGAATCGTTTAAACTAATGAAAAAAAGTATTAGACACCCCGTTGACGGTCGTATAGTCGTACATTGTAAAATTTGATGGTACAATTGGAGTTGAGATTTACGAATCATTATTACATTATTTCATAACGAATCATAAACCGGTGCGAGACGTTGTGTCTCGCATGACGCTTGAATATCGATGGTTGCACCACGCTTCATTTATTGTTTCGCCACCACACGCTCTAATTATTCATTGTATATTATAATCGTCATACACAAGTGTATATAATCCTATTAATTGATGTTTGAGATATAAAATTAGAGAAGCTTCGTCAGCTATCGGTAAAAAGTGTGAATAAAAGCGAGATACAGCGGTCCAGGTGCGCCCGTCACGCGAAAAGAACGTCGTTCGATTCGTAGCGTTCATCACAACTCTCTGGTTGATTTGTTTTTTTCATGTTGTACTTTCTTTTATTTGGTTTTTTGTTTTCTCTTTTTTTTTGGTCTGATTTTGCATGGTTTTGTTGTGGCGGCTGCACGGCCGTTGCCCTCGTTGGTTCGGTACAATGCATGTAGTTATAAATCCGGAATTGGTCATGGAAGTGGAAGCTAGGATGAATAGAGCGTACCTGCCTTCGAGACTGCTGCCGACACATCTACGTGGGCCAACCTCACTTCCTCATCACAGGAAAGCCTCTCTGTATCCCACCGGCGTTGGTAAATTCTTGCACTCACGTATCATCCACGAAAGAACAAACGAAAAACACTGAGCACTTGCAAATCAATGAAAAATCAATCATTTATGGTTTTGTGTGTGTGTGTGTTTTTTTCACGAATACACCTTTTAGTATTTGTGCGTGTGTTTAATATATTCGCTTACATTAAAAGAGCTTCGCCGTTTTCGAGAAAATCTCTAAAATTCATCTTGCCACATTTTTGTTTTTATTTACAAACTTGAAAACGCTCATGAGCTGTGCCTTTTTTCTGTCTCGTCGTTCACAGCTGGCAGTAGGGAATCTTACAAAGAGCCCAGTATTCACGTGGCTACTGAAAGATATTCACCTGTCCGGAGAGCCTCCGAAGGCTCCTGTCCACCTGGACCTGGCATACAAGCCCTGCAACAGGAATATCAACAACTCCAAAGACTTGCTTCACCGTCTCACAGTCCTGCCAGTATTCCTGGCTCCCCTGTTCACGAGAGAGGAGTCGCTGCTATTACTCAAGGTAATTTTATTTTTTGGTCAAATAAATCATCGGCAGAGCAGAAAAAAGCTCGGAGCCTTAGGATGAAAACTCTGAAAAAATTTTTCAAGCCAGTTATCTGGACCGTGAAAGTGAAATTAATTCGATATTTTCTTCATAGGCCTCAGCGGTTTGACGACCACTTCGGTCCAGGGCAGTATTGTCCATGGAACGCCGACGCAGCCACCCTCTGCTCCTCTTGATCTCAGCCCGTTGCGTCATCATCGATCACCTGCGACTACACCAGTAAGTTACTCACCGAGTAATAGTCCAGCTCTAGATATGATCCAAGAAGAACATCCGGTTGATATACCAAGGGTAAGTAGAACTCAGTAAAAATTTGGATCGATTTTTGGGTGTAGCTGACGATTCAATATAATAATTTTTTAGCGATCAACGCTGAACTTCCAAGCAAACTTTAGATTCTGAAAATTGAGCCATCTCCCCTCTAAAATTTTATTGAACTTTTCTCCTGGGGTTGTTTAATTCTAACGAATTGTCACATTTTGTGGTATGGAAAAAAATTGTCTGTGACATTTGCAAGTTTTCATTTAAAGACATAGAAAATTAAAAAAAAGGGACAGATGAAAATTGTCCAAGGGGTCTGTGCACCCTTACGAGGTAAAAAAATCCCTGTAAAATGAAAGTCATTTATTCATTTTGAAAGATATTGCCCTTCCACTATTATTTTTTGCTCCCAACTGGAAATAAAAAGAGTTTTCACAGCGTATGACCTTCTAGGATTTTTTCAAACCGTAATATTCTTTAGGACCCAAAAAAGCCCATTTTTAAGACTTTTAAATCGACTCTGTGAATTTTCCAAAAACATAATTGACGAAAACTTGTTGAGATTAAAAAATTGAAATACTTTAGGTACCACCTCAAATATCGGTAACGGATGTCCTCGGAGGTCAAGTGACCCTTATCGGTTGTTCGCCTTCGCCATCGCCTTCGCTCGACTCACTAGAGGACGTGCTCACTCACTATAGTCCACTGCCGAGTTTCATAATATCCGAGCCATACGATCCTTCGAGGCCGAGTATTACGAGAGGAATCGGTAGGCCTCTTTGTTCACCGATACCAACGGAGGTCGAAGTTACGCTTTCGGATGAATCGAGTCGCCTTAATTCCGAGACGATACTCGGTCGTGTCAAACAAATAATTGACATGAGAGCACCGCCCAAGGGTTTCATATTTTCTCGTGAAGAGGTTGAAGGCGGTGGTCTGAGCTTGGAGTATCCCGGTGGCGTACAGATTGAGTTGCGGGTTTGCGAATCCGAGGAGAGGGAGGTAAAGGGCATAAAAATGCGGAGAATAAGCGGCGATCAGGTGCAATACAGTCAACTTTGCCAACAGCTCATATCCTGTATCACCGTTTGACAAGAGTCAACGGTCGAAATTTCATTTCTCGTCGTCGCTATCCCGATCGAAATAACGTCGTTTTTTTTCTTCCTCTTCCTTTCTTCATTCTTTTTTCGCTCATACGTTATATTAAAATTTGCGCTATTATTACATTCCTCGGTGTCTATGACATCGATCCCGAACTACAGTATTGCATCGTGCATGTTGCATACTATAATTATTATACATGTGGTGCGTTGAGTACGTGTTCATTTGAACCACTTGTATCATATTCGTATGTGCGACGTTTAGTGTATTGGCAGATTTGAATTCCTTTTTTCCCTTCTGTTACTTTCGGAATGCCCCATTTTCTCTCTTCTTTCTTTCTGTACTTTTTCAATGCGGAGATTATCTCTCGATGAATTCTTAGGATTTTCTTCGCTTTTCGATCGGTTCTTCGAACCACGAACCTGTTCCCAAACTCTCAGCCTGCTGGATCAGGTTCGTGACGGGATCAAATCGTGGATTTCATTATTTCTCAATCTTCAAGAGATTTTTCCGTGTCTCTTATGTTTCCTTCTTCAATTAGTCACTTCTTTTAATTGACCACAACGAGACATCACGTTTCATTACGGTTTTGACTAATTTACAATAATTTTTCATCGATCGAACGACGTGCCATGACGCGGTTATGTAAATTGCAATCTTTAATTCACGACATAAAGATATCGATTTCCAATATGCGCCTCGTCCGCTTATCTCGTTGCTCGCTCGTCAAGGCCTTTGTCAACAGTCAAAGCCATACCAGACTAATAACGATTTTTGCGAGATATTCTCTCGAGGAAAATTTCGAAACAAAGATCGACATCTTTCATATCAAATTGACAAAAGCATTGTTGTAGTTTTCGTTATCGTTGATTCATTTTTTATCTTTCTTCTCTATCAATATCCGAAGTATTCGATGTTTATACGTTGTTCGAACGTAGCGGAAGCGTTTTTTCGGCTTCTCGGGGGGGAAAAAAAATAAGAAAAAAACGACAACATTAATCGTGTAAGTAGTAAACTTTAGTTGTAAATATGTCACAATCAGCCACTTATAAATTATGGAATGTCAGTTTGCACCATCAGATCTTTTCGAAAAAAAAAAGTATAAATTCGATCCCAAACGAGTCCAATTTTTTTCTATTAGAAGAAAACTACAGCTTAAAGCAAAACATGTTAAAAGTATATGTACGAATAACAGAGGACAGATCGTTGGTGAAAGTATCGCGATGCCACCGAACAATTACGATTTCTTTTCAAAGTCGAGTGACCTTAATGAAGCGAACCAATTATTTTCTCTTCTTTTTTTCTTCTTTCGTTTGCTTCTCGTCCGTGGGACGTGATAATGTTTGAGAGTATTAGATGCCTTATAAAGGTCTTATATGGCGAACAAAATATTCCATTTAACAGCGTTGTTCATACATGACGTTTGTATTTACTTTCTCGTTCATATATTAGTAAAATTCGACTAATATTTAAGTTTGTAAAAAAAACAAAATTAGGAAAGAAAAAAATAGCAAGAAAGTCGTTGGATTTTTCAAAAATTAACGCCGAGTCATTTTTCAACGACTCGATTAAACGATTAAAAAATATTGTGGTTTTGTTGTTGATGTTGTTATTCAACTGGATGGAAATTAATTATGTATTATAGACAAGCACAATGTGTACATTCCAATAACGTCCGAATGAAATGAAGTGTCTTTGACACGGCTACGTTCGTTCGGAAGTACGTAGGTATTATCGAGATTGATACCTTTGATCTTCCCGGTCAGTTATCGATGCTCTTTTGTGAGAGCAGCTGCGAGAAAAGAAGAGAGAGAGAGAGAGAGAAAGCGGAGCGTAAAATTGTGTAAATAGAATTGTACTATAGATTTCTATCAAGAAATTTTTCTTTCAGTTTCGATATTGTTCATATTTGTCACTAATTATTCGGAGATAGAGATCACGAGATAAATTGGACGATTTTGTGAGCCCAAGCGTTATCAAATTGAAGGATAAACGAGAGAAACTGTGCGCGGTACCTTCGATTAATATCTCATTTCTCGCTAGGAATAATTTTCAAAGTATGTTACAAAAATTCAAATGAAATGAAGCTGTGAAGGGAAACAGTGTTTGTAGAAGGCGAGAATAGTTTTTAAAACCATTTATTATTACCCGGAGATTTTTGTAGAATTTGTACATGCCGGTTATTCAATTTTGTTTTTGTTATTATTATTATTATTATTATTATTTTTTTGTTTATTAATCGTTATACCGTCGTTGTCAGTGATGTGAATGAGAAAGATTCGTATACTTTCGATCACGCACAATTGTGCATATGTGAAAAAAACTGATAAGCATACTTGTGAAAAGCGGAGATTCGAACAGACTAGAATTTATATAGACCGAATATCGAAAAGTAAAAATAAAATAATTAATGACTCTCGTCTGCAATCGTCGAGATTGAAATTGTAAATATGTATACGTTGAAACATAACGTCGAATCATTCATCAGTTGTATGCACGTGAAAACGCCTCCATGTACATACACGCGGTGTTTATGTACATACGCACATTATCGGGTTAACACACGCAGAGATGAGCTATGTATATTAAAGATAACTAAAAAAAGGAAGAAACAAACAAACTATTATATGAATAGAGTACAGATAGTATTTTCTGCTGTCAATTCTTCAACTAAGACTGTGATTTTTAAATATACTAAGTAATAATTAGAACTCATAATTAATACATATTGATTGAATATGAGAAAATAAAACGTAAAAATTCAATTGTTGTTGTGGTCTGTTATTCATTTTTTTATACTTCGAATAATCGTTTACGCGTTTATTTCAGAACTCCAAATAGTTCTGCTGCTTACGTTTTTGGCAGCAAGCTAATATAATAACTCGAAAGATTCCTTATACAGATTGTGATTGAAGTTTTTTTTTTTTTCAAATAATTTCTTAATTTGAAATTCATGGGCTTTCAAGCTCATGCTTGTATGCTGCGGAGTAGTGCCCAAAAATGAAGATTGACAGTTGCACATGTGGCTACTTTGACTTGATGTGTACGAGGGGCGGAGTTTCACGAGAGAACAGATGGAGCCAACTTGGGAGAGATAAGCCCTCGAAGACTCGATGCGATGGAGGGCTTTGTGGTAGTATCGTGTTTTTGTGTGAATAAAATTACCAATACTTTGCCGCACGTGCGAGACTCGTCGTTCATATATAATCGCAAGTAATAAAACGAGAATTTCTTTTTTTTTGCTTACTGTAATGAGCGAATGACCAGGAGGAACAACTGACAAAATGCATTGCTTCAGAGAAGGTTACTCATCATGATGTCTGCAAAAAGCGTATTTCCGATAAAAATTTGCGTGATTAAAACTTATATGCATTTCACGATCCCGATATCTTCTAAGTATTGAGTTCATATTTACAAATGTATATATATACACGAGTATTATCTTTCCTGTTTCTGGCTTTTTGATATAACCTATCGTTAAAGGAAACGAAAAATATTAATTTGTCGCTAAAGTAAATATATATATATATACGCGCCATATATCGCGCCGATCGTATTTTGAGTGTTCTTATTTCGGTTAAATATTTCTTTATCATTGATAATACAAATTCAAGATGAGTAATAAAATTTTCTTGTAATTAATCAGTTAATCAATTTTTCATCTGTTACGACTGGATGAAGAACTTCCGATAGTTTTTATATTCGGAATATTTTGTTTTATATCGTTGAACATACTTTTTAAATGCATAAATGTTTTAGTATTATGGACGTTTGAAATAATTCATTAATTTATTATTTCCATGTGCGTTTGTTCAAAGCGGGTTTGAAAATGCTATTAGAGAGTTTTTTCTTAAATCGAAAATGCCTGTGTAAACTTTGGGTCATGCACCACATGCATCCCCAACAGCGTGGAGCGTGGCTGGAACGTGCTGCCCTCTCATTAAGAGCAGATGGGCAAATATTCTGTTGTACTCGAAGCTCATTATCAAAAAGGCGAATCGCACGAGCCCAATGAAACTGAGTACTGTCTTTCTGATTATATGAACAGATCAATGTGTGTATTCCTATATACACTTGGTATGCTCCATATGTTCACTGCCTTTGACGTTTCAAGTGACGTTCGTTCGCATATCGTGGCGGGTTTTAACATCCTAATATATGAGTGTAAAACACAGTACAGCTCGAGGCGTTCCTCTACCAACGCGTCTATGTAATCCCTTTTCGTTCTCAATACCGTTTTTATTTTGTTCCTCCATTTTCTGTAGTGTTTTTTTACTGATAAACTTTTTGTGAAAGCCCTTGAGACTGCGAATATAAACACATTTACAAAAAAGTGAGTAATTCTTTGTGCCGAAGGTCGAACTACTCATAGACAAACTAAAATGACAAATCTTGTCTCATCGCATTCTTTTGTCCGCGTAACCCATTCTTTTTCTCGCAAATAAATCATTTTTATCTTCGGTAATGCGATACCGATCGTTAGTTGTGATCTCAACGCGCGTGTCTGAATCATTTTGTTGTTCTGTTTCAGCCCCCGATTCTCAAAAGCAGTCCAACATGTTGCAGAAAAACTGTCGTTTTAGCGGGAAAAAGGCACAAACTCGTTCGACCTTGTGTCTTATCTTGTCTCTATGATTCTCCCACACGTGTCACTGTCGTTTCGTTTTAATATCAAAAAATTTTCTTCCACGGTCTGCACTGCATCGTCAACGACACGTTATCGTAGTACGTGCTTCCTCTTTTAAATTCGTTCAATCGCATTTTTAACGTTCCGATAATCATGGTTAAGCGAAAATTTATATAACAAACGTGACTTTAAAAATTTTCTTCGTTTATCGCTATAAGAATGCAACGTTCGGCAATTTTTACATTCTTTGGTGTCTATTCATTCGTGATTCCGTGTGAGGAATACCCGTGAAGTCGTGTTTCGTTTTTTAATGTTACAGTGGAACAAAAATGAAATAGTTGCAAACGTGACTCTTCCATCGCAACGTCAGAAACGATGTTTCATAAAAAAAAATACTCATGAACTTGTGATTGATACTCACCTTTAGTAGACTTTTTCGGTGTTGTGACCAAAAATTTACAAAAGTACCTGTTAAACCTAAGACGTAACATATTTGTGAGAGTCTTTTCGTTTGTATTTCCTCGTTTTTTACTACTCAATAATGTCCCTGCCGATGAGAGATACACCTTGGGGTCTATCCTTGATAGAGTGGATATCTTCAAAATGTTGCCCCCAAAGAGGCATGAATCGATTGGCTTGGCATCGTGGTGGAATCCTTGCGCTCACATATGTCGCATATATGTGTTACCATCTCACTCGGAAACCCATTTCCGTTGTGAAAAATGTATTGAATAGAAACTGCAGTATTTTAGCACCACCTGCGGATATTATTATTGATGATACCAATCGTGACAATTGGTGCGACTGGTCACCATTCGGTAAGTATTTTTACAACTATTCAAATCAATTTGGTTAAAAAAATATGGCTTTGTTCTATTCCCCTTGTAGTTTAACTTGTGGAAAAGGGTGAAAACTAATTGCTAATCATTTATTTAGAAATTCAGTCATTGAATCTTTTTGTTTTTGATGTTTTTATTCCAAGAAAGTCAGTACCATTTTTTGAACTCGCTAAAACTTCAGAGGCTTGATCAGGAACAATCAGTACATTTTTATATTCATTCTTCAATCATATTCATATCTCATCAAATGTATTTTTCATAAACATAGTTATTAAAGCGTTTGTCCTTGTTTTGCAGACACTCAAGATGCTTCCGCTCTCCTAGGCACCCTGGATTCAGCCTTTTTGTTTGCTTACGCAGCAGCAATGTTCCTAAGGTGACAATTTGATGTAAGCGATTAGGAGCAGGAGCTTAAAAGAAAGTAACTTTTATTTAAAAATCGTATATTTTTCTTTAAATTCTCAGTGGATTCGTAGCCGAAAGAGTGAATCTCCGATATTTCCTGGCTCTCGGTATGCTTGGCTCTGGTATTGCATCGTACCTCTTTGGAATAGCGAAACCTTACAATATTCATAATCTTTGGTACTTCATCGTTATTCAGGTTAGTCAGAAAAGACTGGCTTAACATCTACTAAAATTTCAAGTCTTACAACAAAAGGTATATTTAAAAATTTTTTTTCATCGCATACGTAATCGTGACGCATATTTTTTCTATTTCCACAGGCAATCGGTGGAATTTTCCAGACTTCTGGCTGGCCTGGAGTCGTGACGGTAGTGGGTAATTGGTTTGGTAAAGGAAAGCGTGGTTTGATTTTCGGAGTTTGGAATTCTCACACGTCCTTGGGAAATATTCTTGGCACGCTCATCGCCGCTGAATTCGTCGAGTCGGATTGGAGCTTGAGTTTTATTGTTCCTGGCGTCGTGATGGGCCTCTGTGGCTTTTTGATATTTCTCACGCTGGCTCCTCATCCTCTTGATGCTGGTTGCGCGCCACCGGGTCCACTCAAATATCGTAAACTCGAAGCTACTAACAGCTCGGATGAAGGGAGCGGTGGCGATGATCCAGAGACGGGTCCTGTCGGATCTGAGGACGTGAGTTTTTCTGACTTTCCAGCGAAACTGCTGGGCAACCGAAGTTTCATTAAAAAAAAAAAAAAATGGATTGTTCGGGCATACATTGAGCATGCAATCCTCGGTACGCGGAGCACATGTATAATTGCATCAAAAATACACTCCAATTTCACTAAAAATCAAGCAAATTATGATTACAAAGATGAAAGAAATTTCATCTCTTCTCTCAATCGTTGTTCCATAGATCCAAATGTTCAATCACAATTTATTCTTCACAATCGTGGTTCACCATTTACACTTTACGTATTTCATTTTGCCACGATTATTCAATCTCGAAACCTTCAGTATTAGAATTAATTTCGATGCAAACTTCATTTTTTCGATTACGTTTGGAAACCATGTACATAAACCATTTCCTGATACAATTTGCAGCTTCTGCAACAGCTTCATGACATTTTCGTCATACAATTAGCCAGCTCAGTTTTCTCGAATTTGCACGTACGGCGTATTTGCAGTTTATAGAAATACTGTCAGTTGTGATACTAAAAAAAATCATAAACATAATTATAATCTCCCTTAATATTTGGTTTGCTGAACGTAGCGCGTCATACATCGCCCTGCCTGGCGTCAACAGGACGCTCTCCTTGTAAGTGCATGACCTATTTAGTTTCTTTTATTTTTTTCTACTTCATTTCCTATCAATTTGTTATAATCCTGCTTGTGCAGTTCCAATAGAGAATCCACATGGCGAATCAAAAAAAAAAGATCATATTGTACGTATTCAAAATCAGTATCAGAGTTTGGAGAAAAATCTGTTCGTCCAGATCGAAAATAAATTTCTACACAAAATCTGTCACGTAAAAATCTCAATGTAAAAAAAAAAACAACTGGAAAAAAATAATCTTAAAATCAGTTATTCGTCAGCATGTTCATGAGAATTCTCTTTCAATTACCATTGACTGTTTTTCTATTTGTTTACAATTCATTCCGTACTTTGTAACACTGAGAAGAATACATCAGGAAATCTTGTATGTATTCATCACTAATCGTCATTTATACTAGATAATAGTACAACGCTTGGGTATAATATTGAATATTATTTAAAAAAAAATGATGAAATATTGGAGGCTTTGAATGATACTTTGTCTTTAAACCTTGTTCTAATTGAATTGTTTTTCTGTCTTTCTCCTTTGCTTTCGTCTTGAAGGATGTAACGAGTGGGCGTTCAGAAACGAGTCCAATGTTATCGGTGAACCGGCATTTGCATAGCTCCAGTGGCGAGAGAGCAATCGGATTCATCGGTGCCATCAAAATTCCTGGTGTTCTTGAATATTCACTGTCCTTATTCTTTGCCAAACTCGTCAGCTATACATTCCTTTACTGGCTACCACTTTACATTAGCGCCTCAAGTTAGTAAACACTATAACCTGCTTTTCTGTAAACGTTATTTTAATAATTCGTTGAATCGAATTTACCGAATCATTGACCGAACTTACCGTTTTTTCACAGCTACTTATGGGGCGAGACTCAGCGCCGATGTTTCGACGCTGTTCGACGTGGGCGGTATAGCCGGCGCTATCGCGGCCGGTATACTTTCCGATTGGAGCGGCATGAGCGCTACCACGTGCGCTGTGATGCTCGTAGCAACAGTTCCAACGGTAAAAACAAATTAGAGCACGAAACGACATTTGAATTTGGTCATTTCGCAATATTCGTAGTTGGAAAATAACAAATTTTCGTTCAATTTTAAGCTTTTTTAATTACGGAGATTCATCAAAGCTTTTCTCATTTCTCTCAGCTACAATGAGTGAAAAACATTTTTAAAATGGAAATAATTTTTATCGCATTCCAACTATGGAACTCTCGTGCCATTGAATTCTTATTTTTACGATTATTTCCTCGGAATCACGCTCGACTGACAATGAGAACCGTTTTTACGAAGTTTATGTTTCATTAAGATAATCGAACGTATCGTAATGATTCGAACGTTATGTGAATGTTCACTGATAATGTGTCAACAGTATTATTGCCGAGTTCGAACTGCAACCAGATTTTTCTTGTCATTGACTTATACTAATAAATCCTCGAGGTTCTTTAACGATAAGGAGATTTTTGCTCACATCTGTATCAACAGCTATCAATAAGTCGAACCAGATTTATTTAACCCTGGCACATTTCTTCATGTTCGCCATGACCAAGCTCCCCGATTCGAAAAATTGAAAGTAATTAATATTAATTGCAATAACGGAGCATATTGGTTTTTTTTTAATCAAGTTGGAAGTATGATTAAATAGCTTATTAACTGGTCAGACACACGACTCGATGGCTACGACAAAGTGACGAAAGACCGAAGTTACTCTCGAGTTCTCACGATCTCCAATTCTCCGAATTACAGTTTTCTAAGTTTAACGAACTCCGATAACGTGGAAAGTACGCATACAACGAAAACAGAAATGATAATTTTACGTACTTCCAAACATATTGTTAGAAAAGTTTTAAACGAGTTCTCAAAACGTTATTTACCCTAAATTAACATTTTTGTGCAGTGTCGAACAATTCGAAAAAATATTTCAGGTTCAATTTTTGCTCATGGTTCAAAATACGTTTTAATAAGAATATTTAAACTTGCTTAGGAGTATGATAAAAATTATAAGAATATGTGGGTTTGGTGTGGAATAATGTGTTGAGATTTAAAAAAATTATAATTTCGTTAGAGTCATATTAATCATGTTCGATTTGATTATTACCAACCATGTACCTTTTCTGTTTTTGACTAAACATCTTTTCAGTTGAAAGAAATAGTATGTAAATATATGAAATTTGAATATAACTATTAAATTTTATTTGCAGTTATTTCTGTATGACGCGGTGGGAAGTTCCAGCCTGACTCTTAATGTGATATTGTTGTTGATCAGTGGTGTATTAATCAATGGTCCTTACGCACTTATAACAACTGTGGTTTCTGCTGAGCTCGGTACACATCCGAGTCTTGGCGATGACTCGAAGGCTCTTGCGACTGTCACTGCTATAATTGATGGTACAGGCAGCATTGGAGCTGCTGTTGGGCCACTTTTGGCTGGTTTGGTTTCCCGATGGAGGGATTGGCATAGTGTATTCTACATGTTGATGGCTGCCAATGTATTTTCACTCTTGGTACGTCAATGAAATTTCATTCTTGAAAATTTTATAATAAAAAAAATATTCAACTAATTGTAAAATGATTTCTTGTCCGTACAGTTCTTATCCAGACTGGTTTACAAAGATCTGAAAATGTATCTACAAAGACGTCGAGCTGTGTGGTCCATATAGACGATTTTGTGCCACTATTTGATGTCTCCCTGTTTTCAATAACAAATATACGTGTATCAATGTGAAATATATGGATACTATACATGGAAATAAATCTTATTTTTATAAAAAATGTTTTATTTTAATGATAAACCAAATAAATTACAGACGGTAGAAACAATAAAGCTCACGGACTCCCTTCGGGGAATATGTAACTTATGGAATCTGCAAATTCTCCCCAAGCTGCTCGCTGAGTTTGGAATGTTATAACCCATGCCAGAAATACTGCTGTCCACAACATTGCTCCTATCCCAGAAAATATTACATCTGTAAAAACAATTTTTTTTTACATTCTTTTGAATTTTGCTAAGCTGGAGTTTTGGTTGTTAGGTGGTGTTTAAATGCAACTTCATTATAAACCAATCTCTTTGTTATCGAAAACCTAAAAAACACTGGATTGATACATTTCAGAAATATTTTATGCTAAATGAAAACTGTGGTCAATTGCAATCCTGTTTTTAATTGTATGTTCTAAAAAATAGATTCTAAGAAAAAAAAATAATAATAAAAATAGATCTAAAAATAGAATGCATCAAAAAATTATTGAAAAAGGGATCCTCTGAAACTTAATCTCAATATTATTGAACTCTACGAATACAACTTGAAAATAGAAAAATTCAACATTATCTACACGATTGTTGACTTTAAAACTTGAAAGAATGTTTAATTCCAAATGGGTCTATCTTGTATGTGCAACCTTAATGCTTGTTCATGTTTTTACATTTTCGTATTTGTTTTTGTTCTTCGTATTGTGGAACCACAAAAGCTTCCTTCAGGAACCAGATAGCATTCACTGTCCAGAGGAACGGCAACATTGCGAAACCCACTAAAAAAAAAGTCAAGTCTGTGTTATCCTGCGACAATAATATGCATTATTTTCAATCCCTGAGAGGTGCACTGACATCAAAATGCACAAACGATTATGAGATTTCTCAATACTGTAAGAGCGAGCGTTTGAGTTTTACATTGTAGTTCTGACTCTCTTGTTTTCAGAAAGTTTATGTTTCAAATTATTTTATTTTTTAACAGAAATATTCAAATTGAAACACAATGAAAGCAAGTAAATCTGGTTCAGTGGATTTGTCACTGTGCCTCTCAAGGGTTGTTGAATCGCTTTTTCATAATAAATTACATACCTTTGAAATACCATTTGCATAATTCAAGCTTCTTCTGGTTTGACATTTTTGCTAAATCCATTTTAGCTATCGTATTTAGTTCAACGCGAGAAATTTAACCTCAAAACGATTCAATCAGGACGTTAATGTTATTGTTTGTTCTGATGAATAGATTTTATTGCCACAATTTTAGGAACATTGTATATTGTCTATAAGAATTGAAGTAATTAAATGAACTTTTTTAAGTATAGCAAAATAGTTCGTAATCCTGGCAGTTTTTTTGCACTATCACAAAATATAGTTATACACTCGATGATTCACTTTGACAAGTGACAGAAAAAATAACCCCTCAAATAAACAGTAAAGAATCCAAAGAATCAATGGATTTTTATGTGTGCGGTTCTCTACGAAGTTTGCTGTTATTCGCGATCGAGGTTGGAGGTAAATTTTATTACCGACAGAGTTTCCAATTCTCTTGCCACTGAAATTCTTCTAATATATATATATATTCTTTCACCGCGTTTTTATATATATACTTCGCTCGGATTGTCGTCATCGATCGAATCATTCGAATCATATCCGAAAGGATTTCATTGTCTGACTGACCTCCGTGAACTCAGTCGTTTGGTTTTAGATTTCTGACTTCTTTTTTTTAGGGTATTTCAGGATTGCGATTCGAAGTCAATTGTCGGGAATTAATTTAAAAGATTGAAGCACGATTGTTTTTTTTTTGCGATGACAAATGGATCGCATTTGAAATTGAGTTCATTTGAGAAATTAAAAAAAAAAAATCAGTTTGTGTGACTTCAGCCAATCTTTTTTGACAAAGCAGAGTTGAGGCGTAACAAAAATGTAAACACACCTAATGAGCTACAGAAAATTTAGCAATATTTATTGATTTTAATGTGTCAACTAAAATTCATTCTTCAATTTAAAATAGTAAATCGTCACTGCATAAGTAAAATTTACAGCCCGCAAATTATTGAAGTCGAATTATAATTGATTAGCGTTTCGAACAGGCTCTAGAAAATATTTAATACTTTATATAATTAGGAGAAAAAATCGGTTAACTTGACAAAATGTATTTTAAAAATATTTTTTTTAATGAGCAGACATCCGATAAACTTTTTATCCATAAAACTTGTGATCAACAATTAATTTTTCTTCGTATAGGCGTTTAAGAATTCATGATGACTCAAGTTAAAAAAAAATTGTCCAATTTCACGTGGATTTGTTTGTTAAACTAATTTCCAACAAGCGTTAACATTAGAAACGGAATGGTCTTTCCGTTTCAAATGTCGGCTAGAGAAACACGGAACCTGTGCGCTATCCTTGTCCATTTTTTCAAGAATCGCGCAGTTTCCGTTTCCAATCGTGGACGCTCGCTGCTCGCTGTCACGCTCTTTTTCTTTCTCGTGCCACCACTAAACATGGCTGCTCGATCAATCTCAAAGAAACGGAAGGTTGGTGATGGTTAATACAATTAATTTTGAAGAAGAAATGGAAAAATACATTGTGTTGATGGAACTGCGAAGAATAAGTTTCATGATTTTTTAAATATACTCTGAAAATAGTGATGTTTGCCGGCCGGATGACACGGATAAAAATAAGCTGTCGGTCGCTCGTCGTTCTTGTGATTTTTCATCATTTTGATGCAAATTTTTACAAATTCGTGACATATGTTTGTTAATAAAGCTCCCGAGTGTTTGTGTACAATTCTACATTTTTAGCACTTCGACCAAATTATTTAAACGAAAATTGTCATTATAACAGTAAACGTATTTTTTTTAGGTTATATTCATCCTTTTTTTTTTTAAATCGACAAATGATTACGGTTTCTGTCGAATTATGCATAACTAATCATTATCTCAGTTCTTTGATTTCATTTTATTCTGAACAGTTGTGAATTTAGAATTCTATGAAAAAGTTCTATCTATTTTTGTGGCAGCGTAAACCAATTTTTTTATATTTTCAGTTCGTAGGAGACGGAGTCTTCAAGGCTGAGTTGAACGAGTTTCTGACTCGTGAGTTGGCTGAAGATGGCTACTCCGGTGTTGAGGTTCGTGTCACCCCGACTCGTACTGAAATCATTCTCATGGCTACACATACCCAAAGTGTACTCGGAGAAAAGGGACGTAGAATTCGTGAGCTCACTTCTGTAGTTCAAAAGCGATTTGACTTCAAGGAACAATCCGTTGAACTTTACGCCGAAAAAGTTGCCACTCGTGGTCTCTGTGCCATTGCACAGGCAGAGTCCCTCCGTTACAAATTGATCGGTGGTCTTGCTGTCAGAAGGTACTAATTGCAGGCAAACTGCCTTTCATATTTTATTTCAACAATGTATGCATGAGAGATCTAGAATTCTGAGAAAAATTAGCATTTTAGTGTACTGTGAATTGATTAGAACGAATTTTAGCTTTGAATTTCTGGATTGCTACAAAACTATTAGATTTACTCCAATTGTGAATATTTAAGATGAGATAGCGAAACGGAACACTTTTCTGTTAATGTTCAAACTTTCTCTATCAATTCAACGAATTTTTTAATTTCACCAAAAGGTTCAATATCTTTTGAAATTTTCCAAAGGGAGATGCTGGAGATTTGTGCTTCATTACAATCATATGAATTTGAATATTATTGATTAGAAATGCAAATCTTCAAACTTTCATTTTATTCTGGCTGATAAGTTTCATCTTCATTGCTAATTCAATTTAGAAATGTTATTAGGGTTTCATCAATTCAACATCTATTAAGAACTATGAAGGATTTTGAATCTGCGATAGGGAATCGTTTTTGAAGATGCAAAACTTGTAGAAGTTTTTTCTATTGACTTACGTTGGATTAGATTATTCCTACATGCGATTCTATTCATTTTTCAGCTCTGAAGTAGAGCAGTGTCTACTGTAATTGTGTAGTGACTCAAACTTTATGAAAGAAGTAATGATGAGAGCCTGCCAAGGACTGCAGTTGCTAAATGTCAAATTAGAAAAACCAAACATGTTTATAAATTTCTTAGCATAAATATTGAAATGAAAATTTCCTACTAGTGATTTTTTGGTGCAAAAAGCAATTTTGAGATTTTTTAAGTTTTGGAACTACCAAGATTATTCACGTTTGCCCTTGTTTTTTTTTCAGAGCGTGTTACGGAGTCCTTCGTTTCATAATGGAGTCCGGAGCAAAGGGTTGCGAAGTGGTAGTAAGTGGAAAATTGAGAGGTCAGAGGGCAAAGAGCATGAAGTTCGTTGATGGACTTATGATCCACTCTGGTGAGCCGACCAACGATTACGTAGACACGGCAACCCGTCACGTGCTTCTGAGACAAGGAGTCTTGGGAATCAAGGTGAAAATTATGTTGCCTTGGGATCCTAATGGCAAAACTGGGCCTAAGAAGCCTCTGCCCGACAACGTTTCTGTTGTTGAGCCTAAAGAAGAAATCCATCATGCTCAGCCGTCTTCGGACATTAAGGTTGCAAAGGATACCCCACAAGGATACTCTGCAGCTCCACTTACATAAAGTGTAAACTTTACAATAAAAAAAGATTAAAACGTAAAATCTCGTTGATTTTGAACCAACTGTAACTATTTTCATTCGTTTAAAATCCTTTCCAGTTATTTTTTTACCTGATTATTCCGTTTTTTTCAGTTTGTGAAACATTTTCAATTAAATTTGATAAAAAGTGTTTAAGGAAGTTGAGGCTGTACAGTCATTTTTTTTACCCAAAAGTGATGACCTGTACCTTTCAAAAGTTAGGCCAGTTTACAGTTTGGCAATGTTGCATACACTTTAAAGAAAAGTTGGGGAAAAAAAGACGAAAAACTGGTGAAAGCTCAGTCGAAAACACGAACAGTGACGATCCTAGCCTCAAAAAACTGCACGGAAAACAGATTATTATTAATATAATCTCAGCAAATCTCCTAATAAATCTGAAAAAAATTGACATTGTTCGGCAAGCCTTGCTCATGTTGCCCAAAAAATTTCATATTTTTAGCATCATTTTTAACGGAGATATCACTGAATGTGTCTTGACTTCCATAAGATTACATGTTATTTGGCCCAAATTGTTATTGATTTTTCTCAGCAACGACGCTTCTAAACTGTCTGAAAATTTAACTGATTTTTTTTACATTTCACTTTATAAGATGCAATCGGTTTAAAAGCGGTGACATCATTTTCATTCTAATGCCTCAATTTCCTTGAAAGTAAACTTCGTACGAGTTGAGTTTGCCCATGTTTTCGAGAAATCACTAAATAAATCGTTCTGTTTTATTTTTTGTCAAAAAATGTACACAAAACTGAAATTATTCATAAGGAATTTTTCTAATTTGTTATAAAATTTGGGACTCGCTCATGCGATCTTCACGTTCTTGTCCTTTGGGAAAAATGGAATTTGTGGGCGCGAAAGCTGCCTTTAAGGTCTGATGAAAAAATGGCCAGTAAACAAAAACATGCTACAAGTCATTTTAATATCCAATAATATCGATCCTATTTACGAAACAAAACAAAAATAATATTCACCTTAGTATAACGAAAAATTATTTCTTATTTATCGGTCTGTCGCTGCACTGTTACATCATTCGATCATTAATAGTGGGATTTTTTCAAATGAACGGTATAATTTCTTAAGTTGGAATGCCAAGGGTTTTGCGAACAAGTTTTTGCGCTATTCTTTCGAATTCCGGTCGATCCTCTCTCCACATTTTAGCAGCATCGACGTTCGCTCCACTTTCATCATTCGGCTCGGCCAGCATGCTCACAACACTGAGCAATATTTTTTCAACGCTCTGAACAGGACTCCATCTTTCAGCGCTACTTTCATAGCCCATTGGATCGTCACCAGGAGCATGCAAAATGCTGATACAGACTCGCCCATCTGCGTAAACTGATAAAAATATTATTGAAACTAACAGCTCGATTGAAACAATTTATTTTGTAAAAGCATCTTTAGTAACATAAATAGAAAGTTTAATTATTTCGTTGGAAGTATGATGTTCAGAACTAACAAATTTAAATATTTATTCAATTATTGTTGTTTTCTACGTTTGCCTCAGCGAATTTCAATAAATTTGATTTCTTCAATTCATATCGATTAGAATTGGGTTTGACTCTTCAGCTGTTCGATTACGTTCGAAATTTTTTATGGTGTAGTACCTTTAAAGAATATTTGGAAAGTTTTCCAGATTCGAAAAAGTTTTTTTATTACCATAGAAGGAAGTCTGCGTACATTTTCGTCCAGCGCTCCAAATTTTTTATATGAGAAAAGCGATTTTTATGAATTCGTTCGGATTTTTTTAATACAGGCTAAATTTCTTTTCCAAAAAATCGTCAACAACTCGCTCTAAATGCTTTTTTTCACGTTATTTATTCATTTTCGTGAAAAAATGGATGAGAAATAATTGAATTTTTCTTACTGTTTGGATGAAACATTTCACAGGTAAATTGCATTTTAGGTGGACTCAGAGGATAATCCGGTGGGAAAATAAGTTTAGCTGGAAAAACACCACCTTCGAAACACGTTCCTTCGGGACCACTGTTGAACAAAATGAAAAAAAATATTTTTCTGAGTATTTATGGGTATTTGAAAAGCCAGAAGTTTCAAAAATTTGTCACTCGCGGACAAGGTCAAGATTTTTTTCAATTAAATTGAGAATGAATCTGGACGAAAAAACAGTTGAAAAAGCCAAATAGGAAAAAATATTTTTGTCGATAAGTCAGCGTTCTTTCGAATCGGCGCGAATTTTTTTCGAGTTTTTCCTTTTACAAAAATTATTGTCAAAAAATATATGTTAAATGCCATTATTTTTAAAGAATCTTTGATTTGTTTGGTAATCGGATTCGATAAAAATTGTCTTGTAAAGATGTAGAAAAGGCTGCACAAACAATTTTGAGGTTATGCATTGTTGTTATATTTTTCCAATTATTCGATATAACTCACGTTATCAAAGCCTCCCATTCGAAAAAATTCTCTTCATTAATTGGACCTGCAATTATACCCTCCGGTGGATTTAGGGTTAATTCTGGAAAGAAAATTCCGAGTGTTTGTGCATCAATAACATTTGAATTTGCAGAGGAATGACGTGGTTGCGAGTAGAAAATTAGCGGATTATATTCGAAAAATCTCTCACGTTTATATTCTGCCATTAAACGTCGTAGTGCTGAGCCCGCCATTATATTGGGTTATTATTTTTCAAACTTCAACACGATAATCATGACAGGACAGTAAATATTTCTGCCGAAGTAGTGAACGCAGTTCGTTAGGTATTTGTAGGATTGGGATATAGCAGGATATAGTACGATTCCGAATGAAGAATGAAGGTGGGGAATGACGGTGTGACATCCACGCGCATCGATTTTGGCGCTTGCGCAAGTCACCGTGATATTTGTATTTTTCGTTCAAAATCGGGTGCCATTTGGAATTCAATAAATGGTGAGTACAATGGGAAAAATGAATTTCATTTTGACAGTGAATAAAAATTACTTTAAATATAAACTCACAATTCTTTTTATTGCTGACATTTTCTTTGACCTAAACTTAAAAAAATATTATATCAACGAATACGTCAATATATCTAACAATTGGAGAACGTTTTGAATTCTAAACTGTCTATATGTCGTTTCCATTAATAATGATCATAACACTACAAAATTAGCGAACGATCGAGAGACGTGGTAGTGTCTTGGTGCCAAGTATTAGAGAGAACGTTTCCAATCAGGCAAAGCAAGACGTTCGTTCATACTCAAGATTGAAGAATGGCTCAAAAAATATTTTAAATCTCAATGGGAATAATAACCTACTTATCATTTCAATAACTTTGATAATCTCAAAATACGTTTATTCCAGACTGTCAATTATTATTGATGGCAACTCTTGCATCTTCTATCCACGAAATTTTTTGTTTGAAAGATTGGATTTCTAAATTGATTAGAGCAGTGAAATTCAGTCACGATATCAAGGTCGGAACCATACAAAAATTTTTTACATGGATTTCTTTCATAAATTTTGTAGTGTGGTCGAGAAAACAACTCCCTTAATTTTACTCTGGCTTATTCATAATGATAAATCGTCTTTGTATTTTCAGAGCATTGATCTTTCAGAATTATTTTTCTATACTTAAAAATAATTATACGTTAGAATATATCTTTTATTTACATGAGTATGAAGACAGGTTTCTGTCACTTTTGTCGTCTATAAATAAACGTAAGCTACACGACGTGCGTACCCCTCATACGTAAAAATAACATTTCCTTTACCACCCACACGTCGTCTTATATTTGAGTTACTTAAAGTGAATTTTCATTCGCGTTTGGCTCGTGACTTGTAGTAAAGAGCTGTGAACATAATACTCGAGCTCAGTGTAACTGAAATAATGAAATTGCCTAGAAGAAGAAGATCCGCTGAATCCATCCATATCGTAAACACTCTTGCTGCAATGAAAAAAAAAATGTTCTATCACAAATTTTCTACTTCTTTTTGAAGATAAATGGAAGTGCCTTAAATACAATAAAATTTAAAAAGTAAAATTCGACGTTACATTCTAAATAATCAAAGCTCAAATTTGATTTTAATTTGACAAGATAAAATTAAAAAATGAATCCAATTAAAGGCTTACTCAGATTTGTAAAAGCAGAGATGAGCCAGGTCAATGGAGACACGGAATCAGCATTTTTGGCCCTCAAAATTGCCAGCAATTGGATTACTTTACTTGATGCCGATATTGGTGTACAGATAGACTGAAATTCGGTTAATCTGTTATCACAACTGCACGAAAATTCTTATTATTCCTATCGCATTGTATATTATCTTATCACATATTTACTGTGAATACTCACTGCCATGAACGTGAGTATCATTTTTGGTATTACTTGAAAGACTAGGCAAGCGCTCAAGATGAAATAAAAAATAGCAGCTGTTAGTGAGCGTGTATTCAATTGATTCAAATATTTCAGAACAAAATATATCAGGACGAATTCTTGAGCAAGTATCACAGGGTATTCCATGTAGGAAAGAATTGAGTATCCATTTGTGTAATTGTAGCTAGTCATCACAGTGTAACTGAAATTTAAATAAAATTATTTTAGCAATTATTAACAAATGAATATGAATTGCAAAGTATGTTTGGAGTGATTGATTTTTAAATAAACATGAAATACCAGGGAAGATTACAAGAAAATTCAAAACTACCAGAAAAAATGGTCCAAATTTTTCAAATAAAAATGTTGTGATATTATTGAAGACTTATCAATACACGAAAACAAATATGCTTTCACAGTCGTGCAGGCAATCTTTACATAAACACTATACACAGAAATTTTGTGTTAACATTCTGGTATACAGTAACCAACAGTATTGATAGCTCAACATAAACATTAATTGAGCATCAATAACTTTCCAATTAGTTAATTTTATCTATTTCCATTTTTTTTGTGCTTGAGGACAATCCAACACTATTTTTCTTTTTTTTATAACTTGTGATCACCTATGGACAATACTTCCAGGGGTATTTTCATTAACAAACAATAGGGCGATGTCATTG
This sequence comes from Venturia canescens, assembly GCF_019457755.1. Taxonomy (NCBI): domain Eukaryota; kingdom Metazoa; phylum Arthropoda; class Insecta; order Hymenoptera; family Ichneumonidae; genus Venturia; species Venturia canescens. The sequence continues at coordinate 8,177,789 of NC_057421.1, read as the reverse complement.
AATTCAATGAATTGTTTATGAATGTTACGCATAAAGTATATATATGAAGTTTCAATGAGATTGATTGTGATGAAATACAAAAGAATAAAACTTACCTTGTCAACTCTAAAAGTAAGCTCAACATTGATATCCCAACTGCTGTTTTCAATTTAATTAAATTTATAATTTGTGGCACTTTAAGTATAAAGCACGAAGCTATGGTGATAATACTTAAAGCATTAGCAATGCTTTGCAGATACATTGTTGTTTTGTTTTGTTTTGTTTTTGAGGCAAGAGAAAAGAAATTCAATGTTTAATTTCTTATTTCTGTTCGAGAGAATGAAATTGATTGCATTTCAATTTCAAAAGAAGTCACTTTTGTCGAAGTTAAAAAACATTGTGTTGTTAAAAGATAATTTCACTGATTCGTTTCATTACGAGCTTTTGCGTTCCTTTTGCGGGCCTTTTCGAAGAACGCAAATGAGCGGAATAGTGTTGAACAACGCTTCGCATTGATTTTTTTTATCCGCGTTTTAGTGCATGGCAATTGAAAATATTTCGTTCGAGTTAATTCAGATGAAATAGTCTTCTATTTTAGCTCACGCGAAAAGACGGTTTTAGTTAAAGAAAAAACAGCCGGTAGCGTGCATACCGTCTGGTTACGAAACAATTTAGTTGCCCGGTTCTCGTACAATGTACCCAGACAGAAAGCCTGCGTTTCTCGAACTTGGGACAAAGCTTGGGAGCCCCACCACCACTGTCAGCTGATCACCCACGTTTGTAATAAAATTCAAGAGATAGCATTTACTGAGCATGTGTGGCTTCATTTCAGCAACGTTTTTAAACTACCCCGGAAAACTTGGTGTTAACCTTGCGGGTTAAATTCAATATTCAACAAAGTTTACAAAATTGTGTTTACGAATGTTTTCATAAAAATCGGATATAATAAAACAGTGTGAACCGATCGAAGTACATTTTTGAAATCCAGAATACGGTGAATTCGTAATTTCAAGAGGTCATTGCTTGCATGGCACCTGGGAATCGGAGAATTAGACATATCGTGACATTCGCCATGTTAATGCATATACAGCTAACCTACCGCAAACAATTATAGCACATTATTCTTCGAAAGAATTAGTTTATTTTGCATCTCATAAAATTTGAAAGGATTTAGGCAGTACTAACCTTTAGATTTCTTTTGTCAATGGTTGCAAATTTCATTGTAACTATTTCAACTAAAATTTACATTTGATTGTCAACGTAAAAGTTCACGATTAGATAATCTCTGAAAATTTTTAACAATATTCAAAACTTCACAAACACACTGATTAAGTATTAGTTGATATTCGCAAGTAATTATATAGTGTTACTCAAAAATATTTCTCAAATGTCTATCCCACCCAATGTTCGTTAAATACAATATAAAAAAAATTAATATACTATTCGGTCAATAATCAATCTGTTTAAAATATTCATCTCTTCACATTGAAATTTGTGATATCGTTCAGCCATTTAATTTTTTGAGGGCCCGATGAGTATTGAAGTTTATCTGATGAAATGAGAACATTAAGTACTATTCGGTTTTATAAGAAAAAAAGCATTTTAAATATAACTCATTTGATTGGAATCAAAATGAAAATGGTGTAAAAAAATGGTTATTCATAATATGACAGAGAGAGAAGAGAGAGATTGGTCTCAAAAATTTATTTCAATGTCAACATTGCAGTACAAACGTTGTTAATCAACTACATGCGTATTCAATTAGGCTTAGATTACTTTTTTCTCCACCGTACAATAAATTAATTGTTAATCGTAAGAAGGGGCTTATTATGCCTGTGCTCTTTTTATTATTTCATTTTTTCCTCATATTCCTTCTTCACGTTTTCGTTTTTTTTACTTTTTAGTTTATCATTAATTATTCATCTTCCTGTCATCATTGCATTTAAGCATTTTTTTTGTATGGATGGAAGTGTGTATACAATATTATACGTATTTTAAAGCAATATCAGTCGCACATATCTGTCGAATTGGATTATTTCATATGCGTTTAATAATGCGTTTCGCAATTTTTAATTTTTCATTTCTCGACATGATTCCTCCAACCGTGGCTACTACGATCTCCATCACGGATGCTCACTTTCCTTGACTCTGTTTTTATTTTTTTTTCGATTTTCTTTCATTTTCGTTTCAGAGGATATTCCGGTTTGTATTTCCACCCGAAATCGATTCAGCCGTTGTGTCTTATAATTAAGGGGTTTTTTTTTTTTCAATTTTTTTTTCGTATTAATTTACTTTTTCCACTATCATCGACTACGCTAATGTCACGTTCTCTATGAAATAGATTAAATAAAATGACATGTGCATATGTTCACGTGTTTCATTTAATTTTTTTTTCTTTTAATTCTTCACCTTCACTTTTCGTTTAATTATTTACGGTTATTTCAAGTAGGTAACCTTCAATTTCTTTTCACGTTACACAAAGAAACAAAAATCATTTCTTCGTTTTTGTTTGTTATTTTTCATCTTTTCGTTCGTCATCCTCGTTGAAACGCGTTGCGAAAAATGCCGAAATGATTGTGGTTCTTTCGCCACATTTGGGCCACGATACAAGTTCCATTTGTTTCTGTTATTTTATTTTTATAAATGTCACTCAAGGTGTTTATTATTATTTATCATAGCTCGGTGCAGTACGAAGTGTATAAAAGATTTTCACGCTGGATTTATCTCTTCGTCGTGTATTTATTATTATTTTATTTATTTATTTATCGTTTTGTTGTTTTGTTTTGTTTATTACTTAATTCTTGCATGTCCCTTAAGTTTCAGATTAACTTCAGATTATTATCGTGAGATAAAATTTTTCGTTCGTCGTTCGTTCATAATACTCTGGCAATCCGAAAGAAAATATAAATTCTGTATCAGCAATCGTTCATCCTTGAAACAACACTATGCACTTTACTTTCTTCTTGTCATATGATTTTTCCTATTTTCTTTTAAGTTTATTCAAATTATTTTCTTTTTTCATTTCATTTTTTCTTCTTTTTTTTTTTTTTCAAGTCAAAGATGGTCAAAATTTTTTTGTCTTTCGTCATGAAAATCCCGCCGTTATTCATCCTTCATGTAATTTTTTCAATGTTTCATCATTTCATTCAGTATACTCATTAAATTCACGCTAGTAGCGATCGAACTTGGTGATAAAACGTTTTAGACTAGGAGATCTGGATAGTATGAAGATGACAATGAATTTAATAATCCGTGCTGGACGTTTATAATATGGTTTTCGTGAACGATCGCGACAGTAATTTAATAACCGGACTATTCGAATGTAACAGCGGTAAAACTGTCGAATTATATTCAAACGACGTTTACACAGGAAATAATGTTTGACATAATTCCTAACGAAAATGGAGTTTTTTTCGAGCGAGTGTGTAACATTTATTTTTCTCCTACTTCAGTTTTTTAATGATTCGTAATAAAGCATGTGTGTGGTACATGTTTCACGTGTACTTTCACGAATATATATATATATGTACATACGAAATAAAATTAAATTAAAAGAAAAAAAAAAAAATACTGGTTACAAAACTTAAATTCTAGGGGCTCGAATAATTTTAAGTGTTGAACACCGAACCCGTCCATGGGACGGAAGCTGAAAGCTGACTTCAACGTGGGAAGAATAAAAATAATAATCGAATGTAATTCGAATATATAAAATAAAATAGGATGGTGCTTTCGAAGCGGTAATGAAAAAATAAACATGTTTACCACACGTACGATTGCCCAGCAATCCAGTAAGACAAATCACTTCGATTGACTCGTTTTCTTCGATGCCCCAAATTTCATTTGTTTTTTTTTTGTTTTTTTTTTTTTCGTGTCTTTTAGATACAACGTTCAATAATGACTAGTAAAACCGTTACTCTCTCGTCGTAACAATGATTCAACAACGTTCGCGGACTGTCATTGGCGACAGACCTGCGCTCGTATAGTCGGTGGGCAGGTACTTTTGACGATACCATTAAATCACGTTACATCATGCACCCGTTTTTTTTTTTTTTTTTTTAAATCTGAATCTTCAAATTGCATAGAATTCTTTTCGTTTATCAACGAAGAAGCGGGTGCCGGCGCGCACATTTAAAAAGTATAATCGTTTCAACCTTTTTCTCTTCGTCGCTTGCTCACGCTTCCGGTGCTTGATCCTTTCAAGCAAGAATCACAGACGTGTCGTAAAATCTACGTAATTGTAACGTTTTAACTTATCATAACAGGAGAGAGAATAAAAATTTTCTATTCGTACACGTGAGTAACAAACTTTTTATCGCGAACTTCATCACTTTGCCTAGCTTATTATCCTCTCCTCCCTTCAACTTTTTATCTCGGTCTCGTTTCGGTGAGAGTTCGCGCCCGATTATTGGAAATTGAACAAATGAGATATCTCGACCTCGGTTTTTCCCTTTCATTTCGTTTCGTGCGTTGAAGGCAGACTATATATTTTACTTTCAATCATCGCGGTTCTATCGGCTACTTTGTATGATTGGCAATTCATATATTTGCTTTATAAACTATGGGACAATTGAAATAACACTTTGATAATATAGCTAACTATTGATGTAAACGTGAAATAAAGGAAAATCGTAGCAAAGGAGCGGTGGTGAAAACAATTGACCCATACTCCCCCCCCCCCTCCTAGCCTTTCTGTCGTACAATTCGTTCATCGTTCCATAGTTTTTGTGATCGTTACCGTGTGCGCGTTTTTCAGCATGTTTCGTTTCCTTTTTTCTATCCCTCCTCCCATTCATTTGAAAGAATTTATTCAACGAAATAATTACGAGTATGATTGAGTTGCCCTCGAAACGAGACGACGCGAATAATTTAATCGAGATTTGCTTGTTTAATGCTTTGCTAAAGTGGTTATACCTCGTTTTTAGGATCGTGTGTCATCGCGATGATTTTTATTTACATCTTTGGCATCGGTCCAAAAGTCAAACAATCGGTCGATCAAAATTATTTTACTTATACTCCTAAATATTCATCTTTGCGGTTATTAAATTATCGTAGTTTCGTCCATTTCTTGTTGTCGGATGTATATCATGATCTTACTTTACCCCCTTACGGTATGATGATTTTTGCTGTTCCGAAGCTTTCATACAAGACAATTTTGATGCAATTATTATATAAATAAATATATATATATATATATGTATGGCACGTTAAAATAGATCCGGCGGTTTACGTATTCATGGTAAAATAATGTTAAAAATATTTGTAAAAATGAATTTATGGGAATTTCGGTACTTGACGATTTACAAAAAATGTAATGATGTTCAGCTACGTTTAGAACGTTTCTGTGACTTGCAATTATGAAATTATCAACTAATTGTATGAACAAAACGTTGTTCAATGAGAATAACAAACGATTTTTTTTTCGTTGTGCGATTATGAATTGTTGTAAGATATTTAGTCTCAGAAAAATCTATAAAAAGGAATGTGCTAAACAAAATGATCATTCAGAAAAATGAAAAATTTTATGGCACGTGACGAGCAAATGGTTTCCCTGTACATTGAAAAACATTCCCTTTCGACATCAATATTTCTCAAGGATTGTTAATACGAATTATCAAAGTTTTGCGAAGTCACAAAAAAGACTGAAACTTTTACATTTTTTGTCGACTGCGAAGTTTCGAAATTCTAAGCCAATAAAATCTTTGCTTGAGAAATATGTGGGATTCACACTTGTGAAGAAGAAAGTTACCGAAAATTTCGTTGAAATAATAAAAATCTTCAAACAAAATTGTGAGCTACAAATTTGAACTTGGAAAAGTCCAACTCTTGAATCAGTATTTCGCTGAAAGACGGAAAAGATGGAATAATTGATGAAAAACGCAAAACTCTGAAGCGAGCCCGCGAGCAAAAGTCCTATCGTCATGAGTCTGTAAATCCCCACGGTTTAAACTTTTATGACGAATGAAAAAGAAACTTCCTTCGATACTGCTCGTAATATATGTTTCCTTAGTAGTATCTGGTCTCTTTCAATTTTCTTTTCATTAATTATCACCTACTATACCTCAATGTGAAAATTCAATAAATATACATGTAAAAATCATCATGAAATCAATGATAGTCCGTATTCACAATTCGCTCGTGTACGAAGAAGGCTTATTCCGAAAATTTGCTACTTTAAATTTTCGCAATAAGCTCAAACATGATGTTGCCATTAGTTTTCAATAGCTAACCAAAAAAACCGTATGAATTCTCTGTCTCCTTTTCGAATTAGCAAGTTTTGAATGCGGGCCATTAAATTCATGAATTGATTGTAAAATCGTCTACCACTTAATTAATATTCAATGCTATTGTGTGTGTGTGTGTGTGTGTGTGTGTGTGTGTGTGTGTGTGTGTATGTGTGGCCGCATGCCTGCGCGTGTGTTTTCGCAATTCGTAAGTTTGCCACATCCTATCAATCTATCGCGTAAGATCGAATGCGAAAAAACGTTTGCTCATTTTCGTTTTTCTGTTTCCTTTCTTTGCATTCTCTCTCCCTTATCTTTTTTTTCTCTTGGCATTAATCGTTTAAATCGTTTAAACTTATTATTAAATTACATGTCAAGACGAGATGCAGTACGAATTACGTATTTGTACCTCACGATAGGCCTTGCGGTGTAAAACAAATCTTCTCTAATTCACCGGTCGACGAACTGACCGGTGACTCCGCTCGATCGTCTTGCTCTGCCAATTGCTCGCTGTAGTAATGCGGCGTACTAAGATAATCTATGAGACGACGAGGCAGCGGTAACGTCGGTATCAAATCCCTGCGTACCATCTTCAATATGACGAATCTGCACGTGTGCTGAAGACTCTGTACTTGTTTGAATCTCGATACCGGATGTAAAAGTTGAACCCTCATTGGTCCGAGGACTGGACGCCGATGAAGAAAAAACAAATAGCGTCCGCTCCGTGAATGTTCCACCGCGTTCTCGATGAAATCCACAATCGTGTGGGACTTGAATTTCGTGCAACTCCCAAAGCTGAAGTTACCTAAATCATTTAAATCATTCAGTCAATATTTTTCCTCCTCAATTTTCTCCTTTAATCTTTTTTAATCTTTGTCAATTCTATTTTGTTTTTTTTTTACTCCTGACTCACCCTGATCATGCTCTATTCTCACGTGACGGACGCAACTGTTCAATCTGAACGACAGTGAGAATATGTAATGATCGTCACTGCTGTCCCGAACTATGAATGAACCGTCCGGCTCGTTCGACAATATTTTCTCCGCAGCTTCACCGGACATCGGACCCCAATACCAACCGTACTGCGACGATAAAATAATTATTCGTAAAAACAAGTACATGCACAAAAGCTTCTGAGAAATATCGATAATGAAGTTTGTGCCGTAACCGAATGATCCGTGTTCCCGTATTTGTAATTTACTTCGACTGCAGGCAACTCATTTTTGTTTTCCCCACAACGATTGACTTGAAAAGAGGTTGAAATTATGAAAATTCATAAATCGGACAGAAAAAAGTATTTCGTTGTACTTAAAAAGGCGAAATTCAGTTCCATAATATTTTTTATGATCGAATTCCGTGATGTGGAGACGAGAAAAATAAAACACTTTTGCCACAAATCGTTTTGGAGATAGCACAGTTTTTTTATCTTTCATGATAACCGAATTCAGTCAGGCAAAAACATGAGTCAAAGGGTCAACGAAAATGGGATTCAGGGGCGATTGTTGCAAAGCATTTTTTGTTGGCAGCGATCAACAGTGGCTCGATGTGAAAATTGCGAAAACTTCAAAATCCATGGCATTGCTCGAGTCATTTCATTTTTTAATGAATAAAAACTGGATGATGATTTTTTAGCACAGTTTTTGAAATTTAGGATAAAAAAATGTTCTTCGTGACGAATTGAGAGTCGTTTCGAGGGTAATTTTCCTCGATTTCGACAGAACGATTGAAAGTGCGTCTAAACTTCTGATATTGAAAAGTTCGTAATCCCTCAAATCGTGTATTGAACGATGAAACCAAACGAAAAGTCATCGTGTTTGATAAAACTTACATCTTTGACCTTTTCGATACTGGCAGCAAAATCCATGCTCGTATCTTCAGCAGCCTCCTCGTCGTCTCTGGGTGGAGATGAATGGCGCATAGAGTTGGGGGAATCGGGTTTTGAGACAATGGCAGCGAGAGCGTCCTCTCCCTGTTCGACGTTGATCTGTCCGTTGCTACGTGGCAATGGTGGCAGGGCACGTCTGAAGAAAGGCAATTTTTGCACTGGATTTTCAACGTCGTTGGTCGTGTTATTATTATTGGCATGTTGATCGGAGTCGCCTTCGTCCTCTTCGACGATGTCGCCTTGAACGATGCTGTTTCTTTTTTCAACGAAATGATCAGGCGAGCCGAGTCTTTTAAACCTAAATATATTGCACAGGGTTTGTTTGAGATTCAGCGAAAAATTGCGCTGGCTTTTCTTCATTTTTTCGCGATCAGTATCGACTTTTTCCTTGTGTACATCGTCCTTGACTTTTTTGTGTTTCATACTGACGAGCGTATTTTTTTTGTGTTTTCTAACGTTGCCATTGTTGTTGTTATTGTTGATGAGTCCATTGGTACTTTTGTTGGATATCGGTGTATCGGTCGACGAGTCAGTGTGAGGATTGCTATATCTATTATTATTATTTACACTAAGACCCTTTGGCAAAGCGAGATGTATCGGTGTCTGACTAATCGGTACTTTGTCCCGTTTTATTTTGTTCTCGCTCGAATCGCTCGAGCTCGAATATAGAGTTTCGAGGTACTGTCGTACCTCGTGAAGCGTCATGTGTATCGGCTCTCCGATGTTGTGCGGATGACTGTTGGAGGTGCGAGAACTATGGCGGCCCGAGGTGCCCGGTACACTGTGACGCTTGCCATTACCACTCTCGTTGCAGCACACCTCGGCGAGGAGTCTCTGGGACTTGATGACGTGAGTAATGGCCCTTGGTTTACCGCAATAATGTCGTGCCTGTTGTATATGGGCTTCGAGCTCGCTCTGCGAGCTCGCCGAGACGTTTCTCCGCCTTTTGCGATGATGTCGATGACGTTTCGGCCTTTGGGGCGTTGGCAACTCGTGCAGAGGTCGCACCACGTCTATCGGCACCGTGTAAATGTCCGAGTCAAAGGGCACGTTGTACATGTCGCTTATCTCGCTCGTCGTTAACACGTCGTGCGACATTGCCGACGTTATGAAACTGCTGTCGTCAGCTTTGTTGCAAAGACCCGAGGTATTTATCGAATTGTGAGAACTCGAGAGACGCGAAGATGCCAACGAGCAACGCGAATTCGGACGATTCAACGTGTTGTACGGCGTTATCGTAATCGTTGCTGTTCCTTGACGCGACGACGACGACCCTAAAAAATCTGTCGCCCAAAAACGCTTCGAATTGTGAATACTCGTTGTTATTGCTGGCACCGGATTTGGTATTGGCGCAATACGCCCCTCCGGCCAAGATATACGACAAGATATCACCAGTGCCTCCTCCACTATGTGACTCACGAGGTTACTTGAAAATTCCTCGATCCAACGTGGCGCTTTCAAACGCGAGTGCCGACCGTAACACAACAACGGCGGATTCGACGTTACCGAGTCCGGTGGCGAAGGACTGTCCTGGAACTCCGGCGGCGGCTTTATCGCCACGTCCACCACTTCCACCTCCAGCTTACCCTCCAAATCCGTCCAACCTGGACCTTTCTTTAGTGTATTGAAATTTTGACCACACATCCCGTCCGAATAATCGAACGAGTCCTGAGACAATGATTTGCTTTCTATGTCGCTCTCCTGCATCTGGAATTTAACCAGAAAATCAATTAATTCCTTCCTTGTTCAGATCCCTTCTCGTACTTGTAATGCCTTCGGGATCCCAAAAAAATTCATTTTTCAAGCTTTACACCAACTTTCAATCTATGCGCAAATCTTCATTATTAAATTCCACCAAGCGCGCTTTTTCCACTCACAAATTTAACCCCGTTTTCAAAGACAAAAGTTTCACTCTTTGACCAATTATCGAGTCGCTCTTTTCACAATCCCTAATATTCTTCCACTCTCCTCCATTTTCTTTCCCCCGAAAGAACAATGTGTACCTCAATCGCGAGATGAGCTCGTACCGAATCACTGGATATGGAGCCTCCAAGCCCGCTGCTACCAAATTCGCTGAGCGGTCCCGTAGCGCTGAGTGAACAAGAAGGCGGTGAATCCATGACAATTTATATCTTTTCGGAGTCAAACTATCGGTTCTCCCTTCAAAATCTATTTGACTGTCTCGAGTCTTCCTGAACATTCTGCATTGTTACCTGCAACGAAATAAAATAAAGAAATTCCATTTTCAATAACGTTTTTCCCGATCAATGAGACTTTGTTCTTGGCACGAGACAAATTTGACGGAGCAAAAGTGAACATTTCTGGAATAGTTGGCTCCTCGTGGGCTTCGAAAAGTAATTAAAAAATTCGTGATATTCTGTTGATTGGAATCGGTGCAGTACAAATTTCGGCAATCCGTGAATGAAAAAATCGACGTTGTATTTCCAACAGGGAATTTCCACCCGGATTTCCATTGGTATTCGTGAAAAATGTGGAATATTTCGTGGAGAATTTCAGCCACGGTTCCGAAGTCGGAAAGAACGATGAGCGCGTTGTAAAATCAGAAAACGGAAAAAAACGATCGTCAATAACTTTTGAAATAAGGAAAAAAGATTCTCTATTTTTTACCTGTGAATAACAGTTTGTCTGCTCGTTACACTCAGTCGTAAAAATTGCACTTTTTTCCCCCATTGAGTGGTCCATTTTGGTTGGAACGTCCGCGCGCAGTCTTTCAGCTTTTCCGTTAAAAGTATCAAATTTCCAAATCTGCAAAAGCGTATTTTATTAAACAATGAATAAAATATCGGTGATGGGTGGAAGAAAAGACAGCAGGCATGCTTTTTATTCGTGCCTCAAACTTACACCGTTTCCTATGAATAGAATGCATTCATGCTCTTATCTAATTTACGTCATTCGCTTTGTACGGTTATTATTATCTCACGGCTGTACGCTTCTCACATAATTCCGAGCAAGTTTTTATGAATTTACGATGAATTCAATGACAAACGCCGGCCGCCAATCGCTCGAACCGACCCAAACTTGGGTTTGTCAAAGCTTTCGAAATTGCAATGTCTCCGTGCGCGGTTGAGACCAGTTATCAGTAATATTAATATATTTCATGAGAGCTGTGCTTTATGAATTATTCCCGACTCGAAACAAACCAGTTTCAATCCTCTGTGGGAACGTTCCAAGTTAAATGTAATATGGGAATGAGAAATCGGTGAAAACGTGCGAATGTACTTTGATCATAGCTGACTCGACGGAAAAAAAATTCAGTATTTTGCTGTTTCTCATTTTTTAAATTTTATTTCACATTTTTTTTCTCTCCTAAGGTTTTACGAATTTTTTCGTCAACTGAAAACGCTTTGAAGGTGCTGCCCTTAAAATTTAACGCGAAACTGATTTTTATTTGGAGTGATGAAAAATTGAAATCGAAATAGCGAAGAATTTTTCGTTATTGATAAAATATTTTTCCGTGGCACTGTACAATATCGTACAAAGGTCAAAGGAAAGTTTGTATTTTTTCTCTCTCTCTCTCCCAGGGGCGATTAGTTTTTGCAGAGCCAATTTTTGTGTGCAATGCTCTGAAAATGTTTAATGTCATAAGAGGCGAGAATAAATGATGAAATTCTGATTTTTAATATCGCCTAAAAAAAGTGTTCGAATTTATGAAAATTTTATAACTTTACGTACAGCTTCGTTGCGAATGAAAAATCGTGATTTCGACGTGTCAATAATGACGTAGATAGTCGAAATCTATTCGAAATAAATGAGCGTTCGAATGAACTGAGCAAAATTTTTTAATCCCGGTGTCACAAAGAGTTCATCAAATACCGAGTATTTACTGGAATTCGGCAAACTGAGAAATCGAGTAATCCCACTTCGTCCTCGAATTCCCCGAAATGTCGTATTTTCCCGTTTAATTATACAGCAACAACATAAACTAAGCGGACTAACCGAATTTTGTTTTGGTAAGAAGGAATTCACGGAATAGAAGTGAATTAACGAATGTGCCCTGTGCCTTGCATGCACGCCCATGCGCCTCCGAAGAAACAATCGCCGCTAGAGCGATGTAATGATAAAAAAAAGATGCTCCTGCAGACAAGCTTTTTGCTCTCTATTTTTCTCTTGCTCTTTCTCTCCCTCTCCGCTCTCTTTTTCTCACTGCTCGTGTCTCGCGAAAATCACTCGTCGCACTGGTGCAATATTTCGTGAGTTACACGTCCACGCGTAAGAAATCAATTAGCCCGTAACGATTGAAAAGATTTCAAGGAGAAATAAAGAAGTTCGCTCGTATGTACGTTTTTTTTATAATTGTATACGTACACCGAAAGTCGTGTGATATATTGAAAAGGAGGAATAACACACACGATGAGCTTCAACACGATATTGTTCCCGGTGAAACCACGATGTTTGCGACACAGACAATACGTACTATACGAGCCGAGTTTGACGTCTCCGGTGGGAAGAGAAAGACAGCCAGATAGAAAGGGGAAAAGGGAGGGGGGGGGGGGAAGGGGAAGCAGGAGGAGAAGGAGATAGAAAGAGCGATTTGGGAACGAGAGGAAGAAAGATCGAGAATAGCGTAGTAGTGTAGTAGGATTGGTAGTAAAATCGAAAACGTCCACGTACGTTTTTGCGCTAGGTTGTTTGAAGCCATCCCTCGTAGCCAGGATCCGTCACGTCGTGAATCTTCATCGAATAAATTTTCATTGTTGAGACACATAAAAAGGGTTTTGGACGAGTACTAGTTTTTTTTTTCGCAGCACAAATCAATATTTAAAAGGAAAACACTCGGTTGTCACACGCACATTATTCACTTTTTATTTCACTACGGATCTGTCACGAAGAGATTGACGAGAATCCCTTTCTCATTTTCTTAGTTATAACCACTCATCGCCACACAAACACTACATTTTCTTCCCTTTCTTTATTATTTTTCATGATACTTTCGCGTGTTTATAGATTTTACGATGATCCATCCAGGACCGCGAGAGCTCCCAAGCTTGTCCGGCCAATGTTGCAGCAGCGGAAAAAGCAGGCTGCGAAATGATGGAGAGAGATAGAGAGAGACGGAGGAAACGACACACGAGGAAATAACACCGAGCAACGGAAAACTCACTTTTCAATTTAATATACTTAAAAACACTCACGCACTCTTAAAAACACGCACAACCGTCGCATTATCAGACAAACTCCGACTGACTAAAGTTGTTATGACACCGCATAGAAATTTACACCTGCTGATACGTGTGTGACTCATCAGGACCGTGATGACTACGATGACCGCGACTACACCACCACGAGCAGGAACACTGACGGCTCGATAGGCGATTTTCCGGAGCTCACGAGGTCCAATGATCAAGCCGGTTTTCCGGGAAAAGGCTCCGCGCATACGACCCCATTGGGTGTTGCACTTTTCATCATACATATATGCCGAGCACCTCGCTCCGCGGATCCGAAGGATCACACACAAAATGGTCGGCCCGCCCGATAACCATTCGCGCATGCGTCAACGACCGAACGTTCGACGCGCGCATTTATGAAATTCACGACAAACAGAGCGGGCTTTGAATCATTGATTTTGCCTATTTCACGTAAACAATTTATAAACTTTATAAACAATCGATTGTCTAGATAATTACGAGACTGAAGTGTTGCATTTTTGTAACAATTTCTCTTTTTTTCGAGGCGTATTCTACCGATTTTTGTAACTCTGTCGGAACACGATTTAAAATCCAAAATAATTTGTCAGCTTTTTTTATTCTTTTTTCCTTTCGTGGAAAATTTTTTTCACACTGCAAAAAATGCGTGTTCACGTTGGCTCAACGTTCCAAATTTTTCTCACTAAAAATCTCATTTTTGCGAATTTTTTCAGGTTTTTAAGTTCTAGGTAAAAAAAAACATTTTTCAAAAAGTGACTCCTTTGTAAATGTTTTAATTCCGGGTTTTTTAGTGTCCGAATCAGATACTCGATAATCGCGAATTTTATTCACGATTCTTCACTCAACGAGTCACTTTATTCCATCGATCTCTGCACACTCGAAAATCGAAGTTTTTTTACCGACCGCTGGTACCTTACCAGAAGAAACTTTTTTAAGTGAATTTAGCTTTTTACCCCGCAGTGACAGTTTTTTAAACACATTTCGGAGTTTTCGATTAAAAGTTTTTAAATTCACGAATTTACAATTGAAAAGCATTGTAAATTGGTGAATGACAAAAATTCTAAATCTCGTCTCACTTAATTTGTCTTTTCGTACGAAAAGATAGTGAATTTCTTTTTCATAATTATATGAAGCTGGACGATCGAGTTTTCGGAGAAAAAGCTATTCGAATCATCAAAAGACTTCAGTGCCATCAATCGACGCTTTATGTGTGATGAAGATACTTTGATTATCTCCTCGAATGTTTGACGCACAATGACTCCAGTCACTGCCCATACTGGACACTCATCCACTCATGCCAGGGACCATTTTTAAGTACTTTATTCATAATTGTACGCGTACCAGAAATATGTGTGTCTGTGTCTGAAAAAAAATGTTTTCCCAGTAAATAATATTTGTTTGTATCCCAGAAAATGAATTACAAAAAAAATTGAACAAAAAAATTAAAAAATTTTAAATTAAAAAATTAAAAAATTAAAAAAAATTTTACATTAAAAAAAAAAAATAAAAAAAAATACACTCACACATTCACTGCGTTCAGCCATGGCAACGAGTGAATAAACGAAGCTACAAACAGTCAAAAATTGTTTGTTTTTTTTTTTTTCAATAAAAATTAAAAATTCAAGAATTCTCAACACATTTGTAACTTTTTGAGGCCGTGAAACTCATAATTTTAATTTCTGCGGATGTGAAGCAACGAGGAAAAATAAAAAGCCCCATTCGTTGAGAAAAAAAACTTGATAACCATTTGAAGGAATGAAAATTGAGAAATGTTTATACTACATGATCGGATGAAATAAATTCCAAATTCTTTATCTTCAAATTCAATTTCAAACGAATAACAATAAATTTTTGTTTTTTTAAACGACTTCGTTCTCCGAGGTTCCCGAACTGTCGCTTCTCCCGATATTTTATTATCCTTCACATTAAATTATTTTAAAACAGAGGCTAAATTTTCAAATTTCACTGAAACTTTAAACTTTTATAATTCGGAATGAAAATAGATGGCGTTACGATGTAAAAACTCGGTAATGCGAGCCCATCGCATCCTCTTATTTCGACAAGGTCAATTAGAACGAAAATCATTTGGGAGGCTCGAATATGATAATCGGCTCGCGGAATCGATCGAGGCTGCGCCACGAATCCACCGATTTCAAATAACCGCTTGATTTGCACCCACCAATTAATTATGAAATTTGCCTAATTTTCTAGCCAATTAAAAAACCGACTCGCTCGAAAAAACGTTTCGTAAAGGCATCTTTGCCCCTCCCCCGATGAGAAAACTTTGGGCAAAAAGTTACAAAATTCCAGGAGCGACGAAAAGTTCAGGGCCTCGGAATGAAAATAAAAGTTGGAAGGAGCGCCGCGTGCTTCTAAACACCGAAGAATCTCTGTATATCTTTCGGTGCTTCTCTCGCGGTCATCCCCGACTCCCCCGACCAGCATCCGAGCCCTCGGTCGGCCTTTCCGGCTTTGAAAGATCTCTCGGTAGCATTCGTCTCTCAGTGTGGATCCAGAAGCCGCGGAGGCTTCGTCCGCCTTGAAACGAGCGTTCATAATAATCGGGCCGCCACGTGACGACGAAATATTCCATCGCGGGGGCTTCCCTTTTACCGAATAATCTCATGCGGCTCCCCGCCCATAGAGACTTCAATTTATCTCGAAAATAAGTGCACGAATAGTGAGGAAAAACGTCCCCGAGTTGCCGGCAACTACGATCCGTCATGCGGTTTTGGGGGCTGCTGCTTATTTTGCCCCTCGTCGTCCGACAATCCGACACCGAAAATCTCACTCCGCCTTATTTCAATTTAGCCGAAGGAAAGAAAATCTACGCTTCCGCAACTTGCGGTTACAACACGACCGGACCCGAATTATTTTGCAGATTGGTCGGTGCTAATTCCGATCAGAACGAGGATATTAATCTCATCCAGGGACAAGTGAGTTTTAATTATTCCATTTTCCGAGCGTTTCCGATCCACTCGGCGAGCTTGTTCAAGTCGAATCTACAATTATCTTGTCATTTGTATTATTCGTTTTTTTTTCTCGACTTCATTTTATTTTCAATACTTTTTTTTTGTTTTTTGTTTTTTTTTTTATATATTTTCAATATTTTTTTTTAATGTTTACTTCTATTTTCTTAAGCGAAGGAGTTTGAAGATAAATTATTTTGTGAAAACTTTTCACTGTGTTGTTTTTTCCAACATTCACTTTTTTCTGGACTTCATTTTATTTTCGATGCGCTACATAATTTTCCAGTGGGGAGTTTTTTCTTCAATGTTTTTTCAAAACGTTTTTTTTTTCTTTATTTTGTTATTCGGCTGCGCTGAACTCGCAAATTTTCTTTTATCTTCATTTTCTATTTTTATTTATTTTCGTTTTTTTCGTTTTATTTTCCTATGAATTTTTTTCAATTATCGTCAGGATTAACCTTTCTGGCTGGATTTGCTTAAAAGTTTAAACTGCGGTGGTAAATATCAAATCGATTTCGTGTTAAAAATAGTGAAAAAAATCGGATTTCGTTTCGACGAGTTTTCGGGGCGTCAGAAAATTTGATTTTTTGATTTTTTTTTTACAATGTCCTCGATAAATTGAGCTTGATTCACGAATAAATAGAAAAAATTTCAAATATTCAACGCTCATTTGAGGGAAGGATGACGGAATGAGGAAAAACGACGAATCGTTGTAACGAATCGAGAATTTTTGTGAGCCGAGATTCAAAGAGCTTTTTTATGAGTGAAAAACGTAGAATTCTTGGCATTAACGCGAACGAGTCAATTGATTGGCTGGGAATGCGCTCGTTCGTAAATATTGCGGATTAATGCTCGCATTCGAGAGGCGAATAAAACTGAATTGGACGGCTGACGAGAACCGAGCGCGTTTGATTTGAGAATAGTTTGCTCCAGTAAGAAAAAGGCTCGCGAGCCCACAAAATTATTGGCACCCCATCAAAGAGCGAAGAACTTTGCGTTTTGCAAGTGGAAAAATAAGCGGAGAGGGCTCGAGCAAAAAATCAATGAAAATGGAGCCTCCAAAAATCAGAGCCCACGAAACAGAGCGGAATGGAAACTCTCCGATTTTTATGGCCCTCAGAAA
Source organism: Venturia canescens (assembly GCF_019457755.1). NCBI lineage: Eukaryota > Metazoa > Arthropoda > Insecta > Hymenoptera > Ichneumonidae > Venturia > Venturia canescens. Next base: position 8,160,447 of record NC_057421.1, on the reverse strand, counting down.
TGTCGGGTCACGTAGAAAACTCGCGTTGGCTCGAACATTCGATAAGAAAAAACTGATAAAGCTGGCTTGACCCCCCCCCCCCCCACCCCACAAAGCAATCTTTCACCGTTCGCTTTTCTTTCCTCTCCCAAATAATTTCCATCTCATTTTCACGAGGAAAACTGAGCCACCGAGATGTAGGAAGTCCGAGAGGTCCCGCGACGGTTATCACCGACTCGTTAAACGATAACGCTCCACTCCGAAGGGGCGAATGAACTCTCAGATGCCCCAACGCCATCACCATGTGCACCAATACATTTTATCTTCGATCAACAGGTTTGCGATTATTGCGATCCATCGAATCCGGAGAAAAACCATCCGCCCGAACATGCCGTCGATGGGATGGAAACCTGGTGGCAATCCCCGCCCTTGTCACGTTCCATGAAGTACAACGAGGTCAACCTCACCATCGACCTGGAACAGGTGAAATCATCTTTACTTTTTCATAGATTTTCATTCAATTATACTCGCGGAGGATTGCATGAATAAAGGTCCGAGCTAAAGTTCCAATGGACGAAAAGAAATATCGAGCTGAGAAGTTAAAAGCTGAGTTTGTTGCACGAAAATCTGTGCATACAATTTTTTAATATTTTCGACTGAAAAAAATGATTTTTTTTTTTTTTTTTTAGTATTTTTAGTTTAACCGGTTGACTGGTATTGGATCATACATGTACAAAAAAAAGTCGGGCCCATTCTGACTTTGTACCATATGTGTACATATTGAAATAACTTTTTCAATTTTCAACCGATTTGGACAAAAATTGGTATACAGTGGTTTTTTGGGTCGCTGAGTCGATTTTTGAACTTAATTTTGAACTTGGAAATGGGGAAAATCGAAGGTTGAGGGTGAAATTTTTCGTTTTTTCAATGGATTTTCATGCTATATGACATGAAAATTTTTAGTTTTTTATCACACTCGAATTTTTCATCGAAATCAAACAAAATTCGCTACCCCCGAAAAATGTGAAAAATAAGGGTTCAGGGTGAAATTTGTTAATTTTTCACTGCGAAAATTTCATGCTTTATCACATGAAAATGGGATCAGCAAGCTTGAAAACCCTCAGAAATAAATTATTGTGATTTTTGGTAACATATTGGCTCGTACCAGTTTTGGGACAAAAACTGGAAAAAAGCTCACCAGTCAACCGGTTAATCTAGTTTTAGAGAGTGAGAGAACTCGCTTTTTCGTTATTCACAAATACGAAATATTCTTTATCGGGGTCGTGGGTGACTTCCTGAGCAGAAGGGAAACGAATTATCTTTTCGAAGAAATTATCAGAACGAGATGTGCTCGTATATCTGGCTTTCCTGTACCCTCGTATTCGAATCGTTACCACATTTTTTTTCTGCGGAATAGTTTCTCGGACTGCAGTATACTCGATAACACGAATCGGGTCGTAAACAGCTTTGCTGTTCTCGCACTGTGGCTGAATAATTATAAAATGAATGATTTCGGTTGTTCCAGTATCGAGAAAATTACTGGATAAATTCGTTTCATTGAAGTCCATTTTTTTCACGAATTCGTTACACTCGTTTTTCAATTTCAATTACGAGTGCACTTATTTTCAATGTTTTTTCTCAATAAATCAATTTTTGGATACAAAAGGCAAAAAAATATTTTTTCTTTTCACGAAAGAAACCAAAATTTCAATCATTCGCGTCCATTTGCTTTATAAATTTTCATGTGCTAGTCCCAAGTTGACGAATTTCGAAATGATTTTTTCGTTAAATGAATTCTCAATTCCGTAAAATATTGAGGCCTTACACGCGTTCAGCAGTGCGTAAAACGTGTTAAAATAAAAACATTTTTTAGAAGAGATAGCAAGAGAAATAAATAAAAATAATTTTCACACGTCGTTTATTCGTATTTAAACTTTGTAAAAAAGTTTATTTCACTTTTTTTCTCTAAAATTACAACATAAAAAATCGCGTTTCCTGAAGCACTGTGAAAAAAAGTTGCTCCACGGTCTGCATAATTTCTTCTTGAAATGTTGACAGATCTGCAAAACGTAAAAAAGTTCTTGGAAAATAAAGTTGTAGTCATAGTCTGTCGGGCCGGATTTTTGAAATTCGAAAAATTCAGCAATTTACGGAATAAGTTTTAAAAAAGTGTGCACTTCGTGTCATAATTATCCTTAAAAAAAATTTTAATTTAAAAAAAATGGATCAAGAAATATTAAAAACTGTACGAGTTATCACGCAGACCGTGTCGGAAAAAGTAGTTTTGAGAAAAACGCATTTAAAGTTTCAACTGCGCATCCAGCCTTCTCCTTAAGCAGTCACGTTTTCCACAATAACTTTCGATCTACAGGGAATTTTTACAATCGACTTTCACAGAAATACGCCCAAAACTATAGAGAATAGTAATCCCCAAAAAAATCGATTCTTTGAAAATTCTGGATTTTTTATTAAATTGATTAATTGATTAATTGATTAAATGAATAAATTGATTAAAAATAATTTTTTCGATGTTTTCTCGATTCACCGGAGCCTGTCGAAATGTCGAGTCTGAAGAAGCCTCGGTGCATGAGCGTTTTATGATATTTTCAGTAGCGCGACGTACCTCCGCATTGACAAAGGACCGAGTGTATTCGTGGAAGCCCTAAACTGCGGGGGTCACGTTTATTCCGTTCTTTTCATAAGCGTTACGAGGCTGCTATGGGGCCACATGTGTTTAGATGTTTCAACGGAGATGAGACGGCGAGAAAGGCTCTCACGCGTAGGTTCGTGGCAGTTGGACGAAGACGAGAGTCTCGTATTTTAAGCACATCTGGCGCTCAGAGCCTTTTTCGAGGGGATTTTTCTTCGTTCACTCAAGATCCCGCAACATTGAGATTCGTCGTTAGGAATTAAAAAAAAACGTTGAGGAGATTTTGATCCGTAAAAATGAGAGAAAAACATAAAAACGAGATTTTTCGTGTATTTTAACGATTTTTTGGCGAATGATTTTTTTCAGGAATTTCACGTCGCGTATGTTTACATCCGTATGGGAAATTCGCCTCGCCCAGGCCTGTGGATCCTCGAGAAATCGAAAGATTACGGAAAAACTTGGTCACCGTGGCAATACTTTTCGGATTCTTCGAGCGATTGTCTAACCTACTTTGGGATCGACAGTCACGCGCCGATAACCCGAGACGACAGCGTCATCTGCACGACGGAATACTCGAAAATCGTGCCCCTCGAAGGTGGCGAAATACCTATTTCCATTCTCAACAATCGACCATCCGCCAAGCACTATTTCAATTCGACGCTCCTGCAAGAATGGACGAGAGCGACCAACGTCCGATTTCGATTTTTGAGGACGAAAAATCTGCTCGGACATTTGATGTCAGTTGCGAGACAAGATCCGACTGTTACGCGACGTGTGCGTATGATTTTATTTCATCCCCCTTTTTTTTATTTCACAATCCTCTGTCTTGGGATCGACGGAGGCGAGGGACTTGCTTAAACTTTTCTAAAGTCGTCCAAATTTTCAATGTTTTTCATCGATTTTTGCTTCCTCATAAAGGAAGCTACGTGAGGATGATTTTTTTCTTTTTTTTCCAGTTTTCAATGTCAATGTGCTCAAAATGTCCAAAAACATCGGAAAATCATATCTAGAAAAAAATGTCCAGATGTGTGTGTGTGTGTGTGTGTGTGCGTGCGTGTGTGTGTGTGTGTGTGTGTGTGTGTGTGTGTGTGTGTGTGTGTGTGTGTGTGTGTGTGTGTGTGTGTGTGTCATGGCACTGCAAAATTCAAACGCTTATAACTCGAAAACGATTTGAGATACAGCACTACCGTTTTGAATAATTGTTAATCTGATGAAGCTCTTCATTCTCTGATAATTTTGTAAGAATTTGTAAAAAAATACGAATCCTACGACGTTTTGAAATTTAAAAAAAAGAGTTTCGACGCTCTAACTTCCGGAAATTTTGAGATTTATTAGTATTTACTTTTTTTTTTTTTATAAATAGATTTTTTTATAAATTCTATGATTTTTTGAATTTTACGAAAATATGAGTTTTTTGAAAAATCCGCTTTAATTTTTGGAAATTAATTTGGAAAAGTTAAAAGTCGATAAATAAGTTGAAATTTTATTTAAAAAAAAATTAAAAGTAACAAATTGCTTTCTCAAGTTTTTAAAGCTTCCTCTATGAGGAAGCCAAAATGAAAAATATAGCACTTCGTAAAGCAAGCTTTGAGCATCGCGCATCTTGAGCATCTTGAGGAAGCAATTTGCAAATTTCAATTTCCAGCTGTTGTTTTTACGATTTTTCGTAAAATTTTGAAATATTCTTGGTGATTGGACGATCTGCGGATTAAAAAACGCGAATCGAGTCGCACGTATACACGCTTCCATAATCATTGAAGCGTCGAATCAAATTTTGACCCATTTCACGATGATTATATCCATAAACCGTCAAAATTTATCTTCCCCGTTTAAGCAGAAGAAAGCGACGGAGTTTATCGCCGTCCTATGCTCGCGAAAGCACGATAAACTTTACGACCTCTTAGCTCGCGCTTTCATAAGACTCCAATGAATTCGAGGCTTTCATCATTCGAAAGCTCCAGTCGTGCACGTAATTCTTCAAATATTTCTGCGGCTCCAATCGCTTTGAAAATTATTTCGAGCGCTTTATCACGTGGAAAATTCAATCCCATCTTTTTTCTCGACTTACAAACGTAATCTTCAAAGAAAATATCGGACTTTGATTTGTTAGAGGGAAATAAAGGTACAGAAACGTCATTAGCGCTCAGGAACAACCCGAAATCCATGGATTTCCATTGCAATCTAAAATTGAGAGTACCAATTGTGAGTTCTGTGGCCCCTTTACGAATGCAGTTCTGCTCCACCGAAAAAAGAAAATTCCACGGCCTTAAACCCCTCGTCGCTCCTTCACATGTGTTTTCCGGATTCCCAGCACAAGCTTCGGTCCACTAGCTTTGATGTTCCTTCGAGACTCTCAGAGTACCGTCGGTTGTAGCGACTTCTTTTTATGATTAATCGGAGTCTTAAGGGGTCTACCCGAATTAGAAATTTTAAGAAATTGATTTTTTTTATTGCATTTTTCGAAACTTTACATATTTCAAAGTGTATCGTACTAAAATCGTTGATAAAAAACGATGAAAAACGTGCTTTTTCGTTGTTTTTGAAAAAATGGCGGCATTTTGTCATTTTTGAAGAAATCAGAAATCAGTTCCGAAGTCCGAATCAGCTCGAAAACTCGACGGTCACCCCTCCGACTACTGGGTTTGCCTGTACCGGCAAAGCCAGATGCCTGGAACGCGTCCGTCGCTGCTCGACATTCGGAGCAAAATTCGATAATTTCGATGATTTTGTTTTCAGTATTTTTACTCGATAAAAGACATCAGCATCGGTGGTCGCTGCATGTGCAATGGCCACGCTGATACCTGTGACATTCTAGACCCGTCTGAGCCAAAGAAACTCGTTTGTCGATGTCAGCACAACACTTACGGACCTCAATGTGCATCCTGCCGCCCGGGATTCCAGCAGAAAAAGTGGCAGCAGTCCACGACCTTCAAGAAGTTCACTTGCGAGCGTGAGTATGAATATTTGTAGACGGATCGAGCCGAGGAATCTTCCTCCAATTTAGTTCGACAAGGAAATTGAATTTTTTCAATTTTTTGACGCAGCTTGCAACTGTTTCGGCCACTCGAGCGAGTGCGTATACGATCCGAAGATCGACGAGGACCATTTGTCTCTTGATATCCATGGCAATTACGAGGGCGGTGGAATCTGCCAAAATTGTACACACAACACCGAAGGAATCAACTGCAATCGTTGCAAACCTCGGTTCTACAGACCTCGAGACAAACCGCTCAATGCCACGGACGTTTGTCAACGTGAGTACAAGCATCGTCGCTTCCTTCCTAATCATTTCGTTCATGAATTTTTTTCAAAAGAAGTCACGAGAAACTGTAGGCGATCAAAGTTTCATAAAACTGATTGCAGTATTTCCGCTATAATCGCCAATGAGAATTCGTCGTTGACAACTTTGTTACTTGACGCGAGCAGTTGGTTTCTAATTCGAGAGTAAAAAAAAAATTGTTGATTCCACAGCAATTGATGTTATAGGAAGAATTTTCTTTATTCAACTGCAATGTTAAAGAGAGAGAATGAATCTGCGGTTTGACTTGAAACTATTTCATTCGTTTAATCGTTTTTAAGGCCTTGTTATGGGGGGAAAAATCGAAATTTTTTTATCACATATTCTTCAAGTACAATGCTGAAGAATATTCTCACCAAATTTCATAAAGGTCGGAGCATTAGATTCGTAGCTCTGGGTATTTCAGTCGACCGCTCGGTGCACGCGGTCCTCTAATACTTGAATCTTTAAATACACGATTATCTCAGAATCGTCTTTTTGGAAAAATACCTTTGCGGTGGACACGATTACTGAAAAACTATTAATCCGATCCATGCGAAATTGAAACCACTTATTTATCATAATAATAGCTAGAGCCTGGACGAAGGATTTCGTATTTCGTTGGAAAACAAAAAATTGTAACAAAAAAATCGAAAATTTAGCACCTGAAAAAACGAATTTTTTGTTAAAACAGGCGCCATTTTTGTTTAAATTAAAGTTTTTAAAAATCCTTCGTCCAGGCCCGAGCTATTATTATAATAAATAAGTGGTATAAATTTCGTATGGATTGGATTAAGGTATTCCTTTCACGAACCCGAAATCCCTAAAAAAAACTGATTTTAATTTACAGTAAAGTACAACTGCATCCAAATAGATTGGCGAAATTTCAGGTCAGGTTATCGATCATTTAATGAAGAATTAAAATGTTAAAAGTCGTAAAATAATTCGTACACCGAATAACTCTAAATTTCTGATATAAACTGTCTCACGGATAGAAAAAAATGTAAGGAATCCATAGCAACGATAAAATAAAATAACGAATGTTTAAAAAAGATATCAACGATAGAAGTTGGAAAAATGGCAGAAGCCAACTTCTCAGAGGTTAGGAATCAGTCCAAATTTCGAGAGCGCTAGTTTGCGACACCAAAAACTACGGCCCTGCGAAAGGAATACCTTAACAATTTTTTAGTTATCATGTCGACCGTAACTGCTGCTCAAAAAAAGGTGCTACTTGATCACAGCTGGAGTTGCGCCACTTTGAGAAATTTTTTGATGAAAAAAAATGTACAAGTACACGAACTAATAAATGTCGCTCTCAGTTTTTCAATAAACATTTATTTTCTAGTCGAAAAAAAATCAAGAAAATCCCGTTTTTTCAACAGCAAGTGTATATAAGGCCTTAAGGAGGGTGGATCGCGCGACACAATGTTGCCATGCTAAACCATGTTGAAAATATGAAGAATTTCAAAATTATAAGAATTTAATAAAATTTGGTTAATTTATTCTTTAAAAATATATAAGGCAATATCAATTTTTTTAGATTTTCTCTCGAATAATCGAACACTAAAGTTCACGTCTATAAGCATAGAGTTTACATGGTTCCATGACTGTAAATCACACGACAAAAAATCACACTGTCAAAATATCACATCGATAAAAAAACACACGACAAAATATTACACAGACAGTGTATCACCATTCAATTATTTGAGCGCGCGCGCACACATACACACACGCACACTCACACGCGCGTGGTTTCAAACAAACCCAAACATCCCCACACAAACAAACCTAAACAAACATAGAAATACAGAATTGAGCTTCGATTAATTCGTGATATATTCGTGATTTGCCTTCATATACTATCGATGTGATGTCTTGTCACAGTTATTTTCGGTCTTGTGAGATTTTGTGTGCGTGATTTTTTAACGTGATATTTAGACGTGCTACCAGTTTACATACATTCAATTATACATCTCGTCCATAAGAGCTTCGATTTAACGCTCAATTATTCGATAACCACGTGGTAAAAAAATTTGAAAAAAAAAATTGTATTTGTATGCTCGATGCCAAAGAATGTTACCACGAAATTTGATCAAATTCAGATTATTTTGATTTCGTGATCCACCCTCCTTGAGCCCCGTAACGCCACATTTCGTTGTTCCAATAACTTTTTGTTTTTCCCAGCGCGGCGTTCTACGTCGGTAAAAATGTAAAAAAAAAAAAAAAAAAACTCGTAAACCATTGTGTTTCAGCTTGCAACTGCAACTATTCAAATTCGACGGGTAACTGTGCGGATTTGACGGGAAGATGCGAGTGTCGTTCGGAGTTTACGCCGCCGAATTGCGACACGTGTAACTACGGTTATTTCGGTTACCCGAACTGTCGTCCCTGCGAGTGTTTCCTGAACGGCACCTCGGGTTACCATTGCGAGGCGAAGCAGGGTTCGTGTCCCTGCAAGTCGAATTACGCCGGTCACTATTGCAACTTGTGTGCCGAGGGTTATTACAATTTCCCGGATTGTTTGGCCTGCGCTTGCGCGGAAATCGGTTCGAGGAGCGACGTGTGCGACGTGGTAAGCGGGAATTGCACGTGCAAGAATAACTTCGGCGGTCGAAGCTGCGAGACTTGCGAGCACGGTTACTACGGCTACCCGACGTGCACCTTCTGCAACTGCGACGCCCGGGGAACCGAGAAGGAGGTTTGCAACAAGGAAAGTGGAAGGTGCTTGTGCAAGGAGGGTTACGGAGGGGCGAGGTGCGACCAATGCGTCAGCGGATATTACGGATACCCGAACTGTCGTCCCTGCAACTGCAGCTCGATCGGCTCCTCCCTGGTCAGCTGTGATTCGTCGGGCAAATGTTCGTGTCTGGACAACTTCGCGGGGCGTACGTGCGACCAGTGCAGTCCAGGGTACTACAAGTACCCGGAGTGCATAGCCTGCGACTGCGACAGCCACGGCTCGATCGGAGTGTCGTGCGACTCCGAGGGGGAATGCCAGTGTCACGAGAACTTCGACGGTCCGCGCTGCGACCAGTGTACGGAAGGATTTTACAATTTCCCACGGTGCGAAGGCTGCAACTGCGACCCGGCCGGGGTCGTGAGGTCTTTCACCGGGTGCGGTTCCCTGCCGGCGGGCGAGCTGTGCCAGTGCAAGGACCGGGTCGAGGGTCGAATCTGCAACGAGTGCAAGCCCCTCTACTGGAATCTTGTGGCCTCGAATCCGGAGGGGTGCGAGAGCTGCCGATGCCACATACCCGGGGTGATCGGTAACATCGGGGAATGCGAGCCGAAGAGCGGCCAGTGCATCTGCAAGCCGGGCTCGACGAGTCGGGACTGCTCGCAGTGCGTCGACGGGACGTACAACCTCCGGGAGTCGAATTTATTCGGATGCGACGATTGCGGCTGCGACATCGGGGGCTCGGTGAGCAGCATTTGCAACAAGGAAACCGGCCAGTGCGTCTGCCAGCCCAGGGTCACCGGGGCCGACTGCAAGCAGCCTCTGCAGGCTCATTACTTCCCGACGCTTCATCAATTCCGCTACGAAGTCGAAGACGGCCGGACGCCGTCGAACGGCGCCGTTCGCTACGGCTACGACGAGGAGCACTTCCCGGATTACAGCTGGAAAGGCTACGCCGTGTTCAACATTCTCCAGGACGAAATAATCCAAAAAGTTTTGGTCCAACAGTCCTCTCTTTACCGAATGGTCCTGAGGTTCGTCAACCGCAACGGGGAGCCGGTCATCGGCAAGATCGTCATAACGCCCGACAACCCGAACGAGTCCGAGCAGTCTTCCGACGTCCAATTCAAGCCGAGCGTCGAACCCGCCTTCGTGACCGTCGCCGGCGTCCACGGCAATTCGCCGACCCCGTTCGTCATGAATCCCGGCTACTGGACGATCAGCATCGCGACCGACAAGAGCCTCTTCCTCGATTACTTCGTGCTCCTTCCTTCCGAATATTACGAGGCGACGCTCCTCACTCAGGACGTCAACGTGCCCTGTCAGATCGGCTACAAAGGTCTCTGTCGCCACTTCGGATATCCGAGTCTCGAGCCGTTCGACTCCGTTCGCGGTACGGGGGGCTTCGTCGACGAGAACGGCGTCCGAATACCCCTCAACGAGTACTTGACCGACCGGCCGGTTTTGGCCGAAGTCGGAGTCGAGGAAATTCCGCTTATAAACAGGGCCCAGGAGGAGATACACTTCGAACTGAGGATCGCGAAGCCAGGCTTCCACGTGCTCGTCATAACTTATTTGACGGCGTCGAACGAGGACGTGACCTCGACCCTCCTCGTGGAGGCGAACACCTCCGGGAAAGGGAGAGCGACTCTGTACCCGTGCAAATACACGAGCATCTGCAGACAAGTGGTGACCGATCGATACGGCAAGATCGCGGTGTTGAATTTCCCCTCGAATTACGTCAGTCTCGTGCTGACCGGGGAGCCCGATTCGAACGTCGCGATCGATTCGATAGTCGCGATCCCTTACGAGGATTGGTCCCTCGATTACATCCAGCCGAAGTCGGTCTGCGTCCGTAAGGACGGCAAATGCGTCCAGGGGATGTTCCCCGACGCCGGGGACCCTAAGAAAGTCGAATTCGCCACGGGGAACGAGGAGCTCGACAGCGGCTTCCGGCCAGCGGGTATCTACGACAACGCGACGAAGCTCGTCCACCTGAAGGACGAGGACGCGCTCGTCGACATAAGGACGACGGTTCCCCAGCCCGGGGAATACGTCTTCGTCGTCCTTTACTACCAACCGGATCACCCGGGCTTCGAGCTCGAGGTTTTGCTCCAGAACGGTAAATTCTACGAAGCGAAATTGCCCCTCGGGCACTGTCCGAGCAACAGCGGGTGTCGCGCGACTCTGACCCAGGCCGATGGCAACGAGAGGTTCCAGCTCGTTGAGAACGTCGTTTTGAGCTTCAAAGCCGCCCCCGGTGCGAGCGTCTGGCTCCACTACATTCTCATCGTGCCCGCGGATCAGTACAACGCCAAAGTGCTAAAGAAGATTCAGTTCGATCAAACGAAGGACTTCATAAAGCGCTGCGGCAACAATCACTTCCATTTGAACGTCACGGACGAAGGTTTCTGCAAAGATTCTGTCTTCTCTCTGACGACTCACTACAACAACGGGGCTCTGCCGTGCCACTGCATCCGCGAGGGGACCAAGAGCTTCGAGTGCGCCAAGTTCGGGGGCCAATGTCCCTGCAAGGACAACATCATTGGGAGGAGATGCGAGATCTGTAAAACCGGATTTTACGGATACCCGAACTGCAAGCCTTGCGACTGTCCGAGCACCGCGATCTGCGAGCCGGAAACGGGCGAGTGCATTTGTCCGGAGAGGGTCGTCGGGGAGCTCTGCGACCAGTGCGAGATCGGCACGTACGGTTTCCACCCGATAATCGGTTGCGAGGAGTGCGACTGTTCCCCGCTGGGTGTCCTCGACGGGGATCTCCAGTGCGATTTGTTCGCCGGCAATTGCACTTGTAAGAGAAACGTCGTAGGCCGTAAATGCGACAAGTGTCAAGCCGGCTTCTCCCAGTTCCCGCACTGCGAGAAGTGCGACTGCGACGTCCGCGGTACCACGAAAGACATCTGCGATCAGTACACCGCCGAGTGCTACTGCAAATCGAACGTCCAGGGCTCCGCCTGTGACGTTTGCAAAGAAGGGACCTTCAACATCCAAGCGGACAACTCCGAGGGCTGCTCCAAGTGTTTCTGCTTCGGCAAAACGAGCCGTTGCTCATCTGCCAATCTCTACAAAACATTCACCAACAATATGATCGACTGGGACGTTGTTATCGTCGACGAAAAGACCCCTGGCAACGTCACCGTCCTCAACGTCGAGCCTCAGGACATCAACGACACCACGACCATCGTCGGCCTCACGAGCCCGGAGACCTTTTCCAACATAGTTTATTTCTCCGCTCCTGGTAATTACCTCGGTAAAAAATTGACCTCTTACGGCGGCCTGTTGAACTACACGGTCCACTACACGACCGGGCCCTTCGGCGAGGCTGTTCCAGGCGCCGACGTTGTTCTCTACGGCGCCGGCGCCTTCCTCCTCCATTATTGCGACGAGCAACCGCCCTCTTCCACTCGCTTCCACGCCTCCTTCAAACTCGTTGAGAGCAACTTCCTCACATCGACGAATTTGCCGGTCAGCCGGGAGCAACTGCTCACCGTTCTCGAGGACCTTCAAGGCATTTACATCAGAGCGACCTACTGGAAGCCCAGCGTCCAAGCCATGATTTCTGACGTCACACTCGACGAGGCTACCGACCTTTACAGCTACAATAGCGCCCCCGTCAGCAGCGTCGAACACTGCCAATGTCCACCCAACTATCAGGGATTGTCTTGCGAAGAATGCGCGCCTGGTTACTATCGCGTCGATTCTGGACCCTCCGGAGGCTACTGCGTCAAGTGTCAGTGCAACGGACACGCCGAAACTTGCGACGTCAAGACCGGAGTTTGCCACGTAAGAGCACTCACAATTTTTCTGTGGTTATTGCCAAACTTGCAGATTACTACACGGAGATACTTTTATAGCAAAAATTACTATGTTTTTATAGTAACGTCGGACCACATCGATATTAAAATAATAATCGCTACAGAGTGGGTCAAATAATGCAAAAGTTTGGGGAACCATTGCCACAGTTCATAGTAAATAACGCGCTGTACTATATCAAAAATTAACACCGAGCGAATTTTCATCAAAAACATAGTAAATAATTAAATGATTTGATGAAAATTTAGAAGATAACGTAGCAGTCGTTTCTCTGTGCTATACGAAAAATTGCATAGTTTGCACAGAGGCGTTGCTCCGTATAAACATGAAAATTAACCAGTGGCACATGGTAAAATTTCAAGCAATTTGTCCAGTCCGATTCACCAATTTTTAACATTTCGCCAAAGACACGAGTGACGTTCGGATATCGACAAATCGTTCGATGTAAGAATGTCGCGGATCTAAATTTTGCCTGTCGTACACAGTAAAATTTGAGAGAACTGCTTTCGGCATCAAAATTACTATGCACTTTGGTGAAATGTAATAGAATCGCGATATAGAACAGCGCTGCTATAAAACATAGAAAATTTTTCTAGTAAATTCATCCGAAATATTCGTATAAAAGTCTTTCCGTATATCGACGATCAACAGGAGTTAGGAAAAAGGCAAAGTTGGCCAAGAGAAATCATGAAAATCTAAATGAATCACTCTTTCTCCCAGCGAGTGATTAAATTCGAAAATAATTGAAGATATTTTTTCAACTTTACAGAGACAAACAATAATTCCAATGAAAAAGACTGATTGAGGTTAAATTATTGAAGATTGCGAGCATTTTCGACTCTTTTTCGACCAAAGTACAAAATTTCAATAACTCAATTTTAGTTTAGTTACTACAAAAGGTAAAGAGTACAATATCAGTAAAAAAAAATATAGAAAAAAAAGAAAATTCAGTAGCCAAAAAAAAGTCAAGGCCAAAAGAGTTGAACTCCAGTCAATACTTTTGCAACAAGTTAACAAATAGTTTATTTAAAATGGTTACGAATTCGAGGCTTAATTGCCTCGAGAACAATCGTCATTTCGTCAAAGACTGCCAATTTTCGGTTAGTCCCTTTTTTTATTTAACGTTGAGAATGCTTGCTGATGATTGCGTTATTTAATGCGTGCAAATCCGGGCGCAACGAGTCTCAAATTAACATTCCCTTGAAACGTTATCCCAGAAAAGCTGCAACGAGAGAAAAAACCGGTACGAAATTCCTTGAGCAACTGAAACATAAGACTATATTCAGGAAATAGTAATTTTAGACATAGAAAAAACGAGAATTCGGTCACAGCGTCAAAACTGATGAATTTGTTGTGCCTTTTGTTTGCAGGACTGCAAGAACGGCACAACGGGAGATCACTGCGAGTACTGCGAGGAAGGATACTACGGGAACGCGACGGGTGGAACCCCCTCGGACTGTTTGATATGCGCGTGCCCACTGCCAATAGCGTCGAACAATTTCGCGAATAGTTGCGAGGTGAACGAGGACGGTGACAAGATAAGTTGCGATTGTAAGCCGGGGTATTACGGTGCGCGGTGCGAGTCGTGTGCGGCAGGTTACTTCGGAAGGCCGGAGGTCGAGGGGGCTTATTGTCAGTCGTGCGAGTGTTCAGGGAACATCGATACGAACGAGATCGACGCGTGCGATTCGATAACGGGCCAGTGTCTGCGCTGTTTGAACAACACTTACGGAGAGGCTTGCAATTTGTGCGCCCCCGGTTACTTCGGGGACGCCGTGGGCCGCAAAGACTGTCAGAGTTGTTTGTGCGATCAATGCGGAATGGAAAAGTGCGACAGTTACAACGGGATTTGCGAGTGCAAGAGGAACGTAATCGGCGAAAAGTGCGACACCTGCGAGGTCAACCATTTCGGGTTTTCCACTTGCAACGGGTGCGAAGCCTGCGACTGCGGCTTGGCTTCGGACAGCTCACAGTGCGACGAGGCGACCGGACAGTGCAGGTGCAAGCCCGGGGTGACCGGACGCAAATGCGACCGCTGCATCGCCGGCTACTGGAACTACGGACCGGAAGGGTGCATCTCCTGCGGCTGCAACACCGGCTACTCGATCGGTGCCTCGTGCAACACGACGACGGGCCAGTGCTCCTGCTTGCCCGGGGTTATCGGGGAAAAATGCGACCACTGTCCGCACCGGTGGGTTCTGAAGGAAGGCGACGGTTGCTACGAGTGCGACTCCTGCATCGACAACCTCCTCGACGTCACCGTCGAACTCGACGCTCTCCTGACGCCGGTTTTGAAGGAATTCGAAACCCAAGCCGAGAGCCACTTCACCAACCAACGACTCAGGTTCATCAATGAGACGGTGAAGAAATTGGAGCCGGAAGTGCAGTCTCTCGATCCAACGAGAATCGACTTCGTGCCGCTGCAACGGGAAATCGCGCGGTTGGAACAGGACGTCACGAACCAACGACGACAGATCGAATACATGGCGGAGGACAGCACCACTTGGAAAAAGGGGGCTGAAAACACTCTGCGGGACATGAACGCTCTGGAAACGGAGGTTCTCGGAGAGATTGAACTCGTCGAAAAGATCGTCGGGGAAGTTCAGTCGCTCGCTTTCAACGTGGAAAGCGGTACCGGGGCTAAACTGGACTCAGCGCTCGAGGAAGCCGAGGAAATACTGAAGCAGATCAAGGACGTTTCTTTCACCAAGTTCCGGGACGCCGCCAACGACAAAGCCGGCCAAGCGAACATCCTCGTGTCCGAAATGATCGACTACAGTTTTCCCGTGAGCAATTTGAGCTCGACGAGCGACCATCTCGCCGAAAAGGTGAAAAACTTCACTGCCAAAGTCGACGACCTTCTCAAACTCGCCGACAGAGCTGACAAATTGGCTGCCACGGCGAACGACCTCATCAGCGAAACGAAGAGAGCCGGCCAAGTCAGCAACTTTGACCTGGTGAAAAACTTCACCGGGGAAGCCCGCGAAGACATCGCCGCTGGCGCCGAACTCAACAGCAACGCAACTTTCTATCTCCACGAAGCCGACCATCGAATCGACGACTTGAAACACAACGAGATCGATACCGCCGCCGAAAAACTCCGAGGAACCATCGAGCGCAACGACCAGCAGCTCTACGACATGGACGCCCTCGCCCTACGCGCCGAAAACCACGCCAGAAACCTCTACAATCTTTCTCTCGAGCTCGACAACGTCCTCACCGACACTCGCAACACCAGCGCCGTCCGGGCCGTCTCAGCCTATCGCGACATCGACGAAACCATTGGAGAGGCTCGCCAAGACGCCGCCGAAGCTCTTCAGGCTGCCAACAATGCCACGACCATGTCTCAAGGCGTTGGCAAAAGGACGAACGACGCTCGCACCAAGTCGATGAACCTTTTCCAAGAAGCGATCGATGCGCTCTCCAAAACCAATGGTAAATTGAAACAAGACCTTCGCGATGCCCAATACGACGTTTCCGAAATCACTAAACAGAACAAAAGAAACGAAGATGCTTTGGACGTGATCGATTTGAGAATACGAAATCTTCACAACGACCAATACGACGCTTCCGGGCTGGCGAATCGGAACCAAGGAAACGCCGACGGATCGTCATTGATCGATGAATTCACGAGGGAAGCTGCCGACTTGAACCATTCCGTAGGCGAAAAACTCGATAAATTGAATGGAATCGTTGAAAAAATACCGGAAAATCTCAAAGCCACGAAACAGTTGTCAAAGGACACGGCCGACGCGATAAGGGACGTGTCCCAGGGCCGAAAACAATTGGATTCTGTGAACAAAATCTTACCGAACATCGAAGACTTGCTGAAGAAACTGGGCGACAAGCAGAGAGGCATCGAGTCGAGGGGCAACGATTTGTCACAAAAGCTCGAAATGTTGAAGACCAAAGTTGCAAACGCAAGAGAATTGGCTGGCAGAGTTAAAACCGGTGTAACCTTCTACAGGAACACGACTCTCGAGCTCAAGAACCCGGAGAGTCTTCCGCTGCTGGCAACCTCCACGAAACTGTCGCTCTACTTCCGCACCAACAAAACGAACGGTTTCCTCCTCTACTTGGGTAACGAGGACAACACGAAAGTGCCACGAACCAAGACCCAGGACTACATGGCGCTGATGATCGAGAGCGGATTCCCCGTCCTGATAATGGACCTCGGTTCCGGTCCGGAGAAAGTGATAAGCAAAAAGTTCGTCTCGGACGACGTATGGCGTCAGATAATCGTCGATCGTACCGGCAAAAACGTCAAGTTCATCGTCCGGGAGGATCGTGGCGATGGTAAAGACCAGCTTTACGTAACGGAGCAGGTTATTTCCGGTAGTTACGCGATATTCAACCTGGACAAGGATCACTCGAAGCTCTTCGTCGGGGGTTATCCATCGTCCTTCCAAATCCAGGACGCGGTTACAGCTTCGTCGTTCGAGGGTGCGATGGAGGAGCTCGTCGTCGGTGACATTCCAGTTTCTTTCTGGAACTTCGTCCACGCTGAGAACAACGCTCCTGCAGGAGAACGCGACACCCTGTCGGACCTCGCGCCGCCGACTGGTTTCAGATTCGACAGGAATGGCTTCGCGATGATGAGCATGAAGACGGCCAAGGTCCAGTGGGACACTCTCAAGTTCCGCATTACTCTGAAATTCAAAACTTTCGCTGAAAACGGTTTGATTTATTTGATGAAACGTAAGAACCAATACCTGTCGATCGAGATGAACAGCGGCAGGGTGATCTATCAATTCGATCTCGGGGACGGCGAGATCGTTCTGAGGTCGGAAGACAAATACAACAACGGTGAATGGCACACGCTCGAAGCGAAGAGGCTCAAGACCGTCGGGGTGCTGGAAATCGACGGGGTCCTCGTTGCCAAAGCCGGAGGAAACGGCCGTGCCGAGAGCCACCGGGCATCCGATGCTTTCTACGTTGGCGGGCACGCGCCCGACGACCATATTCCAAGCACGGTGACGAGCTTAGGTTTCGACGGGTGCATCGACGACCTCGTGATTCTCGACACGTCGATAGACCTCAGTCGAAACCTCCATGCTCTCGGAGTCATGCCGGGTTGTCCCGTCAAATTCGCGAGCCTCGTGTCCTTCGACGTCGACAAGCCGGGTTACGTCAAGTGGAACAACATCACGGCGGACAACGTGCTTCAGATTAATTTGAAGTTCAAGACCAAAGCGAGCAACGGTCTCATATTCTACGCCACGAATCCCGATCAAACCGTCAACACTTTCCTTTCGCTCGTCGACGGTCGCCTCGTCTTCAAAAGCCAGGGCGAAGAGCTCCGGACGCAATCGAGTTCAGGGCGCGTCTTCAACGACGACGAATGGCACGTCGTGACCGCGACTCACGTCGATCAGTCGCTCCAGCTCGACATCGACGACACGGAGAATTACAACGCCGACATCGGCTCTTCCTTGTCGAGCGTCGTCGACGGCGTGCTCTACATCGGCGGCTTGCCTAATACTTTCGGCGCCGGAGCCGAAGTCTCCAAATCCACGATGCCCTTCGTCGGATGCATCGGCGATACGACCCTCAACGGTGCCATTATCAACTACGCCAGTACGAAAGAAAAACCAAACGCCTTCCTGGGCAAGTGCACCGGTGGAGAACAGTCGCCTTCGCCCCCTCTCGTTGAGCCGGTCATACCCAACTGGCCTCCGCCCCCCGTCACCGACGACTACGAAGTCGCCACTTCCGCCTCGAGCACTCTACAGAGCGTCATCGAAATCGACGAGGACGAGAACGAGGGAAACACGATGAGCGCTGGCAACGTCCCGCTCGAAGGTCGACCCCGCGAACCTCCGGTCACTGCTCCTTCTCCTGTCACCGAAAGACTTCCGGACCTGGAACCGATAACCACGGAGGAATCAATAACACCGCCACCGGACGTTGACCAGTGTCGCTTACCTTACAGCCCGGCTTACGACGACGAAACCGAGAACGCCTGGAGATTCGGAACCGTCAGGTACAGCAGACTCGAGTACCGAACCCTGCGAGGACGCTACAGGCACGACTACGATTTCCAGATCGACTTCAAGACCCTCGCCGACGACGGTATCATTTTTTACAGCGGTGATCTCAACCGTCAAGATTTAATAGCCGTTTACGTTCAGGACGGCCGAATCAATTACAAGTTCGATTGCGGCAGCGGACCGGCCGTTCTCACTGGTGAAAATAAAATCAACGACAATCAATGGCACACCGTTGTTTTCAAGAGAAAAGATAATTACGGCGAATTGCTCGTCGACGAGGAACCCATGATCACCGGTTACTCCCAAGGTCAATCCAAAATCATAAACGTCAATCCACCCTTCTACGTCGGCGGCGTTTTGGCTGAACTTTCCAACAACGTTATCGCCAACATTGGCCTCAACAAATCCTTCACCGGTTGCCTCGGCAATTTCATGATGAACGGACAACCCGTTGGCGAACCCGAAGACAAAGTCGGCGTCGTTCCCTGCTCCAAACGCGTCGAACCAGGACTCTTCTTCTACCCTGGCGATGGCACCAACTTGTTCAAGGCTGTTGATCGATTCAGCGTTAGACGCAGCGTCGACATCCAATTGGATATCAAACCTCGATCCACCTCCGGACATCTCTTGTCTATCCACGGCAGACGCGACTTCTTACTCCTCGAAATGGTCAATGGAACCATCAAGTTCCTCGTCCGGACTGCCAAGGGACCTATCGAAACTTCCTTCATACCGACCACTCTGCATTCTCTCTGCGATGGAAATTGGCACAATATCAGAGGTAAATCAACTTTTTATGGTTTTCTTCAGGCCTAAGTGGCCAAAAGTTTCTGACCATCGGAGTTTTGGCTCCGCGTTAAGTCTGCGTACATTTTTTTCCATTCAATTCTCAATGGAAACTGAAAAAAATTATTCGAAATTTTAGTTTTTCTTTTCATTTTTGAGAATCTCTTGGTTTTTCGTTTATCCATGAAATTCGAGCTGAAATTTGCATGATTCTAATTTGAAAAATCACTTTTTCTTTTGCAGCTATCAAACAGAGGAACGTCGTTTTATTATCGGTCGATCACAACTCCGCACCTCCCGGCATCGGAGGCAAAACTGTGGCGGATGTTTTGACCAAGCATCCGGTATTCATCGGTGGACATCCCTTGCTCAGCAAAAAGTTACGTGGTAGTACTTCTCACGCGCAATATGTCGGCTGTATCAGAAATATAGTGATAAACGGACAAACAATAAGCTTGGATCCCGAGAGAGCTTACGGAAAAGTATCGACGGGAGTGTGTCCGACGATTTAACAAAATTCACAGGGCTCATCTTAAGAATTAACAAATTTACCTCACTGTGAATTCATCCGAACTTTGCCCAATATTTTCTTCAATTTTTTGTATAAAGATTTTACATGAACCAAGTTTTTGAACAATAATAAACGACCGATTGCTAAAAAGAAACAGCGTTTTTAATATCCTGTTTGTTTCCTCGAAAAACTGCTCGAAATTTAGTATCTTTTATAATTTCAATATTCTCACAGAATCGGCGAAAAGTAAGTACATGACAAAAAATTTGACATCTATTGGTTTTATTATACATACAAAAGAAAAAACGTTTCCTCATCACATTCAAGCATTTCGCATTAGCATCCACGTAAGTATACAGATTCACTGAATTAAGATGAAAAATAATGAAATGAATAGAGTTCACTGGCGTGTAAGAAAAAGAAAGAAAAATATTCAAAAGATATCGGAGAGTTTGAAAAATCATGTATCAACGATGGAAAAAGCACACAGCTCAAGGCATTTACATCTAAAATCAACAAAAAAAAGAAACGGAGGAGAAAAAAAATATTAATCGATTACAAAACAGTTATAAAGTAGTTACGGCCATCGTAGCAAATATTTATAATACATGTAAATAGGTCGACGCACGAAATAAAAAAAAAAAAAAACTTTACGTTTCGAGCATATATTATGCTTGCAATGAGATTGTATTAAGATCAAAATACTTGGAGTAAAGTAGCATTAGTATGTAATGAATAAATCGTGGAAACCTCTTTTTTTTTTTTTTTTTCTTTCATTTTCGCTATTTTCTGTTTATCTTAATGCGTGGTATCACAGTCTTTTCGCTAACAATAATAAATCATATACGCATATATCTCATCATCATCGAAACAAATTTGGATCGAAAATTCGTTTTTTTTTATACTCCTCTCTCTCACACTCTTGCTCACCATTTCTTACTTATGTTTGTTTCTATTAAAAAAATATTTGTTCGTTTGTGTCTGTGTGTAGGACGTTCGTGTGAACGTTGGTTTGAATCGCTGGTTGAACTGTACTTGACAGCAAAAATTCATTTGTTTTTGAGCGATAACGTATCAAACGGTCGATTTTCATTTCATTAGTTATTATTATTTTTAAAGCATGATGCAATCACATTATCTCTCTTAAGCATTTTTGTTTGTTTAAACGCGAATAATTCAGTGGCATATTCATTGCACGAGTACTCATGAACTTTTAGATGAATTTCATCGGAGTGACTTGTAGCCAATAATTTTGTCTTTCGTACCCCAAAAATCACACTCTCGCTACTCACTTGTTTGTTTAAAAATATAAACAAATATTAAAAAAGAAAAACAAATGTTAAGAAAAATAAATGAAAAGAATAATATTTCTTTCGCTAATAAACCGGCCGCTGTTCATGATTCTAATATCTTTCTCATTGCACTTTTAACTACACCGCAAACTTCGTGCGTATATCCATAGTTTGCATATTGCATTTACAATGACAATGAACAGCTGCAAACGCTTAAAATAATGACTCTTACTATATTGCAGCTGTATCGACAAACGCTTGTAAGAAATTCACGCTGCAAAGTTATTGGTTTTTCACATATTTTTTTCCTTTTATCCTCTCAATTCGTTTGATTTTCGACTTTTCATTCTCACCGCCTGTGTTTATTACTCGATACCGTGAGCAAATATCATAACTAAACCTGGCTCAACCATCATGTCTTCAGGCATGTGCGAGTTGTCACAGTATAACACTAGAACCGCTTGTTTACCCGGAACACGTTTGCATATATAATTCTCGTACTGTCGTCTCAAGTTTTGTCGTTTCTCCAATGAACTCAAACCCGGTGGCCATTTTCGTTCGTGACAATTTTCCATTAACTCGTCGATCACGTGGATTGGACAGTTGTGCTCGGACAGCGTTCTCTTTATCATTGTCTGGTTAAATGGAAATAAGAATGTTATGTTATTCGATCGAAATGATTATCGCAAACACAAAAGTTCAAAAGAAGAATGAGATTCATAATTTTGAATGATACCTGTAGAAGTTCATCCGGAGTAGAGATCATTCCTCCCCATCGAGTGACTCTGGCTCTAGGTAAAGTAGCGGACCATCTGACAACCTCGTCTCTTTCCATTTGATCGGTGATAGCTCTCATAGCGGGATTGGAAATGCCCATGGCCCTCATGAATTCTTTCAGCAAATTGATTTCTCTTCTCTGCTCGTTGATCTGGAACTGTTGTTCTCCAAGATCTCGTCTCATGTCGCTTAACTTTTGATGCTGCGATTGTATGAGATTCCTCAATTCTCTAACGCAGTTGTGATCTTTGAGCTCGTCTTTGGGGATTATGAGACTGCAGCCTTGTTCGCAGGGCATCGGCCTCTTTGGGTTATATTCACATTCCTCCAAATGAGATGCCAAACTGTCGAGCTTTATGACGCTTTGACAACCGTACATAACATTATCGCAATTTATGCATAATCGTGCCAACAGATTTCTCAATATTCTTGGCACTGGTCTCAACTGAGCAGATGTTATTGGTGTCCGATCCAATGGACACGTTGGCTGACGATTTATCCATTCGTTTATGCACACTCGACAAAATGCATGTTCGCACGCTGGAGCCTGTAACACATCACTCACCTACCAGTCCTCAAAAACTGCTTCACATTCTACTGTCTCTTAAATAGAATATCGAGTTCCCTAGCATATTTGAAACTCACATTGATACAAGACAAATTTACGATTGTACGACTCATTCAATATTCCCAATGGACTCGACTATCCATCAGCAGAATAAAACTCCACTTTGGCAATGTGAATCTCATCATTTTTTTTGTTCACAAGATAATGCTCGCAGAACATTATCTTCATCAGAATCTCAAATGTTTCCTCGTAATTGACTGAGAAAATAAATCTTTTGTTTGAATTTAAAAATGATTTTTATCAGGTAAAAGTTTGGTAAATTCAGTAAAGAAGAATTATTTTCGTTAAGCTTCAAACATTTCAATAGTGTTGATCAGGATTTAGTGCAATTACAATTCTGGGAGATTTAATTGTGCTCTCAATTAGCAGTGATGCTGCATATTAATTCATGAATTTTCATTCAACTTCGTAAAAAATGTAGTTACAAAATACAATGGAACTCGAGTAAATAAGAGTTTTCTTGTAATCGAAGTTTGGGATAATGATAGTTTAGCGAATAATTAGAATTTTACCTGGACAGGATCTTCTAGAACTCCAGAGCAAATAGGACAGACGAGTTCCTCATCGACTTCTCCCTGAAACCGATTAACGTCGAAGCCCATAGCTGGCTTCGTTAGAGTCTGCGGGTATGGACGAAATCTCAAAAAGTGATTCTAACACGAACTGATGAACGAAAAGTTCCAAAAAGACGAACTTGAAAAATTCTGTTTAATAATGTTTCTTTGTGACTTCAAAAAACACTTGGAAAACGAGACACTTTCACAAGTCGAACAAAAATGAGTCGTATTTTCACAAAAAAATTATGTATACTGTCGTCGTTTTCACTTTGAGCGTAAAAAGATGCGGCCGATTCACGACGAAGTTGGTTTTTTAACCAAAAATGTAGGGAAATCGAGAACTGCGTTGACAGCTCGACGATGTAGCGTGCGCTCTCAAATTCTTCGTGAACGGAGATATCGGTGAAGAGGCTTTTTTCTTTTTTTTTTTGTCAAAACGATCGAAACGACTGAAAAACTACCTTTTGACTTTAACCTTTCATTTCAAGCGTATCCCGCACGAAATCTCGAACCGTTTTTTTCGCCAGTAAACGAATTCGTAGCGTCTCTCGTACAAGTTGTACATTATTATTCCTCGGAAATAAGAAATATAACCCCCCTATCGGTGATACATAAGTGGGAATACAGGAACACGAAAAAAAGATTAAAAAAAAACGTTCGTGGTTCGTAAAGATGATAAGTGCTCACGTTTTGTTCGCAAGAGGACGCGACTAGCTGTGGCTACTCGAGAGATATACGAAGCATGCGAGAAAACCCAAGATAAATGCGTATACCCGACGGAGAACAGGAGCTTGAGATTCGAATTTTTTTTGGCTATAGCGTTTTTGTCGTTCTTTTTCTCTCTTTTCCTCTCGATGATGTACGAAAGACCCGGTAACGAGAAACACCTGCTTGCTACTCCCTTGCAACCCGTATGTCCTCGAATCAAGTTATTGTTATTATTATTTTATTATTATCACTACTACTCGAAGCGATACTACTATAAACCGTTGTGCGATGAAACTCGATTCATAAAAAAAAAAGAAAAAATCAAGCACGACGACGGGCTTTCGTGAAAGACTGCCCACTTTAGGTGAATCAATCATACACGCGTTTGCACCTTAAACTCATTGGTGTGCGCGACATCATTCATGAATTGCGTGCGCGTAACACGCAGGGCTATAGGACTATGATTAATTTGACATTTATAATGCTTATCGATGTTTTCTTTTGCATATAACATTTCGGAGATTTCGTATCCATTTTTTTCGCCGTTCAAACGGTTATCCAAATATCAACCCTGTTCTGAAAATTATTAATCCAAACTAAAATGCTGCATTCAACACTCGCATAACCGTTGACTCAACCGTGACACAATAATTAATAATTATGATTGAAAATTTACCTATCAGAGAATCGGTCGCTGTTTTATCAACCGACAGAGATGGCGCTCCTGCCGAAAAGCAAAACGCGCCTGCGTTATTTCGAAATTACGAAACTAACATTCGAGACGTGCTCATGCTAAATTTTCTTCTCCAGGATTTATTTAATCTTCTCCTTCTTCCCACAGGATACGACGAGCTATCCAAAATCAATATTCCTCATAATTGCAACAGAGTTTTGCGAAAGATTTTCCTTTTGTGGATTGAGAAGTAAGAATCCATAATCGTTTTGCTTTAGCAGTCAAACATTGTTTTTTTTAGATTTTAATAACTAATTAAAAATTCGTAAAAAATTATAGCGAAATACGGAAAAATTTTAATTTTGCATTAAGGTAGTTTGCGCTCAGTGAAGTCTTTTCAGATATTTTAAAACAATCATTGGGCACTCAAGGAGATAATTTTTCATGAAATTAACTGAAAAATTTGATCATATGAATTTTCTCACTGGCTTTTTTTACTTTTTTTTATAAAAATCCTGTTTTTTTTTGTTCGTAACTTTGAAAAATTTGGGAATTGACCAAGTTTTTTCGTGAAATTAATTTTCAGTCTCAAAAAAATTGTCCATTTGTTAATTCAAAAAGTGCACTTAAATTTCGAGTCCTCCAAATAAAGCTTCGCTACATTCCAACGATCCGAACGTGGGCGCCGTACTTTTCAAGCTACAATTAAGGCACTACATGCAAAAATTCTTATTTCCTCTTGCAAATAAACTTCATAAAATCAGTGATTCGATGATTCGAGTTATCGAATGAAATTTTTTGAAAAATGAGCATTTTTTTCGTGATGTAATATTTCTATCTTTATTCCAGCAATATTATCATTGTATTTACGAAACGTTTTGCTCCTCCACGAGAATGGTGCGACGGTGATATATCACGTGTTCATAATGATGTGCTATTTCGTGCCAGTCGCAGGGGCAATATTGGCCGACAGTTATCTCGGTCGCTTTAGGTACGAAATAAAATGTTAGAAAATAAAAAATTGAGAGGAAACGAAGAAAATCACTGTAAAATGTAATCTCAGCTAAAATTTGATTTTCCAGAACGATCCTCTACTTCTCAATAATTTATGCCATTGGAAACGTTCTCATGTGCTTCGCCGCAACGCCGCCGATTGCTCTCTGGCCCGTGTGAGTTTTTATTCGAAAAGTCTTTTGTCATCTCGTATAATTATTATCGAATGAGAAATAAATTACGAGCATGGAACCACGATTCGTTCCATGTTTTGCAAATATTCTCGTTTTTGTAAATATTTCAATAAATATTTACAAAAACCGAGGCTCGAATGTACTTTGCCCTTAAATTACACGCGATTAATTTCTCGACAAAGGTGCACGAACGAGGAGCCCTTTTACGGCCACTCCGCTCGCAGTGGATATTGACGAATTAATCGGAGGGCATTTTCAAATTGAATTCGGCTTCTTCCAATTGTTTTTTTCATTTTCCGAAAATTCGTTTCCCACTTTTGTCAAGATTTTTCATCGCCCGATCACAGTTTCAACGACAATGTCAAATTTGACGCGAATTTAAAATAAATTCTAAATGAATGAAAAATAATAAAATTTATATTAAATCCGGACGAAAATGATCGCCCGGCCAGAGCGATGACCTACGTAGGACTGACCCTCATTGCATGGGGCACAGGCGGCATAAAACCGTGCGTCGCTGCTTTCGGTGGGGACCAATTTCACCTGCCACAGCAACAAAAACGCTTGCAAGCGTTTTTTTCAATATTCTATTTCACCATCAATTTTGGCGGGCTCATGGGCATGATTCTCATCCCGATATTACGAAAGGCCTTAACCTGCTTCGGCGACGACACTTGTTACGCTTTGGGTTTCGGATTTCCGGCAGCGCTCATGGTCACTGCTCTGCGTAAGTGCGGCACGGCGACTTGGCCACTTTTTTATGTACGAACCTCTCTGGCTGCGAGGCAGCACATTTATTTCCATTTTTTCCAAATTTTTTTCACAATTTTTCCCATTTTTTCATCGTTTTTTTTCAAGCAGCAAATCTCAATTTTTTCCCCCATTTTTTAATACTTTTTTCCGAACATTTGCGTTGTGATTTCGAACATAATCGTGCACACGCTCCATTCGCGGGGGGGCACGAAGCTTCGAGCACTGTGAAATATGAACAAACGAAGAAATTTGAGATTCGATGGCAGCTGGAAAATCATTTTTCGTTACTGGGGTTTGGGACTGACTTTTCTGCGCCGAAATTCCCTTCATTGAAGCACCGATTACCGTGGACTTGGTAGCGATGAATTACGAAAAATGTATTTTTATTTTAGTCCTTTTTCTACTTGGGAAACCGCTTTACCGGCTGAAATATCCGAAGGAAAATATAACACTGAATTTCATAAGCTGTATTTTTGTGAGTTTGAGGTAAAGAAATTTAGTCAATGAAACCGCGAACGTTCGGTGGCATTAAACCTTGAAAATTGATGGTCATTAGTACGCGTTGAAACAAAAATTCGCTTGCCGCAACTGGCCCGAAACTGGGAACGAACATTGGTTGGATTATGCCTCGGATCGATTTCCCACGAAATTGATAGCTGAAATAAAAATCGTTCTCGCCGTCTTGTTTCTGTACATCCCTTTGCCACTGTTTTGGAGCCTCTTCGATCAACAGGTTTGCAAATCGTTTTTTTTTTGGTCAAGAGCTGCGAGTGACAATTGAAAATTTAATCGTTCTCCGTCGAACGTTTTCGACGCGCAGGGCTCCAGGTGGACTTTTCAGGCATCCAGGATGAATGGGGAACTCTTGGGAACGCAGATTCTACCGGATCAAATGCAGGTAACTTTTAACTTTGCTCTGCAGAATTTCTTCATTTCTACCGAGTCACATTATGACTTTGTCTCTCCTCATTTTTCAAAGGATTGCTCGAGAAATTCGCGTTAACAAATAAAGGGCTCCAACAGATGTTTGATTTGCTTCGGGATCGCGCCTGAGCTCGTTGATTCTCTGTCGACTTTTCATTCCCTCAGTTCGAAGAGCGGGGTGAAATTTTCTTTGACTTACCACCGAAAAACAGTCGATTCACTAACGTCATTGGAAATGAAACGTCACCTCTGGTCCTTGAGGGGTCTACCTTAAGAAAAATTTTCAAAAAATTCATTTTTTTTATTGCGTCCAAGTGCACTTTTGAGCGACGTTTAAACGCGTTTTTCTCAAAATCACGTCTTTGGGCGGCTCGTTGATAAAATCTCCGAAACTATTCGACCGATCCATACCAAAATTTGGCCAAATGTTCTTTACGAATATAGCCGTAGCGCGTATCACAGGAGTTTTGAAATTTTGAGCCGGGCTATTTTTATTTTGCAAAAAACGATGAAGACACGTGATTTTTCGTAGTTTTTCGAAAAACGGCCGTAATTTTGTGATTTTTTAAGAAACGAAAAATCGTATACTACAGCCATTTCGACCTATCGAATCTAAAACCATTTTTATTTTTATCTCCGATCATCCATTCCAGGGTTTTATCAACGGCGCGCACCCATTTATGGACTTGTCTTCTCCCCCATTTTTCTCTGCGAAAACTGAGTAAAATAAATATAAAAACAAATTTTTTTGTGTATTTTAAAAGTGCATTCTTACGGCCCAACACTTTTTATGTCCATATTTATAATTTATACCGGTCAAAACAAATTCGTGAAAATAGTCTTTTTTTTGCTCGTCTAATTAGGCTAGACCCCTTAAGGAGGTTGGATCACGAAATCAAAATAATCAGAATGTGATAAAAATTGGTGATGACATTCTTTGGCATCAAGTATACAAATACAATGTTTTTCAAAATTTTTTACCACATTTATACACGTGAACACCAAAGTTCACGTTCACGTTAAAAGCATTTAGTGTTCTCGAGAGTTATGTAGTAGAAAAATCGAAAAAAATTTACATTGTCATATAAATTTTTATAGAACACATTTACAAAATTTTATTAAATTCTTATAATTTTGAAATTTTTACTGTTTTTAACGTGGTTTAGCATGGCAACATTGTATCGTCGCGATCCAACCTCTTTAAGGAGTTTCGGTACAAAAGTCTAAATGTTAAGAAATTGATGAAATTTGGTGATAATGTTCTTCAACATCAAGTGCGAAAACACAAATTTTTTCAAAATTTTTTTCTACTTAGTTATCGAGTAATTACGCATTAAAGCAGATTTCTTATGCCCGGAATGTATACTTATATGTATGGGGAAACGCTATGCTTATAGACGTGAACTTTAGTGATCAATTACTCGATAACTGTGTAGAAGAAAAATCTTAAAAAATTTGTATAGTCAAATTTGGCACTAAAGAATATGTTCACCAAATTTTATAAAATTCTGAACTTTTTGAATTTTTGAATTTTTTTAGAATGGGTTAGCATGGCAACATTGTATCGCCTGTACCGAAACTCCTTAAGCGTTTACTTTTCGATTCTCTAACAAGATTTCCCTCAAATATTTCTGCGCAGGTGATTAATCCAGCGATAGTATTGATCCTCATACCAATTTTCGACAGACACATTTATCGCTGGTTTTCCGGGAGTCTTAATTCGCCACTGCAGCGAATGATAATCGGTGGTATATTCGCTGGATTGTCTTTTATAGTCAGTGGATTTCTCGAGCTTAAATTGGAGGTACACGAATAAGAGCGCTTGAAAAAGCTCGAGTTACTTTTCTCCTCATTTCGACTCGCTTTTCAATTTCGAATGAGTAATTTCGACTCCGAATCAGTGCCCAGTTCGTGTCGTCCCATATCGAAAAAAAAGCCATAAGAAGTGAAGAAATTTCATGACGAAGATTTTGATGCTGGAACGAAATAAAATTGTAATGATTTGCAGAAAACGTATCCGGTTTTACCGGAGCGAGGACGTTCCAGTTTGTACGTGATCAACGCCTTGGGATGCGACGTTGGAATATTGGCATCTTTTGACCCCGAGCTGACATTGAACGCCGGCGAGAAAGAAGCGTTTAACGTATCATCGCACAACAATAGAACAGTCTACGACATTTATCTCGTAGCACCCTCTCAATGCTGGGACGTCGAGCTCAACGAACCGAGCCTCATGAGTAAAGTTCAGCCGATCGAGTACCAAGTCGACACCATAATCGTTTCTGTCGTTGGCAAATCTCTGCATTTGTTTGTCACGGAGCCGAACGATTATGCGAAGAGTTTGAGTGGTCGTCCAAAATTACGGTGCACTTTTTTCACGGTCAACTCTTATTATGCAAATTTTCTTCATGTGCGAATTGCTCCCGATCAATTTTCATTTCTTTCAAAGTCAAACGTCTATTCACCTTGAACTTTCGTAAATATACGATTTCGCACTCTCTCACCGAGCACATCTCATTCCGTGGCCTTCGTTCTGGCTGTCCATTCGCCAAAATTCGATTCTTCTTCCACGTTGCGAGAAACGTTTTTTTTTTATTTTTTATTTTTTCATTTTCTCATTGACATTGGGCTTCGAATATTTTTTTTTATCCTCTCACGCAGAATCATTTTTCTTCGAGATTCAACGTGCCTCAACACCGTAACCGTTACTTTGGAAAGTCGAAACGGTCTTGAAAACAAATACTTCGTTCCGGACGAAAATCCCTTGTCCGAGTCCACGTACATGGAGTTCGAGCCAGGATTGTAAGATTTTATAATTCATTCTAATTATAAAATACTTTATTTACTCTTCACGGAGCTTAACTAAATCTTAGCGGTGACGAACCAAATCAATTGTCTGTACAAATGTCTACCTCGAAAGAAAGTTCGGTATGTTTTATGTACAATTTAGTTAAACGGATTTTTTTATTTCTTAACTAACCAACTGAATTCCTGTCCGATCAAATGGTTGATTTTATTTATTTCAATTGGTGGTACGAAAAACTTTTTTTTGTGTGTATTCCTAGTTTTTGGATGCACAAACTAGTACTTTCGTAGCAACAAAATATGGAGTTGGCGTAACCCGAATGTCGTCACACACCCTCAATTTCGTAAATCCAAATCGCAATCAATTTGAATCATTACCTAAATATTTTAGTTAAATTGGACATTTTTTAAGTGTTTCAACCAATTTTTTTTCTCAGTGTGACGAGCTTGAAATGATTTTTCACGTTTTAGCGTCTTTTGTTTTTGTTTAGATATCAATATGTGATAAGATACAGAGATGCTCGAGTAGATGAAAGAGCTTTGGTGACTTTCGAGTTGGGAGCTGTGTATTTGCTGGTTCTGCGAGAGCATGGAGACAAAGTCATGGTACTTGGACTTCCAAATCGTTTCAGTATTTTGTTCAAAGTTAATAACGATCTAGAAAGTTCGTTATTTTTGTACTAAAATCTAAGAAGTTCAATTTTTTCAATTTTCATTCCCTGAAATTACATCACTTTTGATTTTTTATTTTCAAAGTTTCACAGACTTTACACGATGACACCGCCCAACAAAATCCACATGCTCTGGTTAATCCCCCAATATTTGCTCATCTCAATAGGCGAAGTTATGTTCGCCATTTCGGGCCTCGAGTTTTCGTTCACCCAAGTGAGCAAATGGGGAGAATTTCTACGTTTAGCTATCGCAATTCGTCCACGATAATAATGAGTGTTACGAAAAAAATTTCAGGCGCCGAACAGCATGAAAACTGTCACCATAGCAGCGTGGTACGTGAGCGTTGCACTTGGAAATTTAATGGTCATCATTATAACGCAAGCTCGTATCTTCAGGAGCCAAGTAATAATTACGATTGAGATATTCGATTCGTTGTATTTTAACTCGTAGACGCGACACTGGTGCAAATTTGCACCCATAAAAATAAAAAAATGTACATTTTCAAAATACCTTTCTTCAATTTGGCCATTTTTCAAATTTGCACCCATAAAAATAAAAAAATGTACATTTTCAAAAAACGTTTCTTCAATTTGGCCATTTTTCAAATTTGCACCCATAAAAATAAAAAAATGTACACATTTTCAAAAAACCTTTCTTCAATTTGGCCATTTTTCTATAATGAAACTTGATTTTTCAATTTTTTTAATTATTGTATTTTTACCTAAGGAATTTTTACCCCTAAAAGTCTCGTTGTAAGATTAATTCCACAAATTCATGGATGAAGTAAAAAGTTTTGAAAAGTCGAAGTGCAAATTAGCACCGTGTCGTGAGTGTGTCATCTCAAAAGGAGTGTGGTGTGTGCTCATTTGAAAAAACTCAAATTCCAATAAAAATCTCCGTAATACGCAGAGAAAGAAAATCTATCAATTTTTTTTTTTTCATTTCTCCAAAAAAAATTGAATTCTTTCGAAATTTTTCGTATTTTTTATTTTTGAAAAATTCTTCTTTCGTTCTTTATCGTATTTTCATGAAACGATTGAAATTATAATTAAAAAGATTCACGAATTTCGTATGACTGCGACGATTTTTTATTTGGAAATTGCAGAAAAGTATAATTTTACAGTACGATTTTTGTTTTTTCAACGTTTCGTATCATTCGAATGATTCAGAATTTAATATTCCCTGGAAAATGGTTGTTTTTGGTCAGAGCTCGACGCAAACGGAGACCAAAATTCACGGTCACGAACGTCGGCGGCACGCATTTGCAGATCGTCGATATCGTCAAGTTTTTTTATTTATTATTTATAACATTCGAGTTCTTTTACATTGGTAAAAAAAAAACAAAGAATGAAAAAGAAAAAAAATTTCAATCTTTGAGGAAACGATTGTGTTTCCTCGCGGATTTCGCGCTGCTCCGTTTCTCGTGCTAAGCTCACGCGGCTTTTCGTGACGAAACACGATCTGATAAAAACCTTTTTCTACAGGCTCACGAATTCTTTTTGTTTGCCGGTTTAATTCTTGCGAACATGCTCATATTCGCGTTGATGGTTGGCCGTTACGATTTCGTTGTTCTCGAGGCGGACTCGAGTCTCATACCCGAAGCGAATGAAGCTGAAGTCAATAAAGAAAAGGAAGAAGATGAGTCGCCATTGCTTCGATGAATTCGTCGAAATAATTATAAAAATTATTACCAACGTGCACTGAATTCATCGTTATCATATCCACCCATTTTTTACACGAGTTTCTTATAATTTGTGTTATTTTTTAAGCTCCCAAGACTGTATAAAAACCGAATTAATCATGAGACTGGTCGTGCTCAGCTTTAATCGTCCAGAAAAACCACAAAGACACTTTCAAAATCAATTTTTCCATAAAATATGTTTTGAAGAGATCGAATTGGGCTTCGATGAAAAAATGTTTGAATATCGGTTGTTGCAACGAGTCATTTGACTTGCACTTCACGCTCGCGAGTCCCTCGCGTTACGGATCGATTGACCCCTTTATAAAATCCACTACACGACGGAATATATTTCAAGGATTTCAACATTATGGTATGTCCAATTATTTCGTAATCGGTTTTCAATTTCAATGTGTTAAGGCTGTGCACGTTTTGCACTTACGGAATTCTCAACGATGTGTCCGATCATTCGAATTTGGGGATTGTAATGATATTTCAATAAAGAATTTTCTCGTTTTAATTCCATTTCGTGGTGCAATCGAACGCTGTTTTATAGCGAAGGGTTTTTTTTCGTTAATTAGTTTCTCAATATAATTTGACAGCGAAGTGAAAAATAAAATTTGACAGCTCGCCTTGCAAATATCCCATTTATCTCAGTTTTTCTCGAATCTTCATTTTTCAAGGCTCTTTTAAGGTAGTTCATGCACGAAACAATTTCCTTAAGAAAGTCTTGAAGTTTACACAGAGTTTAAATCGGCAGACTGACACCCATGTCAAACTTTAAAGGGCTCGTCTTTTTCGTTATTGACATTAACGTGTTTAAATACGAAGAAAAATACACAAGGTCATAGGGACTATAAAAATCGTTTATCTTTCCATATAACAAATGAACGCTTCTTACGAAGTTTATGAAAGAGTACACAATAACAATGAAGTATATAACGAAGATTTGGGAAAAAATTCGAGACGATTGTCTTAATAGTAATAAAGATATACTGCCTTAAAGATTGAACGAAATTGGTAATGAGCACTCGTGTAACTTCACATTTGCTTATTTCGGCATTTTGTTTCTTCTCGGCTTGGGCCATTGCTGTCAAGCCTTCTGTCTTTTTATTAAAACTTTATTCTTGATCGATTTCCCGTTGTGTTTTCCCTTTGCGCTCTCTAATGCGATTTTTCACATAAAAAACTATAGTATTTTCGGCAGGGACGAATGAAATTTCGGGTTCGGTCAGTGTTGGATCCCCGATTAAGGAGGGTGGCTAGGGACGATACAATGTTGCCATGCTAAACCATGTAAAATACATTAAAAATTTCAAAATGATAAGAATTTAATAAAATTTGGTGAACATATTCTTTAGAGTTAAATTTGACAATACAAATTTTTTAAGATTTTTCTTCTGTACAGTTATCGAGTAATTGATCACCAAAGTTCACGTGTATAAGCATAGCGTTTCCATATATATAGGTATACATTCCGGGCATAAGAAATCTGCTTTAATGCGTAATTACTCGATAACTAAGCAGAAGAAAATTTTGAAAAAAATTGTATCTTCGCACTTGATGTTGAAGAACATTATCACCAAATTTGATCAATTTCTTATCAATTTGACGAACGTAGCCACCCTCCTTAATAGATGGCTTGTAATATCATTCGCCGAAAGATGAGTTGAAAAAATTTATTTACAATTTCGAATAAATAACTTTGACATCAAATTAAAGTGATTATATCTCCAATAAGGGAATAAAAATCGATCAAATTTAACCTTTAGAGGACGGATCTGGTCGAAATATCGACCACTAATTTGGTCGGGCACTTAACTTGGAAAATTCATCGATATTATGCACAAATTTCGTGTAAAAAGAAAGGTCGATTTCAACGTAAAAATCCCCGCCCTTAAAAGGTTGAACACCCATAAAACACGATCCTCCGGGCATGATCTACCTTAAAGATTATTTTATATACAATATTAAATATTTTCTATATAAGGATTAATCTTGATACATGAAAATTTCGATTGAACTTATGTCTCGTCTGGAATCATTGTTTGCATATGTGAGGCTTGAGCCAGTTCAAGAGCTTCCATGGTCCTCTGTTATTCCTAAAATCAAGGCCACGATGCACAGCATCACGATCATTGGGAATTGGCAACTGATTTACCGGCGTTTAAGGCTCATTTGCTCTGCGGGAGACTGCAGCCGAATAACTTACGTCGATTGATCTCCTGCATTTATTTAACCCTGAAGAAATGAATTTCAACGAAAGTATTGTTGCACCAACGAATCGGGGCGAATCAAATGAGACTTGTGAATTCAACATATTGTTCTCGATAAAATAAAAACAATTTTAGACCCTATTTTTTGTCACATTGTATTCCAAATCACGCATCTTATTTTTCATTATTTTCATTTACTCATTTATCTGAGAAAAAGTCTTTTGTCTATTTGTTGTGCTCGAAAGCATCGATTTTGAAATCGCGAGCCTGAATAAAATCCTGCGCAAATAAAACGTGGGAAAAAATTCGAAAAAAGACATTTACCATTTTAGATTTCGACATTACAAAAATAAGCGATAAAATGGAGAAGTTGAGATTCGGATTTTACGCTGAATGTCAACGATTTCGAAAAAAAATGTTTCACAAAATCTCATCTGATAAACGGAGAAGAACAAAAGCGAGAGTTAGCGATAAGCGAGCTCTGCAGTGACTCCGAATACTCTCTGGAGAACGATACAGATGCGATCGTATCGATACACATATAAATTTATATTGCAAGATAATATCTGAAATTCCAGACGCTCTCGTATCGTATATCGATTGATAAAGCTTGTATTACGGACAATCTTTTGGCTATCGATAATCATCACAAATTGGTGTTAAGAGAAAGAGTATTTTGTGATAAGATTCGCTGTAACTCGTCAAGAAGTCTCGGTGCTTGTGAGTCGTTCGCAGTGGTGACTGACGTTCGCTTTGGAGCACGTATTTTTAAGGTACTCCAACGATTAAAATTTTTTTTTTAATTTATCGTCGAGTGATTGTTTAACTGGCTATTCGAATCGTGGCGAACATGGCACTACCAGGGAGAAGAGCTACGATTGAGAGACGAGGTAAATATTTTCGACTCTTTTTTATCGCATTTGCACACGAGGTTAGGTGAACTGTGGTGGAGCAGGAAAATTCGTGGGTGTCGCTTTCGTCAGTATTCTGTGAGAAGGAGACGATTACGAAAGTTTTTTCCTCGTTGGATTTAATTAGCATAAAATTATAGAAATTTGATTTTTTTCAACTGTTTTGGCCAATTTTTCGAGTTCGAATGACTCGAATTTCGTTGAATTTTTTTCTTTTCTATCATTTCAAATATGTGAATTCTTTCATTTTCGTATTATGAGTCGGAAACGGATTTTAC
Source organism: Venturia canescens (assembly GCF_019457755.1). Lineage (NCBI taxonomy): Eukaryota > Metazoa > Arthropoda > Insecta > Hymenoptera > Ichneumonidae > Venturia > Venturia canescens. The sequence continues at coordinate 8,124,684 of NC_057421.1, read as the reverse complement.
GTGAAAGTTTGACTTGTTGCTCTCATGTTGTTTGCCCTTAGAAATAAAGAAATAAGGAATTTCATTTAAATTCAATATTACGAACTAAATAACGAAAATCATGGATACTTCGATCGAGATAAGTTCGATCCAACGATAACAAAAGTGTGATGAAATCGTTCGACCTACAATTGAGGAAGTGATTGAATGATTGATTTTTAATTTTGCAATGATCGATCGTTATAAAATGAGGCATTTTCGAATTAATCTATAAAAAGTGGTTCTAGCGAGCGGTTTCGTTGTTTCGGTTCATGATAAAAAGGCTCTGAAATTCGTGAGTCGATTCACAACATCATGGTTTTTGTTTTTTTTCACCTGTTACATTTGTTTATCGAAGTCTACAAATAAATAAACAAGTAACAAAAATTGGAGTTTCTTTTTATCCAATTTTCGGTCCCATTTTCCAATCATTTCATTATCAACGTAATCAATAAGACAGGGCTCGTAATCTTTCGAAACGAATCTGAGATAGCAATTTTTTCCGGGCAGTTGTAACAATGTCTGGAAATCCCGTAAACTTCTTATCAAGCGAGAATTACAAATTCAATTTTTTTTCTCACTCTCACTGATTTCTTAATAACTTACAATTTTCTCGATACATTTATCGATAAAGGCTTACAAAATCTGGGCGATTTTGTCTCTTCAAAAAATCGATAGATACACACAAATATAAAAGAAACTAAAAAATTAAAAAAAAAAATAAAATCGAGTTTGCACGCTTTCGATCGATGCAGGCATTGGAAAACTCATCACAATAAAAATTCCTTCCCACAATTCTCGTTTAATATTTCCACTGTTTTATGGTCTACAGAAGATGATTAAACTACTGTGTAAAATCGTCGATGACGCGGAGTTAAAGAAAATTAATGTTAATGTTACAGAGCCTGGGGATGGCAATGAAGTCGAAGCTTCCGAAAAGGTAAGCAATTTTCCAGTGAACATTTATTCATCCAACCAATTATGGCGAGTCGAGGTATACGAGACATTTATTATCAAAGTTAGTTACGGCGAGAGTTATACGATGAATCCATTGACCCCTTCACAGAGCTGATAGTAAAATAAGTGTTTCAAGGCCGTCAAGATCGTTTTTCTCTCTTTTTACTCATCATTATTTTTTTATACTGTCAATTCATCAATTTTATTTCAATTTTACATTTCTTGTGTATTATTTCATTGAATATTATTTTGTAAATATTATTTTTGATATATTTATTCATTGAGGCCATTCTTATATTTTAGGCTTCAGAATATTTTATATACAAATCCTCCTCTCTTCTCCCACATAAGTGAAAAACAAAAAATCGTATTCCTTCTCGTTATGTTCCTTAAACTCAACTATATGCTGTCCTTGCTCAACTTCCCCCTCCCTCCTCTTCCTAAAATATTATTTTTGAAAAAATATCGTCAAGAATTTTGGACATCCCATTTAAATTGACATTTTCAAACTTCAATTTCAGTATTTAACAAATATAATTTATTTTATAATTTGTTATTAAGTTAAATTGAAAAAAAATGGACAATTAAATAAAACAAAAAATCAAAACATTGACAAATTAAAAGAATATCAAGAAAAATAATGTAAAGCAAACAAATATCGACGTAAATGAAATTTCTCTTTATCCGTGCCTCCTGTAATCGAAGCTTCAATTCACTGTATTGCGTTTTATCGTGTTCTGTAGACTCGAGCATTCGCCGAGAGTATTTATTGGCGTGAAATTTTTTCATTTCTCAGACGGGATTATTTTTCCAGGAGAATGAAATGAGCAGAAAATTCAAACGTTCATTAATGAAGGAAACAATGAAAAGTGGGAAAAATGGTAGGTTCGGTACGTGTCAAAAGAAACTTGCAATTTAACACCAAGGATGCTGCGTTTGTTAAACGAGCTTCAATTGCTCGCTCGTTTCTATCTCGCTCATATATAATAAGCCTCTGGAGACTCTCGCAGTTTAATTTTGATCAAGGTCAAGTTACGGAATCGTGCGATGACAAAGTTGCTCTTTGCTTCCTCATTCATTCGGCTCGATTCTATTAATAAACTTTATATTGTTCTTCTTCGTGAAAAAATTCTTTCGAGAAACAAAAGATTTGCTTTCGTGGTCCATGTGACGTCCACAAAACTTTTTCCTTTTTTTCGAGCCGACTTTTTTTCGACGTTTATTTTTCAGCATTATTTTTAGTGGTTTTTTATCTCTCTTGAAAATTATCCACATGAGGAAACCAGCGAAAGATCAGTTGTCCAGAAAAAAACTTCTGATAACCTTCAAGCAATAATTCACAAATTCAAATTCCCCAAAATAAGTTGACGGGTTGTGTGATAAGAATATTTATTTTTTATTTCAATGAAATGTTGGTGTGTGTATCGTTTTTTTTCAACCATAAAGCTTCTCGCGATGATTCGACAGTAAATGTCGCAAAGAGTCGTTTCTACACGCTCGACGACGAATAAAAATATTTTCCCGATGCACGCATTTGCGGATGAATAATTGCTACAAAGTACAAACTTTGATAAAAGCCGATGGAGTCCGATAAAAAAATTATTCTGAAAAAATCGTTGCTTCATTCCGCAACAGACGGACCGAAAATCGTCGCTTCCGTTTGATAATATAGAGAAAAATAATGAATAAAAAATCCCGGTAAGAAGTGGATGTTGTTACTGGTTAAAAAATATCGATAATTTTCGAAGATCGGTATCGTCGATCGATTTTCGTCGATAGGACAAAATGCCCACCTGCACAGGAAATGGGGTTTGATTCGTCGAAAAAGTTTTGACGTTTCCTGGAAGATTAAAAGATAACGCACTTCCTCATTTCGTCGAAAGGATATAATCGCATTCATTAAAAATAGTCAACGAACATTAATTTCGATGAGAAATTCACTCGAGTTTGTGTTGCTCGAATTGTCGTAATTCTCGGTATGAAAAATGAAAAATATTCCTAGCCGTAAACAGCGTGAAAGCGTCTTTGAAAAAATCCAGTCCTCAAAAGTTTGAAGAGTCATATAAGTGCTTAATTCACTTTGTATCGCTCAATAGAGATCATGCGACGTTTCCACTTGTGCGATTGGTTTCGCAACTTCGTTAATTACGGATCAACGTACGTCGTTCAGCACGCAGTCGACTTTGGTGAAAACGGCATCAACGATCGAGAGATTCCAACAAAATAATTTCGACTAATCGTATAGACTTTGAGGAGGATTTGGATGCAAATATTGTGTGGGAAAGAAACATAAATTTAGAGTAAAAATACGGAAAAGAGAGTCGGAATAATGCCATCGTCTTTCATTTTATGCTCCACCTCGTCTTTTTTATGTGAGAAAAAAAAAATAGGAAAAGAGTACGAAAAGTAAAAGACAAACATAAAGATAACATTTTATTTGATGCACTTTGCTGGGTTTTTCAATCCAACCCGTGGCAGTATTACAGCATGGAAAAAGAGACGAACGAAATCATTTGAATTCGTGCACACAGTGGCCTTGTATCGTAATTTATGTACCTAAGACTGATAAGCCATTGAGAACGAGTGACTCGATGACATAAAATCGCATTTATGGTACAACCCGCTTCTTGGCCGGTTCTCGGGGCTTCCAATAATCTCTACCGTATGGATCTGAAAAATGAAGAATTTATTGAAAAACGAGAATTTTCGGATACGTCATACATTTTCGTGTAAACCTTTTTGACACGATCGCAAATTCATTGATGAAATCGGTAAAGAGTCACTTTGTATAACTTTACAAAATTAATTCTCTTTTTTTAGTCTTCTATGCAATCAGTTTACATCGTGAACTCGGATGGAAAAAAAAATTCGATAAAGCCTCTTTCGTATAGGAAAAAGAGGAAAGTCAATCGATTGTACTTACCCTCGTGGTAATATTTCCCATTGTAAGGTTCGAGCCCTATTTCCTTGAACCATTGACAAAGTGACCGAAGGAACCCTGGCGAGTAGACCTCCAGACTTTCCGGTCTGCAGAGATCCGCTTCAACCACTGAACGCCTACCATCGACAGTGGCCACCATAAACAGCGCAATCGCGACCACACACACGCTGAACTTCATTTCTTTGTAAAAAAAACGTTCATACAAAAAAACATGAAATTGATACGAAAAGTGAAAATTGAAAAGGTTATGAATGATTCCACGCAATTTAATCCAGAGCCAAACGCAATTTTTTATCATTTATTATAAACAAAACCAACTTACTTCACTTGCCTATGTGCGAGATGCTTTCGACGTGATCGACGAGGAAAGGAAGGGCCTTTATATACTCCCGAATCGACCGCATTTTTACCCCGATTCCATATTTTTTTATATTCACAGAGTTGGTCTTTTGATTTATTACGAAAAACAGCTTTCGTGGATTCTAGACAAAAAAGAATGTCTTTGAGGCCAGTTCAGGAAAAAAAATGGAGATCGATGGGAGAATTGATAACAGGGAAAAGATATTATCGATTCCTCGGTGAACGACAAATTTTCAACGACCTAGTTTGCTCCCTTTGCTATATTACATCGAATAGAACTTCACAGACGATGAGACACTACATTTGGAAATATAATTTAGTACTAAACGTTCACTCAGACATTTGACGAGTCAACAGGAAGGCAAAGCAGAAACAATTTCTCTGTTCTATCAAGAATGGGTTTTTTTATTTATCAGAATAACATAGCATTGGTACATTGTGTGTTTCGGTGGCTGATTCAACGCCTCCTTCCAAAATGCAAAAAATTGTGTTCTGCATGTGAAAATAATTTGTCTTTTTAATCATCAGAATTTCCAGTCACGTTGTTATGGACAGTGATTTTTTTTTGGGTGAGACGAATATCGTGATAATTTGCTTCCGAAATTTCTTCTGATAAAACATTCGTCAAAGATTCGTCACCCAAATTTTCGGACCTCACTTTTTTCGGTAAGAGCAAGAATTAAATGTAAAAAGCAAATTTATCGACGACTTTTTATTTGCAATAATTTTTCGCACGCTTGTTCTCACTATTGTTGAATATCTTCTCACTTCTAATGATCTTACACTGCACTTGAATTTTCGGACTAGCTCGAGTCGGATTGCACAGTTTACAAAAGCAGAAACTGGAATTGCGTAGCTCGTTGCAATGCCTCGAGCATACCCAGAAACAATAACGAACAATAAAACTCCGAGCTACCATACGTTGAATTTCATTTCTGTTGGAAAAGGAACGTTCTTTCAATATTTTTTGATAGGGTCGGAGGTGCCGGAGACATTTTTTAATGTGATCGAATTCGTACGGTCATTTCCAAGGTTTAGGGTCAACTGCTCATTGAAGGAACGCCTAAGGCATGCGCGAACTATTTTGAGATTAAAATAAAAGATAACGTGTAAAGACACACAAAAAACGCATTTATTGTTCAAAGACGAATCGAATATTGCATATAATTTTTTTTTCCCCTTCTGTCGATGAATTTTTCGGAAATTAGCGAAAAGAAACGTCATACCCGAAATCCCAAAGACCGGATACTTGACCCATTGAAAGAACACTCATATACAACATCACAACTTTCACTGATGCCCACTAGTTTTCTTTATTTATTTTCATTGTTAAGGACTCTTTAACATTGATGTAAAAATACATATTGTAATAGATATTAATATCAAAATAAACAATAGGAACATATTAATATTTTTAATTATTTATCAGTCACTTATTCAATGAAAAGAGTGAGAATAAAAAAAAAGAGTTCATTCAATGGAAAGTTTTAGGACCTTGCATATGAACACTTGCAAATTTGCTGCATTTCAAATAATTACACAACTCAATGGTGATTAAACTTGAAGATTGAACGATTTTATTCTTATATTAATTGAAACTTTTCGTTAATCGTAATTCTTTGATTGATAAGAAGCTGCCTGATTGGAAACATTCGAGACCGGATCTACTACTGCGATTTACTAGAAAATGAACTCGTTAAATGTTCACCAAGGTACAACACAAGGATGTTGTGAACATTGTGAAAACTTCAGAAAAAAATAAATACTATGCTTTAGCTTGCTATTGAACGAGATTACTCGCTTTTAATAATTTTGTTCGTTCAATGGCGAGTGTTCTGCAAAGGGACGATTCACCCTGTTTCATTTTATGCTTCTACTCGTCTATTTTATGTACGAAAGAAAACAAAATTGGGAGAGAGTACGAAAGATAAAAGACAAACATGGAGATGAGATTTTATTTTATGCACTTTGCTGGATTTTTCAATTCAATGCGTGCCAGTATTACAAAACATGGAAATAAAGATGAACGAAATTATTTGAATTTGTGCACACAACGGCCTTGTATCGTATTTAATATAGGATTGATAAGCCATAGAGAATGGAGTGGCTCGATGGCATAAAATCATTTATGGTACAACCCGCTTCTTGGTCGGCTTTCGGGGCTTCCAATAATTGCGAGCGTATGGAGCTGAAAATGTAAGAAACTATTGAAAAACGAGGATTTTCGAATATGTCATATTGTTGGGTAAACTTTTTGTACATACAAAATCTACCATGACTTCTCTTTTCTTAGTTTTTTATGCAGTTCGCTCACATCATGAACTCCGATGGAAGAAAAAACCCGAAAAAAATTCTTCCCCATGGAAAAAAAGGAAAGTCAATCGATCGTACTTACCATCGTAATGATATTTCCCATTTGACGGTCTGAGACCTCCTTCTATGAACGATGCACAAATTCCCCGCAGGCCCTCTGGCGCGTAGACGGCCAGACTTTCTGGTTTGCAAAGATCCGCTTCGACCACTGCACGCTTACCATCAACAGTGGCCACCATAAACAGCGCAATCGTGACCACACAGACGCTGAACTTCATTTCTTTGTAAAAAAAACGTTCATAAAAAAACGTAAAATTGATACGAAAAGTGAAAATTGAAAACGTAATGAAAATTGCTTCTTCGAAGATTAAAATATTTAAGGTATAACTGGATGGATTGGCTCGACCAAAAATTATATCTGATCAGAATTTCCGTACTTCGTGATGCAATAAAAATCTGAAAAAATTCAGCAACATTTGGAAAGTTATGAACTACAATTATCAATAATAGTATTGCCCAAAAGTTATTAATAAATTGTTTAAATAAATAATTTTTTAACAATTTTACAGTAAACCCTTGTTTTTTTTACGAATCGAATGTGCGCATTTTTCTGAATGCTCATGATTTTTTTCAGAATTTTCGTGGATTTTTGAAATTCCCTTTTTTAAATTTTTTATGTGGCTCTATTTGTACATTTTTGATCCAGTAACCTTGAGACTTTTCAAAACTGATGGTAAATATGTCTTCTAAAACATATTCAAAATTCAAACTTTTTAAAATTTTTTTCAAAATTTCTTCAAGAAATTTCAAAAATCCACGAAAAATCTGAAAAAATTCATGAGCATTCGGAAAAATACACACATTTGATTCGTAAAAAAAACAATAGGTCACCGCAAAATTATTGAATAATTAATTGTTTAAACAATGTGTTATTAACTTTTGGGCAATATTATTATTGATAATTGTTGTTCATAGCTTTCCAAATGTTGTTGAACTTTTTCAGATTTTTATTGCATCACGAAGTACGGAAATTCCAATCAGATATAATTTTTGGTCGAGCCTATCCATCCATTTATACCTCAAATGATTCCACGTAACTTAGTCCAGAACCAAACACCTTTTTTCATTTTAATAAATAAGAGCAACTTACTTCACTTGTTGAATTCTCTTATGGTCGGAATATGAAAGTTCTCGACGAAGCAACAGTGTTTTTCAGCGAGATGTGTTTGATGTGATCCACGAGGATAGGAAGGCCTTTATATACTCCCAAATCGATCGGATTTTTAACACGATTCCACATTTTTTTTTATGTTCGCATAGTTTTTTATTTGATTTATTACAAAAAACAGCTTTTGAATTTTGATTGGCATGCTAAACTCCGATTACTCATCGTAGATTGTGTGCGTGTGCTTAACGCCTAGCATGCTCGTTAGATGAATAATACACCGAGCCTTCAATACATTTTATCGTATTTAAATTCTTGACTAAAAAAAATCATTGAAACCAATGAAAACCTATTTTTCAAGAAAAAATATGGAGATTGATGGGAGAATTGTTAACAGGGAAAAAATATTAACGATTACTTGTTAAACGACAAATTTTCAAAGACGTAGTTTGGTCCCTTTGCTATTATATCACATCGAATAGAACTTCATAGACGATGAAACACTACATTTGGAAATAAAAGTTAGTACTAAACGTTCACTCAGACATTTGACGAGTCAACAGGAAGGCAAAGAAGAAACGATTTTTCTGTTCTATCAAGAATGAGTTTATTTTATTTTTCAGAATAACATTGCATTGGTACATTGTGTATTTCGGTAGCTAATTCAACGCCTCCTTCAAAAATGAAAAAAATTGTGTTTTGGATCTGAAAATAGTTTGTCTTTTTAATCATCAGAATTTCCAGTCACGTTGTTATGGATAGTGAATTTTTTTTTTTTGGGTGAGACGAATATCGTGATGATTTGCTTCCGAAATGTCACCTGATAAAATATTCGTCAAATATTCGTCACCCAAAATTTCGAACCTCACTTTTTTCGGCAAGAGCAATAATTAAATGGAAAAGGCGAATTTATCGATGACTTTTTTTATTGCAATAATTTTTCGAATGCTGAACTCACCATCCACAAATATTTCATATTTGCCGTTCACCGGCTGAATGTTCTGACTTTTAAGTCAGACTCGAGCACCAATAGCAACAACAACGAACAATACAATCGTGACCATCCACACGTTGAATTTCATTTCTGTTAGAAAAAAAACATTCGTTCAATTATTTTTCAAATTTTTTTGTCTTCAACGATTATTTATCGTTGTTGCTTTCGTTCAATTCAACCTCGCCGCAAACTCAGCTGTCATCAGTTGAAAAAAAACTCACTTACTTGAATTTTTTGGATTATTTTCTTCGCTTGGAATGAAAAACTGTTGATGTCCACCTGTGGGATCCAAAAAATGTGAGCCACGAGTACACGAAGTTCACACGTTCGTATTGAAACAGCGTTTGGTTCGTTCGACACTTGAAACCTCCACGATTTATTGCACCGTTACGTTAGAAGCATCGAGCCTTCCATAAACGAGTAGCAAGCGTTTAAAACTTGCCAACGAGGAAAACGGTTGTTGAATATGAAAAAAATGGATTCTCGAGGAAATATTGTACGGTGATTGAAGACAATTCAAAACAGTAGCAAAAATTGTCAAGTGCCTAAAAAATTCAAAATTCTTATGGAAATAGATTTCATTTTTTTCGCTACAAACGAACAAAAACTTTTCCCTGACGAAATCAACGATTTTTTTTCTAATTGCAGAAAAACAATGAAAATTGAGAAACTGAATTTCGAAGGAAAATCATTTTCTAAAATGATTGGACTTAATTTTAATCAACTTTCCAATTTATCACATCCACACAGAAGAAATTTTTCCATCACGCACTTTCAGCCTGTCGTTACGCCTGTCTCGTTGAATCATGTTGAATAAAAGGCCTGGAAATGACCTGCATTATCCGGTAAAGTGAATTTTATCAGTCCGACCTAAAAGAAATCATAAAAAATTCCGAAATTTATTGCTCCCTGTATCAAAAGTTTGCCTAGACAGCGAGCAGGTTTCTACCACGTGTGAATCGAGTAATAAAAAGATTCTCGAAATCATCAACTAGAAACAAAATCGTGGTAGACGACACGAAAAAAAAGTTTAGTCGAGTTCTGGCATTTCGAGGACATTTTGTCCGGAGAGCTCCAAAACTTCGGCGTCGCGAGGGTACCGCAGTACGAAAATATTCACACTAATTGGAAAAATTTACGTTTTCTATACGAAGTACGAAAAAAAGCGATTTTTTTTAAAAACGATCGCTAATTAGCGGTCCTGCAATCCACTTTTCGGGCGTCACCGGTCTCCACCGAAGCAGACGAACGTAAAGAAGATCGAGGCTCTCTTACGAGCAGCCTATAATTATGGACTATGAAAACTCGATCCCGTTATATACAGTTGACCGAAACTTTTAGTTCCATAAAAAAAAAAGTGCTCGCGCGATATCGTTGAAATTTGAAGTGCCATAAAACTTCATTGACCCTCTTAACCTGTTATTTTCCATTAAATTTGCATCTCCCTTATTTTCGTACGTCTCCTGGTGTCGCGTACAGAATTCAAATGTTTCACAAGATGCAAAGTGGCCTTGAGGCGAGGTTCAAATTTGACAAAAAACCGTGAATGATCCTCAAATTTTTGTACTCCTGCTGGCTCCGACGCCTCCAAAAATTTCGTCCAATTCATCTCTTGAATACGAATATTCCAAAGCAAAAAACACTTACTCAGCAAGTGAACGAAAGTTTCGTAAAAATTGCACGCTCCTTTGCAGCCCCACTAATCAATTGAACTGCAAACTTTCCTCATCGAAACACGATTCCCTCTGAAGGATGGCACCGTTGCCAATACTTCAAAATACTTTCCTCCTCCTCATACAAAACTGCAGTCAATAAAATTACGAAAAATGTGTAGCCCCCACGTCCATGCACTTGAACTCATGCGATATCAGTTTTACAAATGTTTGATAAAACATTTGTAAAATTATGTTTGTAAAATTTCGTAAATTTTCATGTAATTTTTGCCTATAAAATAAATTCATGAAACTATAGGATAAACGGTTTCAATGTCATCGAGAAAATAAATTTAATATCCTAGTTTTATTTGAGTATCATAAATAACGCAATCAAAACTTCGTGAAATTTCGGAGTTTGAGGCACTTCCGGACGTTCTGCTCCTCGCTGTTGGATGTCACCATTCCGTTACATTTCACCAAAGTGCATAGTAATTTTGATGCCAAAAACAGTTCTATCAAATTTTACTATGCACGACAGGCAAAATTTAGGTCTGCGAGATTCTTACATCGAACGATGTATCGATATCTGAATGTCACTCGTGTCTTTGGTGAAACGTTAAAAATTGGTGAATTGGACTGGACAAATTAGTGAAATGTCGAAGATTTTTGTATTGTTGAGTCGCACCGTCCGAAAAGAAGTAAATTTTCATTTCGACAAAGATTTACTTGACTGCTTGAAATTTTACTATGTGCAACTAGTTAATTTTCTTAATCAACTTAGTTAATTTTTTTTTATATTTGCAACGCCTCGTATAATTGGTGGGCGCACGAATTTTGCTATGTTATTGAGCAAAATTCAGTGCGGTAAAAGGGAAAATACGAAACTATGCAATTTTTAATATAGCACAGAGACTGCTACGTTATCTCCTAAATTTTCGTCAAATCATTTCATTATTTACTATATGTTTTTGATGAAAATTCGCTCGGTGTTAATTTTTGATATAGTACAGCGCGTTATTTACTATGGACGGTGGCAATGGTTCCCCAAACTTTTGCATTATTTGACACACTCTGTAGCGATTATTATTAAAATATCGATGTGGTCGGTCGTTACTATAAAAACATAGTAAATTTGCTACAAAAGTCTCTCCTTGTACCCATTGATTTTTTTCGAATTTCAAAAACCTCCCAAATACATATGAAAAAACACCAACTCATGTGCACAAATAGAGCAGCAGTGGACGATGTAAAAACAAAAAATTTACTTTCCTTTCGAAAAATATGACGATTCCCCATCCGAAGACTGGATAATGTGAATCGACTGTGAAACGTGGGCTCTCAAGGTTGCACAAGCGAAAGTACGAGTCGAGGATTTGTTATCCACATGTGTAGCAATATTTCTAATGCAATCTGGATTCATCCCAAAGATCGTCCACAATTGCCGCGACGGTTCGGGATTCATCCGAATTAAGGAGTTTCGGTACAAAAGTCAAAATATTAAGAAATTGATCAAATTTGGTGATAATGTTCTTCAACATCAAGTGCGAAAACACAAATTTTTTCAAAATTTTCTTCTACTTAGTTATCGAGTAATTACGCATTAAAGCAGATTTCTTATGCCCGGAATGTATACCTATATATATGGAAACGCTATGCTTATACACGTAAACTTTAGTGATCAATTACTCGATAACTGTGTAGAAGAAAAATCTTAAAAAATTTGTATTGTCAAATTTGGCACTAAAGAATATGTTCACCAAATTTTATAAAATTCTAAACTTTTTGAAATTTTTTATGTTTTTAGCATGGTTTAGCATGGCAACATTGTATCGCCTGTACCGAAACTCCTTAACGAGCAATTTTATAAATCCATCGTTCAAAATTCACATCGGAAATGGTAAACAAGATATCAAAAGACATGAAAATACATGGAAAATTTATTCAGTCGTTCCATCATTCCCCGCACATTCGAGCATTCGAACAGGTCAGCAGGAATCATTCATAAGAATCGCGAGTTCGTGAATGACGTAACAATCGCGTTGGAAACGTCACGCAGTTAAGCCTACGAGCGGCACGAGGCACGGACCGAGTTTACGTTCTTACACGTTTCTCTGAGAGAGTCGTAGCCCCAAATGATCGCTTCTCCCTCACCCAGGAGAATGGGTATTATAGTGCGAAGTAAAGTGTCCGATCCGCGAGCTCGACGAGTAGACAGTGTTATACGGACAGTGGCAGTGAGTGCATACATTGAGCACCGATAAAGAGAACGCACCAGTGCAAAAGAGAAAAAGACACGAGGCAGCGAGAGAGCGAGAGAGAATGCGTCGTTGCCGGCCTCTTCTATTTTTTATCTCTTTCTCAATTCCTCACTCTCGTTCTATTTAATGTACGAGCATTTATGAAATATATGCTCGAAAGTCTATCGAAAGTGCAAGTTTACTGTGTCGCATGTACAAGTGAATGCGAATGGTTAATTGAAAACGCGTTTCCATCTGGTTCGTCGACCCATTGGCACGAAGCGCGGCGACTGGGCCTTAACGAGTGAATTTCCCGATGAAGTGGCCCCACTGACAATTATAACGTTTTGAATAAGAAGACGGAAAGAGTCGTCGAAGTGAGCGCGACCCGAGCGACTGAAAGAGTGTAAAATCGCGCGAGCTTTTTCGAAAGTTTTTTTTCTCTTGAAGTGTAATCACTCCGGGAATCTGTCGACAAAATGACCAATAAAGGGACCTCCGAGGGGAAGGTATTTTATGGATTCGTTACAAAAGAATGAATTTTCGGTTTGCTTTCGTCATAGTTGCCAGTTGGATGAGTGAACGATTGAAATTTTAGATTTCCAGGATTCTTTACACGACGCGTTTCTAAGTTGACAAGTTTACTCCAAGACCTCGGGGTTTTCCTCGCATTCATTATCTCACTTGTACATATCAGCATAAAAACTCATCATTCGCTCACTAGGTCAGTGACACGAGGCAACGTAGCTCGAAATAGTAAACGATCGTGTTGCCAAGAGTTCAGTGAATCTGACGCAGCAAATGAAAAACAATGCTTCAACGCGTTAACGTCGGTTTTTCAGATTATCAGATCAATCGTTTCACTGCTTTAAGCTTCGATTGAGGTTTGGAAAGTCAAGGGAACTCGTCGGCGCAGCGTTGGCACAGAGTTTGTTGTATAATTTCTATATTGTCGTTGAAACTCCTCTCTCTATCTTTCTCAGCGTTGCTGACACAGTTTTTCCTTGAAATAATATTTCATTCGCGATACCCTGCAAATCCTCAAGTCCGCACGTCCTCAAGTCTTATCAGACATTGGCAAATGTTTCCACGCCTCATATTTTGACGGAGGACAAATGAGCGATTAAATAATGTCAAAATAATGAAAAACAAACAAACATCAATGGTATATTTTGAACTGTGTGATTAATTGGAGATTTCTCATGCGGATTGGCCGGATATTACTCCTCGTTTTTTATCTCCATTTGGGACCGAATTTCGAGGTGTTTTTCACTTCCAAATAAATTCATGGTCATTGTCGCACTAGCTATAACTGCCTTACGATAAAAAAAAAAACGACGCTCGCGGTCTGCTGAACTCGTTTTTCTGTCTCAGCGCGCCCGTTACTGAACGAAGCAATTTCGAAGCGCATCTAGAAAATGTTAATTAACGTACCTGCATCTGGACGAAATATTTGCACGCATATTGCCGTGTTCATTGCGTAGAATCGTAACTCGAATTACGTCATTTCATGAGAATAAAATATAATGAAACGTGTGAAGCAATCGAGTGATGGTTTATTCCTAATGAATATTGAAAAAAGACGTAGTTTGAGGTTCATTACTGCGGTTTAAGGAGTTTCGGTACAAAAGTCAAAATATTAAGAAATTGATCAAATTTGGTGATAATGTTCTTCAACATCAAGTGCGAAAACACAAATTTTTTCAAAATTTTCTTCTACTTAGTTATCGAGTAATTACGCATTAAAGCAGATTTCTTATGCCCGGAATGTATACCTATATATATGGAAACGCTTTGCTTATACACGTAAACTTTAGTGATCAATTACTCGATAACTTAGAACGTAGAACTTAGAACGTAGAAGAAAAATCTTAAAAAATTTGTATTGTCAAATTTGGCACTAAAGAATATGTTCACCAAATTTTATAAAATTCTAAACTTTTTGAAATTTTTTATGTTTTTAGCATGGTTTAGCATGGCAACATTGTATCGCCTGTACCGAAACTCCTTAAGGTGGGTGGATAACGAAATCAAAATAATCAGAATTTGATCAAATTTGGTGATAACATTCTTTGGCATCGAGTATACAAATACAATTTTTTTCACATTTTTTTATGGTTATCGAATAATTGAGCGTTAAATCGAAATTCTCATGTACGAGATGTATAACTGTATGCATGTAAACTCCATGCTTATACACGTGAACTTCAGTGTTCAATTACTCGAGATCGGTGTGGTAGAAAAATCTAAAAAAAATTATATTGTCCTATATATTTTTAAAGGACACATTTACCAAATTTTATTAAATTCTTATCATTTTGAAATTCTTAGTAATTTTAACATGGTTTAGCATGCCAACATTGTGTCGTCGTGATCCACCCTCCTCAAATGTGGTTTACCTCGGAATAAGCGTTTGTCGTTGGAAATGAGTCAATAAATTGTTTATTGGGTTTCGAGGTCATTCAAAAATAATGATAATTCGTGTTTAAATGCAATAACATTAAATTAGAATCATCGATAGTATTTTAAGGGGGGGGGGGGGGGGGTTCTGCTTTAGAGGGTCAAAAAAATCGATCGTTTTCGGGCATGTTTTTAGGATGGACGGAATTGACTCAGCATAGCGAGCTTTTCGGTGTAGTTTCAAGGATATTTCAAAGGTGCAAAAACATTTTTTTCATGCGAGAAATACTAAATTGTACGTGGTTTATGCGCCAAGTCTGATTATCGAAGTTTCTCAGCTGCGAACAATGTGGAGATCGTAATTATCGTCGGCAACAAAGATTTCACATTTTTTTTCAATTTTCATATATTTTTCTTCCATACGAAGCTAAGAAAACTCGAAAAAATTGGGAAATTCTATATTTACAGCACGTTGAAGTGATATTCTTCTTTATAAGCGTTTTTTTTCAAATTCGTTAAAAATATAGAATTTCGAAATTTTTTCGGGTTTTTTTAGGTTCATATGGAAGAAAAGTGTATGAAAATGGTAAAAAAAATTGGAATTTTCGTTGCTGAGAATAATTACGATCTTCACGTTGTACGCAGCTGAGAAACTTCTACAATGAGACTCGGCACATGCAGCATGCATAAATTAGTATTTCTCACATTAAAAAAATGTTTTTGTACTCTTGAAATATTCTTGAATCTATAGCGAAAAGTTCGCTATGGTGAGTTATTTCGATCGACCCAAAAACATTCCTGAAAACAGTCGATTTTTTTGACTTTTTAAAGCAGGACCCCCCTTAAAAATTGAGGAATTCCCGGTATTGACTTATTTGATCAAACATTAATTTTTGATGGAATCATCGCGATTTAGATTTTTCAACTCGATCCATCAAATTCATGCGTACTAGGTCACGCATGCGGAAATGCCAAAAAATTGGTAAAGCATTTGTGGTTCAAACGAAAAGAAGGAGAAAAATGAAAAAATGGTATTTCCAATCCTGTCTTTTGTTTCGTTAATAATCGTGACGATTTCTCATTATTTTTAAGGTTTTTTAAAAAAATTGTTGAAAGTTTGACCGGGAAAATAAACGATGCGTAAAGATCGTCATTGCTCGGTTTCTCGATATTCTGAAAATCATTCAGCACCTTTTTAGATTAAGTCGCAAAATGCTCGTTCCGTCCTTCTGGATTCTCGCGTTCGTAAATGGTAAAAAACAAAAGAAAAATACTTCCAATCGAGAACTTCCTGTGAATTCTCCTACGGCGATTAAAAATTCGAGGTCGATCCTTCAGTTTCTTGCCTACGATCCAAGAAGAGAGATCGTTTCCTTAGCCTTAGCTCAGGTGTGTCACGTCATCCATATATCAGACCGAAGCGCGTCAATTTCTCTTCCAACTTGTCTCGTTTCTACTCTCTATTCATCTCGACGAAGAATATCGTACGGTCTTTACAAGCCATTGACTCGAAACGTAAATAAATATTTTTTCGTCAACGCTGAAAGCGGATTTTCATAACTGACTATTGACAAATATTTGTTATGCTTATGAATCCATGATTTCAAGGTTCACATTGACACGGATTTTCGTTACTCAATTTTTCATCCAGCAAAATTATTAATTTGTTCAACGATCACTCTTAACAATTAAGGTAGTTCATGCACGAAACGATTTTCTTAAGAAAGTCTTGAAGTTTACACAGAGTTTAAATGGGTAGACTGACACCCATGTCAAATTTTAAAGGGTTCGTCTTTTTCGTTATTGACATTAACGTGTTTAAATACGAAGAAAAATACACAAGGTCATAGGGACTATAAAAATCGTTTATCTTTCCATATAACAAATGAACGCTTCTTACGAAGTTTATGAAAATGTACACAATAACAAGGAAGTATATAACGAAGATTTGGGAAAAAATTCGAGACGATTGTCTTAATAGTAATAAAGATATACTGCCTTAAAGATTGAACGAAATTGGTAATGAGCACTCGTGTAACTTCACATTTGCTTATTTCGGCATTTTGGTTCTTCTCGGCTTGAGCCATTGTTGTCTTTTGTCTTGTTACTTTTAGCCTCTTTTTTAGTCTTTTAGCCTTCTGTCTTTTTATTTATACTTTTTTCTTCATCTTTTGTGTTTTCTCTTTGCGCTCTCTGAAGCGATTTTTTACATAAAAAACTAGTATTTTCGAAATTTTTGGTTAAGTTAGTAATGGACCCCCGACTAATTAATGACTTGTAATTTTATTCGATATGAGATAAGTTAAAAAAGTGTATTTACAATTTCGGATTAATAACTCTGACGTCAATTTAAAGTGATTATGTGTTTAATTAGGGAATAAAAATCGATGAATTTTAAACACCCATAAAACACGATCCTTCGGGGATGATCTACCTTAATGCGGTATCTCGAAAACAAAAATTGCAAATTGTGATACATTTTCCTTAACAATTTCTATGTTTATTTGTCTGTTAATTGATTCTGAAATTTGCAGAAGCCAGAAATATTTGTTTCTTCAACCCTCCGTGATCACCGGGGGTAAAAATGACCCCAAGAGAAACTTTAATCTAGAATTCCTAAATTATTGGCGCCCGGGAAGCTGGTTAAATCATTGCCCGAGTTATGATTTTTTTTTCGTAAAAAATGGTTTTCCCTAAAACATAGCCTCGTTGCTGATTTTTTTGTTATTTCGAACATTGTATACAATTTTTTTCCCATCATATTCTTATTCGGAAAGATTTAAACTAATATCCTGAATTTTTATGCGTCGTTCCGGACGATACTGGTGGCAATGCGGCTTTAAACATGGCTGCAGGGTCATTCCGACCCCGCGTAACCAGCGCGTTTTTTCTAGAATCTGTGACCACGGAGATTTAAGGAGAATCGTTTAATCTTTTTCGATTCAACACCATAAATTTTGTGTTTAGAATAATTTATTCAAAAATTTCTCCCAAATTCGTAAGTTCCTAATGCTTTTATTGTTTTTTTTTTATTTCAACAGAAACTCAAATATCCCAAGTCCGTATTCTTCATCGTGTGTAACGAGTTCTGCGAAAGATTTTCCTACTATGGGATGCGAAGTGAGTATTGCCAGAATTTTTGGTGACGGAAAACTTTGTTTTTATTTCCAGTATGACTTTCAATAATGGATTGTTCGTTTCAGCGATTTTGTCTTTGTACCTCCTGGACAAGCTCAGTTACGATCCCGATACAGCGACAGTTATTTATCACGTATTTTCCATGTTCGTTTATTTCTTTCCCCTGTTTGGTGCGATGCTCGCTGATTCGTTGCTTGGAAAATTTCGCACGATTTTTTATCTCAGCGTCATTTATGCGGCCGGTCAATTACTCTTGTCAGCAACCGCCGTGCCGAGCTTCGGGATACCTGTGAGGTGAGCGGAGTGTATTTGCAATTTTGCAATTGCCCGAGTCGTTTAATTATTCTCACCGAGTCACGTTCCACTTCGGACCAATGTCAACTCTCTCTCCCTCTCTGCCTTAATTTCCAGGTGGCCTGCTCCTTCTCAGTTTATCTTCATTCCCAATTTATATTATTCAAATTACGGAATCCATAAAGAGCCGAAAACTGTTCACTCACGTTCCAAATCCTTTGATAATAAACCCACGTGCGTATCGTCACGTACGAATTTTATAAACGCTCAATTTGCATAACTTACTTTGCGAAATCGAGTGAAAGTGCAAAAAGTGTTCTCGTATCAAACCTTATTAAATCTCATGACGAAACCGGCGGAATAAATTTCTTCCGTTCGCTTTTTATCCCTGTTTCGAATGCCTCTGACCACATATTTCCAACGAGCCTTTTCATGGTTTGAAAATATTCGTGACTTTTTTTTCAAAACCCCTCGAAAGTGCACCATCGAATTTTGCTGCAATCTAAACATTTTTCCGCATCAATTATTCGTACCGTTTGTTCGCGTAATTAACACACTCGTTGACAGTGAAATTAATTTGATATTCTAATGAAAAATTGTTCATTTTTATTTTTTCAAATTTTTATTTCCAGATTAAGAATTTATACAATTTTTTTTTGCATTTCGTCAACTATTTTTTTCGACCGTTCCGTTGTCATTGTTCAAGCGTTTTTTTTCATTATACATATTTTTAACTACTGATTTTTATCCTCTCAATCGCGACAGAGAATTTTCTTTGCTCGGATTGCTTCTCATAGCGATAGGTTCTGGTGGAATAAAACCATGCGTTGCTGCATTTGGTGGTGACCAGTTTGTTCTTCCGCAGCAAGAAAGTCATCTGGTGACGTTCTTTTCCGTATTCTACTTCGCCATTAATTCGGGCTCGTTGATATCCTCGTTTCTTACGCCAGAACTCCGCTACGGAGTACAATGTTTCGGAGACAGAGAATGTTATTCTCTGGCCTTTTTCGTGCCGGCTGTGCTGATGGTTGCGTCGATCGGTAAATTTTTTATTCCGCACGTACGCTCAATAATTTTGATAAATTCATGAAAATTCACTGTCAAAATATCATTTGCTCTTCAAGTTGTCTTTGTGCTGGGCAAGCCGTTGTACAGGATCAAAGATCCCCAAGGAAACGTTGTCCTGAACGTTACCAAGTGTATGTCGGTAAGCAAATCATTTATTTCAAACATTCGATCATCAAAAAAAAAAAAGAAACAAACACGTTCGAACAAAAATTCATTGTACCGGCGCTACTGGAATTAAAATATGGAAAATCAAACTGAAACGATGGAATTTTACTTGATGGAAATACTTGAGAAAAATGTTTTAACAACGAAAATCACATTTTTCTGATGAGACCAGTTTTATGGGACAATTTTAATCATTTTTCAAGTCGATTTATCGGTAGCCAGACCAATGAACGGGGGTGAAAAGAATGATGAAAAAAAAGCACAAAACGAATGAAATTCCACAGATTTTTTACTTCGATTAAAAAAAAAGTTCATTGATATCGAAGCTTTTGTGTCTTATGAATAAAATATTGAACATCGACAGCGGGCGATTTACAACAAAAATTCAAAAAAAGAGAAGCGGGAACACTGGCTCGATCACGCCGACGACAAATACGACCGGCAAATAATCGAAGACATCAAAGCGGCTCTGCGAGTGCTCACGCTTTTCATTCCTTTGCCCATATTTTGGGCGCTTTTCGACCAGCAAGCCTCGCGATGGACTTTCCAAGCAACGAGGATGGACGGACTGATCGGCAATTTCATTCTCAAAGCCGATCAGATGCAAGTCGTTAATCCCCTTTTCATCGTTATTTTCATACCGATTTTCGAGACTTGCATTTATCCAATAATGGCTAAAATCCGGATGATTGACACGCCCTTGAAAAAACTCACTGTTGGAGGTTTCATGGCGGCACTCGCTTTCGTAATCTCAGGAATAGTTGAATTGCAATTACAGGTAAAAACGAAAAATTTTCCATTTTTTTATTTTTCTCGGTATCAACATATTGCAGGATTTTATCAATGAATTGGTTTATTTACAGAAAACTTATCCAGTCCTCCCGTCTCAAGGTGTCGGCCAATTGAGAGTTTTCAATCCTCAAAATTGCTACATCGTAGGCCAAATTGGCAATGAAAACGTCACGGTTGAGCCCTACGGAATGTGGGTGAACAGAGACATCCACGCAAACAGTACAGAAGAAATCGGGTATTCGGTCAATTTTGAAAACTGTAGCGATGCACAGCCCAAGGCTCAAACTGGTAAATTTTCACATTTTTTAAAATTCAATTCCTTCGATTCCGAATGATAAATCTGAGAATGACTGCGAAATGTTGAAAAATTTTGCATTTATCGATCTAGTCAGAATGATCCGAGCAGTAATTATTCGCTTTCTAAAAAAGCTTCATAGGCTTCAAATTCTTAACGAACCAACTATTTAGAAACAGTATTCGGCTTCAGCGCCAAGAGCAATCAGTATATTGTGAATATTAAGGTAGATCATGCCCGTAGAATAGTACTTTACGGGTGTCTCAATTGGGTCGATTTTTACTCCCTAAATAAAGCTATAATCGTAGTAACAGCTAAATGTCTTTAGTTGATATTTTTGTTGCTTGATTTAACTAACATCCGCTTCGATAAACAAGGAAATAGTTCATTTACGCAAATCACTAAATTTTTTTTATGTGAATTAACTAAACGAGCGAAAGCAAATTTTTTGTTCGAACAACTCGGAACATTTGTTTATTTCTACACAATTCACATCCACTTTTATGATATATTTATTTGAATATCAAGTACTGAAGTATCTGAACGGTTTTGTTGCGAATGATAAATATTTTGTAAATCGAATCATACTGGTCAGTTCAATACAACCGAAAATTTGTTGAAATGTATTATTATATTATCCAACATGATTTGTGCAAAATAACAAATAATTTTGATCCTCGGATTTTTTTTTCGTGTAGCTTAACTAAATCTTATCGATGACGAACCAAATCAATTGTCTATACAAATGTCTATGTCGAAAGAAATTTCAGTATGCATTTTATGTATAATTTAGTTCAAACGAATTTGCCTATTTCTTACCTAACCAACTAAATTTCTGTATGATCAAATGGTTGATTTTCTTTATTTCAATTGTTGATAAGAAAAACTTATTTTGCATATATGTGCACGTTTTTCATAAACTTCGTGAAAAGCGTTTATTCGTTATGTGTAAACGTAAACGATTTTTTACACAGAGTCCCTATGACCTTGTGTATTTTTCTTCATATTTAAACACGTTTATCTAAGTAACCAGTAAGACGAGCCCCTTAAAGTTTGATACGCGTGTCAGTCGACTACCCGTTTAAACGCTGTCTAAATTTCAAAACTCTCTTGAGACTGTCTTTTCCTGCATGAACTACCATAATAAAAAAGTGAGTAAATCGAGCACGAGCTATTTTTGCGACAAAAAAATTGCCTAATGAAACCGAAATTCACTTTTGTGAGTAAAATCGAAAAAAACATTGGCGTCTGCCTCCGTCGAGAACTCGCAGTAACGTAACTTGCCACCAACGTAACTGGACTGACCTCCTGAAAAGTTCCAGCCACCAAATTATTGCTATTGATTGTACACTTGTTGTTACTTTTACGTTAATTGGCTGACTTTTTTTCAGGAAAGTTCCTCGTAACCGGGGATCAATCAACGTCGTACGCTTTGCTTGCCGACCGCAGCGAATCGCCGTACGGTTATCGAGACTTTGTAAACAAAAGTGGCAACGCGGATCCAGCAGTTCAGAGTCTCGTTTACAACGAAAATTTCAACGGGAAACCGATGCATCTTAAGCTCGAAGAAAAATCTTTGAAGAAAGAATATTCGGTTGACGGTACTATTTCTAAAACGAAGATGGAGGAACTCAATCCCGCTACTTATGACGTTGAACTGGATGGCAAACTTGTGGATAGTTTGAACTTCAAACAAGGCGGCGTTTATACCGTCATAATCCACGTCAAAGGAGACCACGTCGAAATTCATCCGATCGCAGTTTCGGAGCCAAATTCCATACACATACTTTGGCTCATCCCTCAGTACATCATCATCACCATGGGCGAAGTAATGTTCTCCGTAACCGGCCTCGAATTCGCATTTACGCAGGCTCCTGCGACCATGAAATCTCTCCTACAAGCTGGCTGGCTTCTGACCGTCGCTTTTGGCAATTTGATCGTCGTTATTGTTGCCGAAGTGAAGTTCTTCAACGAACAGGTGAGTTCGAAGACTCGTTGGGCCTTCAGAGATTTTCTCATATTTTCTTAAGCTCGAAGATAAATGGAGTGTTGCAAATAAAATTTGATGCCGCTCGAGTTTGCGACGAGTAAAGAACCGCTAATTCTCCAATTTTATTCCCACGTGATTTTTGAATTCGCAGTTTTTTAACGAACGCGTATGGTTCGTGGAATAAATAATGGAGAATTAAAAATGAGGTTTTCCTTCCTTCCGATCGACGCGAACGCTGCAAACCTCAGCGTCTGAGACGGTCATTTCGGATCTCAGAATTTTATCTTGTCATGAAAGTTTTATTTTGCTAAAACGATTCTGTAAATTTGGAATGAGGATCATTCGAGTGGGCTGAAAAATATCGATGTTCGAACTAATTTATTTATCTTCAGTGATTAATTCCGTCCGTTTTATTTGCAGTCGAGTGAATTCTTCCTGTTTGCTGCTCTCATGACCGTCGACATGATAATATTCGCAGTGATGGCTAAGTTTTACAAGTACGCGGAACTCCCTGAAACGGATTCCGCCGAGCCGGAATTTCCTCTCGAAGAAAGTTGCGGCGGTCACTTAAACCACACGTTCGAAATTCTCGCTACCGAGAAGCTCTAGTTTCGTTACAGCGAGATATCGCGCATTGACTTTTCAAACATTCTTCGAAAGGTATTGTGGTCGTTGTAGAAACGAGTGAAACCAAATCGTCGAAAAAAAAATCAAATGCTTCGAGATGGTAGCGACAACGGTTCCGAACGTTGTTTCATTTTTTCCACGAAATCGCTGTCATGATTTTCCGAAATAATAATCAAGTGAATGCACACCAGGGACCGCGAGTCGAATCCACGGGATCGAACATTTTTTGGTCAAACAATTTCAAGTGTCATCCTCAAAATCCAATTCACAGTAATTAAATAAGCTCGGAAATATTGTTCGTTGCACCTGGAAGGAATGCATTCCACTGTCACAGAGAGAATTTTCCAATATTTTTTTTTCTCAACAGTTCCTCAGAATGATTAATTCCCGAATAATTGGAATATCGAATATTTCTTTACAAACAAAAATACTTCGAAAGTAAAATAAAATCTAAAAAGCTCTCACGAGACCGGAATGATAACTGCTTCGGATTTTAAGGAATCTAGGGATAAGGAATAAGGCAATTTTAAGGAGAAAATGTAGAAAATAGAATAAAAATAACCAAAGAAGTATTGTGACTGTTTATAGTGAGAAACTCTGGTCCATAAATTTAGCAAATACCCGGATCCCAGCAATTTTTCGAAGTTATTTGAAATGCGAATACTTTGGGAACAGAATAATTCCAACTGTTAGAACCAGTTGATTTCATCGAATGTCTGGAGTCCAAATATCAGTGGAGTAAAAAAATTTCACGCTTTTTTATTTCTGCTTGTTTTCTCCACGAAAAATTTTATCCCGCAACGACCGTATTTTTGTTCCACAACTTTCGTTTGACAATTTCGATATTCATTACTATAAATTCAGCAAAAAACAGTGATTTTTCGATATCGAACTCCCCTTGGCAGGCCTTGTCAGTTAAAAAACTCGAATTTTCAACTTTCCTGTGCGAATTGCGATCGGTAGACGAAACGTTGACTGGAAAATTATACTTTTTCAATCTCTACTTACCGACCAAAATTACTGCATGCGAAAACAATGCAAAAAATCAAATTATACACAACTTGTAATTTAAAAAAATTAATGTAGTTTAAGTATTTTGTGATAGAGTGCAAAAACGAAGAATGTTGGAGGAGAAGTGAGACGTGCTGTTTTTTTTTTTTTTTAATTTTTATTTTTTCAATATTATGGTATCACTTTTCTACGAATTTTATCATATTATGTAACTCCTTATAATTTTATATGTGTTTTATTATCTAAATAGTAGATTATGAAGTATTCACGATTAGCATTCAATATCAAATCGTAAGGATTCGATATAATTCGGCGAGAATTTCTGTTCTTTTAATTTTTTTTTTTTTTTCAAATTCATTTACGTCGTTTGATCTAAGCGTCAAAAATTTCAAAGATTCACAACATATTCTGAAACAAAATTTACGTTGATCTGTGAAGCACTTTTTGTTAATGTGCTTCTGTCACACTAATAATGCAATACATTATCTCATCATCGTAATAGATGGAACCAATTGGAATATGAGAGAGTTAGTAAATATTGTTGAATTCCTTTTTTTTTTTGATGATGCTGAAGTTTGCAGCGTTGGAGTCCAACGAAGTGACTTAAAAAAACTGTTGAATAATTGAATCAATTTTACAATTCGTAATTTTTCAGCCCACATCAAGGATTCGTGAAATAAAAAATGATGGATTACAAATCTTTTTTTCGTTCATTGCGTTGGACTCGAACGTTGCAAACGTCAACGTTGTTTTTTTTGTTCACGTTCAATAATCAATTAGAGATTTTGTTGAAAATAATGCCAGCAGGGGGCAGTTGCTCTCGTTTTTCAGTATCAAGTACGAATAAGGTATAGCTGAGATAAGAGTAAGAATTAAATGAAGATGGTGTTTTTTTATCAGGCATGAATAACTTATCGTCGTCCAAACTTTGATTCGTCAGCGGTCTTATCCTGAAACATGCACACAACGTTTATATAGAAAATGTATAAAAATTTGATTTACATCATTGTGCATAAAAGAGTGGTATGACATGATGTGAGTAAAAATTTTAATTACGAAAAGAAATAAAAAATATTGAATACGGAATATGCTTGATCGGTGTTTTTTTTAAAACCATTTCTTAGAACTGACTTTTCAAAAATGTTGTCTGAAAAATTATTTATAGTTTATAAATAAATTTTATTTTTAAATAAATTTATACAATTATTTATAACTTTGAACCTTCCATTGTCACTTGGTTGACGAATAGGCATATAAATTTATGGGTGTTGCTCAACGTCGTGCTCAAATCGAAGGAAGCCTCGAAGCTGCCCCGCGTGTTGCTCCTATTGACCTTTTTGGCAGCTTCCTCTTTATAGGATGTTTTTTTCCAATATTTACGGAAACTATGTGACGGTTCAAGTGATAAGGCATTATCTAAAAATATTCAAAAGGTTCTCCAAATCTTGTTTACGAAATTGCTCCCCCTTCTCGAATTGGTTCTTGCAAAAGCTATTAAATATGTCCATCTCCATATATTTTGGCAGTTGGTGGTAAGCCGTGCTTCGACACAGACAATTCAAGATTTTTATATACTCATATAGTGTAATCGTTCGTCTTTGTCGTCAATTTCGGGCAGTTGATTCCAAACGAAGTAAGTAACATTTTTTAATGGAATATTACTGATTTAGGATGACAAAAAAAATACAATAAATATTTTATCCGTCACTTAGAAAAAGAAAATTGTTAATTGATTTGCACTGAGAATAACAAATAATCGTGAATCCATCAACGTTCTCAATGGTTGAAGGGAGTTATTTTAAAGACTGTTTTCTGGAAAATATGATCGGCGTGTTCATTTTAATTGTTGGATTCGGTGAAATACGAATATTTTTGAGTTTCTTTTTGTCCGGGACGAGTATCTTCTGTTGTCGATGCTGTTGTTCGAACTACTGTTAAAAAAGGTTTAAATTACATTCATCCATTTCTTCTGTTATCTGCATTTTTCCATTGTATTTCCTGCAGATTCTTGGAAGATGCTGATTTTAGGATACTTACTGATCCCAGTGGTTCTGGCCGCACCCAGCGAAGTAACTCGGAATGGCTATACACCCAAGATTGAGAATGGCGAGCTCAGGAGCATAGAGATTATTGGAGAGCCACCTCGTACATTGGATCTCTCGGGTTTGGGGTTCCAATACATCGATGACAACGTGTTTAAAAATCTTAGCAAAGTGAAGAGTATCAACCTTGCAAACAACTCAATATCATCCATTTCTCGAGCTATTTTTTCTGATCTCGTGGAATTGGAGCATCTTTCCCTGGCAGACAACGCGATATCATCTCTGCAATATGGCCAATTCTACAACTTGAGAAATCTCAAGTTTCTGAATATTTCGAACAACCCCATAAACGAGTTGGATTCAGGACATTTATACGGACTTGGAAAATGGACGAACGTATCCGCTCGCATCATTGGTGGACTCTGGATGCTGGAATCTCGCGTGTTTGACGATATTAGCAATTTGGAAGACGAATACGTAACATGGGAATGTCCTGTAGAGGGAGAGTGGGACGGGGGGTTCGAAAGAAATCAGCAAGAAATTGTGTGTATTCGCGAAGGAATTGTGGAAAAATTGGAACTGTTTAAGCCCCAAGATGTCGTGGAACCTCATTGCAAATTAGTGAAAATTGTCGGAGATACGTTCTTATTGAGCTTGTCAAATTTCGGGATATCCGGATTCGTCGATCGTTGGTATCGTCTTGATTCCGGGATCATCAATGGATTGGATTTACACAATAACAGCCTCATGACGGTCGAGTTTCTCAATAACCTTCCAGCGGACATCACAGACTTCGATCTGACTAACAACAGAATAGGGAGCTTGAGAAAAGGAAGCATTCGAAACGAACGCGTGAAGTCTCTGATCTTGACGAATAATTCCATCAGCGAGATCGAGGATGGAGCATTAGAGGGAACACAGCTTTCGTCTCTGGATTTGAGTAAAAACCGTCTAAATAATACGAGGTTCGTTGCGACTCTGCCAGCGAGTCTGAAATCATTGCAGCTCAGTGAAAATTGTATCGCTGAGTTATCACCCAGCGATTATTCCCGGTTTCGTCAACTCGATAAAATTGACTTCACTGGCAATGATATAACTGTCATTAAAAAGTCTGTTCTGCGCGGTCTCGGTTCTCTGACATCTCTCAGTTTTGTACGCAACAAAATCGAAAATATCGAAACAGATGCTTTCCGGGATTTGATATCCCTGAAGCAGTTGAATCTCGCAGAAAACAAGTTAACAAAGCTGGATAAAGGAGTGTTCGATGGTCTAAGATCTCTGGAGGAACTGGATCTCTCATGGAACGACATTAAAAAAATAACACACGATTCTTTCCATGGCTTACCGAAAGTGTTAAGCAAAGTCTTTTTGTCTTTCAACCAGTTGGAATTCTTGGAATCTGGTACATTCTTTGAAAGAGCGATCGAGGAGCTGCACTTGAATGGCAATAAGCTGAAAACCATCGAGGAGGGAACCTTCAATTCATCGGTCATCTATTCATTGTACCTGCAAAACAATTCCTTCAGCCAGATCAGCGGCAACGAGTTTTCTGGTAGTTTTTATTTGCATAAATTGAATCTGGCGAACAATCGAATTTCGAAGATCGAAAAAGGCTTTGCGAGCAATCTCGATCTCGTGTTTGATTTGAATCTTTCTAATAATCCTTTTACGAGACTGGAAAACGGTGCTTTGTTTGGTATAAGCAAAGGATACGAGGTCCCCATTTATCCGCCAGGGAACAATTCTCATTCGTCCCATAATACGGTACCGGAGCGCGAGAACGAGCCTCCGATTATTCCGGATTTATTTGGATCCACAAGTGTTTACAACAACCCTGTAGTCTTTTCCAGACCGTCAAATAAAGCGAATTCCACTCAAAACATTTCCGTTAAACGTTATGGGTGCAGAATTCGATTACACAACGTCGAACTTGAACTTTTACAGGGCGGTGTATTCGAAGATTTGTGAAGTTGGTGAGTTGGTGATTATCATGTAAACGGTCGTGCTTAAATGATTTTATAATCCGCTAATCTATATTTGTACAATGTTAATAAAAATAGCCGGCGAAACATCGGCGTTCATAACACCGTGTATAACTCCGAAGTCCTGAGTTGGAGCAGAATCTGGTCGAAATTAATCTGTTCAGAATCTCTACGAGTTTTTTTTGCTCTAATAAAAAAAAAACATTTTCTAATTTGTCACGCATTTGTTTCTCAAATTTTTGGAAATTCGTTGGTACGCTTCTCGAATTTTCTTCAATCGCATTCATGAATCAGCGTCCATCGATGGTGTCGTCTCGAATGTCGAGTCTAACTTCCAGAGATCTAAAATATTTTCAAAGTCTGATCGAAGGAGCATTCTTATCTCTGTGCGGCTATGGTGATAATAGAAAATTTCACATTCATCGCGTAACAGAATTACAAATGGTTTGGGAAACGTTTCTCAAAACATACTGCGATCAACTTGAACATCATCGCTGAAAATAATAATGAAAATAAAGTTTTTTATGTTTTTTTTTTCATGAGTTTTTTTCATGAGTCATCATCATATTTAGCATTTGAGCGGTGGTTATTCGCTGAATAGTTAAGATATCAATATAGATTTTTCCTGGATGCGAAACCCGGGCTTAATGATCCGAATTTCGTCAGTCCTTGTCATGTATGCGAGAGTGGAACGCAATAGCGTTACAAACGGGGCTAGAAAAGAACTTCATGAACCACACACCGTCCTTTTTGTGTAACGCCTTCTTTTTTCTTCGAATAATCAATGCAGCGGATTTTTCTACCTCTTTTCATTTCCTCCCTACATCTCTTTTTAGCATCGAACAAAAATCTGCCATTGTAAGAGAAATTTGAAAAGAAAAAATAGAAAGAGATAGAGAAATCCGCTGCGTAGATCACTGGAAGAAAAAATAGTGCGTTACGAAAGAAAAACGGTGTGAGATCAACGAAGCTCTTTTTTTACGATATCTACATCGCTAGCGCTACTGCATCTCACTCTCGTGTACATGATCAATATGAGCCGACTCCGAATTCGTATCCACTGGGTCAAGATATATGAAAACATACACGATTTAATTTTTTTTAAATTATCACAACGACGAATACGATTTTTTGCAATTTTCAGTGGTTTTCTGCAACTTACTCTGGATTTGGATTTAGCACCTCGAAAATTCAAAAAATATTGTTGATCTAGGTCGACAAAAACTTTAGCAACGATGATTATTCACAATTTTCCCCCATTTTTACGGTATTTTGAAATTTACTCAAAATACATAGAGAGAGTTGGGCATAGACGAATGTGTAGACTGCTTTGTTTTGGGTATCGGTGATATCTTCAAATTTACGTAACATGATGGAAAGTACACAAACTTTCATGATCGTTATTTCAGTTTTTCAATAGATCCGGTAAAATTTCAGGATTCGAAGTAAACGAAAAGTCGTCAAATGAATGTGAAACACAGCACGAATTATGTAAAAAAAACTAGGGACAAGTACGTTTATGCCCTTTGAATAAATAGCGAATAAAAAATATCGAGATCGATGAACGAATGGTATGATGTGAATAAAAATTTTTATGGTTGAAAAAAATAAAAAATATTGAATAGGAAATATGCTCGATTGTGGTTTTCTTTAATATGAAAATAAATTAGTTTGAAAGATCATTGTGAACCGTGATATTGTCGCGGATAGGCACATAACTTTATCGATGTTACTCGACGTCATGCTTAAAACGAAGGAAGTCTCGAAGCGACCCCATGGGTTTTTCCCATTGACCTTTTTAGCAGCTTCCACTTTATAGCATATTTAAAAAAATTTTTACCGAATCTATGTGCCGGTCAAAGTGATAAAAGGCATTATCTAAAAATATCCAAAAGGTTCTCCAATCTTGTTTGCGATATTGTTCCCCTTTCTCGAAGTGGTTCTTGCAAAAGCTGTTAAATATATCCATCTCCAGACATTTTGGCAGTTGTTGGTAAACCGTGTTTCGACACAGACAATTCAAGATTTTTATATACCCATTAGGGTGCTTAAAAAAAAATCGATTTTTTTTTTTCGTGGGCCGAAGAGGGATGTTAGTACATGTAAAAAAAGTGACTTTCCCAAAATTTGAGATTAAAAAAAATATATTTAGCGGTCCCTCAAACGACTTTTCTATGTTTTTTCCTATTTTGAGGAAAATTATCATGGAAAAAGTCTTAAAAAGTCATGAAACGTTATGTAACCATAAAATGCACTTTCTTTGTTGAATAAGTGAAATATTGTGAACATAAAATACATTGGAATAATGCGCTGAACATCAGTATACTACACAATTTCATTGCAAAATTATGTTATATGTTTTTTAGGGTGCTTCAAAAAAAATCGATTTTTTTTTTTTCGTGGGCCGAAGAGGGATGTTAGTACATATAAAAAAAGTGACTTTCCCAAACTTTGAGATTAAAAAAAAAATATTTAGCGGTCCCACAAACGATTTTTCTATGTTTTTTCCTATTTTGAGGAAAATCGTCATGGAAAAAGTCTTAAAAAGTCATGAAACGTTATGCAAACATAAAATGCACTTTCTTTGTTGAATAAGTGAAATATTGTGAGCATAAAATACATTGGAATAATGCGCTGAACATGTGTATTCCAGTATAATATTTAGCTCGGAAATAATTTTTCTCTGCGCTGAATATGAAGCATATTTTTCCCATGTTTTTTGAGAAGCCCCTAGCTCATGTAGCTGTTGAGCTTCGTCCTTGTCGTGGTCACAGTAGCTCTGTTTATATTGCTTCACGGTCTACAATGTAACAAGTACAAGTGCACTAGTACGAACAAAAATGTCATACGAACAGAAAAGTCATTTGAGGGACCGTTTAATTAATGATTTTTTTTTTCAACACAAAGGTAAAGTTTCATGTATTCAAGGGAGAATAGCATTTTATGTTTGCATAACGATTTATGATTTTTTTCATGACGTTTGTCCCCAAAACAGGAAAAAAATACAAAAGTCGTTTGAGGGACCGTTATATATTTTTCAAAAGATCTGAAAATTTGAGTAAGTCATTTTTTTTACATATACTAACACCCTTCTTCGGCCCACGAAAAAAAAAATATCGATTTTTTTTGAAGCACCGTAATACCCATATAATGTAATTGTTCGTCTTTGTCGTCAATTTCGGGCAGTTGATTCCAAACGGAATAAGTAACATTTTTTAATGAAATATTACTAATTTAGGATGATAAGAAAAATATAATAAAAATTTTATTCGGCATTTAGAAATAAAAAATTGTCAATTGTTTTGCACTGAGAATAGCAAATGATCGTGAATCCATCAACGTTCTTAATGGTTGGTGGGAGTTATTTTAAATACTGTTTTCTGGAAAATGTGATTGACGCAAAGGATATAAGGTCTCTGTGTTTTGGTCAGGGGACCATTTTCCTTTGTACCATAATAAGACAACGGAACCCGAGAATGAAGCTGCGATTATTCCGGAACTATATCGATACAAAAGTTCATCCGACAATGGTGAAGTTAGTTATCATCAACGTGAATCGTCAATCGGAAAGAATTTCACTGAAGGCGTTTCCATTAAGCGTTATGGGTGCAGAATTCGATTAAACAACGTCGAACTTGAACTTTTACAGGGCGGTGTGTTCGAAGATTTGTGAAGCTGATGATTGACATGTAAACCGTCGTGCTTTACCGATATTATAATCCGTTAACATTTATATGTGCGATGTCAATAAAACTAGTGTGCGGAATGTCGACGTTTGTATCACCATCAATAACCTTTATGCCCTGATTTAAAGCAGAATCTGATTAATAATTTAGAAATTAATCCATTTAGAATGTCTACGAGTTTTCATTTGCTGCAATGTGAAAAAATTTTTTCCTATTCGTCACACATTCGTTTCCCAATTGTTTCGAATTTCGTTGATTCATTTTTTCTCAAATTGTCTTTAATCATTTATAAATCAATGTCCATCGATGGCATCGTCTTGAATGAAAAAAAATTGCTTCCTGCAGCATACTGTCGATATAATTTAATAAAAATTTGACGATACAGATCAATTGTTTTATCACGTACCAATAAGGATTTAATTCGAACGCTATACCATCAAAACAAATTCGATAAAATTGTCCCGTTTCGAATATTTCTCTATTGGTAATCGCTACATTAATGAAGCAGCGTCATCAAGTAAATTTGGGAGGTCCATTCGATCAGGCTCCCAACGCAAGTGAATGAAGACACTTCTTTCCCCCACTCTAGATTATTGTCTTCACATGGATATACCCACTTATCTGTAGCCATTTCACTGATATGCAGCTGCTGCGAGGATATTCCCGTGTCGTCACGGTTCGTCGAAAAGATGGTTTTGATGAGTTTCTGCGCGTTATAGACGATGTTTTTAAGCATAATAGGACAGCCTTGACTTTGGGCAACGTCAGGCTGTTGTGTGCTGTTGTTTTACGGAAACATGTTAAACGAACTTTTATGAATCAACATTGATAAAGATCCAAGAATGACAGCATGATCAGATTTCCATAGCAGTCAAAAATTATGAAAATTTGAATTTTATAACCATTTTTTTCTCGAACATTTATAATTTATTGTAGAATGATAAACCAAATCCCATTTTCCCGACATCAAGGTCGCTATTTTATAGTCCTTGCATCGATGGAAAACTTTTTCTGACTACAGCAAAATTCGATGATGATCATAAAATTTGTTTATTTTATGAACGTAGTACACTTTTTTCAACAACAACATACCTTTTCGATAAATTCCTTCTCGATATTTGAAAAAATTTACGATTCTTTACTTCGGTGGCGGGATTTTAAAACATTGACGTATCTGAAAACTTTTTTCGTTCTTCCTTGAGAATATTTCATAAAAATATATTTCCATGATGTTTTGCTATACCACGAAAGCCGGGAGGGTTCCTTGTCCCAAAAAACAATTTGAATATTTTAACGAGCCACGTGCCTCGCATCGAGAGATAAAAACAGTATCCAAAAGATAACGGGTTTCTCCAAATCTTGTTTAAGCGACAATACTTCCACTATTCGAATCCCACTTGCAAGCAACTATTTATGGCCCATTTTGCCATTGATTTTCACAGTCTTTGCTTGGATGTACTGCACAACGGGCTATACAAAGTTCTAACATTGACCCTTCTCTTTTTCATCAATAGTTTGGGTGAGTTAATTTTGATGAAAATTTATGAAGCCACGGAAAGCATTCCATTGGGCCAAGCAAGAGTTAACACATGTGATAATAATATTTTATAAAATAATGAGGTACAGCATGATGGTAATAAAGATAAGGAAATTAACAAGAAGAAAAAAATACGAGAATAAAAAGTAAATAATATAAAGTAAAATAATAAATAATTAAATTTAGAGATGAGTAAATGCAAAGAAGTGAAAATGAGAGATGAGAGAATGGTAAAGAAAATAAGATGGAGTGAGGATGACAAAGTAGAAAAATAAAAATAAAATCGCAGAAAACATTAATAATAATGATGATAGTAATACATTAGTAAAGTACAATGGTAATAGAACTCATGATAGAAATAATAATTATTATTTCTATCAAAAAATAAATTTGTTATAATAAATAATAATTTAAAAAATAAGAAAGACTTAACGATTTGATCGTTTGATAAAAATTATGTGGGGAACAGTTTTTTTTTGTTTTTTTTTTTCATTTTATTGTGTCAAAGACGTACAAACGTTCATGTTTGGCGAAAAATTATTGTTGGATAGTATTTTTTTCTACTTGGCATGGATAAGATTTTTTTATTCAATTAAAAATCTCAAAAAGACCCTGGTTTTTTAAAAATTTTCGCTTATACACTATGACATTGCTAAATAAGCGGCCGCTGCGAACTACTTATCTTTAACTAACTAAATTAGGTGAGGCTTTATAACTTGTGCATGATTAATATGATAAAAATGCATGATTTTTTTTTTTATTTTTTCCATAAAGTAAGAACGACTAATATACAGTAACAGTTTCCAATAGTTTTTCATCTCACAGTGTCAAACCTCTCGAGTCAGTCACCAGAGTAATAGTTACAGAAATTTTACTGTAAATATATATATATTTTATCACTGTGAAATTGATGACCGACAATCTGTTGCGCAATGCAACATTTATTAGTTAGGATGGCCGTTCAATGGCGAGTAAGTAGAAGGTGCCATCACGTGGTGCGCTCTATTCTAATGTTTGCTGTGTGGATTTTCCGTCTTGGTTGTTAAACTGGGCGGAATCGTTCCTCGAGATCCAGTGGTTCGTATTTTTTCAATCCTCTTGCGATGCGTTCCCGGTCTACAAGGCTCAGTGCCAGCGTGTTTGGGTGGTTTGCGAGTCGCGTTTCGTAATTGTTGCATAGCTTATGAGCTGTGCTCTTAACCGTGTCAATCCCGAGGTCCTTGTGAAGCGTGGCATTGGAGACGTACCAGGGGGCATTTGCTATAGTTCTCAATGTTTTAGATTGGAATCGTTCTAGAATTTCGATGTTAGAGTTGCTAGCTGTACCCCAAAGTTGGATGCCATAAGTCCATATTGGCATCAAGATCGGTTTGTAAACGAGAACTTTGTTGTAAAGGGATAGTTTAGATCTTCTTCCTATGAGCCAGTAGATTTTCTTAAGGAGGGTGGCTACGTTCGTCAAATTGATAAAAAATTGATGAAATTTGGTGATAATGTTCTTCAACATCAAGTGCGAAGACACAATTTTTTTCAAAATTTTCTTCTGCTTTTACGGATTAAAGCAGATTTCTTATGCCCGGAATGTATACCTATATATATGGAAACGCTATGCTTATACACTTGAACTTTAGTGATCAATTACTCGATAACTGTACAGAAGAAAAATCTTAAAAAATTTGTATTGTCAAATTTGGCCCTAAAGAATATGTTCACCAAATTTTATTAAATTCTTATCATTTTGAAATTTTTAATGTATTTAACATGGTTTAGCATGGCAACATTGTATCGTCGCTAGCCACCCTCCTTAAGTCGTAGGTCCAGCTGTTTCCTTTTGCTTTTTATATGACTTGCCCAAGTTAGCCTGCGATCTAGGAGCATTCTTAGTTACTTTACCTCCTCGACTTTAGGGTAAAGTTGGTCGTTGATTGTTACGGTTGGGCAATCCTTTTTTCTCATGGTGAAGGTGATATGGACAGACTTGCTGCTACTGGCCTTAATTCGCCACTATTTAAGCCATCTTTGTATGTTGTCAAGACCATGTTGTAGTGTTCTTGAGGCTACGTCTGGGTCTTCGTAAGTCGCCAAAATGGCCGTGTCATCAGCGAATGTGGCGACAGTAGCGTTGTGGGCTACAGGTAAGTCAGCTGTAAATAGTGTGTAATGAACTGGTCTGAGAACGCTTCCTTGAGGAATTCCTGCTCGTATTGGTAGGAGGGGTGATAACTCTGTCCCACATCTTACTTGAAATTGGCGATTGCTCAAGTAGGATGTTAGTAACAAGTAGTACTTCGGCAGGAGTCTTTTGATTTTATGGAGTATGCCTGGGTGCCATACTTTATCAAAAGCCTGTTCTATATCGAGAAAAGCTGCAGAGCAGTATTCTTTCCGTTCCAACGTGTTGGATACGGTGTTAAAGACCTGATTTACCTGTTCTATCGTTGAGTGCCTGGACCGAAATCCGAATTGATGGTCCGGGATAATGCCTTGATCGAGGATCGATGTTTGTAGTCTTCTCAATAGAGTTTTTCGAATACTTTTGTTATAATGGGGAGTAGGCTTATGGGTCCGTACGATTTGGTGTCGTTTGGTGGTTTACCAGGCTTCTGGATCATTGCGATACGAGCGACTTTCCACTGGCTAGGTATGTGTGATGTACGAAGCACAGCGTTAAACAGGTTGGTCAGGAAGATTATACCCTTTTTGACAGTTTCTTGAGGATGGTGCCTGTTATCAAATCACATCCAGGGAATTTTTTTATACTAATTTCTTTATGTATTATACCACTTATTTCCGCAGGAGAAGTGTGCTTAATGGGTAGGTCCAGAGGTAGGGGACTTTCAAGAAATTCGTTGATATCTTCGTCATGGTGTTGGGAAGGAAGTGGAGTGAATACCTGAGCGAGGAGTTCTGCAAATGTTCCGGATTTTTCGGCATCGCTTTGGGCCCATTCTCCATTGGCTTTCCTGATAGGCGGCGTATGATTTTGTGCATGGTTGATACGTTTGATTGCCTTCCAGAGGGTAGTCCGTGGAAGTCGTATTCGTTAGATTTGCTAAGTATTGTTGCACATTGTTGTATTTAATTGTCGTTTATCAGTTAGGCTTTTGTTCAACTGCCACTGTCCCCTCATCCTTCTTTTTTCGACAATTTTTTGTTTTATGTTATCAGGGTGTCTTTCGGTCGTAAAGCTGGTAGTTGCATTCGGGGTGGCTTCCCATGCAGCTTCTTGAACTAGTTGAGTGAGGTGTTCTGTTGCCTCGTCTATGTCATGCTGGGTTTTTAGTGATACTGTTAGTCTAACGTGTTTATCGATTATATCTCTGAATGCCTGCCAGTTTGTGTTTTTATTGTGTAGGGTTGGTCGCTTGTCATTATTGATGATTCCACTACTTAGTGTTAATATTACCGGGGTGTGGTCAGATGACAGATCTAGGCTGGTTTCAGCGTATGTGAAGGGTTTAGGTATTTCTTAGGTTAGAAAGAAGTCGAGTACGTCTGGAATTTTGTTCCTGTCAGTTGGCCAGTAGGTAAGTTTCCCTTGCGAAAGTTGGTTGCAGTTCAGTGGTGTCATCGCTTTGAGTAGTTCCCGACCTCTAGTTGTCGTGAGTCTCGATCCCCATAGCGTGTGCTTGGCGTTGTAGTCTCCACCAGCTAAAAAGCAAGAGCCCAGGCTTTGGAATTTGTCATTTTTTATGTTGTATCTCTAGATCGATATATACATATAACAGATGGTGTTTGATTGCCGTTTTCACGAGAATCGCTATTCCCCCATGTGCGGTTCCGTCTAGGTGTTCAGTGTTGTAGGCTTTGTAACCGTGAATTTTTATGTGGCTTTTGTCAGTAAAGTGTGTTTCATTTACTACGAGGATGACTATTTTTTTATTTTTTAGAAATACGGCCAGTTCTTAGCGGTGCTGGGCTAAGCCGTTGGCGTTCCATATAGTGCTAGTCGGTAGGACGTGAATTATTTGTTCGCGAACTTGGTCAGTATTGTCGTCAGTAATTTTAGCACAGTATTTAGTAATTCATTTTGTTGAGTTACAGCTGCTACCGTAAACATATGTTCGATACCGCAGTTAAACCTGAAACTTGTGATAAAAATAATAGACTAAGTTATGCATCTGAGAAACCGTTTACGAAAAAAGTTTCCATGATTTTGATTGATGAATGTTAATGACGTGGGAGCAAGGAATGCGGATTACTTATATTGTTTGGCTCCTTTATATCCATTTGTGTCCATAATAATCTTCGATTTTTTCACGGTTTTTTTTTTAAATCGCTTTTCAGAAGTCAACTCGAAAATGATCCTTATTGCCATCTTCCTGCTGCCGATGGTTCTAGCGGCCCCAACTGAGCTGACTCAAAACCATCATCTTCCTAAAATTGAAAATGGTATACTCAAAAGCATTGGAGTGATTGGCAACAAACCCATTGATACTTTGGATCTCTCAGGCTTGGGTTTAACACACGTCGATGCAAACATATTCGAAAATCTGACTCACGTCAAGAGCATAAATCTTGCAAACAACGGTTTGATCTCACTGCCTCGAACAACTTTTTCGAATCTGACAAACTTGGAGCATCTATCGCTCGCAGACAATGAAATCACCTCCTTGGATCGCGGTCAGTTCGCAGGATTGGCTAATTTAAAATTCCTCAATATATCGAACAACCCTATGGAAGAAATATTTCCTGGGTTATTATACGGGCTTGGAAAATCAACGAATATATCAGTGAAGCTTCCACATGGAATTTCGGTATTACACAACTTGGCCTTCAAAGAATTTAATGATGATCGTTTTTCGAAGTTCATTGTTTGTTATGGACCCCCTCCTTCAAATGACCGTAATGTTAAGATTTTTTTTGAGATTGATAAGATTGTTGAGGGAGTATGCATTCGTGACGGAATCGTTGAAAAGTTAGCCGGCCTGCGGAATTGGGAACCTCATTGCAGAGTTGTGCAAAGTATTATTCAAAATTATTCCAAGTCACGTTTGATCTTAACCAATTTGGGGATATCGAAATTTGCTCCTGGCTGGTATGCTCTTAATAGCTCTTATTTCAACGGGATTCATTTCAACAACAACAACATCACATCGTCATCTTTGAATTTTATGAACGACCTTCCATCATTTGTTCGAGTAGTCGATTTATCCAATAACGAAATCACGAATTTGAAGAAAGGAATCATTTTTAACGACCATCTCAGAGTTTTAATCTTAGCAAAAAATGCTATTAGCGAAATTGAAAGCGGTGCGTTGGAAAACACAAACCTCACGTCGTTGAATTTAAGCAATAATCGGTTAAATAATACAGAATTTGTTGTGACTCTGCCGCCAACGCTCCAGAGTTTGACACTGAGTGATAATTGCATCAATGCGTTATTACCGGATACTTTTTCCCGGTTGTCTCAACTTCATAATATCCAACTTGATGGTAACAACATAACCGTCATTAAAAGTGAATCATTACGTGCGTTCACCTCCGTAGAATTTTTGGATTTTTCAAGAAATGAAATCGATCACATCGAAACAGGTGCTTTCCGACATTTAACATCTATCCACACTTTGAATCTTGCGAATAATAAACTGACTAATTTGAATGAAGGGATGTTCGCCGGTCTTGGGTACGCTGTGAATCTCGATTTTTCATCGAACGATATTAAACAAATTACACATGATTCGTTTAATGGATTAACGAAAGTTTCTAGACTCGGATTGTCTTTCAACCAGATTGAAAATTTGGAGACTGGTGCTTTTGTTAAAGCGCCAATATCCGAACTATACTTGAATAATAACAAATTGAGGAAAATTGAAAATGGAATTTTCGACTCGTCCACGATCTTAAGACTATATCTGCAAAATAATTCGTTAAGCCAGATAAATGGAGCAGAATTTGCTGGTATGCATAGACTAAAAGCTTTGGATTTGCGGAGTAATGGAATCACGAAGATCGAAAAAGGTTTTGCAAGATACCTTGGCAACGTGACCGAGTTGTTTCTCTCTGATAATCCAATCGAGAGATTGGAAAATGGTGCTTTGTTTGGTTTACCAATGGAGTACTTGTCGAGAATTTATTTGAGCAACGTCCAGCTGGAACTCTTGCAGGGTGGTATATTTGAAGATGCGTAATGAGATTCCATTTTACTTGGCTTCATGGAACCATGAACGATTGCTATGTCAGTTATGATCGCTTTCGTGTTGATTATAGATATAAAAACCTCTAATAACGAGAAAATAGATTTTTTCTTTGCATCACTATACTTTTTACCCACAAAATTCATTTCATTTTACCCACAAAATCAGTATCATTTTTACCCACAAAATTCGTATAAAGACAAGCAACCATTGTAATGCGCTATGGTTATAAAAATTAAGTCACTGTGTAAAATAAAATTTGTGTTATTCAGAAACATCCCGTGGTCGCATTTATTTCAAATCATATCGCATTGAAACGATCGAAATTTCAAGTTTCGATCACCGACGAATTTCCTTGCTTGGATCCAGCGTCTAATGACTTCAAGAAAAAAAAATCAGTCTACGACGGCAACAACATCTTTGCTCCAGTCTATCAACAACGAAGCATATAACAAAACAAAATGTGTCGCCAATGAAAACGAAGACGCGAATACCAACTTCTCAAAAGATTGAAGGATCAAAAAAACTTTCCAAAATCAAATTTCATTTTGTAAGATTTGTAAGATTCCCCTGATTTGCAAAAGGTGGTCGAAATGTTAAGCGTAAAAGATAATTTATTTGCAGAGAAGAAATTTGATTTGTACATAGCTTCGAATTTGAAAAAAAATTGATATTCAGTCTTGTTTAATTACCGAACTGTCGACGAGTTTTTCTAATAAATTACTGAAGAAGCTCGATTATTTTATCACGAGTGGGGATCAAATTGGAATGTTCTATATTAAAAACTAACTCGGTAAAATTGTCGAGTTTTCTTTTTATTAAAAGCACGATTTTTTAGGAATACGCTGCTTT
The DNA here is from genome assembly GCF_019457755.1 of Venturia canescens. NCBI lineage: Eukaryota > Metazoa > Arthropoda > Insecta > Hymenoptera > Ichneumonidae > Venturia > Venturia canescens. Next base: position 8,084,028 of record NC_057421.1, on the reverse strand, counting down.
GCATAGTGCCGTATTGCTGCTGGTTGCTATCTTATCGAGTAGTGGTCACTTCTTTTTTTTCACTGTCTATTAATTGTCTCGCTCAAGATTTTCGTCTCCATACAGTTTGATCCTCTGATCTTTAGCCACAAAAATTCCGCACCACGCCAACTATCGCTCCCGACGCGACCCCCAGGGCAAAACGATAATATTTTCGTTTCCACTGTGATCAGCAGACGAAGGGGCATTCCTGTGACATCATTTCTCGTGGAAGCGATGGTAAATATTTTGACGAATTTCGGCGCGTAAGGGACGATGTTTTTAAGCATAATACGGGTTCTCGACTTTGAACAACGTCAGGCTGTTGTGTGCTGTTGTTTTACGGAAACATGTTAAACGAGCTTTTATGAATCGACATTGATAAAGATCCAAGAATGACAGCATGATCGGATTTCCATAGCAGTCAAAAATGATGAAAATTTGAATTTTGACAACCATTTTTTTTCTCGAACATTTATAATTTATTGCAAAATGATAAATCAAATCTCATTTTCCCGACATCAAGGTCGCCGTTTTATGGTCCTTGCCTCGATGGAAAACTTTTTCTGACTACAGCAAAATTCGATGATGATCATAAAATTTGTTTATTTCATGAACGTAGTACACTTTTTTTCAACAACAACATACCTTTTCGATAAATTTCTTTTCGACATTTGAAAAAACTTACGAGTCTTTACTTCGGTGGCGGAGTTTTAAAACATCGACGTACCTGAAAACTTTTTTCGTTCTTCCTTGAGAATATATTTCATAAAAATATATTTCCTTGGTGTTTTGCTATACCACGAAAGCCGGGAGGGTTCCTTGTCCCAAAAAACAATTTGAATATTTTAACGAGCCACGTGCCTCGCATCGAGAGATAAAAACAGTATCCAAAAGATAACGGGTTTCTCCAAATCTTGTTTATGCGACAATACTCCCACTATTCGAATCCCACTTGCAAGAAATTTATGGCCTATTTTGCCATTGATTTTCACAGTCTTTGCTTGGATGTGCTCCACAACGGGCTATACAAAGTTCAGACATTGACCCTTCTCTTTTTCATCAATAGTTTGGGTGAGTTGATTTTGAAGAAAATTTATCAAATGAAATAAGTGTCTATTCAGTAGAGTGAATATCTGGTGCCATGATTTTTTGTTTTTGTTCGTGATTTGTCGTCATAACGAAATCCCAATTGGATTCCTTCATGTTTACAGTGAAGATTTCAGAAAATAATATTATTAGATACCATCGTACTCAGGAACTTTATCAATAATTTAGAATATTACCACTCCAATTAATCCTGACTAATGTTATAAATGAGAAAGTGTATTTGTTTGTCCTTCTTTCACGCCGTAATTAAGCTACCACTCTACTTGATTTTTGGCACAGAGTTAGTTGAAAGGACGGATAGTAACATAGGCTACTTTTGATAATGAAAAACATTGAAATTCCCGAGAGATATTTACAGGAATATTCGTATTTTTATACGAAAAATATGGTATCCTGAATTCACGTCTTAACAAAACAATAAATCGACTCAATTTTTGCCAAACTAGTTCAATAAATGTTGAATGAAACGACAGTGTGAAAGAACCAAAAATATTTCCACGATCATGTCACCGCGTCTGTCCTAAACCGAACTGTTTTGCACTATGGAATGAAAATCTTTTTTTTTCTGTTGGCGAGATTTTATATAGTATTTTTTAAGTTTGTGCTTCTGCTTCGAAAAGACTGTCCGTTTGCATCGTTTAATCAAAAATATGGGGGGAACAGATTTTTCAATTTTCGAGTATCGAAAACGTCACGTATAGAGATCAGAAATGGTAGAATTTGTCGAAAATTTATAGTAAAAAAGTCATTTTTCTACTCGGTGCGCATAGGATTCAACCATCCGATAAAGAAAATTCTAAATTTCGTCAAATGTTTGCACATACACGAGAACATTGCTGAATAAGAGACCACTGGTGCGAGCGACATACCGACAACAAAATAAACCCGGTGGATTTCTTTATAACTGCTGCGAAAAAAAATTAAATTTTTTCTAAATTTCCACAACGTAGGAATGAATAATCTAGCATTAGTTTCCAATAGTTTTTTTTATAGTGAAAAGTCAGACGCCAGAGTAATAGTTGCCGAAATATTTCCGTGAACATACTTTCTCTACAAAGCTTGACCCTGGAACATGTCCTAGAAATAATAAACTGAGTTATGCATCTTAATATCAATGACATGGGCATAAAAGCTGATTGATTTCAAAATTCAAATAATTTTCTGATCGTACTAAGTTATCGAATTGGGGATTATTATATTGTTTGGCTTCTTTATATCCAATTGTGTTCGACGTTATTTTCGATTATTTCACTGTTTTTTCTTTGAATTCATTTTCAGAAATCAACTGCAGTATGATCATTTTTACCATCTTCCTGGTGCCGATGGTTCTAGCAGCCCCAGCTGAGCTGACTCAAAACCTCTATCTTCCTAAAATTGAAAATGATATACTCAAAAGCATTGAAGTAACCAGCAATAAACCCATTGATACCTTGGATCTTTCGGGCTTGGGTTTCGCACACGTCGATGCAAACATATTTGAAAATCTGACTCACGTCAAGAGCATAAATCTTGCAAACAACGGTTTGGTCGCACTGCCTCGACCTATTTTTTCGAAACTGACAAGCTTGGAGTATCTCTCTCTAGCAGACAATGAGATAACCTACTTTGAACCCGGTCAGTTTATAGGATTGAGTAATTTGAAATTTCTTAATATCTTGAACAACCCCATCGAAAAAATATCTCCTGAGCTGTTTTACGGGCTTGGAAAATCAACGAATATATTAATTAAGCTTCAAAATGGAATTCCGGTATTATACAACTTCGTCTTCAGAGAATTTAATGGCCCTTCCCACCGATCGCAGTTCAGGGTTCGTTATGGAGTCTCTTATTCAAACTACCACAATATTGAAGGGGTGTGCATTCGCGACGGAATCGTAGAAAAGTTAGCCGGCCTATGGAATTGGGTACCTCATTGTAGAGTTGTGCAAAATATTACTCGAGATTTTTCCGCGCAACGTTTGGACTTAAGTAATTTGGGGATATCGAAATTCGCTCCTGGCTGGCATGCTCTTGATGGCTCATTTTTCAATGAGATTTGTCTCAATAATAACAAAATCACATCCCCATCGTTGGATTTCATTAACGACCTCCCATCATTTGTTCGAGGAATCGATGTATCCGAAAACAGAATGACGAGTTTGAAGAAAGGAATAATTGTTAACGACCATCTCAGAATTTTAGATATAGCAAATAATGCTATTAGCGAAATTGAAAACGGTGCGTTGGAAAACACAAACCTCACGTCCTTGAATTTACGTAATAATCGGTTGACTAATACAGAATTTGCAAAAAGTTTGCCATCAACGTTAAAGACTTTGACACTCAGTGATAATTGCATCAATGAATTATTACCCAATACATTTTCCCAGTTGTCTCATCTCCATAAGATAAGTCTAGATGGCAACAACATAACCGTTATTAAAAAAGAATCGTTGCGTGGGCTCAACTCCGTAATCGTATTGAATCTCACAAGAAATAAAATCGAAAGCATCGAAAGCGGTGCTTTCCGGCATTTAACATCTATCTACGTTTTGAACCTCGCGAATAATAAATTGACTAATTTAAATGAAGGGATGTTCGATGGTCTTAGATATGTCGTGGATCTCGATCTTTCATCGAACAGTATTAAACAAATTGCACATGATTCGTTCAAAGGATTAGTAAAAGCTCATCGACTTGGGTTATCTTTCAACCAAATAGAACATTTGGAAACTGGTATTTTTGCTAAAGTTCCGATAACCGAACTATACTTGAATAATAACAAATTAAGTAAAATTGGCAATGGAGTTTTTGACTGGAGCACCATCGTAAAACTGTATCTGCAAAATAATTTACTAAGTCAGATAAATGTAGCTGAATTTGCTGGTATGCATAAACTAAAAGTTTTGGATTTGCGGAGTAACGTAGGAATGAAAGTCGAGGAAGGTTTTGCAAGAAATCTTGGCAACGTGACCGAGTTGCATCTCCCCGAGATGCCAATTAAGAGACGGGAATACGTTCGTTCTCGTGGTTTTCGTTCTTTCTCAATTACTTACTTATACCGACGTATTTTGGGAAACGCCTTTGGATATAGAACTTTCGCAGGGAGGCGTTATGAAGATGTGTAATAAGGTTCCATTTCACTTGCTCTTACGAAAACCATGTACAAATACTATTTCAGTTTTATGATCACTTTCATGTTAATTACAAACATATAAACCATTTTTACCCACCCAATTTGTGTAAAGAAAAACAATCACTGTAATACGCTAGCAATAAAAAAACACATGCGAGATGCAATTTGTATTATTATTTAGAAAGATTCCGTGATCGCCTTATTTCAAATCGTCTATAGAACTGGTACGATAGCGAGTTTCAATCACCTACTAGTTTTGCTGCTTGTTTGACCAACGTTTGATGCTTGATCAACGTTCATCAACGGCGTCATCTCAGATGTCGTGTTTGATTTTCAGAGATCGAAAATCGTTTGGAATCCATTCTTACCGTTTTGTCTATCAAGATAATACGAAATTTTGTATTTATCGCACTAAATAGTTTGGGGATTACTTTATAAAACATTTTGAGATTGTAATTCACGAGCTACTGAAATTATAAAGTTCAGGAAGAGGCGTCCAGTTTCGTCATTTGCTTGTCAGTTCTTGGATGAAGGAATCATGTAACAATATCAAAGGATTTTTATTATGTTTATAAAAAATATTTTAATATTTACTTGCTTTTAAACATTACCACGAAATTAATAATTAAAATGAAGTGCGAGGGATTTTGATTGGGATCAAAATGTTAGCCGATGGTTTTTCGTCGAATATTTGCAGGTTTTGAATAAACTATAATCCTTTAAATTTTATCCTAGAAAAATAAATTTTCTTCCTTCAATTTAATTATTCGTTTACAAATTAGCAGGCTATCGATAAGTTTCAATAAAAATTTGACGAAAATCAATGATTTTATACCGTGTGTGGATCAAATTCGAATTTTGTGCAATAAAAACGAATCCTGTAAAATTGTTGAGTTTTCATTCTATAAGTTTTACTCCATCAAGCTCCCAACGCAAGGGAATCGAGAGATTTTTTTTTCACTATCTATTAATTATCCCACTCAAGATTTTCGTCCTCATACGATTTGATCGACTGATATTTAGCCACGAAAATTCTCCACCACGCCAACTATCGCTCCCGACGCGACCCTCAGGGCAAAACGATAGGATTTTTGTTTTCACCGCGATCAGCTGACGGAGGGACATTTCTGACATCACTTTTCGAGAAAATGATGGTAAATATTTTGACTAATTTCTGCTCGTGACGATGATGTTTTTAAGCATGATACGACAGTCCTTGGCTTTGAAAAACGTCAGGCAGCGTGATCGGATTTACATAGCAGCGAATTATGATGAAAATATCAAATTTTGAAACCAATGTTTTCTCGAACATTTATAGTAAATTGCAAAATATAAAAGCAAATGCCATTTTTCCGAAATTAAGGTCGCCTTTTCACAGTCCTTTCGTCGATGGAAAACTTTTTCTGACCACAGCAAAATTCCATTACGAATATAAAATTCGTTAAATGTCTGTAAGTTTTACATTTTCCCAACATCGACATTCATTTATTACGAATTTTTTTTCGGCATTTTCAAAAATTTTCATCTTTCCTTAGGATATTTTGTAAACATATATTTTCATGGTGTTTTACTACATTACAAATGCCGGAAGTGTATGTACCGAAATCAATTTTGAAGATGTAAACAAGCCACATGCTTCGTCGAGAGATAAAGACAGTATCCAAAAGATAACGGGTTTCTTCAAATGTTGTTTATTCGATTACGCCTACTAGCATCAGAAACCCATGTGCAAGAAACTATTTAAGACCTATTCTGTCATTAATTTCCACAGTCTTCGCTCGGATGTGCTCCACAACGGGCTATTCAAGATTTCAACATTGACCCTCTTCTTTTCCATCAATAGTTTGGGTACGTTGATTTTGATGAAAATTTATCATACAAATTAGAAATAAAACGCGTGTCTATTCATGGGAGTCAGAATCTGTTGCCACGATTTATTTAAAACCTTTTTTCGGTATCATTCTCCCTCGAATCCTAATTTAATTCCTTCGTGTTCACGGTGAATATTTAAAAAATGATTATTGTAATAATCTTGAATTTAAGAACTTGATTTTTAATTGATTTAATCAAATCAGTCTTTATTAGCCTGAATTTTCCTTGCTCCATCTGTGAATACCCATCGTTGGGATTAAGCTAGACGAAAATTAACTTGTCGGAATCTTTCTTTCTCATGGGGAATATGTCAAGTAGATGAAAAAAGTAATCAAATGGGAGAAAAATCAAAAAATTTTCTACGATCTTTAGTCACTTGAATAACAAAAAAATCGAACATACTAAATATTCAATTCCATTGAGGTCCGCATCTCGTTCAAAAGTGCAGCAATTGTCTTGAAACTAATTTTTTTACATTGTGAAATGAATATCTTTTTTTCTGCCGACGAGTCGACTTTTTATATTATTTTTCAAGTTTGTGCGTTTGGCTTGAAAAAACTATGTTTGAATCGATTAATCAAAATTATGTGGAGTACAGTTTTATCAATTTTAAAGTATACTGAACACGTGGAAAGTAGAAGCGGTCAAATTTGGCGAAAAATCATGGCGAATAAATAGTTTTTTCTACTTAGCGCAAGTGGGGTTCTCTGATTCAATTGATAATATCAGAAAAAACCTGAATTTCTGGAAACTTTTGCATACACCGTAACAATGTCAAATAAGAGACCGGTGCGATCCATGTACCATGGACTAATTAAATCCCATCAAGTTTTTTTATTACATTTCCGAAGAATTTATAATTTTTTTTTTATTTTCCATACCGTTGGAATGACTAATCTAAAATAAGTTTCCAATATTTTTTTTCCGGGAAAAGTCAGACGCTAGAGTAATCGTAGAAGTTTTTCCGTGATCGAACGTATACTACCAAGTTTGAACCTAAAAATTATGAGATAAATGATAGACTAACTGAGTTATGCATCTGGAAAACTGCCTGCGAAAAAAGTATCGATGTTTTCGATTGATGAATCTTCATGACCTGGGAGCCGACAAAAGCTGGTTGATTTCGAGATTCAAATAATTAGCCGATCGCGTCAAGTTATGAAACTAGGGATTGTTTTATTGTTTGACCAGACTTCTTCTAAACTATGCATGTCCGTCGTAATCTTCGATTTGTTCACGGTTTTTTCTTTGAATGAATTTTCAGAAATCAACTCCAGAATGATCATTTTTGCCATCTTCCTGGTGCCGATGGTTCTAGCGGCCCCAACGGAGCTGCCTCAAAACCTCTATCTTCCTAAAATTGAAAATGGTATACTCAAAAGCATTGAAGTAACTGGAAATGAACCCATTGATACTTTGGATCTCTCGGGCTTGGGTTTCGCACACGTTGATGCCAACATATTCGAAAATTTGACTCACGTCAAGAGAATAAATCTTGCAAATAACGGTTTGGCCTCACTGCCTCGAACAACTTTTTCAAATCTGACAAGCTTGGAGCATCTCTCGCTCGCAGATAATGAAATAACCTCCTTGGAACGCGGTCAGTTCGCAGGATTGGCTAATTTGAAATTCCTCAATATATCGAACAACCCTATGAAAAGAATATTTCCTGGGTTATTATACGGGCTTGGAAAATCAACGAATATATCAGTGAAGCTTCCACATGGAATTTTTGTATTATACAACTTGGCCTTCAGAGAATTTAACGATGTTTATCCTCCTGAGCAGCCCATTGTAGATCGTAAGCCCCCTCGTTCAAATGACCATAATGTTAAGGGAGTATGCATTCGCGACGGAATGGTAGAAAAGTTAGTTGGCCTGTGGAATTGGGAACCTCATTGTAGAGTTATGCAAAATATTACTGGAGATTATTCCGAGCCATGTTTGAACTTAACTAATTTGGGGATCTCGAAATTTGCTCCTGGCTGGCATGCTCTTAATGGCTCTTATTACAGCGGGATTCATTTCAACAACAACAACATCACTTCGTCATCTTTGGATTTTATGAACGACCTCCCATCATTTGTTCGAGGAATCGATTTTTCCAATAACAAAATCACGAATTTGAAGAAAGGAGTAATTTTTAACAACTATCTCATAAATTTAATCTTACCGAACAATTCGATAAGTGAAATTGAAAACGGAGCGTTGGAAAACACAAAGCTCATAAACTTGGAGTTGGATAATAATCGAGTGAATAATACACTGTTCGCTAAGACTCTGCCGCCAACGCTCGAGAGTTTAATACTGAGTGACAACTGTATCAATGAGTTATTACCGAATTCTTTTTCCCGGTTGTCTCAACTGATTAATATCGATCTTGACGGTAACAACATATCCGTTATTAGAAATGAATCATTGCGTGGGCTAAATTCCGTAAAATTTTTGGATCTCTCAAGAAATAAAATCGAAGCAATCGAAAGAGGCGCTTTCCGGTATTTAGCATCCATGCACACTTTGAGCCTCGCAAATAATAAATTGACTAATTTGAATGAAGGGATGTTCGATGGTCTTGAATATGTCGTGAATCTCGATCTTTCATCGAACAATATTAAACAAATTACACACGATTCGTTCAATGGATTAGTGAAAGTCTATCGACTTGCGTTGGCTTTCAACCAGATTGAAAATTTGGAGTCTAGTATTTCTACTAACACGCTGATATCCGAATTATTCTTGAATAATAACAAACTGAGGAAAATTGCGAATGGAGTTTTCGACTTGACCACCCTCTCAAAATTGCATGTACCCTATAATTTGTTAAGCCAGATAAATGGAGCAGAGTTTGCTGGTATGCATAAACTAGAGGTTTTGGATTTGCGGAGTAATGGAATCACGAAGATCGAGAAAGGTTTTGCAAGATACCTTGGCAACGTGACCGAGTTGTTTCTCTCTGATAATCCAATCGAGAGATTGGAAAATGGTGCTTTGTTTGGTTTACCAAAGGAGTACTTTTCGAAAATTTATTTGAGTAACGTCCAGCTGGAACTCTTGCAGGGTGGTGTGTTTGAAGATGCGTAATGAAATTTGATGTCACTCGGCTTTGAGATAACCATGTACAATTACTATTTCCTTTATGATCGGTTCGATGTTGATTACAAATATGTAAACCATTTTTACCCACCCACTTTATATAAAGAAAAACAATTATTGTATATTGCTAGCAATAAATAATCAGATGTGAAAGTGACTTCGTGTTATTTAGAACAATTCCATGATCGCCTTATTTCGGATGTTATAGAATTGAAATAATCGGAATTTCAAGTTCCGATCGTCTCAAAAACTCACTGTACGAGAGCAACAATTATTGTAGCTCCAGTCTTTTAACAATGAAGCACATAACATAACAAAATGTGTCACAAATTAAAACGAAGAACAAATTAAAACGAAGATGCGAATGCACTTCTCAGAAGATTGAAGTAGTAAAAAAATAACTTTATATACAAAAACGATTCAGAAAGTTGAGTCGTACACAATTTTTAATTCGAAAAAAATTAATGACCAGTCTTGCTTAATTTTATCATTTATTTTAAATTAGCAAGCTGTTGACAAGTTTTTATAAAAAGATGATGAAGTAGATCGTTGATTTAACACGAGTAAGCATCAAATTCGAATGTTATGCAATATAAATAAATTGGGTAAAATTGTCGAATTTTCATTCTATAAGAAACATGATTTTTCAGGAACACGCTGCTTTGCATATTTCTGTATTTCTAGTCGTTATCTTATCGAGCAGTGGTCATCTAAATTTGGGAAGTTCACTCGATCAGGTTCCCAAGGCAAGTGAATCGAGACACTTATTTATGATTAGATATTGATCCCTCTCTCTTAACTTTATCGTTCTTATGTGGTTTTACCCACTTATATCTTCAGCCACGAAAATTGCCCACCACACCAACAATATCACCCTCAACGACACTTTGGGCAAAACAGAGGGATTTCGTTTCACTACGATCAGCTGATCCAAGGACATTCCTGTGGCATCACTTTTCGCCATTTGACAGTCCCTTAAAAAATTGGAAACTTTTCTTGGCCTCAAAGAAATTCGATAACAATGATAAAATTCATTAATTGTCTGGGAGTTGGACATTTGTTTCAACATCGACATTCCTTTTCAATGAATTTTTTTGACATTTTCAAAAATGTACTATTCTCCGGTTCGGTCGCGAGATTTTGAACCGCTGACATGGATGGAAATTCTTTTCGTTCTTCCTTGGGAATATTTCATAGAAATATATTTTCATGGTGTTTTGCTTTATTACAAAAGCCGAAAGTGTCTGTGCCAAAATTTTTTTGAATATGTAATCGAGCCACGTGCTTCGTCGAGAGATAAAGACAGTATCCAAGAGATAACGGGTTTCTTCAAATGTTGTTTATTCGATTACGCCTACTAGCAGAAACCCATGTGCAAGCAACTATTTAAGACCTATTCTGCCATTAATTTCCACAGTCTTCGCTCGGATGTGTTCCACAACGGGTTATTCAAGATTTCAACATTGACTCTTTTCTTTTCCATCAATAGTTTGGGTAAGTTGATTTTTTTAAAGAATTTCCCGGTGTCGATTTTCCTCGAATCTCAATTTGATTCCTCGGAGTTCAAGGTGGATATTTTAAAAAAACCTTCTTCAAGAATCTCGAATTTAGGAATTTGATTATTCATTTAATTAATAATCAGATCAATTCATAATAATATAGATAAATCACCATCGCCGTGGAACGAAAAGATTAGTGGGAACGTAAAAGTAGCTCTTATTAGCCGGAGTTTTCCTCACTTCATCTGTAGATACCGACTCAAGTAGCTTAAGAGCGAACATGAACGACACGTCGCTGGGAATAATCTAGACAACATTATTTGAAATTTTTATCTTCAATAAAAAATATATCGTTTGGGTGAGCGTAAATAATTGAATGGGAGTGTGAAAAAATCAAAAATATTTCCACGATCGTAAGCCACCCAAATGCTGAAGCGATTGCTTCGAAATGCGTATCTTGAAACTAAATTTTTTGCATTTTATAGCATGAACCTCTTTTGTTCTGCCAACGAGGCTTTTTATATTATTCTTCAACTGGACGATTTTTTCTAATTTTTCACAACGTACAATAACGAATAATATAGTATTAAATTTCAATATTTTTTTATCAGGAAAAGTTAGACGTCAGAGTAATAGTTGCATGAGACTTTCCCTGAACGTACTGACAATACCTCGGTTGAACCTGAAACTTGTGATAGAAATCATAGGATTAAGCTATGCATCTGGGGAACTGTTTACGAAAATAGTATCGATGTTTTCGATTAATAAATATTAGTGACGTGGGAGCAAGCAAGTGCTGATTGATTTCGAAATTAAAAAAAAAAAACTTGCCGATCGCGTTAAATTATTATATTAGGGACTATTTTATTGTTTGACCAGACTTCTTCTAACTATTCGTGTCCATCGTAATCTTCGATTTTTTCACGGTTTTTTCTTTGAATAAATTTTCAGAAATCAACTCGAAAATGATCATTTTTGCCATCCTCCTGGTGCCGATGGTTCTGAAGGCCCCAACTGAGCTGACTCGAAACCTTTATCTTCCTAAAATTGAAAATGGTACACTCAAAAGCATTGAAGTAACTGGCAATGAACCCATTGATACTTTGGATCTCTCGGGCTTGGGTTTCGCGCACGTTGATGCCAACATATTCGAAAATTTGACTCGCGTCAAGAGAATAAATCTTGCAAATAACGGTTTGGTCTCGCTGCCTCGAACGACTTTTTCGAATCTGCCAAACTTGGAGCATCTCTCGCTCGCAGATAATGAAATAACCTCCTTGGAACGCGGTCAATTCGCGGGATTGGCTAATTTGAAATTCCTAAATATATCGAACAACCCTATGGAAGAAATATTTCCTGGGTTATTATACGGGCTTGGAAAATCAACGAATATATCAGTGAAGCTCCCACATGGAATTTCGGTATTATACAACTTGGCCTTCAGAGAATTTAACGATTTTTACCCTTTCCCGCAGTCCATTGTTGATGAACCCTCTCGTTCAAATGACCATAATGTTAAGGGAGTATGCATTCGCGACGGAATGGTAGAAAAGTTAGTCGGCCTGTGGAATTGGGAACCTCATTGTAGAGTTATGCAAAATATTAGTCAAGCTTATACCGGGCCACGTTTGAACTTAACTAATTTGGGGATATCGAAATTTGCTCCTGGCTGGTATACTCTTGATAGCTCTGATTTCATCATGATTTACCTCAACAACAACAACATCACTTCGTCATCTTTGGATTTTATGAACGGCCTCCCATCATTTGTTGGAGCAATCGATTTATCCAATAACAAAATCACGAATTTGAAGAACGGAGTAATTTTTAACAACTGTCTCATAAATTTAATCTTAGCGAACAATTCGATAAGCGAAATTGAAAACGGAGCGTTGGAAAACACAAAGCTCGTAAACTTGGAGTTGGATAATAATCGAGTGAATAATATAGAGTTTGCAAAGACTCTACCGTCAACGCTGCAGAATTTAGCATTGAGTAATAACTGCATCAATGAATTATTACCCGATATATTTACCGGGCTGTCTCAGCTTTATAGAATCGTTCTTTCTGGTAACAACATAACCGTTATTAAAAGTGAATCACTGCGTGGGCTCGACTCCGTAGGAATATTGGATTTCTCAAAAAATAATATCGAAAAAATCGAAAAAGGTGCTTTTCGGGATTTAACATCTGTTGAATATTTGAACCTTGCGGGTAATAAATTGACTAATTTGAATGAAGGAACGTTCAATGGTCTCCGACGTGTTCTGAAACTCGACCTTTCATCGAACAAAATTAAACAGATTACACATGATTCGTTCAATGGATTAATGACAATCAATATACTTGGATTGGCTTTCAACCAGATTGAAAATTTGGAGACTGGTATTTTTGCTAATTTGCCGATATCCCAACTATACTTGGGAAATAACAAATTGAGGAAAATAGAGAATGGAATTTTCGACTCGACCATCATCTCAAGACTGTATCTGCAAAATAATTCGTTAAGCCAAATAAATGGAGCAGAATTTGCTAGTATGCATGAACTGGAAGCTTTGGATTTGCGGAGTAATGGAATCACAAGGATCGAGAAAGATTTTTCAAGATACCTTGGCCATGTGAGGGAGTTGTTTCTCTCTGATAATCCAATCGACAGACTGGAAAACGGTGCTTTGTGTGGTTTACCAAAGGACTTTTCGAAAATTTATTTGAGTAACGTCCAACTGGAACTCTTGCAGGGTGGTGTATTTGAAGATGCGTAATGAGATTTTATTTTACTTGGCTTCACGGAACCATGAACGATTGCTATTTCAGTCATGATCGCTTTCGTGTTGATTATAGATATAAAAACCTCTAATAACGAGGAAACAGATTTTTTCTTTGCATCGCTATACTTGTATCATTTTTACCCACAAAATTCGTATAAACAGAAACAACCATTGTAATGCGCTTGTTATAAAAATGAAGTCACTGTGTATAATAAAATTTGTACTATTTAGAACCATTTCGTGATCGCATTTATTTCAAATTATATCGAGTTGAAACGATCGAAATTTCAAGAAAAAAAATCAGTCTACGAGGGCAGCAACATCTTTGCTCCAGTCTATGAACAACGAAGCCCATAACACAACAAAATGTGTTGCCAATTAAAACAGGAGACGTCAATATACACTCGTCAAGATTTTAAAGTAGCAGATTAATATTCCACGATTTTTTGAGGTTTTTCTGACTATAACTCTGAATTGCAACCGGTGAGCAGAACGTTAAGAGGACTCAAATAACTACATGCAAAAACGATTCAGAGAACAGAATTGTACTCAAGCTCTAGTTAAAAAAAAAAATTATTTTTCAATGTTGATTAAGAATTTTGTGAGATTATCAACACGAGGAATGTTGCAAGATTTTTTGTTATTTTTTGTTCACTTTTATTGTATCAGTTTTCTACGAATTTTCTTATAACATGTAATTTCTTTTAATTTCATTTGTGTTATATCATCTGAATAGTAGATTATGAAGCATCTACTACTAGTACACAATACCACGTTGATTATTCAATCGTAAGGACACAATACAATTTTGGGAACATCTCAGTTTTTCTTTTTTTTTTTTTAAATTCATTTCTTACTTCCGATCTAATCGTCAAGAAATTCAAAGATTCACTACTTCATAATTTAAAATAAAATTTACGTTAATCTATGAAGCATGTTTCGTTTGTGTGCTGTTATCGCACTAACAATGCGACGCATTGGCGTTATCTCATCATCGTAATAAATCGAATCAATCGAAATATGAGAGAGTAAGTAAATATCGTTGGACTCCATTTGTTTTTTTCCTCGTTCGCTAATCGACGATCAAATTTTCAGCAATTTTGCCAAAAATAATGGCGCCAGTAGGCGTTTGCTCTCGTTTTCTAGTATCAAGTGCGAATACGGTATAGTCGAGAGAAGAGTAAGAATAGAAAGAAGACGGTGTTTTTTTAGCAGACATGAATGACTTATCGTCGTCCAAACTTTGATCTGTCAGCGGCCTTCTTCTGAAACATATACACAACGTTTATGTAAAATATGTATAAAAATTTTATTTACACGTATAAATAAATACTGAATAAAAAATCAAAATGGATAAACGAATGATGTGGGCAAAAAAATGTCAATTATGAGAAGAATTAAAAAATATGAAATTTAGAACATGCTTGATTGCGGCTTTCTTTACGATGATTTGTGGTGCACATTTTTGAAAAAAATTCGATTAGTATTGTTGGAAACGATCGAGATAATAGAAGTGGACCCAACGTCGAATCCGATCGACGGTTAACGTCTGAACAAATTTCTTCAGAGAATTTTTAAATTTTCGTTTTCTCATATCCATGAATATTACCGTTTGAGCTGTGAGAATTTTGTCGCATACACGACGAGCGGTGCTGTAAGCACTGGCTGCAACGTGAACTGCCCCAAAGAGCAGAGACTCCGGTAAAATGTGCATCGTCGGTACACTTCCAGGGGGAAAATCAAAGTCAGGAATTCTCCTGCTTCGAGTCGTTGACCAGTTTTCGAATCTTCGTGGCCTTTCATTTTGACAAGAATTTGCACTCCTTCTGGAAGAATTGGAATCGCTGGATTGTCTTCTTGATGGTTTACACTTTCCCCACTTGGAGTTTTCGTGAGATTTGCTTCTGAACTCCTTTTTCTTCGGTGAGGATTGTTTCGTATCGCCGAGTCCTTTGTTAACGTTGTGATCAACGAAAATGTGAGAACGCGTTGTGCTTGAAATCTCTTCCTCAGGACCGGTCGTCGAGGAACGTGCCTCAAAATCCCAACGCTCGTTCCCCGAGAGATTTGCAGTGTGCGAATGGAAACTTTGCGTTCGTGAGAAACTTTCGTGTGCAGCATCGTTCGAATTTTCTTCAAAAGTTGTTTCGTCGATATTGCTTCCTCCCAAACTTTCCTTCAGTTTCTCCGAGTCTTTCTCGCTGGTGGACTCGTCGGCGACCGGTGCTCCGTCGCTCAAAAGGTCCGGTCGACCGGGCCCCATGATGCTCTCTTTCGTCGAGCCTGGTAAAGTCTCTGCCACGAAAGAATAAGAGCCATCCGTACGTTTAGGGAAAATCGATCTTTCGGAATCCTCGTCACCAATCTCGACGCTACTACTGCGATCGTGGATTTGCCCTTGGGCATCGATGACGAGCGTGCTCGGTTTCAATTTGTTCTGAATTTTTTCCGGAACCGTTGGCTCGTTGATGTTATCATTTTTCGTGTCTTTTTCGCCAGGTGAAAAATGATCCTCGTCTATGTGAATCGAGAGCGAAGGCGAAGCCGGCTCGGACAAGAGCTCGAAGCTGGAAGAGTCGCGACGAACGTCAGGATCATCGATGGCTTCTTTCTCGCCGTTGTCGTCCACGTGATCCATCGCAATCACGAGGTCTCTTTCTTCGTCACTTTCGTCCCGGATATTCATCGATTGCTCGACTATGATTTCGAAGCTATTGCTTATCCTTTGGATATCGGAGTTGTGACTAACGTCCGAAATAATGCTTATGTTGTCGCTGTCCGAGAGTGTACAATAATCCAGAACTCTGTCGTCGGATCGTTCGAACATTTCGTTTCCTGTGATCGAGGAGCACATTCGCGGTTTTTCTTCTCTTTCATTCGCCATTCTGTCGTTCGATCGTTCGAATATTTCGTCGACAGTGAGCGAGGAGTACATTCGCAATTTTTCTTCCGTTTGAGTCGGTTTCACGTCCTCGTCGGGACGAGAATCAGCCAAACGTAATTTGAGGATCGGAGCTTTTGGCAGGTCCGTCGAGTCCACAGGGGTGAAAGACATTTGTCTTATTCCTGAAGCGATCATTCTTCGGTACGGAGTGTCAAGCCCTTCGCTGAGATTCTCAGGGTCTCTTGAAACCTTCGAGGACGTGTTTTGGTGCTCGGAGTAACCGGAAGTCGATTGTGCGCCGAAAAGATCTTCGTTGTCGCACATTTTTACTGGTTTCTCGTCGTTACCACGACCATTTGCTGAGGAAGATTGGTGGCAACGCGGTGACGAAGTCTGCAAATTATTCGGTGCCTGTGACACGCTGTGACTCTTGCTCAACTTCTTGTTCAATTCTTCGATCCTCTTGTCAAAATCTTCAAATTTCGTGTGATGTTTATCCAAATTACGGTTGCGATTTCGACGACGTGAATGCTGGTAACGATGATGGCTCGAACGCGATGACGAGTCTCCAGTTTTTACGTCGTCCAACAAATCGAGCTCACGGATGTTTCCCTTGCGCCCGTCGGATTCCCCGATCATCGAGTCTTCTGAATCGGACTCACGAGAATTCGAAACTCCTGAATCGAAGCGATTCTCACGCTGCTTTTGCAACGCTTCCATCACTGCTTTCGTCACCCTCGCTGACACTTCGGTCACGATTTCCTCCTTCATCTGTAACAAAATTAAGCATTTTTATTTCCGTTTCATTCCAGCAGTTTGCATGGGAATACAATGACAATTATCAAGTCAGTTGGGAATTCGAATAGATTTGTAAAAAATGATGAATTCATCAAAGACCACAAGAAAGCAGCGCTCCTTTGGCAATAAACTCAATGAGCGTGCCACGGGACTAATGTTGAAGTGTTTGAAAAATTTCACAAGAAGAGTTAAATTTCTCGCTTAAAACTTCCTTAACCCATTAACGCTGAAGAATCGTGTTTTTTTTTCTCATTTTCAAGCTAGATTCTTATCATCGAAAAAAAATCATTTGCAAATAAAAAATTTGCAAGGTCGCTGATTACGATTCCGCCCTCAAAATTCGAAACCCCCGGGATACCAATTTTCGTTAAGATTTGAATTTTTTTTTTGTCGGGCACCGAGAGTGAAAATTGTCCTCCTGCTGCGAAGGGATGAAAAGTGCCATTTTGAGGGTGAAATCGTCAATGTCGACAAATTAAAAAAATATATTTTTAAACTACAACTATTTTGTGCACTCATGGTTGAAGAAAAAGGGGGGGGGGGGTCCTCGCGCGTCTTCAATGAGAAAAAAAATATTGAAAAAAAATGTCTTCGATTTTTTCGGTTTTTTTTGTTTAAAAACGGTCATATTTTTTTTTCTAATAGACAAAACTCAATTTTGACTCCGGATTCGGAAAGGGGACACTCGAAAGTACAAGGGAACATGTTTTTTATTTGCAAATGATTTTTTTTCGATAATAAGAATCTAGCTTGAAAATGAGAAAAAAAAAGACGATTCTTCGGCGTTAATGGGTTAAACTACGACCAACGCCATTAAAAAAGTTGGGTGAGACTTTTGTCCAAAAACTTACTATATGTTTATAGTAAATAGCAAGGAGAATAAATTCAAGAAATTCACTATCTGAAAATGAACAACACTTCTCCAATCTTGTTTACTCAGTTATTCCTATTACTGAGCATGGTTTTTAAATAAAATATTTTTCGTTCATATTTTCCTGATTATTTTGGCAGCCAGTTCCCGCACACTATCTAACATTCTGTCGATATTTTTGCCTCGTATTATCAACGGTTGTGGTAAGCTGATCTTGAGGAAAGAGAAAGAAGAACACAACGAAAAAAAATTATTAGAAATTGCTGCCTCGTTCGGAGGCGAATTCGTATGAGCCTTCGATTCCTCCATTTTTAGCTATTTTTTTTCACGTTCTCCTGGATTCTTTGGGACTCTTGCTGGTCCCAGGAGAATCCTGAATGACTTAACACACTCGTCTTTCTAAAATTAAGGGCAGGGAACTCGAGAGCATTGGAGAATCAAAGAATTGAAAAACAGCAACGATAAGGAAGAAAGTACTTTTGTTGTTCATAAATATGTTGAGAAACAACTTTGAATTTCTGTCTCACTCTGATTTTACATTCAATTTTCCTTTCAAGAAATTAAGCATCAAGTTTTTCAGGAACACCGTCAAAAATAGAAGTCGAAACATCCAAAAAATGAGCTCCATAAAGTTCCCCATCAGTGTTATGACGAGTGATCGACTGAAGGATCCTTATTCGGTAACCTCCGTTATCTAATCAAGCACTGGTCGTAGGAATCGTAGAGTTCATTCGGTTCTGATCGTGTGGTTGTGTCCTCTTGTCTATTTCACCAAGTAGTTCCTGATGCTCACAGAATATTTTTAATCTGTTAATGAATTGTCTTAATTGATTGATTGGCATTCGATCGTATATTCGATTTTCACAATAACCGAAACACGATCGTTTTTCAAAATGTTTAAAAAACGGTTCAGTACGTGAAGTTAAAAATGTCAGCTTTCAAATGGCGTCACGTAATTTTTGAGAAATTTTGATGGGATGCTTTTCATATTTCAAAGTGGAAACTTCATTTCAGTACAGAATCAGCGGCCTCGGAAAATGTCACAAAAAAATTCTTCTATTTCTTGGTAAATAACAGCACAAAGGAACCACTATGGCTCTGAGTGCTTGATAGTGGACCCTCGTGGCCCCACTCGCTAAGTTCACTATTAAGTTCTTGGTAAATAACTCGCTTTTCTCAGTTCCAGCACGAAAATAAGAAAAATTTAATGGTTAAACGATCCACGGATGAAGACACTAATCTGAGAGATAACGAAGTTACCCTCAAATTTGATCATGACGTAGCCCGATCGTCCGAGCTAGTCTTCTCACGAGATATTTGTCTTCTGTACCATCATAAATTTTGTCAGTCTGTGCAGGCGCGTGTTCCAGCGCGGGTTACGCGAAAACTGTTCAGTGAAATTTCTTGTTTTTGTGATTTATCTTGGTGAGTCGATTTCGAGCGAACTAGCAATCTGCTTGAAAATACAATAAGCGTGCTGACTGCAAAGTGAAAACTCTTCAAGTGCGAAACTTTTAGATGATCTACGGTTGGCCATACCGATATAAAAAGTCGAATATCTCAGTCAATAAAAATCGAAACTGACTTAACTTTGCGTTCAGCGCGGATTTTTTATCACGACTATTTTTCAAGATTTGTTAATTTTTAATCGGGCGTCGCGCGACTCCTAAAAGTTAGTAAACTTTCTTTCTGGTTGAGAAGTCTTCAATTTCTTTCTTCAGCTTCTCTTTGATTTTCAAAAATCTAGGAAAATGTTCAGAAAAATTGGACACGAGGAAATTATATTTAATAAATTTTTTATCATTATTCAACATTCAAACAGAAAAGATGATATAATGACGTGTGTTTCCTTCGGATGGTGGTAGTAAACTGTGCTGGCCTCACACATCAAAGCGCCGATCTTTCATTTATTGTTATTATAATTATTAATACTATAAAAATGAGATTACATTTTGAACTTATGAAAATTTATTAATATCTCGAGAAGAAGTTTGGAATATTTTGTTCGAGAAATAGAAGTTGCATTTCGTTATTTCCTATTCGCCGATTCACTAAACTGAGATACTCGATTTTTTATATGAACCAAACAGCAGCAGGGTCTGATCCTTTTGTACAAGACTTTTGTATAATTATGTATAATTGTATAATGCTTTTGTATAATCAAAAGAAACGCAAATCCCTACAACTTGATGGAACTTAAAAAGAAAAAAATTCAATAATAACATGGTTATGCTCGTAGCTGGAGATGTAAACGACTTTTCTTCTTATAAAACGTTGAATAGATTTTCGCAGCTGCCGAAAGTTTTTAAACTAAATAATAATAATTTTAATTACAATCTTATTATGATTAAAAATTAATATCACAATAGAGATGATAATTGTAATTTTTATTTTGAATAATATCGACCAGACTCAGAGGAAGAAAGAAAATTATTCATGACATGAAAAAAAGAATTACTTTCGGAACTCAATTGATTTTGGCCCACGTAACTATTTTTAATTGAATATAATTTCCTTAAACATACGATAATAATGATCCCATTCTAAAATCATATTTATTAAAACTTAATTTTATTTATATCGTTTCCTACAGATTCTTGGCGATTAGGTTTCGAGATGTTGGTTTTCGGCTTCCTCTTGATCCCAATCGTCCTCGTGTCTCCCAAGGAATTACCCCGGAGCTACTACATCCCAAAGGTTCAGGGCCCAGCGCTAGTGGGCATCGAAATAATTGGTGAAAGCCCCGATACCTTGGACCTCTCGGGCCTGGGCTTTGGACGCATCGACAGCCACGTTTTTGATAATCTAACTCATGTGAAAAGTATCGATCTTTCGAACAACCGCATGGGTTTCAGTTTCCCAGAGTGGCCTTATCCGGCATTTCCGCCTTTGGGAGAATTGGAAAGTCTGTCCTTAGCGGCCAATGGGATAAACTATTTGCAATACGGCCAGTTCATGTCGCTACGAAATCTCAAGTTTCTGGACATCTCGTACAACCCCATATCGTCGTTTCACGGAGGACGTTTTTATGGCCTTGGAAAAACGACAAATATATCAGCCAAGGTTTCCAATGGAATCAGACTGCTGCACACTCTCGCCTTTGACGACTTCAACGATCCAATAGACCGGCCGCAGACAGTGGAGCCTGGAAAGTGGTTGTTCCATGGGCCCGTGGAACCTGTGAGAATTTGCATTCGCGATGGAATCCTTGAAGAAGTGAAACCTGAAGAGGGCGCTGGGCCTAGCGAGGCTCATTGTAAGCCAGTGTACTTCGAATATGGGTACACCCCCGTAGAGAGAAAGATAAGAAATTTAACCATGGATGGAATGAACGTATCGGGATTTGCTGCTGGCTGGTACCGCCTTAACTCAACTTCGTTTAAGGGCATTTATTTAGAATCCAACAACATCGTAAACGTAACATCAGAGATTTTTAACGACTTGCCACCACACGTGATAAATATTGAGCTGAGTAGAAACAAAATCGTACGTCTGAAGAACGAAACGATTGTGAACGAGCATGTCAAGTTTTTGGAATTGTCGTATAATGCTATCAGCGAGATCGAAGATCGAGCCTTGGAAAAAACGAACCTCTTGTTAGTAGATCTCGATCATAATAAACTGAATGACACGAGATTCATCGCGACTCTGCCAACGAGTCTGCAGTCTCTGGACCTGGGGGCGAATCACATCAGCGAAATATCGTCCAACGTTTTCTCTCGGCTTCGAAAACTTGAGAATGTTAATTTCGTTGATAACAATATAACCGCCATTCAAATTCACTCTCTTCGTGGACTCGTTTCTGCAGTCAGACTCGTTCTCGCGAGAAACGAAATTAAAAAAATGGAAGTAGGCTCACTTCAGGATTTAATATCGCTTCGGTACTTCGATCTGTCGGACAACAAAATAACGAATTTGGAAAAGGGGGTGTTCGATGGTCTTAAGGTGGTGGAATACATCGATCTGTCACACAACAATATTCAGAAAATTACCCACGACTCTTTCCATGGTTTGACAAATACTCTGCGAAGCCTATTGCTGCCTTTCAATGAGATTGAAACTTTAGAAAATGGCACTTTCATCGAGGCTCCGACAAAAACTCTAGCCTTGAACGACAATAGGATAAGAAAGCTTGAGAATGGAACCTTCGAGCTGGAGACTCTGGAGTTTTTGGACTTGAAGAACAATATTTTGGACCAAATTCATGGTGAAGAGTTTGCTAGCCTTCATAATCTGAAAGTTTTGAATTTGTCGACGAACAGGATCCCAAAAATCGAGAAGGCTTTCTCGAGACATCTCAACAACGTGACTCTGTTAGATCTTTCTAATAATACGATCCGAGCACTGGAGATCGGTGCTCTCCAGTCGATGTCTCTTCGGTCTTTGTACCTGCAGAATAATCTGTTGAACCAGACAAATGGCACTGAATTTATCGGAATGAAGGATCTGAAACTCTTGGATTTATCGAACAACGGTATCCCGAAAATTGAGAAGGGTTTTGCCAAACATCTCGGCAATCTTACCGAACTGCGACTCGGTTATAATCCGATTGACAGACTCGAAAACGGTGCTCTATTTGGTTTAACGAAAGGTAAAGATTCCTTTGTTCGACTCGATGGAATTCGCCTCGAAATTTTGCAGGGCGGCGTTTTTGAGGATGTGTAAAATTCCAATTGCTTGTATACAGGAACGAACAATCACCGATGTGTAAACTCGGTCAATATACGTTTTGGTAATAATTATGTGTCAATAAATTCATGAAATATAGAAAGGCATCTATGATTGTGTTACATTTATTTATGAATTATTTTCCAACCAGTGATGGTGCAACGCTAAGAATTATAATTCAGTATTGTGTCTAAAAAGGATAAAAAATTGGATACATTTTTTTACTCAATTCTGACTAACAGGGGCCTAAAATTGCAGGGGGAAAAATAATTTTTCAAATACCTCAAATGAAGCTCGAGATTCGAGGTAGGTTTTGGTGATTTTGTAATAGGAAGATAAACATGTTGTCGGGGTTCAAACTCATTTCAACGAAAATTCGAACGAATGAGACTGAAGTTTGCAACGTTGGAGTCCAAAGAAATCATCTAAAAAAACTCTCTAATAATTCCAGTAATCCTTCAACGGAAATATATAGGTATATACTTGTATTATGGCACCAGGTTTGTCACTAAATAAAAAACAAATGAACATCGAAAATGTGTGCGAAAATCTGACCCATTTCTTGATGCAATTAAAAAATAAATAATTAATATCTCTTCAACGCGTTGAGTTCGAAGAGGTCGCAATCGAAAGAGAAAAAAAAATAAAAAATACGTCAACTAACAATATTCTCTGAAATACTATAATTAATAAATTATTAAGGAAAGAAATTTTGAAAATTTTCCAAAACAATTGGAAACGCTATCGCTCCGGTGAAGAGTCTCTGGCAGCAACTTGTCTCAGAGTCGCTGCCGCGACTCTAAATTTTGTTACCTGCATAATTTGCAATTCGTAGTTTTTCAGTTTACACCAATGATTAGTGAAATAAAAATTGGTGAATTGCAAATGTTATTTTCGTGAATTTCGTTGGACTCCAAGGTTGCAAACTTCAGCGTCGTTCGAATGACTCATTTAGAGAATCGAGGATACTTGGGGCTGCAAGATAATGCGTTGAGCCACGTAACCGGTGACGATTTCGTTGGTCTTCATAATACAGAATTTCCCAATCAATCAAGTAACGGGATCTCGAAGATTGAAAAAGCTTTTGCAAAGTATCTCACTAATTTAAACTACATGTTTCTCACGGATAACGTAATTGAGGAAGTGGACAACGGTGCTTTCGAAACGACGTCCCTTATTCATTTGTATCTCCGAAATAGTTCCTTGGGTCAGATAAGTGGTGACGAATTTTTCGGTATTGAAAAATTATTAACATTGGATCTGGCCCACAATCGAATCGCGAAAATCGAAAAAGGTTTCGCCAAACAGCTCAGTGAAGTGGAAAATCTGATTCTCTTCGATAACCCAATTAATACACTGGAAAATGGTGCTTTGTTTGGATTAAACAAGGCGAAACAACGTTCCGTCGTTCGGTTGAACAACGTTGTACTCATACAAGAGGGCGCGTTTGACGATTTGTGATGGGGTTTCTCGATAACCGAATGAAAAGTCATCATCATTGTCGTGACAAATGTAATTTTTATGTTTACACAACATTTTTAATAGTCTGATGTCAATAAACACACTGCAATTTATATTTGATATTTATAACTGTGCCAGTATCACTAATCTCAAAAAGTTTAATCACTTTATTCAACAACTTGCCACACGACGCTGAAGTTTGCAACGTTGGAATTCAACGAAATGAACGAAAGAAATATTTATAATTCATTATTTTTTTATTTCACGAATTATTGATGTGGCTTGAAATATGACGAATTGGAAATTCGGCAGGGAACAAAATTGGAGATATACTGGAATTATTTGAGAGTTTTTTTAGACCATGTCGTTAGACTCCAACGTTGGAAACTTCAGCGTCATCTTGCCACTTATATTACTGATAAGTTCCGAAGTTTGATTATTTTCCGCATCTGTTATTTTGAGCTTGGTTATTATTATGGTGTTTGTTGATTACGAGGTTATTTTCAACGCGGATGAAATAGAGTTGATCGTCATGTGGGAATCCGTTATCTAATCGAACGGGGGTTCCGTCAATTCATAAAATTTATTTGATCGGTCACTTGAGACGAAAATTTCGACGCTACTCTTTCGTACTGACAACCTTCTCGCACCCAAGTCTTTCGGGTGAAATCGTGTGATTTTACCCACTTGTGTTTACTGACGTGTTGCGAATAATTTGAGGAGTTTGAATTCGCGTGTGCGTCGGAGCGGCCTAATTTGATCATGAGTAATTATTTATCTCTTTCATCCTGAACTTCGGTTCATAATTACTGATCGTAGGACATTCTGAGTGAAAGTAGATAAAAAATATTGGTATGATCGATTGAAAAACAATTTTTTTTCGTTTTATTGCTTATCAGGTTTTTGAAAGGTTCTTGAATTTCAGGTACGAAGCGCTAAATTTTGGAGTTTTACCGCTTTCTTTAGCCTTCATAAATTGTACGAATCGAATTTGATGTTGTACAGTTTGTACCTCTTCATTTGATAAAACAGAACATTGACGTTTGGACTCACGTGGCCAATCGAACAGTATTTACTTGTACAGTACGTTCTTTATTTTATTAAGGAGTAGTTACTCAAATTCAAATGATTCGTTTGCCAGAATTTTAATGGTACATCACTTCCATTTACTTGAGTATTTATAAAGACTATTCTATCTTCGGTATCTATCGCTGATAGATACCGGAGAACCACTATTTGGAAGAAAAACTTATGCCCTTAAGTCATGTTTGTGCGATCATTCCCACCAATTTCTTTAGCTCTTTCATGAGCTTTTTTCGCCTATTTATCACCGGTTGAGGATCGATATATCAAATTTCGACATAGTTTTGTCCCTTTGTAGGGCGGAATAATATTTAAAAAATTTGATTGATTGAATTTTGATGATTCATTGAAAATTGTATTCATAATGAATTTAGACATTTTTTCGTACATAGAATAAAATTTTAGTAATATTAGAGACTTGAGACTCTCCAGTAAAAATGCATTCGTTACTGTGAACGAGGACGATATAAGAAAATACTTTAAAAAATATTAGGCGGTGATCATTTCACCGTCTGCCGTAACAAGCTTTTTTTCTTTAAACACATTGATTTTTGTCTAGTCATGAAAAAGGGCTCATGATGACTTATATTTATCTCATAAAGCAACAGCTGCGAGTCATGTAAATTTCCAGAGTATCATCAATAGACACGATTGAATCCTTATCCCTGGTTTTTCATGCGTCCTATGACTTCTGACCCAAGCTTGTCGCGCTCGATGATGTTGTTTTGCCTAGCTGTTTGCTATCGCCAAAATTCCCAAATGAAGCAACGCTTGGAATATTTACACCGATCACTAGTATATACCGGAGAAACAGAAAATCATTTTTTTTTTATGTGCCAAATTTTGTTTACGCGGTCGCTCCCACTACTCGGAGCAGTCTTCTGATGGGCTATTTAGTGTGCGTTTTTGAATATTTTGGGCAGTCTTATTTCTGCTCCAGCACGCGGTCCAGCTGAGATTTCTGCGTTATTTTCCTGCTTCGTCATCGTGCTGGTAAGTTCTTCTCAAACATTGTAAATCATATTTTTCTATGAAATGGAGTTGACGAACAAAATAAGGGCTCGGGCTGGTGCAAGTGAAAAGTGGATTCGTTTCGTTCGTTAAATATATAGTGAAATAGATTATTCATGACGCTGTAGTTTGCAACGTTGGAGTCCAACGATATGAACGAAAAAAGTGTAACTTTCCACTTTTTTATCCTAAAGATTCATGAAGTGGAAAAAAAAGGAGAATTACTAATATTTTTTTTCGATCATTTCGTTGGACTCGAATTTTGTGAACTTCAGAGTCACTAATATCCGTGTATTTGTTTCGAAATCAATTTAATGAAGTCTTTTTTGACTTTTGAATGAATGTTTGACTTCTAGATTCTCCGAACGCCACGATGTTGTTCTTGGGCTTCTTTCTGGTTCCGGTGGTTCTTGCGATTCCAACTAAACTCCCTCGGAACATTTACGTTCCCAAGATTGAAGACGGTGTTCTGAAGGGCATTTCCGCGAATGGAGAGCCACCCGATACTTTGGATCTCAAGGGTCTCGAGGACATTCGTTTCATTCATCCAAACACATTCGAAAATTTCACTCACCTGAGGAGTATTGATCTCGGATACAACCGTCTATGGTTTATTCCTCCGAGTGTTTTTTCCCGTCTGAGGAAATTGGAGTATCTTTCTCTGACACATACTTCCCTACGCTACATGCCTTACGACTTATTTAAGGGGCTGAATAATCTACGGTTGTTGAATATCTCGGATAATCTCATTGAAGAATTAGACGGGGCGGCTTTGCATGGGCTTGGAAAATCAACAAACATATCTGTACGTGGAGTGTCACGGCTGCACACTCTTGCTTTTGACAATATTCACACACCAAGACGTAAAGAAGTGATAGACGGTTCGATGAAGGACCGTGAATGGTGTGTGATGGTACGTCTGGATGACTTCATCCCATCGAAACTATTGTGTATGCGTGGTGCAATTGTAGAAAGTCTACAACCTTATAATGGGAGCATTGCTGAACATTGCCAACCAGTGCACGCTAAATGGCAAATAGAGCCACTATACCTATCACTGAATCATCGTGGAATATCACAATTCACTGCTGGTTGGTATGGTCTGAAAAAGGATTTCGTCAGCGGTCTCGCTTTAAGTCATAACGCTATCTCGGATATAACCCCCGAGCTTCTGAATGACATGCCAGCAGACATAACGCGCATAGATTTGTCTAGCAACAAAATTCTGCGTCTGCGAACGGGAGTGATCGTGAATAATCATGTGAGCTTTTTGAACTTGGCAAACAACGCTATGAGTGAAATTGAAGACAGAGCCTTGGAGAGGACAAACCTGTCATCTGTCGATTTGAGTGAAAATCGACTGAACAACACGAGATTCGTTGCAACTTTGCCAACGACTCTGCAATCATTAAACCTTGGAAAAAACAACATTGATGCGATTATTCCCAACATTTTTTCTCGGTTGGGTCAACTTGAAAAAATCGATTTCACCATGAACAATATAACCGTGATAAAAACTGATTATTTCAGTGGGCTTAGTTCTGCAAAGGAGCTCATATTGAGAAACAATAATATTGAAAAGATTGAAATAGGAGCTTTCCAGGACTTGAAATCCCTTCGATACTTGCAACTGGCGAACAACAAGCTCACCAGCCTCGAGAAAGGAGTGTTCATCGGTCTTCAAGCTGTAGAACACATCGATCTCGGATTCAATTCCATTGAAATAATAACGAGTGACTCGTTTTATGGTTTGACAAAGTCATTGCACACACTTACTTTGACTTCTAATCGGATTCGTGTATTTGAAAATGGAGCGTTCTCCAAACTCGCGCTACGCGAACTGTGGCTGAATAACAATGAACTAAGGAAGATTGACAGTGGAATCTTCCCCCTGATGACTCTTAAAAATCTCCATCTGGGACACAATGCCTTGGCACGAATCAACGGTAGCGAATTCGCCAATCTTGAGTCTCTAGTATTGCTTGATTTGACAAACAACGGAATCCTAGAGATCAAGAAAGGTTTCGCTCAACATCTTCCTAAAGTGGAGAAATTGATTCTCGATGATAATCCATTTACAATACTTGAGAACGGTGCCCTGTTCGGGTTAACTAAAGCAATCAATTCCACAGTACATTTCCGAGGCAGCCAGCTCGATATAATACAAGGAGGTGTGTTCGACGATTTGTAAAGCATGCCCGAATGGAAAAAAATCGTGTACTATCATTTTTGTGATTATCGATGTTTCCGTGGTAATCAATAAAATCAAAAACTTTGTGATCATTATAATATTTCATTACACGACGTCCTAAAAATAAACTTAGAACCTTAAAGTTGAAACCTTAATATTAACAGTCGATGCCAATAAAAATATTACACTGTATATCGATTTCTGTGTCACCATCGTTAATTCCAGAAAGTTGCAACGTTCGTTTCAAAATCCTTCGATGAATTATATCATTGAGTATCTAATTTTCTGAACTACCATTATTTTCCTCACACTACAGTCCGAATGATATATTGAAAAATGAATCTGAGAAAACGAAATGTCTCGAGATTGCTCGATACAGAAATAGGTGCTTCTCAGGAAAACTCCTCGTTACTTCAGACGAGGGATATTTGAGAATGTTAGCGAATTGCGGTGGAAGCGGATTCAGCAAACCAGTTGAAATAGAGTCGGCTAATCGTGCGAATTTGAAACCTTACCACCGAGTTAATGTTAATGTTTCTGAAAAATCTTATCGATGGGAACGAACTTAATAAAGGATAATTGAAACCACATCCATAAAGGCGATAATATTCAAAATTTAGATCGTTCAGTCGAAACGAATTTGATGCTGTACAGTTTATACGTCTTCATTTAAGAAAATGGCACGTTTGGACTCGCGAATAGTCCACTCAAAATTCGGGAATAGAACAACTTTCTAGGAAAATCCGAAAACGTGATCTCTAAGACTAATTTGATGACGCTGAATCGAATGGTGTGAATTATTTTGGGATCAACCCCCGGCAACGTTGGAAAAAACGGGGTGAAAGTTTAAAACGCTTATAACTCGAAAACTATCAACTTGACCAAAAAAAAAACTTGTACCATCGTTTTCAGACGAAAAAAATACGTGAAAAAACACCCTATTAATTTTAAGAAATTAAAAGACGACGAAAAAATAGCATAAAAAATATTGAGCTCGGGCTGAAAACCCTCAAATTTCAACGGCTTGAAAACATTAAATTTGTATATAACTCGGGTTCTTTCGATTACACACACTTCAGGAGGGTTTAATCAAACTTCCCAGAAAAATTGGTTTTTTTATTCATTGTTTAAGTATGGAAAAAATGTGATTGAATATTAACAAAATACGAGTTGAAAACCTGTCTTAGAAAAAGTTGCACTCTATGGCTTTACCGTTCGCACTCATAGGATAGTTCTCTCTATCGTCCAGCACACGTGTCGATAGGGTGGGATTCAATATGTCGAATAACTGAATTGTAGAACGGTCGATATTTCGAAATTTTAAAAGTTGTGATATCAGTTTGGAGAAAAATAAGTTATTCGAAATTCTTATTCCCGATCGACTATTCAGCAGATTGCGCGTTTAATAAAAAATTCCTTCTTTGAATTCATATTTACCCGAAAATATATATTTCAATAGTTTTCATTTCGAATGCAATTTAAACAGACCATCCGAATGTCAAAAGTTCATATTTTCGAATTCAAAATGGAGAGTAATTGTTTTACAGACAGACCAGAATATAGAGTAGCAAAAAATCGAAAGTGAATTTTTCGAGCCTATAAAACTTGGATATGCGGAATAGCGATGGCTCGAAAAGGCGAAAGTCAAAACGGCGATGTTTAAAATTGGAGATCACCGGTCTGAGTAAGTGAGTGAGTGAGACGCGTGTATTTGGAGCTCCGCTGCATTTCTTTATTTTGATCGATCGACTTTCTAACGTTTCGCTATTTTGACCGTTCGACTTTTTGGTGTTTCAGTATTTCAACCTCAGTAATATTTGGTCTTTCGTTATTATATTTTCAAAATTGTGAATTTTCACAGTATCGCTGACCGTAGTAATTTATGAATCGAAAGAGTGATAGTCGAATTTTCGTAAAATCGATATTTTAGTCATCGTCCTATGGGCGATTGTTACATTCTATTTTCGATGTAAACTTTCTTCGAACCTTGCAGTTTCTGCTTTATTTATTTTCGGCATTCAAAGCTCTAGTCGAATCTATCCGTCTCCATATTATCATTCGAAGTTTATAAATTCGAGATTTTAGCTGTTCGAAATTTTAGTCATTCCAACATTTGATCCCCACCCGTGTCGATATAGAGTAGGCTCAGAAGCAAAAGTGCGTCTATGTGTGAGTACGCGTGCATTTATTTTAGTTTTCTACAGCGAAAAAACCATTTTTCTCACTATTTTTTAGTAAGCGGAAATTAATAAGGTGCCTTCTTATGTATTTTTGGCGTCTGAAAACGTTGGTACAAGTATTTTCTTAATCGAGTAAATAGTTTTCGAGTTATATGCGTTTTTAACTTTCAACGCTTTTTTTCAATGTTGCCGAGGGTTGATGGCAGAAAAATTAACACCATTCGATTCAGCGTCATCAAATTAGTCTTAGATTAAGTTTCCGGATTTCTGCTCGAAAGTTGCTTCATTCCTGGACTGGACTAGAGGCCAATCGAGCAATATTTATTTGCACGCTTCGTTTCTTATCTTATCAAGGAATAGTTACTCGAATTCGAATAGTTCGTTTGCCAGACCTTTAATGAAACAGCATTTCCATTTACTTGCGTATTTTTGAAGAATTTTCTACCAAACATATTACGTCCGAGCTCGTATTTTTCTTAACGTATTTTCGAACGCAAAAAATCCCGAATTCTAGCATATGGCCAGCGATGAAGGCCGAAGAGATAGAGGACACATTAGTTAGAAAAAAAAACTAATCGTGCTTGTGCGGTCACTCATACCAATTTTTTGCTCTTCCATGAGCTGTTTATAGCCTAATTTCCACGTGTTGGAACTCGATACACCAAATTTCGACATAGTCGTGACTTCGTCGATTGCGGAACAGTCGTAATAATGTGGAATGAATTTTATTGACTAAATTTTACTAACTTATCGAAAAGAGTATTAATAAAAAAAATTAGACTATTTTTTTATGAATAAAATAAAAATTCTGGTAACATTCAAGATTCGAACCTCTCCAGTAAAACAAATTTATTACTGTGAAGAAGGGCAATGAAACTTTCGAAAATATTGTGCGGAAATAGCAGGAACGTAGAACCTTCGATTATTAATATAATAATCGAAAAACACAATATTCATAATAATTTGCAAAGATTAAATTAAAAAATACCACGATCCTCGCATTTTTTTCATTTCATGATTTCAAGAGCTCCCCTGGAAAGATTGTCGTACTGGTGACAATTATTTCAATATTTTTCCTCAATATTATTCGATCTAAAATTTTGCCGTGCTGCACGGTGAAGATTTTCGTCAAGTGTTTACACCGAGATGTGTCGCAGTATTCGAATTAACCACATTTCCAGTTGAAAATCTCTGCAACTGTAAATTTCACACTGAGCGTTCCCTTAAGCAGTAACTATTTTACCGTCTGACATAAGTTTTTTTTTTGAACACATCGATTTTTGTCTGGCCATGAAAAAGGGCTCATATGACGACCTATATTCATCTTATAAAGCAGCAGCTGCGAGTCATGTAAATTCAGAGTATCATCAATAGACACGATTGAAACCTCATCCCTGGTTTTTTATGCGTGCTATAACTTCTGACCCAAGCTTGTTGCGCCCGATCATGCCTAGCTGTTTGCTATCGCCCAGATTCCCAAATTGAGCAACGCTTGAAATATTTATACCGAGCATACTCAAGAGAAACAGACTAGAAGGATATTTTTTTTTTTTTTTAATGTACCAAACTTTGTTTACGCGGTCGCTCCCACCATTCGGAGTAGTCTTCTCATGGGTTATTTAGTATGAGTTTTTGAATATTTTGGGCAGTCTTATTTCTGCTACAGCACGCG
Source organism: Venturia canescens (assembly GCF_019457755.1). Lineage (NCBI taxonomy): Eukaryota > Metazoa > Arthropoda > Insecta > Hymenoptera > Ichneumonidae > Venturia > Venturia canescens. The sequence goes on along the minus strand of NC_057421.1, from coordinate 8,051,734 downwards.
GTCCAGCTGAGATTTCTGCGTTATTTTCCTGCTTCGTCATCGTGCTGGTAAGTTCTTTTCAAAAATTGTAAATCATATTTTTCTGTGAAATGGAGTTGACGAACAAAATAAGGGCTCGGGCTGGGGCAAGTGAAAAGTGGATTCGTTTCGTTCGTTAAATATATAGTGAAATAGATTATTCATGACGCTGTAGTTTGCAACGTTGGAGTCCAACGATATGAACGAAAAAAGTGTAACTTTCCACTTTTTTATCCTAAAGATTCACGAAGTGGAAAAAAAAGGAGAATTACTAATATTTTTTTTCGATCATTTCGTTGGACTCGAATTTTGTGAACTTCAGAGTCACTAATATCCGTGTATTTGTTTCGAAATCAATTTAATGAAGTCTTTTTTGACTTTTTTGAATGAATGTTTGACTTCTAGATTCTCTGAACGCCACAATGTTGTTCTTGGGCTTCTTTCTGGTTCCGGTGGTTCTTGCGACTCCAACTAAACTCCCTCGGAACATTTACGTTCCCAAGATTGAAGACGGTGTTCTGAAGAGCATTGACCCAATTGGACAGCCACCCGATGCTTTGGATCTCTCGGGTTTGGACATCGTAAACATTGATTCAAACGTGTTCGACAATTTTACATACCTCAAGAGCATTGATCTCACTAATACCAATTTGCGACGAAATTCTCTTTGGAATCGACCTTTTTCGCGTCTACGGGAGTTGGAGCATCTTTCTCTGGCCGATAACTACTTAAACCACGTGCCCTACGGCCTGTTTACAGGAATCAATAATCTCGTATTGCTCAATATCTCGAATAATGTCATTCAAGAATTGGATGGGGCGGCCTTGTATGGGCTTGGAAAATCAACAAACATATCTGCTCGCGGAGTGTCAAGTCTGCACACTTTCGCTTTTGATGATGTTTCCACACCAGGACGTGACCTAGAGATGATAGGGTGTCCTGGCGCAAGTCCGATATGGGCCGAGAACTCGGGAATATTGTGTATGCGTGGTGCAATTGTTGAAAGTCTACAACCTTATAATGAGAGCATTGTTAAACATTGCCAAATAGTGAGCACTGAAGTGCGAGAAGAAGAAACACTACATAACCTATCACTGGATCGTCGTGGAATATCACAATTTACTGCTGGTTGGTATGGTCTTAAAACGAATTTCTTCAGCGGCCTCGATTTAAGTAATAACGACATCTCGGATATAACCCCCGAGCTTCTGAATGACATGCCAGCAGACATAACGCGCATAGACTTGTCTAGCAACAAAATTCTGCGTCTGCGAACGGGAGTGATCGTGAATAATCATGTGAACTTTTTGAACTTGGCAAACAACGCTATGAGTGAAATTGAAGACAGAGCCTTGGAGGGGACAAACCTGTCATCTGTCGATTTGAGTGAAAATCGACTGAACAACACGAGATTCGTTGCAACTTTGCCAACGACTCTGCAATCATTAAACCTTGGAGAAAACAACATTGATGCGATTATTCCCAACATTTTTTCTCGGTTGGGTCAACTTGAAAAAATCGATTTCACCATGAACAATATAACCGTGATAAGAAATGATTCTCTCAGTGGGCTTAGTTCTGCAAAGGAGCTCATATTGGGAAACAATAAGATTGAAAAGATTGAAATAGGAGCTTTCCGGGACTTGAGATCCCTTCGATACTTGCAACTGGCGAACAACAAGCTCACCAGCCTCGAGAAAGGAGTGTTCATCGGTCTTCAAGCTGTAGAACACATCGATCTCGGATTCAATTCCATTGAAATAATAACGAATGACTCGTTTTATGGTTTGACAGATTCATTGCACACACTTACTTTGACTTCTAATCGGATTCGTGTACTTGAACATGGGGCGTTCTCCCAACTCGCGCTACGCGAACTGTGGCTGAATAACAATGAACTAAGGAAGATTGACAGTGGAATCTTCCCCCTGATGACTCTTAAAAATCTCCATCTGGGACACAATGCCTTGGCACGAATCAACGGTAGCGAATTCGCCAATCTTGAGTCTCTAGTATTGCTAGATTTGACAAACAACGGAATCGTAGAGATCAAGAAAGGTTTCGCTCAACATCTTCCTAAAGTGGAGAAATTGATTCTCGATGAAAATCCATTTAAAATACTTGGGAACGGTGCCCTATTCGGGTTAACTAAAGCAATCAATTCTACAGTACATTTCCGAGGCAGTCAGCTCGATATCATCCAAGGAGGTGTGTTCGACGATTTGTAAAGCATGCCCCAATGGAAAAAAATCGTGTATTATCGTTTTTGTGATTATCAACATTTCTACGGTTAACAATAAAATCCAATATTTTGTGACAATTGAAATATTTCATTACACGTTGCCACCTATCACGAATATCAACCCTGAAACCTTGATGTTGGATCACTCCATAATACCTGGCCCATTATGTCGAATTTCTGCCCACATTTACATAATTCAGCATCGTTAATATTTCGTTAAATCGTTTGAGCTTCATTAAGAATAAAATTCCTGATCCCTGCTATATTCCACAATCATTGGAAACGAAATTTGGGTCTTACAGTAAATATTTGACTTAAAAAAAAACAATAAAATATCATCCATCCGCTAATTAAATTCTGTGTTCGACAAATTGCGAGTACAAGATGATAATCAAAGAACACAAGAATCTCTAAAAGTCAATTGAGAAATGTAAAAACGGGATTAATTCATCAATTTCGTTAAAATATGGAACGTCCAGGATAAGGAAAGATAAAATTGATGAGGGTTCTTGAAAATAAAACCGGTTCGACTCTACAGTTATGACAACTTCGTTCGATGAACCGAGGCTTTTTCTCTGCCTATTTTCGATATGTGATCGATAGTGGAGTGCTCGCAATGTATCTTTGCTACTCCATCAGGCAACTTTAATATTTGCAAAGAAATGGTTCTCGCTGACAATCCCATTACAGAACTGAAAAACGGCGCACTCTTTGGATTATCGAAGTCACCAAATTCGGTAGTTCGATTGAACAACGTCCAGCTTTATATCTTACAGGGCGGTGTGTTCGACAATTTGTAAAACTATTTATTTGCTCTCATGTGAAAAATTTATGTTTCATAATCGTCTTATTGCACATTTCTGTATGTAATGTTGAATGTGTACTGTCAATAAAATAATTTTTCGGCAAATTTATTTTTGAATCTCTGAATAAGAAAGAAGATGTCTCCGAAAAACAGCTTAATTTTATTGTAATTATTGTAATATTTATGAATTTTATGTAGTTTGTACAATCTTTAAATTAACTAAATTTTTATTCAAGTCGACTTTTCAAATATTTTTTTTAAGAAGTTGCTCGTATCAATTGAATTATTTTCTCTCTTTTTAATATGCTTTCTCAACATGTCACAGTCAGGAGTTTTTTAATGTTTTTTCAAAACATGTTCTATTGTACACATCATTATGTTTGTTCGAAAGAAGTGGAAAAATGTAACTGTTTTTCATTTACAGTCGCTCAAAATAATATAAATCAATGAATAGTGGAATGAATGTGAACATTTAGTCCAAATTCACACAAAATATTCTCTCATATATACCAGAAGTGTCATCAAAGTTTTGAATCGATCGTCGAAATAATTTTCGTTAAACGAAATATCGAAAAAACATTCAAAGCAGTGAAATGTCTACGGTCGTTGATAAATGATCGTTTTCCGAATGGAACAGTGAAACAAGATCTCGAAAACTTGTTGAAAAACTGCTAAATTACCCTTGCAATTCCAGTGTCCAAAACTTTAATTCGTATGAGTTTTTTGAAAGGCTCGCACGACGCTGAAGTTTCCAACGTTGGAGTCCAACGAAATGAACGAAAAAAACGTTTGTAATTCACCAATTTTTTATTTCACGAATCGTTGGTGCAGCTTGAAAAACTACGAATCGCAAATTTGGCAAGGAACAAAATAGAAGAAATACTGGAATTATTGGAGAGTTTTTTTCGATCATTTCGTTGGACTCCAACGTTGGAAACTTCAGCCTCATAGGCTCGCCGTGTCCGTTTTCAACGCATATTGCTACGTAAAAATTACACTTTTTTTAAAACAATACAAATGCACAGAAACCGCTCTATCATCGTGATTGTCACTATCATTTTTATTAATCAAGAGACGGGTAGCGACTCGACGCCAAATATTAAAAGTCAGCGTAGCACGAGCCCTGCCGCGCTCTACTATACGCGAATATGTCGGTTTTATGATGTCACAACAATTTCAAATCGTTCTCACAAGAAAATGACTAGACAGAAAACCCTAATTTTTTAAGTAAAGCTTCTAAATTGAAGAATACGCACGCTGGGTTTATAGATTAAACTAGCGAATGGGTGACGGAAGCGTTACAAAAAGTGTGATCGGGCGAAGCAAGCGTAAGTTAAAAGCGAAAATGAAAGAAATACGTTGGTAAAGACAGAGAGAGAGAGAGAGAGAGAGAGTTATGTGTCATATACCTAATGCACAGTGTAAACTTATCGTCCCCACTCTTAAATTGAGTCTTGAACCCAGATCTAGAAGCATTGTAGGAGCAAGAGAGTGGTGCGCACGCAGATTTTTTTTTCTCTCTTTCTCCCATTGCTCACAAGGTAGGGTAGCGAGTAGCGAGTTAGCCTACGTTACACAAACATCGATAGCAGCCCACAGGAGCATGTGAAAGAAATGCGCGCGCATATTTTCTTTCTCCCTTTTTCTCATTGCCAGTTCATGAAATATATACATCTCAGTAATGCCTGTGAGTTTCCTAACGTTACACGAACGGCGATTTTTTGGTTATTTCGTGATTATATTCCGTTCTTGGACGATTTTATAAATCAGTATTTTTTCCAAAACATCACGGATTCGACGTTTGGAGAGAATTCATTTTTTGTTTTGTAAATTGTAAACGTATTGTAAATTCATTTTTTTTAATGCTCGAATAATATAAAATTATGGCAGAGAGTGATACAGACTCGGAGTATGATCGCGATGCTCCAGGACCATCAACTGAAGGAAAATTATACACTGAATTCATGGAAATAAAGTGCGAGTCGCCGTATTCGTTACAAGATTTTGAAGCTAGTGCGACTCAATCTTCTGATAATCAATCACAAAGGTGAGTGCGTATCTCATAATTGTTGCTGACGTTGTAGCGTTACATACAGCGTCCCTTTTTTCTTTTCTATTTTGCAAGCGAAAACTTCTTTGGGAGCGTTGTACAATTTATTTTGTAGGCATTGAATGAATGAGACTGAGCCGTTACGCTCGGCTCGAGTCGACTCAAGGAGCGAGAGAGATAGTCACCGCGTCACTGCTATACTCGCTCGGCGACCATTTCACGTTCGGCTATGTAACGCTCGTTCGCATAAAGTCGGCTCGAGTCGACTACTTTGCCAAAGATATTGAGTGGAGATTTCAAAATTTCAATGTTGAACTCGCAAAAGATGCATCAAAGCTGTTAGTGGATTTTTGGAAAACAACATTAAATTTTTAAATTTGAATAGGTCGAATGATCCGAATGAAAAGACAAAAAAATATGAAAATGATTGACGTAGTTTTTTTTTAGATGCTTAGCAAATTTTCAACCAAAAGTATTCATATTTCATATTTTAGTGACCACAAACCTATTTCATTTTTAGAATTATACGATACAGATAACGATTAGTAAAAGTGAAATTTATCAGAGTAAGGGTATTTTACACCATGTAAAAAAATATATAAAAATGCATGTTTATGATAGATTTCGTAAAAAGTAAACGAGAAACGTCATATTTATTCATAAAAATGCAACGTAAATTTTATAATTCAATTTTAAAAATCATCCTTTTTCATCTGTTTTTCAAATGTCTAAAACGCCATCCGCCATATTGGATTCTAACGTGACGTCACTCCGATAGTAAACAATCTAGATTCTTATCGTGCGCTCTGTGTTATTTTGAAATTTTACAAGTTATTATGTACGTTTGTGGACTTTTATCATTCATTTTATTAAAATTGCATCATGGAAGACGGTTTTGTGAAAGCAAAAAGTACAAATCTACCAATGATAAATATGTCGATGGTGGCGATGAATCCACAATTTTTGTGGCATTTTTACACTTGTATTATCGCATTCAGGCACGAGACACCAACGATATACCATTATAACTCATTATATTCACAAATCTTGTTACTTGGTCTTTCGCAATAGTATTGTTTACTAACGGAGTGACGTCACAAACCGAAACAACATGGCGGCTAGTGTTTCCGCGCGAAAATTGAAAATTATAAATAAAAAATAGTTTTTATGACACTTTTCGGTCTTATAAAATTAAAATAAAAATTTCACTGGTTTATTACGATCTCAGGATTATTTTGAAACAGTTTTCAAAAAAGGTGTAATACCCTATTAGATATTTTGTAAATTTTATTATTTCATAAATATATAACGAAAAAAAAAATAGTTGTATTTCGTATTATGTGATAAAGTTTTTACTTCTATCGTGTGGTCTTAAACACTTTATTACACTATACCAAGCCGCGCTTGTTCTCTATCTCTCATTTCTTGTTTGCCACTCTGTCTTTATCTCCTACTTTTCCTACTTTTTGCCTAGTGCACCACCAAAGCTAAGCTAGGGCGTAAATAAAGAAATTAATCAATCTCTCGCTCTCTAATATTTTTATAATACAGTACATATAAATTTTAGAAGTTCATGGTTACAATCAATTGATGACATCAAGATTGAACATGACATTTGTCAAATGGAATTTGAGAGTGAAAATCATACTGAAAATCATACTGAAAATCACATACAGAAACCGAGACAAATTACTGGAGTTGGGTATGTTAATTTTTCTTTTATTTTTATAATTATTCATGACTCAATAATAATTTACTAAATTTACTAATTAAAAAAATAAATCAATGACAATATAGGTTGATCAAAGCGAAAACTTCGGCAGAACGTGGTCGAGAATTCAGAGCTCGAAGAGCACTGCTTAATCAACAAAGACGGCAACAGGAATCCGCTACCATAGATGAAATTTCAACAGAAAATATTCAAAACGCTGGCCCATCAAAAGGAAATCGAATCCCTGGACACTCTGAAATAAATATAGTTGAAAAAAGAGCCAAGTCTGCAGAATCCTCAAGAAGATGGAGAGCGAGAAATATGAGGACTAGAACAAAAGCAAAACAGAAAGCGAAAACTGCAGCTCAACGCATGCGAGAATACAGAGAGAGAAAAAGATTGTAAATATTGTTTTATTTAAAAAAATTATGTTATTGAAAGGTTATAAAATTCTTCTTTACATTTCTAAATTTAGAGCAAAGAAAGCACTATTAAAGCTCAACGCATGCGAGAATACAGAGAAAGAAAAAGATTGTAAATATTGTTTTATTTAAAAATTTATGTTATTGAAAGGTTATAAAATTCTTCGTTACATTTCTAAATTTAGAGCAAAGAAAGCACTATTAAGGCAGCGAAGTGAACGAAATTTAGATGCTATGGACAGCGCACCAACGGGAGAAAATCAAAGCGCTGGCCGATCAGTATTGAAAAGCAATTCTGCACAGCTGAGAAGAGGGAATGAGGAAATTCGTTTACCACAATTCGTTCATCATCAAGAAACGGATGAAAATAAGTCTGACTTCCATGATTGGACTTCGAGTTTGAACTACGATAACATTACTAAACATAAAAGGGCTCATGAAAAATTTGACCAAAAGTTTCGCGAAAATCCATTTGGTTATTCGTGTACAGTATGCGATAGATTGTGGTTTAAAAATGATTTGAAAAAGGCACCTCATAGTTGTGAAGACCTGTTGAAGAAAATAACCGTAAGAAATAATGTTATATGAAATGATACCAAGATTAATGCACATACCATATTCACGCAAAAACTTTAAATTTTCCAGAATATCAACAACATCAACGACGCAATGATTTGTTCGACTTGTAAATTCGCAATTGACAGACAAATTATTCCGATATTGTCGACCTACAATGGATTCAAATATCCAAAAATTCCATCACATTTACCGAAACTCAATTTAGTTTCTCAACGTTTGATTTCTCCTCGTCTCCCATTTATGCAGATAAGGAGACTACGGCATGTGCATGGGCAACGTGGTATTTACGGTGAGACCATTAATGTGCCAATATCAGTGGATACAATGGTAAATCAACTTCCAAGAGATATCAACGATGGCCATTGTGTCTATGTACACATCAAACGGAAACGAATTCACAAATCGAGCTATTTACACGGATTAATTAATAAGAAGAAAATTAAGATATGGTTACAATATTTGATAAATACGCCTGTTTATACCCACTATAATATCACAATCAACAATGAATTCCTCAGAGACTGCGATGAAGAAACTCAGGATGGTCAACAAATAAATAACATAGATGAAATCAGTGAAGATATTCCCATTGAGGAGAGTCTCACAGCTCAGCAGCATACTCTTTTGTGGAACGACGAAAAATTCTTAAGAATCGCACCTGGAGAATACAATATTCCTCGGAGCTTGTTATTCAATGAAGACGCTGAGGAATTGTCTTTTCCAACTATTTATTCGGGACAATTTAGAACGTATAAAAATAATATTAGAGCTACGCCATTCATGATTTCTTCGAGTGAATTGCGGCGTTCAGACCGTCGAGGGGTTACTCCGTACCATTTGCTGTATGTCGCCATGAAGATTATGAGACTACGGATTCGTGACTGTTTGACTGTGGTGTTTAAGCATATTGGTCCTAATACCAATATAAAAAGAGAACACATCGAATCAGAAATTTACATGAACAATTGTATTGAAACGAATCTTGCCTTCCTCCGTTCAATACCGAATTCAACTTGGTATTGGGCACAACGAAAAAAAGATCTTTTTGCCATCATGAGGCAGAAAGGAAGACCAACAGCCTTCATGACCCTTAGCGCCAATGAAATAGGATGGACAGATTTAATCCAGTTGTTATATAAATTAGCAAACAATGGAGTGAACATTTCGGATCGTGTAGCGGCTGAATTAAGTTTGATTGAGAAAAGCACACTTATCAACGAAGATGCTGTGACTTGCGCCATCTACTTCAATAAATTGGTGAATGTGTTATTGACAATATTACAATCTAAAGAATGTAGTCCTTTCCGTCGCTACAGAGTTGCCGATTATTTTGAACATATTGAATTCCAGCATGGCGGAAGCCCACATGCTCATATATTACTGTGGCTTGACAATGCTCCAAAAAATATGCTTGGCGAAAATAACACTGAAGTGATAAATTTAATCGACAGTTTAGTATCGGTTTCAACATCTCAAGCATCAGGAAATATCAGACTACAAACCCATAAACACACATTCACATGTTACAAGAAGATTGTTGCTAATAGACCACAAAAATGTAGGTTTGAAGCACCTTTTATGCCATGCCGCAATACATTGAATCTCACTCCGATTCAAAAAACAGACCCACAATTTCAAAAATATGCTAAAAAATATGCTGAAATCAGAACCAATTTAGAAAATACAGATTACAACAATATTGATGAGTTCTACGCAAAAAATAATATTCATTCGGACGATGAATACTGTAACATACTCCGTGCTGGAATTAACAGACCAAAAATATTTTACAAACGTAGTCCGTTAGAAAAATGGAATATTCCATTCAATCCGTTCGTATTAAGTATTCTGAGGTCGAAAATGGATTTTCAAATTATTACTGAAGAGTACTCCTGTGCAGCCTACGTTGTTGAGTACGTCAACAAGACTAATCGAGGTATTAGCAACTTACAGCGAAAAATGATAGAAATAATGAATGAACATCCCGAGTTCGATATGGTGGATATTACGCGAAAAATGAGCGTGGATATATTTAATAGTGTAGAGATAAGTAGTCAAGAGGCCGCTTGGTACTTGCTTAGGGAGCCAATGTCAAAGAGCTCTGCTGGAGTCGTTTATATAAACACTGTATGGCCAATTGAACGTCAAAAGATACGAAAGACCCAAAAAGAATTGAGTGAACTCGATGAAAATTCCACAGATATTTGGAAAGAAGATTGGTTCGATAAATACCAGAAACGACCCGACGAATTGAGTGGCATTACTTTAGCGCAATTCGTCTCTAGATATTTTCAAAAAAAAGGAAATGTTTACGCCGAGAGAAAAGAGCGCAAAGTTATTCGATTCCGGAATTATGGTATTACACAAAATTATAACGAATACAGACGAGAAATGGTTACTTTACACATTCCATTTCGTAATGAAGATGCTGAAATTTTAGCAGAAATGAAATTTATCAAGATCTACGACGAAAATGAAGCATTAATTTTAGAAAGAAGAAAAGAATTTGAATCAAATTTGGACATCGAAAAAACGATTGAAATCTGTCGACAATTGTGCCAGGAAGACGGAAATCCGGACGATAATGATGAAAGTGAAATTCAAGATGTTGTGGATCGCTTTCCAGAGCCCAGAGTGAAGGAAGAAAGAAGATCCTTGTCAAATTCCCCATCTAGAAATGTCGCTCCGGAAGGGACGACAGGAGCAGACTCGGGGAGAAATGCAGAAACCGGGACGGTCAAACGCTCCAGACCCGACGACGACACCCCCAGTCCACCTCGTGAGCACCAGGACAAGGAACCGAGATTAAATGACTACGGATCATATGCTCAGATAAAGGAAGGAATCATCAAACTCGCCATAGTGATGGAGGGCTTTCCGGCAAATCAGTTGGGACCGAAAGAGGTGGAAAAAATTAGAAAAATAATTAGAGAGCGTATCCTGGAAGTTCCCCAGGGTACAAAAGTCCCTACATTCACCGATTTCTGCGAAAGGAACGGCGCTCTCATCGTCAGCTGTGCTGACGAGCAGACCAAGGACTGGCTCAATAGCTTCTTCTTGGAGACACCGATGGACGGGAAACTCCTACGTGTGCTTTTGCCGGAGGAGTTCCAGAAGCGATACCAGGTAGTTGTGCACGTGAAGGAGGCGGATATCTCGACCGAGGAGGCTATTAAGCTTCTCGACCGCCAAAATGTGGGACTGGGTACCGATGATTGGGCTGTCGTCAAGGACAGTGAAAGCAGGGACGCTTCGAGCACCCACTTCGCCTGTTTCATTGGTGGCAAATCCCTGGAGGCGCTGAGGAAGTGCGACTTCAGGCCATTTTGTGGTTTGAGTCGCGCGTCCATCAGACTTGTGGACAAGGACAAGGATCGGGCCGAAAAGTCCAACTCTATCAACTTACCCAAACCGGCCGCAACGCCAGCGGAGGGGGGAACAACTAGGATGTCCCTGGGTACGATAACAATTTCACAACAGAACTAAAAAATGGTGAACTTTTTGGATTATCGTCATATCGGATGTGTAATGTCGACACAATCATTGATGGCCTCGGTTATATTGACTCTTTCGATCTCTCATTCAATTGCATTAAAAGTATAGAACATGATTCGTTTTATGACTTTCGAGGAGCCAGAATCATGGGATTGTCTTTCAACCAGATTAAAATTTAGAAACTGGAGGGCGGATACATAATTTAGGTTTGACTAATAATAAAATCGAGAGCATTCAAAGTGGATCCTTCAACGCGAATCTCAATTGATTGAATCTGCAAAATAATTTGTTGAGCCAAATAAACGGTGCAGAATTCGCTAGTATTAAAAATACTCGATACCTTGAATTTTTCGAACAATGGAATAACGAAGACCGAGAAGACTTTTGTCAAATATCTTCGTAACGTAACTAGCGTAGTTCTCTCTGATAATTCAAACCAAAAGTTTGGGAAACGACGTTCTATTTGGGGTATCAAAGATATACGATTTCACAGTTAGGTTGGAAAGCGTCAAGCTAGAATTCTTGCAAGAGGTTGTGTTCAACTATTTGTCCCCTTCTAAAAAGTTGGTGAGTAACGTCCGAAGTTGGTCACCAACGAGGGGCATTGTTGTCGCTTTATTCGTACTGTGATTGGCCGCTGGGGCTTTCAAATTCGGAGTCTTGCTGTCAGTTTCATGTTTACTATCAATTTGGCAGTGGTGTATACGCGAGTGGTTATAAGCTTTCCTTGGGCGCAGCAGCGCTAATAAACCCCTATACGCGCGCTTCAGCGCGCGCTAATATACCCTAGTAATATAAATATCTGTAAATCTTAACTTATGATATGAAATAAAAATATATTTCGTTTGCACGAGAACGGTTTTATCATTTTTCCATATTCATGACGATAGAAAATCCAACGAATAATCACATCAAAGCAGAAAATATCATTTTACCTCTGTAGTAAAGCACAGTGGACAACCATAAACTTATCGAAAAAAAATAATCAAAAAAATTGTCAAATTTCATTAAAAAAAAGAAACTCAGAGACGTTATGAGAGGCGAGCGGATGTAGCAAATTTGGACATCCTGAATATCATGTACTTTATGTTTTCCTTGAAAAATTATCGCTCTCGAAAGAAAAAGTGCGACAGAACATTTCTACAAATTAAGTCACGTCAGACCGCAGATTAAATTGTCATTCAAGTTTTTCGGAAAATTCTATGGGAAAGAGTAACGAAAAAAATCAGGTTTATTACCAGTTGAATAGAATTTGCAAGCTTCTTCCAACAGAAGCTTAATCAAGGCTACAAGTTGAACGACTCCTTCTGAACCGGAACTCACTTTTTTCCTCATGTATCGGACTGCCGGTTGCTTATATCGGGTCTCCGTTATTTCGTTCATCACTCTCCCTTGCTGATCATTATTCCTGCTCAACCTTCCACTCGTCGTTTGCTACTTCGAGGTCTCTTAATTCATGGGAAATATTCTGAATACGTGAAGAAACTATGAGCCTGTTCGAGGAGAACAGAGACTACATTCGACAAAACAGGTTTTGTAAGAATCGTTTAAGTGGTCATTCCCACTATCCGAGATGATTTTCTTATTTCGAGATGTGAATTGATTATTTGCGATTCATCTGAGTCTGCGCTCGCGTGTGCATCGATGCAGACGATTCAGAACGATGCGATTTTCGTCTCTCGAATCACCCATTCTGGTGAGCTGACATTGAACAAGTAAATTATGTACTCGAGGAAGTAACACTAAAATCAATCCAATTCTCTGTTTTTTAATTCAACTAAACTAACGGTGAATATTTTTGTTCCCGAAGATCTTTATCGACAAATATTCATTTGTTCGAATAACTCGGAGAAAAATACAAATGAATTTTGTTCTAAAAAGAGTCTATTCGGAAAAAATATCTCTTCTAAAAAATCTTCATTTGAAAAAATCTCTACAAATGTGGTTCAGCAATGACTAATTTCCATCGAATTTATAGAATTCGTAGAATATCAGCGACTTTCAACAAAAACTGATTTTTATTCAGTTTTAGGCATTGTTTTATAAAGATTGCTCGGAAATCAACAAGAAAATGACGACTTTTGGCTCCTTCCTCGTCCCGATTCTTCTGGCCGGCCTCGCTGAATCGACCCGAAATTTGTATGTGCCCAACATTGAGGGTGGAATTTTGAAGAGCATTCGAGTCTCGGGTGCTGAAGCATTTGATACGTTGGATCTCTCGGGCTTGGGTTTTCAGCGTATCGATCCCAACGTATTCGAAAATGTGACTCACGTCAAGAAGATTAATCTTGCGAATAACTCTCTGGTGTCTCTGCCACGAACTACATTTTCGAATCTGACAGGACTGGAGGATCTCTCATTGGCGAATAACGAAATAAAGTCTCTGGAGGCAGGTCAGTTCGGGGGATTAAAAAATCTCAAGTTTCTGAATATCTCGAACAACCCCCTGAGCCAGTTGTCACGTGGGCATTTATACGGGCTTGGAAAATCGACGGACGTGTCAGCGCGGCTTCCACACGAACTCTCGGTGCTGCACACTCTCGTGTTCGATGACTTCGCCAATTCCGCATTTGATCTCGGAGACATTCCGCTACGTTTTAAACGCGCAGACGGACAAAGATTCAACCGAGATTCGGCGAGAGGTTTACGGACGGAGAACGATGCGTGGAATGTTTACGAAGTGATTCGGATGTGCAACGATGCTAGCGGCTCCGCGAGGGTGTGCATCCGCGAAGGAATCGTCGAAAAGCTCGTCCACAATCCAGGCGACATGGAACCTCGTTGCAAATCTGTCAGCAGTTTTTATAAAGATGCTGCATGTAATCTGGACCTTGAAAGTTTTGGCATGTCGAGCTTCGCTGCTGGCTGGTACGCTGACGATAGAGAGTTTTTCACTCGACTCGATTTCGCTGGCAACAACATCACGGAAATAACGTCCGAGCTGCTTAATGACCTGCCAGCGCACGTCCTCGAAGTCGATTTGTCCAGCAACAGAATTGTGCTTTTGAAAAATAAAATAATGCTAAACCAACATTTGGAGTCTTGGGGAACAACTCCATCAGTGAGATCGAAGACGGAGCTCTGGAAAACACGAAGCTCTCGTACGTGGACTTGCGTAAAAACCGGCTGAATAACACAAGATTTGGCGCGACTCTGCCTTCAACGTTGCTGGAATTGACACTGAGTGATAACTGCATCGACCAGTTATTGCCTGACACGTTTTCTCGCTTGGACAAACTGGGAAAAATCGATTTAGCTGGCAACAGCATAACCGTTATTGAAAGCGAATCTCTGCGAGGACTCAGCTTTGTGGATGAACTAATTCTTGCAAGGAATCAAATAAAGAGCATCGAAACAGGCGCTTTTCGGCATTTTAAATATCTTCAAGAATTGGATCTCGCGAATAACAAATTGACGAGGTTGTACAGAGGAATCTTCGATGGCCTGGACTTTCTCAGTCGCGTCGATCTCTCGTCGAACAACATTGCGGAAATAGGGCACGACTCTTTCCATGGGTTATTCGGCATTGGTAGACTTTATCTGTCTTTCAACCAGATTGAGACTTTGGAAATTGGTACATTCGCCAATGTGAAGATGTACTTTGTTCATTTGGATAGCAACAAATTAAGGAAGATTGAAAAGGGAACTTTCGACTCGATCTTTCTTGGGGAGTTGTATCTACGAAATAACTCATTGGACCGAATAAACGGCGAAGAATTCGCCGGTGCTGATGCACTAGAACTGCTGGATTTGTCGAAAAATGGCATTCGAACGGTCGAGAAAGGTTTTGCAAAACATCTGGGTAACCTGAGCATGTTGGATCTCTCTGATAATCCGATTGAGAGTCTGAAAAATGGCGCTTTGTTTGGTTTAACTAAGGATTACAGATCCACGATTCGATTAAACAACGTTCAGCTAGAACCCTTACAAGGGGGCGTTTTTGACGATTTATAACACAATTTTATTAAAGGCTCATTCGAGGAGTGGAAAAACTTTCACTTTTTTCATTTACATTCGCTTTAAGTAATGTTAATCAATGAATAGTGGAGTGAATGTTCATATTTACTTCGAATTTATACAAAATATTCTCTCAAATTTACCAAAAGTGTAATCGAAACTTTGAATCGATTTTAGAAATTATTTTCGTTAAACGAAATGTCAAAAAAACATTCACAGTGCAATGTCTAGGGTTGTTGACAAACAACCGTTTTACGAATGAAATTGTAAGAAAAGATCTGAGGAAGACTTTCCTCTATCAGTCAAGAGTGAAGACTCGCTGTGGTCGTTTTCGACAAAATATTACTACGTTAAAATGGCACTTTTTTTAATATAATAAAAAATTTGCAAATTGCTTCCTCAGGATGGTCAAGATGCAAGTAAATTATTTTTCATTTTGGCTTCCTCATAGAGGAAACTTTGAGCATCGTGCATCTTGACCATCTTGAGGAAACAATTTGCAAATTTTTATTTCCAGCATTTTTTTTGTATACAAGGAAATAATGTATTTTCTCTACCTTCTTTTACGAACTTTAATTTATCTCTTTGTTCATAAAAAAAAACTAAATGACGAGCCATCAGAAAAAACAGTTTACAACTTTCAATTTTCATAATTTTTCTATTTACATTGAAATTAAAGAATTCCGACAACTTTGCTGGAAAGTATAGAGGAAGTACAGACTTATACACAATATCTTTAAAAATTTCCAAAAATTCAAGCGGTTAGACAATTTTTTGAAAAACTCATATTTTCGTAAAATTCAAAATGTCATAAAATTTAAACCGCTCAACCGATATTCCCTAAATTCAATACCAACCTTCCTATTATGATAGTCTATTTATAAAAAAAAAATTATTAATAAATCTGTAAATTTTCAAAAGTTAGAGCGTCGACACCCTTTTTATGAAAATTTCAAAACGTCGTCAGATTCGTATTTTTTTACAAATTCTAACAAAATTATCAGAGAATGAAGAGCTTGTGTAGATTAACATCTGTGCAAAACGGTAGCCCTGTATCTCAAACCGTTTCAGAGTTATAAGCGTTTGAATTTTGCAGTGCCATAACATACACACACACACACACATCCGGACATTTTTTTTAGATATGATTTTTCGATGTTTTGGAACATTTTGAGCACATTGACATTGAAAACTGGAAAAAAAAAATTTCATCGTCACAAAGCTTCCTCGATGAGAAAGCAAAAATGTACTCAAACTTTTCTATCATAATGATTATAATTATCATTTGTATTAACAGTTATTATACATGGTAAAAGTGTCAAGAATGGAATGTGAGTAACGAGGAGAAATAAAATTCATCCTATTAAAGTAAACACTTCGATGATACTTTATTTTCGTATAATCCAAAATAATTCATCAGTCCCTAAAAATCAATGAGGGTAGTTTGAAATTCGGACTTCAAATTCTGACAATCACAGCTTTTATAAGCTTATTTAAATTGAAAAACCAAAATAGAGATTCTTATTCCACGGATTTGCTGAAATTAAAAACTGTGCCGGGAAGGCTAGTTAGGCATACTTGTCAAATTTCCAGAGAAGCAGCTAATGTTATTTGGACATTCGAAACAAAGAAAAAGTTTATGTCTGTCCAATAATAGGCGAAAATGAATTAAAACTTTTTTACTGACAGATAAAATGACGGAGAACATTTTGATTCCGGAATTTTATAACGCGTATAGGAATGAGAGCTCGATCACTGTTACCGATTGTCGATAATAAGCTTGCTCAAATTTTCGCTCTGACAAAGCAATATAATTATAATATATACAATTTGATTTGACACGTTTTACGCAATTGAGTTTTCGAGAAACATGAAACACGTCTCCGCCGGACCGGACAGTAAAATGTAGTTTTCTCCTGCTCAAACTGATACCAGTTTAATAATCTCTAAGGCAGAATAAAGTAGAGGTAGAGGTGTCTGTTTGTGAGTGCAAAAGAGTTGACATCTTCAATACTTGACAAAATACTTTATCAAAAGTCTGAGGTTATGTTGATGTTTCATATTATTGCGAATCTTTTCCTTTAATTCGAAATCAATTTGACTTGGCTACAATATTTTTGTTTTTTACACTCTTTTTATATATTCCCGAAAGTTAATAGTGAAATGTCGATCATCAGTTGCGCAGTGGATTTGATGGTCCTCGTTGCCAACAGGGAATATACACAAAACAGTTATGTACCAAAAATAGAGAATGGAATACTCGAAAGTGTCGAAGTTATTGGTGAACCGCCTGATACCCTCAATCTCTCGGGTTTGGACATTGAATCCATCGCTGCTAATGCATTTGTGGATTTAATTCATGTCAAGATGACAAATCTTGCAAACAACTCATTATCCTCTCTGCCTCAGTCAATCTTTTCAAATCTCCACCAACTGGAAAGTCTTTCTCTTGAGAACAACTCTATAGAATTCTTTGAATTTCAGCCGTTTTCCGGGTTGAGTAATCTCAAGCATCTGAATATTTCAAATAACCCTGTAAAACTGTTGCTCGAAGGATGTTTACATGGGCTTGGCAAGACAACCGATATATCAACTCGATTTACCCATGAAATCTCAGAGCTTCGTACCCTTGTATTCGAAAATATCAAACCTCAAAAACCACGTTCAGGCACCGCTTGTCCTAAAGTGTCAACAGTTACGGAAGGCACTCCTATGGCGATATTATGTGTTGAAGACAGGATTGTCAAAAAGCTAAAACCTCTTGAAGATCCAATCTCTGAATCCCATTGCAAAATAGTCAATGGTATAAGTGTTATAAACTCTCTGCGCTTGAGTGATTCTGGAATATCTACTTTCGAAGCTGGTTGGTATCGTCTCAATATGGACTCCATTAAGGAACTGAATTTGATCAACAACAACATTATATATGTTACAAGTGAGCTTCTCAATGATTTGCCAAAAAATATAAAAACAGTTCTTTTGGGCAGCAACAAAATTGTGCGCTTGGTAAAAGGAATAATTTGCAATGAACACAGCCAGTTTGAATTTGGCTGAAAATCCTATCAGTGAAATAGAAGACGGAGCCCTGGAGAATACTCAGCTTATTGAATTGTCCTTATTTGAAAATCAGCTAAAAAACATGAGATTCGTTAAGACTCTGCCACCAACTCTGCAATAGTTCACACAAGAAATTGTATCAGTGAAATATCACCCGACTCATTTTCATCATTGCCTAAACTACGAGGAGTCATGTTGACTGGAAATAATATTAGTGTTATCAAAAGAGATTCTCTTCGAGGATTGAGCTCGGCATACTCCATTTTTCTGGATAGAAATAAAATAGAAACGATTGAAGCAGGTGCTTTTCAGGATTTAACATCTCTTCGATTTTTGAATCTTAGGAAGAATAAAATAACCCATTTGGAGGAAAGGGCATTCAATGGCCATCAGTTTCTTAAGTACATTGATTTGACATCAAATAACATTAAAACAATTACACTCAATTGCTTTGATGGCTCGATGGAGTCATTGGAAACATTGGTTCTGTCTTTCAACCAGATTGAAGTTTTAAAAACTGGTATATTTGACAAACTTCCAATAATCCAAATACAGTTGAATGATAATAAAATACACACAATTGAGATTAGAGCTTTCAATTCCCAGAGACTCCTGTATCTGCATTTGCAAAACAATGCGTTGAGGCACATAAAAAGTGATGAATTTGCTGGTTTCCACAATCTAGAATTTTTAGATTTGTCCAACAATGGCATTGAATGACTGGAAAAGGGTGTATTCGAATCCACGTCACTTGAGAAGTTGTATTTGAAAAATAATTCATTGCGCTATATAACAAGTGGTGTTTTTGCTGGTCTCCATAATCTGGAAAATTTGGATTTGTCGAACAATAAAATTGAACGACTGGATAACGGTGTTTTTGAGTCAACGTCTCTTGAGTCATTGCAACTGCAAAATAATTTTCTGAGTAAATTGAACGGTGAAGAATTTTCTGGTCTCAATAATCTGCACATTTTGAATTTAGCAGGTAATAAAATCTTGAAAATTGAAAAAGGTTTTGCTAAATATCTCGGCAACGTCTTTGACTTGAACCTTTCTTTTAGACCTTTTAAATCCTTTTAAACAATTGGAGACCGGTGCTTTATTTGGTTTATCCAAAATCAATTATTGCAGCATTCATTTGCGAAACATTCAGCTCGAGCTGTTACAAGGAGGTGTATTCGACGATTTGTGATTGAATTCGCTTATATACTAGAATACATAAAATGATGTATCACTGTTTTTATACTATAATTATTTTCATATTCTTTACACTTTTTCCTACATTTGAAAGTAATAAAAATATTTTATTTTCTATTCCGTTATTGTATCGTACTCATTTATAATTATTCTCGAAATATTAACAATAATAAATCAGTAACGAAAATGAAATTCCACAAAACTATTGACCAAAACTGGCAATTAGCGTTTCAAAACTCGAACGCCAAGTCCCGGCTTTCGGTATTATTGGGAATTCTTTGTCTTTAAATACCAAAATATGAATTTATTCTTACAGATCAACTATTATAAGAAACTCAGTAAAATCTCAGCCAAAGTATTACATGCGAAACTATGTTTTGCGAACTTGCAAGGTTAGATTTTTTCCTAAAAACTATCTGCGTCATTTCTAATTCAGCCTGATTAATTATCGAGTTCTCAACAACGTTTATTTTTCATGGTGAAAATAAATCATTTGAGCAAATGACTACTGCTTCAGACAGTATTCGATATTTGCGATTACTTTTTCCTTCATATATAATTCCGAATATTTTTCGATCTGACAAGTTTCGGTTCAAGTTCTCACTTCAAATCTTAAATTTAATTTCAAACGAAATAAAAAAAAAAGAAAAAAATGGTTAACTCTTATTATGATGAACAAGTTCTTACCTTTTGTATGTAGCTGGTGAACCATTTCGGCACTGCATCGTCGGAGCGTTCAGGTTCCTTGACGTTGTAACGAGTATCGATGAATTGGCGTTGAATTGGCGGAAACTCGTGTCCGCCATCGTTCAGGTTGATGGGAGGCATTGTCAATGGAGACGAATTTTGCGTGTAGATATTTTTCTTCTTGTTGTTCGTTTCGGATTGAGAACCTCGCTCGACGACCAAATAGAGGCAAACCGGTCGTGGTTTTTGGGTTGCTCGAGCCGTTGCGATTTTCAGGGCTTCGTCGAATTCGCACTGAGACTCGATGGGGATTTGGTCGTCGTCGCTATCGATGTAAGTCACCACATCGTCGATGGAATGTTCGAATGGCGCGAACTAGAGAACAACAATTTTCTGTTCATATTTCTCCAAAAATATCCTTCATTCAGGGGCTACTTTAGCAGAGTCGTCGGAAATAGCACTGATTCATCCATACCGACTCGTCTGACTATTTTTCTCCAATATACGCGCGTGCTTTGATTATTATTGTTATTCGAGTTGTCGTAAAAAATGAAAAAAATTTTCCCACGGTGTACCAAAATCGAACTAAAACTGCAAACATTTCGTTCATTCATTATTTTATCGATTATTTAAATCGTTCCTTTTATGCAGATTTAGGAAAATTATCGCAACACAACGCAAAAATAAAGAATTTTATTGTGTTTCAAAGATGGAAAGTTCGAGATCATATTCACGTTGCCGGCATGTCCAATTTCAAGGTCAACTTATTTTTCCTAGGCTAAAGCAACTCGTTCGTCGTCGCGTAGACAAAAAAAATCGTCAGAAAAATAGGATTCTCGAACAATTTTAACCTAAATTTGGTAAAAGATAATTTCGCACTGCGTTATTACTTGAAAATTTTTAATATTATATTGAATATTTGCTGAGAAATGGTCAAAGTAATTGAAAGACTTGTACGTCGTTCATTTTTATGACGTCGTTAGAAATACTGACAGTACTGAAAATGAAGTAGATGATTCTATTAAGTTTAGATAACTGTTCACTTGTCAACGAGTGACGAATTAACGAGACCCATTGAATTTTCTTATCACCACATTCATCGAACAATTAGTCACAATTTTATCTTTTGATATTCATAGATTTTAATGCTAGAGAAAGAATAAGTGCTTTTTAAAAATAAATCGATAAAGAGATGACTGAGCCCAAATAGAAACAACAACAATTGCGAGAGTAGAACGAAAGATTAAAATGCAAATGACATCCAACGACAATCATACGATACTTTTGAAATAAAAATGCGAAAAAAATACAATTAAAATTTCTTTTTTAAGTTTTCAGTTAGAAATACGCGCAATATTTATTGGATCACTTAATTTTGACATTCGAAGAATTACAGTCTGTCAAAACAGCAAGCCCAGCGAATATTGTGAATCAACTATAAATTAAAAAATCAATTTTTTTTATGGTTTTGTAATTATAATGAATAACAATAAAATACGAGCATACTTGGCATGTCTGATGAGGAACGAATTTTGATTCCCAAAAAATTGGTATTTGTATTGTGTGATAGACGTCAGTATTGGATGAATTTTAAAGATCGTATCCTTAAAAGTCAACTTTTTCTCACATTTAAACTGTACACGATTTTTTTTTGTGTTGAGTGAATTTTTATTGAGCAGAGTATATTTATGTGGAAATATTTCTATATATTGTGTACACAGAAAACACAAACTGCAGATTGCACTTATAGAACATCGACATGTTCCATTCAGGGTCAAGTAGGGGACGAATTTTGGCTCAAGTTCAATACTGTTTATACCAGAGTTTATACTGATAATCGAGGGAACGTAATAGGCAAGGATAAATCGCATTCTCATAAGGAAGAAAAAATAATTAGCAAACAAATCAGCGAAGATGAACTTACCAGTTCGCGTTTGAAAGATTCCCAGTCGCGTACGTTTGGCGTCGAAATGACGGACGTACCAGTTTCTCGAACGTTGTCGTTCTCGGGTCCAGTATTTGTCCAAATAACCGGGAAACGGAGGTTAACCGTTGGCTTTTTACCAGCAAAATCATCATGCGTCATGAAATTTGCTTCTTCTGCCATTATTAACACGCGCGACACAAATATGTTTATGAAATCTATTAATAAACAGACGCGTAAACCAGCACTGAATAAAGGTTGAGCTTGGAGGCCGATTTGTTTGTTTTCTTTTTATTATTATTCGCTTCAGTCTTCAACTTCTTTGCCAAAATATCACGAGAGGATACTATGCGTTACGAATCTTTGTATAGAAACGAAAAAAATAAACAGTTACGTGAAAACGTTTAATCGTGTCGTCGCTGCTCGTCGAAACTGCGCAGGAGCTCGAGAATCCATTTGATGCCCGCAGCAGCAAGGGATATATGAAAAATTGTAAACACGAAGGGAAAAAAAACTTCCGAGAGGGCAGGCCCGTGTTTCGTGCTAATTTTGATTCGCGATCGCAGCTGATCTATCAGCTGTTCGACGTTTTATTCCAAAACAAACGTGTCACGTATGAACTATGAAATTTTATGATACATCGTGGTGTAGCTTGATTTCTGCCTGCACCTCGATTACGAGATACAATACTTTCTAACACAATTATCCTTCCTAAAAATACTATTTATTATTGCTCTCGCACACAAACACAAACATTCCGCTTTTAAAGATGGCGTCGCTTATGTTCAAACACGCTTGCGCGAACTGCCGTTACGTGCAGACGGCAGCAGCATCACTACACAAATTTTACCAATTCAATTTGACCCGGGGATTCTCAATGGGCATTCGCATTCGCCCATTGGTTTTGATAAAATGCCTTATTCATTTCGGTTTAATTTTTTTTATGAAAAATCGTTCAGGAAAGTTTTTTTACGATAAATTCATGAAATCGTTGAACGTAATAATCGTTGAACACAAAACTAAAAACGTAATATCGGCTGGACTTTTCGAATTGAAACTGAATATTTTCGAATCCAAGATAGCTAATTCGGTTCCATGAGTGACATAGTCGTCTTTGAAAAGTGTATTATTTGGAGTACCAGACTTTTTTTAAGTGTGAAAAGAATAAACCTAGCGAAAACATTAAAATGAGACTAATATACAGAAAAATTTTACAACCATCTTTTTTTCCTGCGTGTGGTGACAAACCAGAAGTCAAGGACCAGCTGTTTTTTAGCTGAAGAAAAATTAGTTGACCTTAAAAATTGTTAATATTTCGAAAATAATTAACGAGTACGATACAATAACAAAGGGATGGTAAATAAAATATGTTTATTTCTCTCGAATGTAGAAAAAGTGTAACAGTACGTAAAATAATTATGGTACAAAAACGGTGATACATCATTTCATAGATTCAAGTATGAGTGAATTTGATCACAAATCGTCAAACATACCCCCTTGTAAGAGCTCGAGCTGAATATTTCCCAAAATAATGGAGCAATGCTTGATTTTGGTTAAACCAAATAAAGCACCATTCTCCAATTGTTTAAAAGGATTATTAGAAAGGTTTAAGTCTGTGACGTTACTCAAATATTTCGCAAATCCTTTTTCAATTTTCAAGATTTTGTAACCCGCTAAATCCAAAGTAGACAGACGATTGAGACCAGAACATTCTTCACCATTCAATTCGCTCAGAGAATTATTTTGCAGATACAAGAACCTGAGAGACGTGGACTCAAAAACACCGTTCTCCAGTTGTTCAATTTTATTGCTCAACAAATCCAATTTTATCAGACTATGGAGACCAGCAAAATCACCACTTTTTATGTGCGTCAATGAATTGTTATTCAAATACAATGTATCAAGAGACATTGACTGAAAAATACCAGTATCCAGTCGTTCAATTTTATTGTTCGACAAATCCAATTCTTTTAAATTACGGAGACCAGCAAAATCACCACTTGTTATATAGCGCAATGAATTATTTTTCAAATACAACTTCTCAAGTGACGTGGATTCGAATACACCCTTTTCCAGTCATTCAATGCCATTGTTGGACAAATCTAAAAATTCTAGATTGTGGAAACCAGCAAATTCATCACTTTTTATGTGACTCAACGCATTGTTTTGCAGATGCAGATACTTGAGACTCTGGGAATTGAAAGCTCCAATCTCAATTGTGTGTATTTTATTATCATTCAACTGTATTTCGATTATTGGAAGTTTGTCAAATATACCAGTTTTTAAAACTTCAATCTGGTTGAAAGACAGAACCAATGTTTCCAATGACTCCATCGAGCCATCAAAGCAATTGAGTGTAATTGTTTTAATGTTATTCCGTAACTGTTGCCACTTTAGGACAAGCGGTGCATGAACGTGGTTTTTGAGGTTTGATATTTTCGAATACAAGGGTACGAAGCACTGAGATTCCATTGGTAAATCGAGTTGATATATTTGTTGTCTTACTAAGCCCATATAAACATCCTTCGAGCAACAGTTTTACAGGGTTATTTGAAATATTCAGATGCTTGAGATTACTCAACCCGGAAAACGGCTGAAATTCAAAGAATTCTATAGAGTTGTTCTCAAGAGAAACACTTTCCAGTTGGTGGAGATCTGAAAAGATTGATTGAGGCAGAGAGGATAATGAGTTGTTTGCAAGATTTATCATCTTGACATGAATCAAATCCACAAATGCATCAGCAGCGATAGATTCAATGCCCAAACCCGAGAGATTGAGGGTATCAGGCGGTTCACCAATAACTTCGACACTTTCGAGCACTCCATGCCCTATTTTTGGTACATAAATGTTTTGTGTATGTTCATTGTTAGAAACAAGGACCATTAAATCCAAGATGTAACTGATGAACCACATCTCGCTATTATTCTCCGGATATCTATAAAAAGAGAGTGTCAAAACTAGAAGTATTTCAATCAAAAGTCAAATTGATTTTATATTAAAAGAAGTTTCGCAATATGAAACGCCAACATAATCTCTAACTTTTGATAAAGTAATTCGTTAATTTCAAGACGTCAACTTTTTTGTACTCGCACTAACGGGCACTAATTACTTAATTCCGTCTCAAAGATTATTAAAATTGTATCATTCTGAGCAGAGTAAAGCTAAATTTTACTGATTTTACTCATTTTACTTATCTCGGCTCCAGCGGAGACGTGTTTCATTTTTCTTGGAAATCCAACTACGTCAAACTGCGTGTTGGGACTGCTGGGGTGCCGGCACCGCCAAGCCAACACAGTGCCGGGTGCCGGGTGCCGGGCTGCTGCGGAGAAAATTCGAACAAGATTATATCTACAGTCAGTATAACATCGATCGAGCTGTTATAATTTCTATAGAGTAATTATATATATATATATATATATATATAATACGGGAAATTCTGGAAACGAAATGTCTGGCATTTTTTATTATGTCAGTATAAGAAAAGTTTAATTTTTGCTTTTCATTGGACAGGTAAGGTAGGTATAAACTTCTCATTTGTTTCGAATGTCGAAAGAATATTGGCTCCTCTGGAAATTCGGGTGGGGATGGCTAACTGGCCTTCAAATTTTCTATCCGCACCCGATCAGCAAAAAAAATAGTTGAGTTCACGAGATAATAAGATGTAACCTCACCTTTTTTAGACAAAACGTCTCCGCAATTACAATTGATTCGATGGCAGTGACACTCTCCGTCGGTTTTGACGTTATGCCTTATTCGTTTTGATATGAAAAACAGTATTACAAATAGAATCATTTCGGTTTCATTACTTTATGAAAAATATTATCAAAATCTTTGGCAATTGGGTTGATTTTTTCCAATTGGATCTGAATATTTTCGAATCCAGGAAAGCCAATCTGTTTCAGTGAGTGACACAATCGCGTATAAAAATTCATTGCTCTGGACCTGTTGATAGTGTGAAAAAAATAAACCTGTCGAAAGCCTTAAAATGAGATTTTAATTTAGAGAAACGATGTCGTTAGAGAAATGTCAAAATTCTTGTGTATTCCACGACTAAAAACCAAGGAGCTAACTCATAAAGACATCAAATCTCGTATCCGTGAAATAAAGATTCTTCGCTTGAAGATAGTGTCAAAAGATTCCAAATTCCAAGAGCGCAATAGCAGAGCTTTACGTAGTTTGATAACGATATTACGGGAGAGTAAACGAAGTGAATTGCAGCTCGTAAGCACACGTGACATAATTTCGTGTTCAGTAACATTGCTATCGCATTATGAGGAAAAGTTGCACAGAACGGAAGGTGGTTTTTGTGATTGGAGGCGTCGCAGAGACTACAAAATCGCATTGTTTTGTTACAACGAAATTTTGAGATCATTTATACCAGAAAAAACTCAAGAAATTGTGAATTCCCTCGTCGAAGTAATGCACAAAGAGAAACTCTGGCATTGGGAACATTTGTGCTGGGAATTGTCTCGAGGCTTATTGCAGCAAGGAGTCGGTGGCAGTCCATTCGTGGACGCGCTTTTGGATTTCGTGGAGAATGAAATGACTGGTTTTTACGATGCTCGAGCGATCGTGCGAATCCTTTACGAGATCCTAGACGTTTATACGTGGTCAAAGGACCAACGAACAGTCTCGACGATCGAGAGGCTCCTGAAGCTCTATTACGCGAGTCTAAGCGGCAATAAAACCGACGATGTACCACCTTACGCGCCCTTGAGACGAGGTCTCGAAGTTTGTCTGCGTCATACGATAAAGAATCTAACGAACGAGCATCTTCTCGTGGTGATTTATCACATGTGCGTTTGGTCGATAGGTGACAATACGTCGGACGTGACGATACTGGATTTTGGCAGCACTCTCGAATACGCTGCTTACATGCACGATACTCGTCTCTACAAGGACACGCTGACGAGCAACATTTTTCCGGTTCTTATGCGCATGATAGCTTCGACGAACCGGCTCGTGAGTTTGCTGGGCAATCGAGTAATTCATCATCTTCTTGATCGTCACGAAAATCGAACGCAATTCGACACGCCGAAAATATTTTTCGAAAATATGAGCTTCGATTTGCGTGTCAGCCGTTATGACAAGCAAGACAAACATTTTCTCCAAGTTAATCGTCAAATTTTGCACGACAGTCTCGTTCATGGGATCATGAAACACTCCGCGATTCGTCTCAACCTCGAGTCAGTCTACTGCACAATTTGCCTCATCGCTGTCGAAGTACCCTGCGGTTTTACCGCAGCTGCTCTCGTTTGCCTCGTCATGAATCTGCAAGACTTGACCCTGGAACAAAGCGACTTGTCACGCCACATTTCTTGTCACATACACGCCACAGTCATCGCCATCATGAGCCTCCTTTGCTGGATTCACGAGGCTAAAGTTTTTTATACTTGCGTAAATAAAATCATGATGCAAAGAGCTCAATGGGCGCCGCACCTCAATCCACCCATCAAGCCACGATACCGATTCGCCATTCATCACGTACTTTGGGACAAGCCAGAATTCTTCTTCGTCGACTGGGAAGCTCGGTACGGGCTGTGGAAGTGCTTTAGACTACGGGAAGAACACCGCAGAATCACGGACGATAGTTTGAATAAAAATTCCTGAGTTTCACATCTTTCAATGACAAATCTTTCGTCTCTGTTCCAACGTAACTATTAACAGAATTTTGCACTCAATGCAAGTGCAAAAATAGATGAAAACGTTCAGATTTGCTTGAAGAGTTTGGATCCGACCAAAAAGTTCGAAAAACCTCCTGTATTTTGGGTCACTCTTCAAGAAAGCACGAAACGAAGGATCTGAAAAGAACTTCGTAACCATATTTTGTATCGGGAGAAAAAAGTAGAATTTTAGATTGTCGAACATAATTTTTATATTTGATTTTTTCTAGTGCAAATATTTCCTCGTACGTAGTATCGAAAGTGACGAATGTGATTCCAGGTTTGAAATGTAAACGAACTATACATTCGCACATACGATAGTTACATGTTGCAATGATTTGTTTCTTTATTCTTTATTATCTCGTTCGTTTCAAATTTTGAGATAAAGTGACTGGAGCGTGTGAGGTGCGGATCCAGTTCATTCAACGATTTACTCTTATTTACATCACTTATATTGCAACAAAGAATTCTCGATTCTACACTCCTTTGAATTATCGACGGATTCTTTATGCAGTAATTTTCGTATAAAAATATTGATAAATATACTGTACAATAAGGACTGATAAAACTCAGAACCATAGATCACCACCAACATCTTCCTCTGGTTGCGTCGTTTGCTGTGGTTCCTGATTCGTTTGTTCCGCATTACGAACCGTTTCGGTTTCCTCGTCGCTCTCCGACACCGCCAAATCCTCCTGTATTTTGTTCATATCCTTTTCGTCTCTGTTCGCTAAATCTGCTAGCAACAGATCCGAAGGATCGTAGTTCGGATCTACGTCCATACTTTCATCTGCGAAGAAAAAATGCAATTCGTAATCGAATCTGTTCAAAGTGTAAAAATAATTGGAAGTTATTCAAGGCTGCGTTAGAGTGATTTTGTCCCTTTGAGAATTTATTTAATGCTCTTTTTATTGCTTGTGGCTGTTTTTTATTCTTTTACTTTTCGGTGGTTAGGGTTAAAAAATTATTCCTTTTATCGGCAAATGGATTTTATGGTTCTGAATCATTGTTCTCACCTTGATGAAGCAATTGTTGTTCGCCAACGTAAAAACCAACGTTTCCAAGTTGAACCATAGCTTCCGCGGCTTGTTGACTGTCATCGTCGGCAGGAACTTCTCCGGAATCACGAATTTCGCCTAAATCCAACGTGTCTAATTCGTTGTGGTCGTCTCCACCGAATGGAACTTCGTCGAACTCGTCTTCGCTCGAAAATTGGAGATCTACGGATACATTTTATTTGTAGAATAAAAGCAACGATTTTTAAATCCAATTTAAAATGTTATAACGGAAGTGTCGATTACCTTCTTCGAGGACATCTTTTTTTTTGGAATTCGCAGTGCGGTTGCTCATTTCGCCTTCCGGGTCGCCTTCCACGTCCACAAAATCAAAATCGTCCATGCCACTTTTTCCGAATGGATTGTCAGGCGAACTTGTCTGACTCTACAAAAAATTCAATATGAAATTTTTTCTAAAACTGTCAGGCTTCTTACTGTACTTGTTTTCGTGAAGCTTCAATGCTCTGTTTACCCCTCGAAATTCTGGCTCGGTTATCGTGTAATTGTCTTCTTCGGGTCCCATCCAAGAAGTGTCCATATCAGCTTGCTCCATTGCACGTTGTTGAACCAAAGCAATGTTATTTTCCAGTTGCGTCATGTGTTCATCGTACTGAAAATAAATTGTATAATTAGTGACTGATAAACATTGGTGAAATGAATAAAAAACTATATTTGGGAGGATAATAAGTTTCGTTTTCATTCTTGAAGCTGAAAATCATAATTTCTATTACCTCGTCCAGAGAATCTCGACAAATCTTCACCAGTTGTTCGGCTTTGTTTGTAAACGGTGATTCCTTGCCATTGTACAAGGTGCAATTTTCGAGAATTTGTTCGACATCTCTCATCAACTCGTGCCGACTGTGATATTTGTGAGCCGCTATTTTTTTCGATATAGTCTCAAGATCCATCGGTCTTTTGATCACATTGTAATAATCTTTGACCAATTTCTTGCTAACTGGTTTTAAGAAAGGCCAAGCTTCGGCCAAAGACTTTAATTTCGTGTTGATTACGTTGTCAAGGATGAAAGTTAGTGCCACTTGATCGTTGTCGTCGAGCAAAGGATTTATTGCTTTTTCCAGTCGCATCAAACGTTCTTCTCGTTCGCCGAGCCTTTCAACACAAGTCTCAAGCATCCGTTTCGCAGCCACTGTTAGAGAGCTTTTGGCGCCATTGTACAGAGTCGAATTTTCCACGATTTGATTTACATCCGCAAGAAATTCTTCCCTGCTTTGATATTTCTTTTGGCGTAAGTTCTCTCGTATTGTTTGCAAATCAACAGGCCTTTGAATGATTCTGTGATAATCTGGTACGGCCTGCAACATAATTCATTGTTTTCAATTACCCTAATGCACTTTGTTTAGGAAAAAACTTGAAAGTAAGAAAAAAAAGTTTTTTTTTTTTTTGATAACACAATGTTCATTTAGCGTAGATTTTGTAGTTGAATTGAGGCTCACCTTAGCATTAACTGGAAACAAAAAGGGTTGAACATCCGGCAAATCTCGCATTTCGTTCAAAATGCTTTCGAGCATAGTGGACATAACGACAACAGGATCGGTTCTTCGTCTGTTCGCCGGTCTCTGTTGTCTCTTAAGATAATCGCAGTGATCGTCGCCCGTCGCTCGTCTCCGTTTTTTCGAGCTTACAGTTTCTTTTGGTACTTTGAGCAATAAGGTTCGTTTCTTCATCTCTTCTGCGTGTTGCGAAACACGCTCGCTATCGATGAGCTGTTTTAAAAAATAAAATACAAATGTCACAGCACACAATTAACAAGAGTTCAATAACGATAGAAAAAAAAATAAATTAACATCAATATAAAAACTTTTGAGCCTCTAAAACAATTTGAGCCAAAAATGGCAGTTGCAACGTCGTCGAATCCAGAAATAAATGGAAGATACGTAGATTTTACCTTAATGAGTTTGGACGACAGTTTGACTTTGGTACCATCGACATTGACGAGATCCTGATCATCAGTGGTGAGATTTTCTTTCTCGACTTCCTCCTCCTGTTCCTCATTAGCGGCAACACTTACCGGAGCAGAGGTCATACCAGTTTGATACAATGGACAAGCTTTGTTGGTTCTCATGTGACCGACGTTGCCGCAAGCGCCGCATTTCAGTTTAAGATCTGGCTTGAGTTTAGGTTTTTTACGTTTGGATGGGGAAACTTCATTTTTAGGATGCTTAGGAGTTATGGAAGAAGATTGGAAATTACCGAACGGAAGGATACTGGTGGAAGAGGTTGCGGTCGGGGTATTGGTGTTACTGCGATCGAAGACACTCGCCGTCGAATTCAAGTTGGCACCGGACGACCCGCCCTGAGTTTTTTCACGCTCCTGATTACGTTTTATTCTACGAAGTTGTTCCTGTATGCGACGTTTTTCCCTCTTCATTTCTTCCTTCTGTGCCTCGTCCAAGGTCGCGAATTGTTTGATAAATGTTTCGTCCTTCGAATTTCGTATTTTAATATACGTATCGATAACCGCAGGTTTACGAACGAGTTCGACTCTCGTGTATTCCTTCCCTTCAGAATCGCGATAAGTACGATAAATCTTGAGAACCCTGCCTTGCTGGGATCCGAAATTATTTATTGGGCTATCTTCGTCATCCTCTTTCTTCTTATCTTTCACTTTTTTGTCCTGTTCTTGGGCCTCACCCATAAGCATTTTTCTCAACTCGTGACGCTGCTGCTCCTCTCGCTCGAGCGACAATTGCGTACTCGTTTTTTTGTTGGACAGCATGTTTTCGATGTTTTTTCCCATTTCCTCAATGTCAGAGCTGTCTTCCTCCGAGCTTTCGCCCTCGTCGGTACTCAGAACTTCGTGGGACGATAAAACTCGATTTTGCAGATCAAATATTCTCTGACATTCTTCCTTGTATCTCTCCTGATGCTCGGCAATGGAGAATCTGTTTCCGCGAGAAAATTTCGTCATGCCTTCCTCGCCAGCCTTTGCCTTTTCTGTCGAGAGTGTTCTCACTACATCTATTACTTCCCAACGCGATAATTTCTTTATTTCCTCCTCAGGTACACCAAATTTACGCAACAATGCCTTCGCGTTGTTCAACGATAATCTTCGCAGATCGGCGTCGGTTCCCGTCACCGTTCTCTTTGGCTGAGCTTCTTGTTCTTCTTTACTTATCGTAGGCTTGTTCGGTACACGCACGTACGAAAAACCCTCCCCACATCCGGTCGGATCTGCCGGTCCTGCCAATTGCAAGAGACACTTTCCCTTCATCGCTTGAATGTAGGCACGTGTCGTGTTCCACGGGGCCACTTTAACCTGAAATTAATGTTTTTTTCGTTTTTTATTTATCGATCATCATTATGGATAAGTTGAAAATCGTGTGTAATTATTTCGTTTACTGATTATTTTAATTGGAATCGATAAGCAACATTCAACTATTAAAGAATAAATTTTTACAGACCTCGTCGTCCATCTTCAATTGCATTTCTTCGTCGTCATCGTCCTGAGGCGTAAATAAGAATTTTTCGCCATAACCTGCGTCTTTCAAGCGTTGCTCGGCTGCTACCATACTGAAATATGCGCAACATTGTTCCGGCGATACCATCGCTCTTATTTCTTCTTCACTTGGCAATCTAAAGTCCGGCTTTATGACCCACCAGTTCGAATCCATTCCTGCCAGTGAATAAAATTTTTACAATAATCACATTTATAATGAAAATACGTTTGAAAAATGCTTTTTCTTGCTTAACAAATGATTCGTCCTTCTGATAAATGTTTCATTTGATTATAATTGCACCGATGAATATATTTTAAATTTAAATAAAGTCAAGTGTGATGACAATGATGTTACCTGTTCGCTTAAAATCCGCACAAAGTTTTAACCGTTTCCTAATGCTGCTTTCACTGTGCGACGGAAATGCTTTTTTAATATCATCCATTTTTATTCTACGCGGTAAATCACGAGATTTCCAGAACAAACGATAAATGAAAACTTGAAGAAAATCTCGAACAAAGTTGTTGGCTCTCTTCGAGTTCGGGCCAGGAACTTCATACAGTGGACACTCCTGACCAGCAATGAAGACGGCATCAACTTCACGAATGAAATATTGTTGCCTGGAGAGAAAAAAAATTGATAGGAATCGTAAACCGGTTTTTTCTCGACATTCGAAAACAAACAAACGATCGTTACCTTGTTCGTATCACGAGGAAATCAGTTTCCGGCACTTTGTGCTCATAAATAGGAGTTCTGTACATATTATTTTCAATAGCCTGAATGCTTTGCCCAGGAGTAAGAATCCCGAGGAACGGACTTGTGTGAGCGTAAGCTGTCTCACCATATTTGTATTTGTGGGGTCCCTGATCTTTTCCCGCTTTCCTTTTGTAGTAATTCTTTACTTTCGAACACATGCCCACTTGATTCATCAACGGTGGATGCTCTTCTGAAAATTCGACCAGCACGAGCTCTCCGTCACGTCCAGTCAGATCGTCGGCAGTTCGCATGAAAAAAACGTCACCACCACCGGACGCTATTCTTTCTTGCTCACGTTGCTATTCGAATAAAAATTCAATTGTTAAAACCTAGGAAATGCGATAAAATATGCGATCTACGGAAAAACGAGTGTTTTTTGAACATAGTTTCTTTCTCGTTATTTTCATGATACCTTGGCCTTCTTTTTTATTTGTTTCAGAAGAGGCAAAACACTGTGAGGAATTGGATGAGCCAGAGGTCCATGAGCGAACTTTCTCAACGGTGGCCGATGGAAATTTCTTAGTCTCATTGGTCCCATGTGAGTTTGAACAAATGGAGCGCGCAATTCAACGACCGGTGTACTGTGCTGTATGAGATTTCCTCCACCGACTTTCAGACGTAGTGTCGTTTCTGAAGAACGCGGCATGTAATATCTGCGATAATTGGAATTCATTAGAATAAATAGAAAAGCTAGGCTAATTTTGTAAAGAATTTTGAGTTTCATAGAAATCTTTATTTTTCTTTAAGAAAATATTATTGTTCGAAATGAATTTATTTTTATACGTAAATATTATGATAGTAAACTTACGTGTCGTTAGAAATATTAAAAGGATCTCTGTCGGGTGATTTGGGCGGTGGAGGTGGAGTATCTTCTTCCAGAACATTAATAACCCCGGCTTTGCCAAGAAGTAATTTGCTCTTCTTCACGTGAGGATGAGGAATTTTGACTTTGGGTTGTGGTCCGTTTTCTTTATGAAGGAGCGCGGGATCAATGTCGTCCGGGATACCGAGCACGATATTTTCATCGTTTGGATCGAGAGTAAGAATCTTCGGCTTCGGAATTTTTTTCATATTTTCCGCATCCCAAATGACTTCTTCCTCCCAAAGACCGTACACGAGCTCTTCGTTCTCAACCGGAAATATCGAATACCATGTGTCGTCGTAATTATCTTCCCGTTGTTGCTGCTGGTTCCCCCTTCCAGCCCTAAACAAAAAAAAGATCGTCGAATTGTTTTGTTTGCTTCGTTATTTTTTTTAATTTGAATGAGTTATGCAGTAAAATTGTAACGAAAATCTTTCTAGTGATTTATATTACATTTTATTTTTCTGTGACTGCATGTGTAAAGGCGTTGAAATTTGGGACGTAGCTAATCTAACGTTCGGTGCCACCGGGACGGGCGCACCTTTGCCTGGTTGACTGAAAGCTTGCGCTGTTCTATTACCGCTCGATGGAACCCAGCCCGCAGCATTATTTTTACTGTTTAATTTTTGCATCACCTTAAAATAAAAATTAAACAATAAAGTTTCATTACCTGCGCTTCAATTACTGTCCAAAGAGGAAACGTGTTTGGAGCGAAAGAAAATATTTTCAAGATTGTCTCAATGTGTGCAGCGACTTACTTTGTGTTTTATTTCATCTCCGTTCCATACAACATCATCCTCCCAATGCAACTGTGAGACCATAAGGAAAGCATCGTCTGCAAATTCTTCAGAATCCGCTGGTTTTGCTTCTTTCTCATCAGCCGGCTGAAAAAAATATTTTCACAGTGAACAATGTAACACTGGGTTCAAGAACCTCACCAGAAAACATTCTTTCTTGCGTCAAACACTTATCAGACAGAATCAGGTTAGATGGACGTCAGTGACTGATAATATGCAGGCTCAAAAATTGAGGGTACTGCGGATTGATCAATAGCGGTGCTTAAATAAATAAAGTTTCGAACCTTTTCACACAATTTGAAACCATAATTAAAACCATCTCCAGTTTCCGGAACTTCGAGCATGTCGTACCATATCTGTGCAGGACCGAAACGCCAGTCCGCTACTTTTGGTCCCATATCACCATTCTCACCAGTTTCACCACTTTTACCAGCTTGCTCTTTATCCTCCATGGGCATCAGAAGTTTAGCCTCATCGTCCGACACACATTGTTCTGGTTTCGGATCTGGCCCATATTGCAATGCCCAACCCTGGAAAATGCAACGGGAATGCCTTATTACAAAATCAGTTTAGGAAACAGATTGTTTCGTCAAAAACAATGAAATGCACATTTTTTTCAATCGTATTCTATTGTTCGACTAATTTTTTTCTTTAAACTCCTTAGAGAAATTGACTTCCAAGCAAAAACAAAACTAACCATGAGTATTTGATCAAAATAGTTTTGGTAAGTCGAGTTATTCAATTAAACAAGAATATTCTGCAAATCTGTTTTACAATTCTGAATTTACACGATTGAGAAGCGATCCCAGATTGAGTTAATTTTTCAATGACCTTTACCAGATCCTTTACAGTTGAGAATTAAACAGGGAATATCTTGATTTATCTCAGAATTTAGTGGATTGTTGTAATTCACTAAAACTGCATTTTAAGTGATAATAAAATGCATTGAAAAAGCTGAATTCCGCATATTCCGTAGATTTATTGTTTAAATCTCTATCAATGATGAAGCAACAGTAATAATAGATATTCTTACCTTGAATTTGGGTTTTCGATCGTCGTGATCAGAACCTGAGTCAGAATCTCTGGTTTCGTGGTGACGTTTCTTTTTCCTACGTCTCTTAACGCCTCTCCAAATTTCTGGCAAACTACTAGGTTTTCCAGGACCAAATAAACGCGAAAATCTGAGAACTTTATTCGCCCGAAAATCAGGGAATAATTCGGTAACGTCGATATTTGCATATTTCGATGGGAGCATAGATGCCAGAGGCGTTTCTAATTTTCTTTGGCGTGCTGCTTCTGCCTCTTCTGGAGTTATCGGCTCTTTCTCTTCAGGAATGGGTGGAGGTGGCATCAGTTGCGTATCTGATTTATTTACGACTTCTTCGTCATCTGCTTCATAACCGGCACTTTCTTTTTCATTTTTTTTACCAACATTCTCTTTTGCTGAAAGGGCACAAACAATTTGAAATAACTGTTTTATAATTTTGAAGTTTCACAAAGAATTTTGACATGCAAATTAGACAGGTAATCGACAGTCACATCACAATATTATAGATCCAAAGATTATATGAAAGTCACAAACTTTGTAGTGCAGTTATAGGTCCATTTTTTAATAATTTATTTATTTTACCTTTCAATTTGCATGGCAATTTCAATGACAGATCTTTCAACCACGTAAGCGATTTTCCTAAGGTTAATATATTTAAATGATTGAAATACAAGCTACTTGTTTTTAGCGGTTTGGTCAATGAATAGAATTGTGAAAATCTTATAGAATGGATCGTTAACCACATTCCTTGATAAACCAAATCAAATTATTTATTAATTCTATGTACTACCAAAGTGAGAACTCGATTTACCATTGTCTTCATTGACATCTTCTGCCAACTCATTTATGTCTGAGAAATCAAGGGCAGTTGGTGATTTATTTTGATAGTTGACATCATTGTCATTTTCATTGAGAGTTTCACCATTGGTCTCTTGATCCGGGTTCTCAGAGTTTTCTTCTTTTTTGTCTTCGCTCTCGGCAATCATTTCATGAAGAAGAGTGCTTAATCCGAGTCTACTAATGCTAAGCGACGCCAAATGTTGTTTGGCATCATCGTCGAGAATGTCATCCTCCAGTTGGCCATTGTCGTCGATATTACCGAACAAAAAGCCGGTCATATTCATACCACCGTCGAAATCCTTGTCATTATCATCGTCGGAATCTCCCATTGTATTTCAAATGTCAACGAACTTTAAGTAAAAATATTGTAATGGAATAAAATAACGGAGGGACAACAAAATATAAAATGAAGTGTGAGGTTAGGTACGAATGTTTTGATCAACACATCTAGATTTACTGCATTTTTATAACGAGAATAAAATCAACATTATTATCGATGCATTATTTAACGAATTCACTATATTTTAATAGCGCGACGACTTAAATGAAACATTAATCGGTAACTCATCGCACAAGAGAATGAAGTACGTCCTCCAACGTCCGATTCACTCAACCACTCAAACCGTAGAATCAGCCATCTTTGATCAAAAACCTTGAAGTCAGCAGTTAGTTTGGAGTTATAAGAGCGTCGAAATTCTATTTGAATGTCATAGTGAATGGAAAAAATATGAACAAAGTACTTCCAAATATCCTATAGTTTGAATCGTGTTTTTTGAACGAAATAAAAATATGATAGTAAATGATCAAGGGAAACTGGAACTCGAAAAGTTAGCCAAAATCAATTGACAAAGTTCACGGAGGTAGCTGAACCATTGTCTACGCAATTTTCTCAGTTTCTCCGACCAGCGGCGCTTTTCGCGGCTCAACTTTTTAACCTGTTCTATGGTTCTATGCTTGACAAGGCAAGCGGTATTTGGGTTTATTATTGATATATTGATATTAATAAATTAGTAATTACTTAACCGAAGATACACTTTTTCAACTCCGTACAGTGTTCCCCGTAAAAACTCTGATGTTTGAACCGAAAGTAGTAGTTCAACATTAAACTCCATTGCCCAAATGTGAATAACAGTGTGTTGACGTAAAATAAGTGTACAGTCAGTACAGTGCGTGTTTAGTTTCGAGAATGAAAATTCGCAGTTAGACGTGCGAATAAAAAGCGATAAACAAGTTTTACCCGAGCCCAAAAGTGGCTTAATTTTTATATAAACAACGTAGTAATTCGACAGAAAAAATAGTGGTGCTTATTTCTGTTCTGTGATTAGTGCTACGTCGATGTAGAAGCACGGCGAGGCTCGATCGGCGTCTCGTCGTCTCTACTTTCTCTGTCCGTGACGGTATTTTCATGGCGAACTTCGAATAGTGTGTACGCCGTTTGAAGGAGCCAGTGCGGCGATATAAACGGGATTCCTTTTTTTTATTTCTTGTTTATTTTTTCCTCCGTAAACCCGTATCGCGTTAGAGACTTCAGTGCGTCGTGAGGAGCTTGCTTTGACAATGAAGAAGAGTTGAGATAGAAACAGAGACCCAGCTGTATTCCCAAGGTACGAAATATGTCTAATAACATTGACTTTTCAACTAAAATACCATGCAGAGTTATCAAAATGCTTCACTTTGTGATATTTTTCATCAATTCGCCCTACGTTCAACATTTCTTGGTACGAACTCGTGAGAACGTTTCGGACAATCTTTTTTTAGCGTTTTTTGACATTTTCCACCGTTAATAACTAGCCTGCCGCGATTAAAAATTAAACGAGAGACGTTTTACAGCAACTTTTCGATCGATTTATACCCTGGAGCAATATTTAATGTCTCATTCCCACGATTATTGAATTGAAGAACGGTAAAGACTATACCAAAGTTGTCATACATGCCGCAACTATTGTGTTACTATCATGGTCGTACTCTGTTGAAGTATGCTTCGTAATTCGTTAAATAATTGCTGAGTGAACTAACGTTGAAACTTGGGTCAGCGACAGCTGTTTTATAGAACACTATTGTCCCAAATTCGTTCCAATTAAAGTTCGTGAAACAGAATATACAAACAAACACTTTTTCAGTGCATCCAAGTTTTAATTGACTTCGTAGTTCGTTTACCCCTTCCCCCAGTTCGACCGGATTTGGCATACGATTTTCTGCGTTAATAATCGTATTTCGGATTGCAGACTTATAATATTTAAACGTTTTCGTTGTTCCATGACAAGTTTTCCCTCCGCTCAGTCACGACATCGACGGAACAATAGACGGCAATTGAGCAAATATATAAATATTAAATAGTTATAATTAGAGAGTTAAAATTATAATTAGTAGAGTTAAAATTTAAATATTACGAGAAAACTGATTTCTGGATTGTTCTCTATTTCGATAATTCGTACGTGATTTTATTAGTCGTTAATTTCGACTTTCAAATTTACTGAAGTCGCAATCTATTGAATCCGTTGGCAAACTGACTCGGTCTAAACCAACAAAAAGTCGTTATTCCATCGTGTTTGGATTTCGAAATTCCTTCACCATTCTTCCGTCATGACCAACGCAGCCGCGTGTTACAATCCACGTGTACATCTTGTACCCTGATCTTCTTCGTTCATTCAATAAAGTAAATCCTTTGCGGGCTGAAAAATCCAATGCACTTACGAATCGCCGATCCAATGAAAATGTCCTCCCTCGTTTTTATTTTTTTTAAATTTTTTCATAGCGATGACGGGTATATGCAGCGCTCGAGTCTTATACACGCGATCCTCGCGCTACAGAAAAGCATTACGGAGTGTTGCCCGCTCGATGTCGGATGTCAGTGAACTCCCAACACTATTTTCCCCCACTTTACACGCGATCACCAGACACTGGTCGAAAATACTCTCGTCTATCAACATATTCATACGTCCAGATACAAAAATCGGGCAAATGAGTTGTAACCCCAAATCAGAAGATTATTTAATTTTTATTAATATTATTATCGTTATTACCATTGTTATTGTGCTCGAAAATTCTCACGTCAGGGCGAGTGTTGGACTTTTCGAGATCCCTGCCAGGCAACTCAACGTAGAAAAAAGTCGTCTGAACCTTTTTTGTAGGAATTTTGATGCTCTACAAAATGAATGCGAAATTGAATTTCGAGATTTTCACACGCATTTATTTCGAGCTGCTCAAAAATTCGCTTCCGTGTGCAGTTTAGTGTTCTTTGGCTTCAGCAATTGAAAAAATATCGAAATTACCGAGATTTTGCTGTTTATTTCTTGACGAAGCTGTGACAGCCGAACTGAAGTAGGGACGTGAAAAAAATTGAAGATTTTTCGTATATGTGTCTTCAAATACGTAAATAAAAAATCGTTTTTATTGCAGCTAGAGAATCGAATTTTCAAAATCGTTATTTTTCAACACAGCAGGAGTTACAGCACCGTTTCAAAAAATTTTTCACTCGCCCCCGTGTAATCGATGCTAAAGAATTGATTATTAAAATTTATTATCGTCGGACGTTTCGCTGTACAGATTTTATCATTCATATTTAAAATCACGATGACTTCAACCTTATTAAAAACCTCCTGGTTGAAGCTCGGAAAAACGAAGCGTTGGGCTGCGCTCGAATAACATTCCATTCGTCTTTCATCCTTCGACGTCTATGACCTTTGGACGGACGATCGTGTGTACACTTCTGTGAACGTAAATACAACGAAGTTCTTTGGAAATAAGAAATACTGTTGCAGAATGAGGAGAATTCGCTGGGCACAGTGTTTTCGCAATTAAATTTCGTTTCGATTTTATTTTCACACCAAACGTTTCTGCTTCGTTGTTTTTTGCTTTTCGTG